>NC_091124.1:19560000-20760000 GCF_040183065.1 Periplaneta americana
TTATCTTTTGAAGAGGTGGAGAAGTTCAAATATCTTGGAGCAACAATAACAAATATAAATGATACTCGAGAGGGAATTAAACGCAGAATAAATATGGGAAATGCCTGTTATTATTCGGTTGAAAAGCTTTTATCATCCAGTCTGCTGTCAAAAAATCTGAAAGTTAGAATTTATAGAACAGTTATATTACCGGTTGTTCTGTATGGTTGTGAAACTTGGACTCTCACTTTGAGAGAGGAACATAGGTTAAGGGTGTTTGATAATAAGGTGTTTAGGAAAATATTTGGGGCTAAGAGGGATGAAGTTACAGGAGAATGGAGAAAGTTACACAACACAGAACTGCACGCATTATATTCTTCACCTGACGTAATTAGAAACATTAAATCCAGACGTTTGAGATGGGCAGGGATGTAGCACGTATGGGCGAATCCAGAACTGCATATAGAGTGTTAGTTGGGAGGCCGGAGGGAAAAAGACCTTTAGGGAGGCCGAGACGTAGGTGGGAAGATAATATTAAAATGGATTTGAGGGAGGTGGGATATGATGATAGAGAATGGATTAATTTTGCTCAGGATAGGAACCAATGGCGGGCTTATGTGAGGGCGGCAATGAACCTCCGGGTTCCTTAAAAGCCAGTAAGTAAGTAAGGCACCGGATTTTTAGGTTTTTAAAAATACCATTTTAGGTTTTTTGGAATAAGTGAAATAGGTTTTTTAGGTTTTATGTCCAACCTGTGAAAAGGGTCGCAAAAACTGACCGATCGTTAAAAATGTATCCTTACAGTTATTCTTAAAAAATAAATATTTATTTATTAAGGTAACATGGACCATGAATTTGACCTTTTAAAGAACCAAACTATTTATCAAAATGTGTAAGATTCGAATTTTTTTTTCTTCCCTTTTAACATTTTTGTAGTTTGAATAAATTATTGTAGCAATTAACATTTTATCTAATATAATTTGCCTTCATATAACTAAATAAATTTCAATTTTCAATAGATAAAAGGTACAATACACACACAATTGCTGAATTAAATTTGTTCAAACTTGATCAAGTGTTATTTTAAAAAGTAACAAACAAACAAACAAACAAACAAACAAACAAAACAACATTATTTACTGATACTGTTCCTGGTTGCAATATATGACCAAATAATTTTCAAGATTCTCGAATGAGAAGTTATGGCATCCCGAAGTTTTTTCTATTGTCTCTCAAAATACATTGGAAGACGAAAAGGTTCTTTTAACAGCACATGACGTCATAGGTGCAAATTTCATCCCTGCCACTGCAGCAGGTACCCACGGTAACTGACAATTGAAGCTTTCCCCCTGGAAAGTGGAGCAAACATTTTTCACTTTTTCAAACCTTGGATTCCTCTGCAATACTTTCTTCAGTTTTAATGTGACGGCTTCACCCACGGGTCCTGATGCTTGCTTCTGTAGAAGCGAGTCAGTGACACCAATTGCGATGTCCAGTTGTAGCAACGAAGATTCCAAGTACTCGATATATTTGGGAAGGTCACTGAAATGTGCCTTGAGGAAAGCAAGGGAGCCATAGATGTTGTCACTACTAAGTACAGATTTTGCCTTAGGGTTTGAGGCAGCCTCCTCCACATCGAGAGTGTTCTTTCCTCTCTCTCTCTCTCTTTCTGTATTGATATTTCTCTCAAAATAAAAAAAATCAATATGTAACGCAGTAAATACAGGGTAACGCTTATCAGCAATGATTTAGGTTTTTCAGATACTAAGGTCTAATTTAGGTTGTTTTAATTTCAACAGAATTCTCATATACGACCCCTACGATCATGGTTCCAAAAAGTGTTGAAGACATTAGGAGTTCAGAAGCAAGGAAAAAAATAGGGAAAAATCTACAAATCCGGTCCCTAGATATGAATGTTAATTGTTTTAGATAACTCTCCCTCAAAGACAAGTCCTTTATTTATCCGTTCGCGACAGCCCATGAAAATCCAAAACTACGGTCACCAGGTTTGCAGAATGCCAATAAGGGACAGCATGAGGTCAAGCCTTGAGATTTGAATGTTTATCTCAAGAAAAATGAAAATAATTTGAGAGAATCCCACATACAAACCATGCCATATTACTACCTTAGTTTTTCATTGTGTCTGGAGACGATTCTCATAGAAGGTTGGATACAATTGCCATAAATAGAAGAACTCAGAAAGCGATGGTCTTAGAACCTACGATATGCTTTGAGCGAGACACAAATTAGATAAATGATGACAAGCGAGCTAAATATGTACCTTGCCTTCCGTAGCTCAGTGGAAAATATGGCATCCCGCTTTACAACTGGGATGTTACAGGCTTACTATTCGGAGCGAGGACATGTTTACCAAAATTCTTTTGTAATATCCTTAAATCTTTTAAAATTCACTTTTATGAGATTCAAAAGATTGTGATTAAATTCTTAAGACCTCTCTTCAAATTCTATACTGTAGATTAACACATAAAGGTTTGCAGTGAAAGACCTGCCATTTGGCAGAACACTATGTGTGTGTGTGTGTGTGTGTGTGTTTGTATGTGTATGTGTATGTATAGGTACTGTAGATTCACAATTTAAGTAGATATAATAATATGTAATACAACTTTTATTAAATATACAAAAATTACTACGTACAGTATTATCAGAAAGACGTCATGCGTGTGTATATAATTTTCGAATTAACATATTGTGTCTACGGAGCTTGACAGCTGTTCTACTTGAGCCCAACAATATACGAAAAGCAGACAAATTAATATTGTCCTTCCCTCTTTCAGTCTGTTCTAACAAAACATGTTGCTTTTGTTAGGCAAGGGGAAAGGGGAAGTTTTTTAGTCTGCTGATGATACCAATTTAAAAATAAAATAGTTTAATTATCATTTTTTTATCTTACGGTGAGGCAAAATAGTTTAATTATTATGTTTTATCTAACGGTAGGTTAGGTTAGGTTAGGTCAAGCAGCACACAATTACATCCAAATGTTCCTGACATCAGAGATAAACTGTAACAGGAAGTTACTTAAAATTTCACGCTATCAGCATTGAAAGCGGAGATGCGATGACGTAATAAACAGCAGTGGATTACAAATGTATGCCGCGCGAGTCCTCGAGGGTGAAAAGCACAAAAGAAGGAAAAGGGGTGGAGACACGGTGAAGTTGATCTATCGTCAGAAACTGCTTGTAAAATTGATTTCAATGTGATATAAATACACCGGTACTTCATCAAAGCATTATTTTCGTCGATTTGAAGTGAAACAATTTTGAACTTTTCCAGGTTGCGTGCTTACAGAATTGTTTCGCAATAAATTCCAGACAGATACTTTGAAACATTCACAGAACATGCGATGTCCTTCCATGAAAACTGTAACGGGTTCTGCTGCACCAATGATAGCGAAATGGATTCTTATCACTTATTAGATATATGGTTTAAAGATATGGCCAGCATTTAAGATCTTTCTGAAATACCGCTATTCTGGTGGTGGTGAATTACATTGGAGGGGGGGGGGAGAGGTATTCATAAAGCGGAATGGCTCCGATTATAGGGTGTAGCCGAGAATGATAATGAGTGAAGTATTTTTAATTATTAAAAAAATGCTAAAACTCATTTTCGGTTGAAAAAATGTGTACTGGTACACTAAAATGTAAATTATTAGTTGTGGCTAGAAACATTTTTGTTTTATAAATTTAATTTGTACTCACTACCTAGCTAGTTAAATAAATAAATAATAAATAAATAAATAAAAATTAAATTAAACACAGAATAAATATGGGAAATGCCTGTTATTATTCGGTTGAGAAGCTTTTATCATCCAGTCTGCTGTCAAAAAATCTGAAAGTCAGAATTTATAAAACAGTTATATTACCGGTTGTTCTTTATCGTTGTGAAACTTGGACTCTCACTCTGAGAGAGGAACATAGGTTAAGGGTGTTTGAGAGTAAGGTGCTTAGGAAAATATTTCGGGCTAAGAGGGATGAAGTTACAGGAGAATGGAGAAAGTTACACAACACAGAACTGCACGCATTATATTCTTCACGTGACATAATTAGGAACATTAAATCCAGACGTTTGAGATGGACAGGGGATGTAGCACGTAGAAATGCATATAGAGTGTTAGTTGGGAGGCAGGAGGGAAAAAGACCTTTAGGGAGGCCGAGACGTAGATGGGAGGATAATATTAAAATGGATTTGAGGGAGGTGGGATATGATGATACAGAATGGATTAATCCTGTTCAGGATAGGGACTGATGGAGAGCTTATGTGAGGGCGGCAATGAACCTCCGGGTTCCTTAGAAGCCAGTAAATAAGTAAGTATGTATTAAAGTGATAAAAAGGCTTTATGTACCAAGGTGGCCTAATATACTACGAATTGATACAACATTTTAAGAACAACCGTAAAATTTTCATTTTAAAAAAGATAACAATGGACATAATAACCCTCAAAATAGATTTAGATGCGTGGTGAAAAGCGATATAAACTAAATGTTACTTAAATCAAAATTTAATATACAGTGTGGGCCAAAAAAGGCACAAAATTAGAAATACTCTATTTTCGGAAATACACAACATTAATTTATAATGAATACACTGTTGGAAAGAGTAGACTTTAAAGATGAGCAGGACTTTTTATTGTGTTTTTTTAGGCTCAATTAAAATCTTATGGAGGCCAATACACAATGATGCGAAAAATGCGGTTTTTGAAGACAACTTATTACTTCAAAATGCAGAAACTGAATGTTGGTAAAATTAATAATAATTAATGATCTTTCAAATAATCAAAATTAAAAATGACCGCAATTTGTCCGCACAACCATTTGTAGGCGTTTTCTCCATTGTCCAGTAGCACTGGATATCTGTCTTTGATCAAGCCGGTCCCAACATTCAAGAAGGCGTTGTCTTAAATGTTCAATATTACGAATTCTTGTTCTGTAGTAAATTGATTTTTGTAGTTGAGCCATACAAAATAGTCCATAGGATTAAGATCTCGTTTGAAACTCCAGCGAAAACGATCAGAGAATCTGACAAATGCGATCTTTCACGCAATAATCTCTCAGGAGGGATACCATGTCCGTATCTTGCTAATCAATCGTTGTACACTTGAAACTGACCATTCTTGCTGAGCATAGTTCCTTACAATGACGGGCAGATAGATTATCATATTGGTGCAAATGTTTGATGAAAATCTTGTCTTCGTTCGTTAAGCGACCCATTATTCACAGAATTAGAACTCAAAACGGAAGACAATAAATGACGATAGCACAACAAACGGCTTGGCGTGCTGAACTCGTTAAGACCACAATGTTTAGTTCGGCATAAACGATCGACTGCCTTACAAAAAAACTAAAAAATAATGTTTAATAAATGGTAAAAAATTAAATATTACAGCACTCTCCCGGTCTTAAGAACTGTGAAATTTGCCTGTGAAATAAACTTTAAAGTGAAATCATTAGCTACTGGAATATAACCATTTAAATTTTGTGTCATTTTTTTTGCCCCACTGTGTATATTTAAATGTAAATACGGCTTGTGAAATCGGCCCTTTGAAATATATGTCAGAGCATTAAACCAAAGTTATGTAGTCCTATGTAACCATAACGAGAGTAAGCAAAATTTGCAAAATGCTATCACACCCAGGGTGCGAATTAAGATTTCTGATGAGGTGAGATAGAATCCTAGATAGAGAATACCATAAAAAAAAAATTATTATCCTCATTCGATACGGCTCAACGCTTGGCCGCACTGAGTTGCTTGTCTAGCATCTTGATCATAATAATAATTATATCCATGAGCAGGCTTAAGATAAGATGTGTAATTCCTAAGTTATTGATTGTTGTCAACTTACCGGTGATGATAATACATCAATATTATTTTCTTTGCTTACTATATACTTTATAACTTTATACTTATACTTAAACAATTATATTTTGTGAGAGGGAACTAATGGAAAAGAGAGGGCTAAAAGGGATGAAGTTACAGGAGAATGGAGAAAGTTACACAACACAGAACTGCACACATTGTATTCTTCACCTGACATAATTAGGAACATTAAATCCAGACGTTTGAGATGGGCAGGGCATGTAGCACGTATGGGCGAATTCAGAAATGCATATAGAGTCATTTTCATATTGTGGTATGCCGATAAGCTATTAATATTTAACCATAATTATTTATTTACTGTGCCACCTTTGCTTATCTTAAAAGTTAATAATTTACATTAACGTTTTCGATACATTTGTATCATCTTCAGATGTAGAGTGTTAAATAAACATTTATGATGAAAACCTTGCCTTATGGTATGGAACTTATTATGATTTTCGGATCTTGCTAAAGTGAATTGCTCTAACTTAACCTAATTTAGTCTATAATACACATGTTACATTAAGTTAAAGGTAAAATCATTTGCAGTCCATATAATACAATTTAAAAGATTTAAAATTATTAAAAGTAATATAAAACTATAAATATAATCAGAGGAATATAAAACGTTTTAGGACGCTTTAAAACACTGTAAGCACTTATTGGCTGTGTTTGCCAGTTTTTAACATCGTTAGATGGGGCTGCTTCTGTTGATCTTGATTTTAACAACGAACTAAAACGGAGTGCTGTTTATATCACTAACATGTCTATAATTATTAACAATGTGTATTATTAAAGCATTTCATTCGATTTTCGTCAATAGATTGATGTGAAAATCATAATAAGTTCCATACCATAAGGCAAGGTTTTCATCATAAATGTTTATTTAACACTCTACATCTGAAGATGATACAAATGTATCGAAAACGTTAATGTGAATTATTAACTTTTAAGATAAGCAAAGGTGGCACAATAAATAAATAATTATAGTCAAATGCATATAGAGTGTTAGTTGAGAGGCCGGAGGGAATAAGACCTTTGGGGAGGCCGAGACGTAGATGGGAGGATAATATTAAAATGGATTTGAGGGAGGTGGGACATGATGATAGAGACTGCATTAATCTTGCTCAGGATAGGGACCGGTGGCGGGCTTATGTGAGGGCGGCAATGAACCTCCGGGTTCCTTAAAAGCCATAAGTAAGTAAGTAAGTAAGTAAGAGGGGTGGATAGAAGTTATCCCTGCTAGGGATATTAATATGAATTTATGAGAGGGGGATAACTTTCCAACAGGGGGGAAATCCCCCCATCCCTATTCGCATCCTGGTCACACCCCACTTCTACTTTCCGACCACCTAAAAACAGCTATCGATATATTTCTATGAACTAGCCGTACCCGTGCGCTCCGCTGCACCCGTTAGAAATAAATATAAAGTAATTACATAATTAAAATAGGACATTTGATCCAGGGATCATTCGTGATTGATAGAAGGATAAATCGTTTAATATGTTACTTAATTTAAATTGCATCCAAATAATTAAAATGGGATCACTTTGGTCCAGAGACACTTATTTGGTGCAATGACAATTCCTTTAACCTGTTTCTTAATGTTTATTACATGCAACCATAGTTTAATGAAGATTGACATCATTTAGATTTAATGTGTATATTTTATTTTACTTGTTATAGGTTTCCATTGAATTATGGTACTAACTTAATTTTAACCCTTGTTTTCTACGTATTCAGTAAATGGCGCTTGGCCCACTATGGTTCTGAACCCTTCAAATAACTTAAATTATATTATATTATATTATATTATATTATATTATATTATATTATATTATATTATATTATATTATATTATATTATATTATATTATATCAGAAGTTACTGTAATAACATTATAGCATTATATCCATCTAGAGAAACTACACTTTCCATGGTGAAATAATAATTAATTATACAAATCGGTTAATTTAGCTTCCGATATTACTTCATACAAATACAGAAACATTCTCTGTAGGCTATCTTTCATAGATTTCGATTGTTGCTCTCCAAGGCCCCTTATAGACGAAGTCATTTGTTTTTTAATTCATTACACGGTCTTAGATGGCAGTTATTTTAATTTTGAAACTCATTTATCTCATTAAATATCAGTCCTATCAAACTTTTTCATGGAATAAAACTTATCGAAAGTTATTTTTAAAGAAATTTTGTTATGTAACATTTTTTACAAAAATCAATAATAAGCGAGATATTTCGATTTATTTAATTCAGGCCTCCTTATAGCCCCCCCCCCCCTTTTAAATAATGTATTTTGAATGTCATATAGCCTAAAATCTTGGTTACAACGAACTTAATTTATATTCTAATTTCATCGAAATCCGTTCATCCATTATCGCGTGAAAAGGTAACAAACATACAGACAGACAGACGGACAGACGTACAAACAAAAATTTCAAAAAAGCGATTTTCGGTTTCAGGGTGGTTAATTATATATGTTAGGACCAATTATTTTTGGAAAATCGAAAATTACCAGAAAAATTTCGGCTACAGATTTATTATTAGTATAGATTAAAAGATGTGGTCCGAAAGTAAAGATACAAACGGCAAAGAAAATAACTACTTAGATTGGTATTGATTTCATTGGACAAGGAGCATGAGCTTTGAAACGCTGTTTGTTACAGTGACAGCATAACGTATTTAATTATAATGTGGACTTACGTTGTATTACAAAAGACCGATTCATCCCTCCGTTAGTTTTGGTAGCGAGTTTACGTGATCGTAATAGGCAACTGTGGACTAGAGGTAAGGAATCGATACACGAGCCAGTCCGTGGAATGTACAACTGTCCTACATGCTTCCAAGCGGACCGATTGCCTCAATGGAAACAATAGTCAATTTATGCAGTAAGTGTTTCAAAATGTACAGTTCCAAATGAAACACTTAATTTTAGAGGTGACAGATCAGAAATACTGGTTGTCTGGCAAGTTATAATTATGATAAAATAAAAATCTATTACCCATAGATAAATACATGTAAGTACCTCCACAACATCTCCATTAGTAGCTCAACAAATGTATAGTCGATATTTTTAATTCCCTCCAATCGGGTGTACTGTGGTAATTCCAATGACACAGAATCACAAGCAGCATTAATTTTATTATATGACAAAGATCAGTATCAAAGGAGTCATATCTGGTGACCACGGAATGAAATCTGTTCTTCCAATCCACTTTCCAATTTTTCATGTTGAGGTGAGATAATTTTAAAATCATTTTCAAAATACGGCCCACCATAAATGAAGTCCAGAAGACCAAATTTATTGTTTATAAATTATTTTTCAAATATTCCATTTGAAACCTTTATATGGCGAATTACGATTGAATTCTAAATCACGGACACCAATTTAATCATGCATTGTATTCGTTGATTACTGGCTTTGTAGGAACATCATAAATCATTGACACTTTGTAAATGAAATGCAGAAGAGAGGTTAGAAAATGCATTTTTCCCCATCTTGACTACATTCTCGCACTCGTTTCAGTCTACTCTTTAATAATGAACATGCAAAATGGTATTAAATTTAAAGTGACATCAAAAACTTGTTCCTTGCATTTTTCACTATGTCCTGACTGTACCAATGCAGTGTAAAATATTACCATGACAACTAAAACTTACGATTAAGCAAAGCCTGCATGGTATAGTCAAAAAACAAGATACAATAAAAATGTAAGGAAAAAGTTTTTGATGTCACTGTATTTCATACATATCATAACCTGCAAAATCCACATCCATATAACCACACAACCACCAACCACTCTACGCAATTATAGGGACGAGTACGAATTCCCTGTCACCTTTTTTGTTGCTGGTTCAAATTTGGACTTTATTTTACGTTAATTTTTGTTCATTCAATCACTGGTTTTCGATTTTCTAACAAAAAGCTTCTCAACAATCTAATTTCATTCACCATTTTTTTTTTTTAGTGTTTGACTATAACAGCACACAGAAGACGAACTGTCCGGCGGCAGCCCCATTTCCACTAATTTATGCCTTAGTTTGTGTAAATTAATGAAAAACCGAAAACGTCAACAACTTTATTTACTCGATAACATAGAAACGTACACAATCCCGTAGCAAAGCCCTTTTAAAACGTCCATCACAGCATTTGTTTCACAGCGTTCGACTCGTACCGCCTAAAATTTCACTTTAAAAAGTAAAATTCGGAGAAACGTACTGTATGTATAGCTCGCGCAAGAAACGATTACCGAAAACCAATGGTGGCGTTGCTGTCTATTTTGACGTGTGTATGTAGGCACGCCGAGGGGGGAGAGGTGCGAACCGATGGAAGTACTGTCTCTTCCAAGAAGATGAACAAATGAGGACATCGCTGTAGAAATAAAGAACGCAGCAAGAGAAAAATTCGAAGCTAATTAAACGCGCAACATATGTTTACGAATGAAATAATAATATCGTGCGATACAAGACATGCATTCACATGCAATGGAACAAACTAAAGTTGTAATGTAACTATCACAACGCAAGACTGATTCTATCGATGTCATTTCTCTTCCGACTGTACTCTTGAATATCATTCAAGCTATCTCGTGACCTTTCCTGTCGCCCGCTCTTCCTTATCGCAGTGTTTGATTAGCATTTCTTCCGTCGGTATTCCGTGCTTGCGAGACCTATACAGTCTCACAATACTAGTCATTATTGTCGCATTACATAAGCAAACACCAAATTCCTGTCGCTCAATGATGAGGTCTCCGAGCAAAATTCATCTGGTACTTTTCTTTTCCGTTAATTAAAATATTTATCCGTTACCAATTTAAGTTCTGGTACTGTCCTTACGATGGCTGAATGGTCTAGTCTAGACCTTACGCCTGACACGCAGATAGTCCTGGTTAGAATCCCGGTCAGTGACGTAATGACATTTGTAGCAGAGAAGGTCATAGTTGAGGTTTTCCCGAGGTTCTCCCGTTTCTCCATGTTAGACAGCGACATATTTCAACCGATCTCCATTCAATATTATAGCATAGCATTTCCAATCATCGGCCTGGTCAAGAAATGAATGGGGTTTCCTTCTTCAAACCTGAATACTCAGCCAACTTTAGTGTAGTGTGATATTTCGATCGCCAAGACTGCCAAAGGCAGTCAGCGGTAATATTAAAATCTGTAATTTCTGTTTCAGGTGGATTCTATGCTGGGAAGTTATATGGAAGATATTGGCATTACTCCAGAACAGTTTGAAAATGCCTGCAGCAAGAATTCTACGGAAGGAGTTCAAATACGTTTCCACCAAGTGAGTGTAAGGACAGTCAATTCTATAACATGTTAGATAGACCTATCGTAGATTTTTTATTAACTTGAACTTTAGCGATCCAACACATAGTTTAATTACGAGGGTCATACTGAAAGTCATGAGCAACCCATTGTTATGAATCTTAATTTCTATTTTTTAGACAAACCAGGTACATCACCTTAATCTACAGACTTTTCTGTCACTTTTCAACATAGTCTCCATTTCTTTGCACACATTTTTCCCACCGTTCTGTAATTTCGAAGATTCCCTTGCGATAGAAGTCCGTTCCAGCTTCCTGAAGACATTGACGCACTGCTTTCCGGATGTCCTCCAGCGTCTCGTAGCGTTGGCCTCGCAGCTGCTCTACAGAACCGAAAAGATGGTAGTCGGAGAGTGCCAAATCGGGACTGTAGGGACATTGCGGAAGAGTTTCCCACCCTGATGTTCTGATTTTCTCCACGGTGACACGATCAGTGTGAGGCCACGCGTTATCGTGTTGCAGTATGATCTCTTTCCAGAGCGTTTGTCGCGCAATGCACGATGGAGCTTCAAAACTGTCTGAATACAGCGGACAGCATTATGGTCTGTCCAGTTTCAAGAAATTTAACCAAAATGCATCCCAGAACTCATTAACTCTTTCCTTGTTGCATTCCGTGGAGGCAGTTCGAGGGCGGCCGCTACGAGGCTCATCTTTGATGCTCGTTGAAAATATTTCACACATCTCCTAACACTGCTGGCGCCCATGCACATATCTCCGTATGCACGCTGAAGCCTGAGGTGAATTTCAGCAGCAGATTTTTCTTCTTTAACAAGGAATTTAATAACAGCACGCCATCGAAACGAACCATTGTTGTCGACCATTTTGCAAACATTGTCTGTGATCACATGATAGAAGTTAATGACGTCACAATAGGTCAATACATAGTGTAAAGTCTGTAGATTATAATCATATAATCGTTTTTGTTACATTGTTGAAATTGAAATTATAGCAATGTGTTGCTCATGACTTTCAGTACGGCCCTCTGTACTATGAAATGCTACTCACGTTCTTGTATTAGATGCAATATCCCTTCGTAATCAATGCACAAGTAGGCTACACCTTGCATGTTTTGTAGAGTTTAATTGTATATTCTTCTTCATCATCATCATCATCATCATCACCTCTTTGGCATTACGGCCCTTGCCTCCCTAATGACAGCCATCTAGCCACTCTGATCCAAAGCTCTCATTTTCCATCTCCTGATGCTCACTTTCACAACACCCTCCTTATATCATCCAACCATCTTTTTTTTGGGGGGAGGTGGTCTTCCTATTCTTCTTTTAACTCCTGTATTTTCATCTAGTATAGATATTGGTATTCATTCTGAAAACAAGTCCCAACCACTCCAGTCTTCTAAGTTGCTTAATATCAAGCGACCTCCTTGATGATATTCGACAGGAGTAGGCTAGATTTATTTATTTAGATTTATTTATTTAACCTGGTAGAGATAAGGCCGTCAGGCCTTCTCTGCCCCTCTACCAGGGGATTACAACTATAACATGAACAATAAGATTACAATTAATATTAAATTTACAATTACAATTACAATAAAAATTAAAGTACGACAAGAATACCTGATTAATGAAAGCTAGACATTTTATCATAGAAGTTAAGAACAAAGGCTACGTGGCGGCATCGGATTTCCCCTTCTCCCTTCTTCACCTTTATCATCATTCTCACCCATTCCCTACACTATACTTACACGTAAGCCACCGGCGTGGCTCAGTCGGTTAAGGCGCTTGCCAGCCGGTCTGAAGTTGCGTTCGGGCGCGGGTTCGATCTCCGCTTGGGCTGACTACCTGGTTGGTTTTTTTCCGAGGTTTTACCGAACCGTAATGTGAATGCAAGGTAGTATATGGCGAATTCTCGGCCTCATCTCGCCAAATATCATCTCGCTATCACCAATCTCATCGACGCTAAATAACATAGTAGTTGATACAGCGTCGTTAAATAACCAACTAAAATAAAATACAAACTTACACGTACATTTACACATACACTTTCCCTAGTACACGACATAACTCTTCACAGATACACATCATGCATAACGTGGCTCGGCGAAGTGGTGTGCAACTTGAAAATGGGTCGCGGTCCTATCATCTATCCACAGTTTGCGGAACCCGAATGAGTAGGTACTAGATACACACACACACACACACAATGGTGATATCTCTTACAAATTTTGGAGCTCCTCATTTGTTCTATTTCGCCATTCTCCCTGATTACATATAGGTCGATGTATTTTCCTGAGAATTTTTCTCTCCAAGATATTGAGAGCTTTAATTGCTCCATCAGGCAAGGTCCAACAACAGCTGGTTTAATTATTCTTTTATAAATCCTTAAGTGTGTATTTGATTAAGTAAAACCCGATAGTTAATGTACTGAAAGTTTTATGTTGTAATAATTTATGTGTGATATGTTAAGCCATCATTATTCTGACCTAACTACGACTTTATTGAAGGTACAAACGGGAAAAGTGTTATTTTTATGTGCAATAAGAAGCTGTGATGTCATGTAATGATAAGATAACAGCGTATTCGCAGTAGTATTGCTGTCGGACTATGTAACAGGAGTCATTGAAATCATGTACTGAACAAACAAATAGGCTAAAAGTATGAGACGAGTCTATTATGAAAACGAGGGAAGTATCACAGGCCTAAATAATTACCTATAGTAATGTCACAAGAGGTCTGAGATTTACCGATAAATCCACGAGCGAATAGACCTCGAGTGACATTCATTAGGACTATTTCGTGAATAAAATAAAAATGTAAATAATATATCCCTAAAATTCGCTCGCAAAATGTTAATATTGTATATTTATGAATACTTAACCTATTCAGACATTGTGAAGTCGAAATAGATGAATAATGATTGCTGCAATAAGTAAATTGAATGTTATTCAGTAACATCAATTGAGAAAAGCGAAATACTGTACATGTTTAAAAATGTTAATTATATGTAGGACCTACTGCGGTTTTGTCTTGTTATTACGAGTATAACAGAAATACGTTTTCATTATCTGCTGAAATCATAGTTTAATTTAAACATTTTATAGTATAATTACAAATAACCTGATTAATATATTAATTAAATTAACAATTGTTATGAACGAGTGTAATTTTCTTTAAATACAATGGACATGGAATTAGAAGATGAAGATGTAGATGTGGAAGTAGGATTTCGCACTTTATTTAGTACAATGGATTCAAGCTCATCGATTTACGTGGAAACAGTTGGCGACACTGACTAAACAAAAGAACGACCATGCGATAAATTTATAGTGATAAATCGAGCTGCAGAAATTATCGCGATGTATGACTGTGATTGATTGGAATTCAAAATTTCATTACACTTCATTGGCTGAAAATCGAATGACGTCATATAAACGAAATAGTCTGTACAATTATTATAGGTAAGATAGTATCAATAATAATAATAATAATAATAATAATAATAATAATAATCTACAATAGGGTATTATATTAACATAATTTAACCGTCATAATCCTCTCACAAAATCAATATAGCGTAATATCTTAATATATAAAATAATAAATAAATAAATAAATAAATAAATAAATAAATAAATAAATAAATAAATAAATAAAATGTAGTTACGCAATGTATTAGATTTAAAAATCACATGTTACTTTTCATTTGAAAATCACTTTATCATAACTCCATGAGAAAGACTATTAACATGATAATTTAAATTATGGTAACAATTCCAGGAACTACGTTCTAAACATCACTGCGTGCTCGAACTCACAATGTTAGCAACCCAACCATACTAAACTCTAGGTAACAAAATTTCCAGACGCTGTTTGAGCAGGTGTGGGCAGCCAATGACTACGAGATATTCAAGAGAATGATGATCCAAAAAAATCTGGAGCTTCAGCTCCAGGCGCTGGAAATGATCCAGCAAAGGTACGGCATCACCCCGCAGTCATTCCTGCCGGCTGATGGGGAGGAAAGCCTGCAGACGGAGGAGGAAGCCCGCATCATGGAAGAGGTTATCAAGTATGCACATATTTTTTGCAAGAATTATTATTTATAATTCTAGGCTACTGTCGAGAGTATACAACAGTAAACAACGTCTGTATACTCTCTGCTTATTCTGTTTACTGTATGACCTATTTCTCTTTTTATTCTTGAAAAACGAGTTTTACAGTTCCTAATTATAGGCTATATAGAAAACTTAGCCACATATAAGCATATTTCTTTTAGGCTATAACTTTGAAAAAATTAAGTAGTACAAGAAGTATCATGACTTACATTACCACTCTGATTTGTGGAGTAACGGTCAGCGCGTCTGGCCGCGAAACCGAGTTCGAATACCGGTCGGGGCAAGTTACCTGGTTGAGGGTTTTTCCGGGGTTTTCCCTCAACCCAATACGAGCAAATGCTGGGTAACTTTCGGTGCTGGACCCCGGGCTCATTTCACTGGCATTATCGCCTTCATTTCATTCAGACGCTAAATAACCTAGATGTTGATACAGCTCATAAAATAACGTATTTAACAGTCTTGTATACAAATTATTATCAATTCGTGAAAGTAAAACTTCACTATTCGTTAATGCAAAAGTTCGCAGAGTTTTTTCGCTTTGACAAAAGTTGTGAAATGAACAGAAGACAAAGCAATCAGTAGGTCTATATATTCTCTTACATTATCTACCACCCTCTGCCAACACTGAGATAGTTTTTCGATTCAGCGTCTGAAGAACTCTGCTGGTTTGGAGTCAAGCCAAACTTGTAAAACATCTTCGTTATCAAAGGAGGTCTCTTGGAAATTGCTGTATAGAGAATGGAAAAAATTAAGTAGTACAAGAAGTATCATGACTTACATTACCACTCTGATTTGTGGAGTAACGGTCAGCGCGTCTGGCCGCGAAACCGAGTTCGAATACCGGTCGGGGCAAGTTACCTGGTTGAGGGTTTTTCCGGGGTTTTCCCTCAACCCAATACGAGCAAATGCTGGGTAACTTTCGGTGCTGGACCCCGGGCTCATTTCACTGGCATTATCACCTTCATTTCATCAGACGCTAAATAACCTAGATGTTGATACAGCTCATAAAATAACCCAATAAAATAAATAAATAACTCTGATTAAATTTAATCAAGCACAATTAAATTGATTACTTTCATTGGGCTACTTTAATTGTTGTAGTATTGCAATTTTTTCCCAGTGTTTATATTAATAAAATGGTTTATATTTGCATCAAGTGCTGCTGCAACGCTTAATACACGCCCGTACTCCACTAATATGACGTAAGCAGCTATCCAGTAGCTTGGTTGGGAGATGATACCACATTCCACATTCCCCATTATTCTCCTGTTTTTGCGCACTCTGATTTCCACCCTTTCCATTCTCTATACAGCAATTTCCAAGAGACCTCCTTTGATAACGAAGATGTTTTACAAGTTTGGCTTGTCTCCAAACCAGCAGATTTCTTCAGACGCTGAATCGAAAAACTATCTCAGTGTTGGCAGAGGGTGGTAGATAATGTAAGAGAATATATAGACCTACAGATTGCTTTGTCTTCTGTTCATTTCACAACTTTTGTCAAAGCGAAAAAACTCTGCGAACTTTTGCATTAACGAATAGTGAAGTTTTACTTTCACGAATTGATAATAATTTGTATACAAGACTGTTAAATACGTTGCATATCAGAGTGTAGTAATTTTGTTTTTTATTTACTGTTGTATTATTTATACTAAATATGTCCTGCTCAGTTAAAACGTTTGTCTTTTTATCTCTCTGGCTTCTGTAATTGAAAAGTGACACAATAAAAAGTTCGTCTTTTCCGCTGGTGAGTAAGAATTTCATAGATTCACCAATCCGCCATTTCTGTTGCAGGAAGTCGCTTGAAGAGTATGAAGCCAGCAAGCAGCTTCTGGACAGCTCAACTTTAGAGATTGAACAGAGTCTGGCATCATCACCAGAAGAACATCATCGGCTGGAAGCGGAGTGCAAAAGAGAGAAGGAGCTGCTGCACACGGCTCTGCAGCACACGATTGGTGAATGCACTATCATTCAAATTGTTTAGATCGGCTGGGAAGGGCAGGTGATGCCGTTAGTGGATCTCTGGTGGGATGTTGAAATTTAATTAGGAGAGAGCTGGCTAAAACCAGATGGTACGGCAAAACAGGATACCACATTTATTTCGTAGGAATATGCTGCCACTTTTCAAATCAGGCATGTACTTTCTTCCCATACGCAAGCTCTTCACTGGGCAGTCATTACTTAATGAGCATTTCTTCGTGCGTGTGTGGATCAGAATTTAGAAAACGCCGTGTTTCCTAAGATATTTCCTTCATTTTAAGGTGTTCATAACGAGACATTGAAATTCAAGAGCCAATGGGTGTTTCAAATAATTCTATAGTTATTTGTCTTCGATTGTAGTTCAGTTGAATTCGATATCTTTCTTCATATCTATCGATGCTTCATATTTTAAATTTCAACGCTTGGTCTGACAAATCGAGATACCAAGCGATTGGACAAAACGGGATAGTGTCTTGTTATTATAAAAAATTCCCCAAGCTCGGTATAAGGTAGGACCAATAAATAATGATAGAAGACGAGGCAAGGCAGTAATATTAACCTCTTCACTTTATAAGAATGAGCTTGTAGTAGCTGTGGAAGCAAGGCAGCAAAAATGGTAAAAAAATTAAACTTTAAGAGTGCTATTCATAGACATTTCGCAGCACGCGCTACGAGCGTACTAAGCTAGCCCCGGCTATCCACTGGTTACTAGTACAGAATTCAAATCATATGCTATCGCTAACACTGGTTTATGAATACGAAAAACGCTGGTCATTCACCGGAAGCCCGCGCTAAAAATGTCTATGAATACGGTCCTAAGAAATCGGCAGTAGGCCTAATTGTGGCGATAAGTTTTCTGGGGAAAACAAAACGTCGAAAAGCAATTCAAGAAAAGTTAGGTCCACTGATCCCTTAAGCAGCTCTGAGGAGGAGGAAAACGAGGACAAAGATGAGGCATGCAGCCTATTTATTGCAACGACCTCTATTGCAATTCAAAATCGGAAGAGTGGTGGATCCTGTGTGCCCAGTGCCAAGAGTGGACTCACGAGGAGTGTAGTGGCATAGATCCAGAAGATTGTGATGAATTCATATGCGATTTTTGTAAATGAACAGTTCTCAGTTTCAATAATTATAATATTTATAATAATTAATAGCAATATAATGTACAAATTGACATGCAAATAAGAGTAATTTGTTTTGTTCATACTCCTGTTTTGTGCGCAATTTTTGTGACTTATTCATTAACTAGCCGTACCCGTGCGCTCCGCTGCACCCGTTAGAAATAAATATAAAGTAATTACATAATTAAAATTGGACATTTGATCCAGGGAACATTCGTGTTTGAAGAAAGGATAAATCGTTTAATATGTTACTTAATTTAAATTGCATCCAAATGCGATCATTTTGGTCCATAGACACTCATTTGGTGCAATGACAATTCCTTTAACATGTTTCTTAATTTTTATTACATGCAACCATAGTTTAATGAAGATTGACATCATTTAGACCTAATGCGTATATTTTATTTTACTTGTTATAGGTTTTCATTGAATTATGGTAATAACTTAATTTTAACCCTTGTTTTCTATGTATTCAGTAAATGGCGCTTGGCCCACTATGGTTCTGAACCCTTCAAATAACTTAAATTATATTACATAATATTACATATTATATTATATTATATTATATTATATTATATTATATTATATTATATTATATTATATTATATTATATTATATTATATTATATTATATTATATTATATTATATTATATTATATCAGAAGTTACTGTAATAACATTATAGCATTATGTCCATCTAGAGAAACTACACTTTCCAATGGTGAAATAATAATTAATTATACAAATCGGTTAATTTAGCTTCCGATATTAGTTCATACAAACACAGAAACATTATCTGTAGGCTATCTTTCATAGCTTTTTGATTGTTGCTGTCGAAAGCCCCTTATAGACGAAGTAATTTGTTTTTTATTTCATTATACGGCCTTAGATGGCAGTTATTTTAATTTTAAAACTCATTTATCTCATTAAATATCAGTCCTATCAAAAATTTTCAAGGAATAAAACTTATCGAAAATTATTTTTAAAGAAACTTTTGTTATGTAAAATTTTTCACAAAAATCAATAATAAGCGAGATATTTCGATTTATTTAATTCAGGCCCCCTCATAACCCCCCTTTCAAATAATGTATTTTGAATAGCATATAGCCTAAAATCTAAGTTACAACGAACTTAATTTATATTCCAATTTTCATCGAAATCCGTTCAGCCATTATCGCGTGAAAAGGTAACAAACATACAGACAGACAGACAGACATACAAACAAAAATTTCAAAAAAGCGATTTTCGGTTTCAGGGTGGTTAATTATATATGTTAGGACCAATTATTTTTGGAAAATCGAAAATTACCAGAACAATTTCGGCCACAGATTTATTATTAGTATAGATATTACAACAATTTCAATTGACTTATATAACTATCTCGTTTTATCCAACCAGTTCGGCAAAACGGGATACTTGCACAATTTTCAACAAGCATTATTTTCCTCTTAAGCATTGTGATACAGAGCAAATTTCCAAATCACTTATTAAAATACATTCCTTAAGGGACTCAGAAACAATTATAGTTTGTTTTTTCTCTCAGTGCTTTCGAAGATTAGATTAGATTAGATTAGATTAGATTAGATTAGATTAGATTAGATTAGATTAGATTAGATTAGATTAGATTAGATTAGATCTTTATTAGCTGAATAGAATTACAAGCATTCATGGCGTCGTCAGTACACAAGAAAAATGACATAACATACAAGAATTAGCTATTCCGCGCTAAGTATCTTGTTTTGGCCAACTCTCCCCTACACTGACTACTTGTAAAAGAATTGTTCCAGTAGAATACTTTGTAGGCACCGGCCTTTGAGACATTGTCTAACTTTCATTATTGGGTCTCAGCTTTAACAAATTCACAGAATGATAAGTTGAAAAATATTTAAAATTGGACTGTGGTGTTTTCACTGGCATATTTCTTTACTCAGTGACTACTACCATGATTAATTTGTCGGTCTATTTTTGAATCACTCTGTATATATTATACAGGGTGTGTTAAAAGTCGCTTTCCCCAAACACTTCCTTATATTTCATTGAATTCAATTTACATTTATCTGCACATTCCTATACAGATTTTACTCAAAATGAAGGCCCTGTTTCTCGATACACAATTCACAACGTTTAGACACAGATTTACAGATGACAGAACATGACTCACGATTTTCATAGATTTTCACGAATGACTGTTCGATCATCTGTTGCAGATCCTGCGGTTTCTGAGTAAAAACATTTTTCAGGATACCCCACAGCGAAAAATTACATTTTGTCAGGTCGCATGTTCTGGGTAGCCATTTTGTTGTGCCACGACGGCCAATCCATTCATGGAATTGCTGGTTCAAGAAGTCCCTCACTCCTACACCAAAATGAGGTGTGCTCCATCCTGTTGCCATATCACCAGCATATCGCGCAAAACGAAGACTGTTTTCAAGACATGACAATGGAAAAAAAGTTGACGCACGAACACGGTTGCCACTTATTAGCCTACATCAGTTGTTTGTTTCAGTTCTGACATTTGTATATGTGTACAAGTACCTAAGAACGAATATTGGGGAAAGCGATTTTTTACCCACATTGTTACAAATTATTTTATTGTTCAGGATTATATAGATCTCTTGTATGCAATCCTAAAAGAAAAAGGAAAGAAAGAAAGAAAGAAACAGAATTTTATCCTATTAATGTGCAAGTTAAATAATTTCGTTTAAACGTATTTTTGGAATGACAGTTTAAGAAATACACTATAAGTAAGCATGTCATTGGTATTGGTATAAAGAACTGAAATGTTATAAGAGGAGCAAAACATAATGAAAAAGTACCGTATGTCATTTCCATGACACTGTTTATTTAGCTCTGTCGTTTTTCTTGCAAATGAGTGATATTATAAACTTCCGTACTGATACTTATTTTGTTAATAGTCTACATTTTGCAGGAGCGTGCAGGGTGCGAATTAAGAGATCTGATGAGGGGGAGATAGAATCTTAGATACGGAATACCATACATAAAATTATTATCATCCTCATTCAATACGGCTCAACGCTTGGTCGCACAGAGTTGCTTGTCTTGCATCTTGATCATAATAACAATTATATTGCTGAACAGGCTTAAGATAAGATGTGTAATTCCCAGTGGCGTAGCGTCAATGCAAGCTAAAAAGCTTAGCTTCCCCAGTTAATAATAATTTCATAATAAACCTGCAGTTTATGGAGAAAATTATTTATTAATTTTAATAGAATTTATATTTACGCGCTAAATATTGTGATGCGGCAGCTCAGGATTATTTGTGATGCAGCAGCAAACAAGAAGCCTGCACACACCAGCTTCCAAGCAGACCGGTTCCTTCTGTGTAATCCACCCCGCAGATTTTCCATCCCTTTTAAACTACCCTAGTCGCAAGGCTCGCAAAGAAGCTAGCTTTAACATTTAAAATAAGTAGTTTCCGCGTTATCCCTATTCGTCAGTTGTGTTCAGTTGAAGTGTTAGTGTGCATTGTGGCTGATATAATAAATAATGAGCGAAATAACAGTTCCTGACACTGATTTACTTGAATTTTTAGGACAATTGTATTATCAAGACTGACTTACGAACAAAAGTGTGATTTAAAAAACAAATGACCGACTCCCTTGCTGTCAATGAAGGACACCACCAAAAGACAGACGCATACTTACGTAATGATACTAATATTGTGATTTCTCTAAGTATGACAGGGAGTGAGCTAATGTTATACGTATACGTGTCTATTTGTTAGAGATATGTGTAAACCGTGAAATCGTATTTTATTACGTCTCATTTGAGGTCATGCTTATTGGTGTTACTTACGATGTTCCAACCAATCTTCGACTGCTGACTTGAAATTGACTACTATTTATTTTAAGACTGTATTTTTGTAATACATTTTCTCATATTGCATGAAAGACAACTTGAGTTAGCTTCCCCTGCTCAAAATTTCATGCTACGCCACTGGTAATTCCTAAGTTATTGATTGTTGTCAGCTTGCTGGTGATGATAATACATCAATATTATTTTCTTTGCTTACTTTATACTTTATAAAGTACATATAGGCTATTAAAGCAATTATATATTTTGTGAGGGGGGATAGAAGTTATCCCTGGCAGGGATGTTAATATAAATTTATTAGAGGGGGATAACTTTCCAACAGGGGGGAAATCCCCTCCACCCCCTCCATCGTTAATTCGCACCCTGGGAGTATGTCGCGTCTTCACAACGGAACTCTGTATGTTTCAGAACCTGAAATACAAAATGAAGAGCCGCCATTTACCAAATATCAAGACGAACTGCAGACACAATCTGAGGTAAATACGTATTTGCTAGCTGCATACCGTGGAAGAAATGTAGCAGACCTTCAATTAACAATACTCATTTGTTCTATGAACATTACCCTATATTAAAAAATGGGCCAACCGTTAGCCAAATGGCTAGAGCATCGACTTTCCACAATGGTAACCCAGATTCAAATCCTGGTGGGCTCACGTGGTGAATAAAGACTGTACTTGATGGCGATTTGCAACATTTTGTAACTCTTTTCTTCTTTTGATAAGGTTGATGAAGAAGAGCTGCTCAGAAGACAGGAATATCTGAAGGCCCAGAGAGACAAACTGCTCGCCCTAAAAAAGCAAGAGCGAGAGAAACAGCTGAAGGCGGTGGAAGTTGGCAATACCAGGCAACGTCCACGGTCTGCAAAAGCAGCGCAGGCAGCGATGGACGGCCAACCTGAAATAAACGCACAGACGCTACAAGTTAGGAAGGCCCTTGCTGAGCGCCTCAAGTCTGAAGTCGTGGGCAGGAAGCATTAGAGCTTTGCAAGCTACATTCCTCACCTGCTTCTCTTTGGATTTCTATATTAGTACGCGCTTTCTTATACAGGGTGAACAGGCAACACTGACGATTTTAATATGACTTGACCAAGAAATACAAACCACAGGACTTACAAACAGATATAGCCTACATATTGGTTGTTTCTTTAAGGGGAATTGAGTGTTAAGCCGTGCGAAAGTTTGAAAATATAACCATATTTTATTTTGTCATGACGTAGGTTCTACTTATAACTAAACAGCGGACTGCGAGCACCGATGCTGTGCATCAGGTATACATACGTCATTGAACTCATTGCTATGCTCTCCTACATGATTTTTTTGCTTATTATATATTCTTTTTCACTCTTTAAACGTGTACTAGAAGTTCAAATATATTGCTCTTTTTTTTTTATAGAAAATTAGTAGTATGTCTCAGCAAATAACTTGGAAAGTGAAACTCTCTTATTACCATGTGGTGTGCCACAAGGATCAATTTTGGGACCTCTTCTATTTCTTATTTATGTCCATGACATAAAATTTCTTCATTTACATGGAGCTGCCACTATTTTTGTAGATGACACTAGTGTATTTTATATTACTGGCTCCATTGAAGAACTGTTTGAAAAGTTTGAGGCTGATATTATTAGGTACTCTTGAAAACTGGTTAAGCGCAAATAGGCTGTCTTTGAATTTGAAAAAAAAAACTGTGTATATTATTTTCACTAAACCTTCTTTTTATTATATTATTCCGAAAGAATTAAAGTTTGAAGATTCTGTAATACAAAAAAACTGCATCAGTTAAATTTTTAGGTTTGATTGTTGATGAACATTTAACATGGGATAAGCATATTTTGGCTGTCTGTAAGAAAATTGCTCCAATGTATGGTATTTTGAAAAGGCTTAAAAGATCTTTGCCAATATCTTATCTTTTGTATGTATATTACGCTTTTATCCATTCTCATTTAATGCATATGCCATTTATTTGGGGACATTATAAAAAAACTGTTTTGGGACTTTTACAAATTATTCAAAATAAAGCTTTAAGAAATTTATTGAGTTTTCATTATTTGACTCCAGTTAAATATCTATAACAATTTTCTTTTGTTCTACCAATTGAATCAATTATCAAATTAGGTGCTGCTATTTTCATTTATAAAGTTATTAACAATTTAATACATGATAATATTATATTTCAGTTTAATAAAGATATATAAACTTGTTTAACAAGATTAAACAATTTTTTTTCTTTTTCTCAGCATACAGTAGCTCAGTAACGTATGAAACGAAAGGAAGTAAGCATTTTTTAATAACAACTTTTAACCAACTTCCTTTAGAATATAGAATTTTACCAAATTGCTGGTGTTTTAAGAATTGCTTAAAAATACAGTTTTCAGATTATTTATTTTAATTCTCAGTTGATTTATTTATTTCATGGTTTCAAACTTTTTCTTCTTTCTGCACAAAACTTTATGTTATCTTATTATTAGTTCTTATTTTACTTTCGTTCTTTAATAAATTCCTGACATATTATTTTTAGTTCAAATAGTTTTTCTACAAAGTGTACTAATAACATGGAAAATGCTGGTTTCAGAAAACAGCATTTGAAGTTAAATGTTTACCGATACTATTGGTCATTATGGCAACATGATTTCAATAAGCACATTTACTGAAAACAAATATTCTCGGAGTATATTATTATATCTATATAAATTAAATATAAAATTGTTCACAAACAAACTCTCATTAATAAACGAAAAAAAAAAAAATTGCAATTTTGTACTCTTTAATAATACAAGCAAATAAAAGAAATTGCAATTTTTTACTCTGTTAACGACCAATTCCTCTTAACATATTATATTCAATGCAACAAAATAGTAATTTACGTAACTAGCGTATAATCTTGGTAATTATGGCATGAGTGAATGGTTAGCGCTTGAGTGTAAGCGAGTGCGTTAATTTTCACGAGTGTTTATAATGAAGATTATACACGTGTTACATACAACGTTTTATGCTATTCTAGCATTAAAATATGTAAAAAAAAAAAACTATTATAAATTTACAAAATGTAATGTTGACATAGTAGAGACACGAGTACATACTGGATATGACATAATATATTGCATGGTTGCTAAGTAACCGTTTCTAAGACAATCTTAGTTTCTTGTTGTTTTGAAGCTTTTTATTACAGGTAGGTTGTAGAGAATTGTGTTGTGAAGGCAGTGATGACATCATGGAATACTAGTGCTAGGTAACCTTTTCTGGCACTAGTGGCAGAATTAGGCCAATTGTACACGATTTACAGCGTCTTAACAAGCGTATTTTAATGCTAGGATTGCATAAATAGTCCACCTGGTTGGCAAGTTGGTATAGCGCTGGCCTTCTATGCCCAAGGTTGCGGGTTCGATCCCGGGCCAGGTCGATGGCATTTAAGTGTGCTTAAATGCGACAGGCTCATATCAGTAGATTTACTGGCATGTAAAAGAACTCCTGCGGGACAAAATTCCGGCACATCCGGCGACGCTGATATAACCTCTGCAGTTGCGAGCGTTGTTAAATAAAACATAACATTTTTTTTTTTGCATAAATATCTGTTAAGCAGATAAGCTATTTTAAGAAATAAATAACATGTTTTCAAATTGTTAAGTGATTCTTTGTACCTAACAGAATATGTTTATTTTCTTATTTCCTGCATCTTTTACTTCTTGGTTACAGTTCAATTATAATAGTCATTTAACTTGTTCATCATGTATACGTATTTAATTTGAATATTTTACGCACAATGATTGGAATGCATAAATAATTCTCATTCCTGTCTCTCGAAAGCTTAAGGGGGGAAGTACATCTTTCCAAGTGTATAAATTAAGTGTACGGTACTTAAAACATTCATGTCCCTGTGTCTTTCTGTCCTGGTGAAATGAAATTTGGCATTTGCGATACGTTCCTTTTGTTTTATTCTGCATTTTTAACATTTTCGAATAATTTTTCTGATTCAGAGTAATTCTTTTCCAAATTTATTTTATGAAACTTGTGGTCACTATGCATTTCTCTCATATTTTCCACAGATCTTAAAGTTTAATGCATGTTTTGAAGCTTTTTATTACAGGTAGGTTGTAGAGAATTGTGTTGTGAAGGCAGTGATGACATCATGGAATACTAGTGCTAGGTAACCTTTTCTGGCACTAGTGGCAGAATTAGGCCAATTGTACACGATTTACAGCGTCTTAACAAGCGTATTTTAATGCTAGGATTGCATAAATATCTGTTAAGCAGATAAGCTATTTTAAGAAATAAATAACATGTTTTCAAATTGTTAAGTGATTCTTTGTACCTAACAGAATATGTTTATTTTCTTATTTCCTGCATCTTTTACTTCTTGGTTACAGTTCAATTATAATAGTCATTTAACTTGTTCATCATGTATACGTATTTAATTTGAATATTTTACGCACAATGATTGGAATGCATAAATAATTCTCATTCCTGTCTCTCGAAAGCTTAAGGGGGGAAGTACATCTTTCCAAGTGTATAAATTAAGTGTACGGTACTTAAAACATTCATGTCCCTGTGTCTTTCTGTCCTGGTGAAATGAAATTTGGCATTTGCGATACGTTCCTTTTGTTTTATTCTGCATTTTTAACATTTTCGAATAATTTTTCTGATTCAGAGTACTTCTTTTCCAAATTTATTTTATGAAACTTGTGGTCACTATGCATTTCTCTCATATTTTCCACAGATCTTAAAGTTTTTTTTTTTATTTCTTACTTTAAAACGTTTGCAATAAATGCATGAACAACGTAAACTTAAATATTTTACGGTACTTTTCTCATGGAAAAATAGTTTTTGTTAAATTTTTATAGAATATATTATTATTTTAACATTTCCATGAACAATATCTATTATTTTTTTTAAGATAGCACCAGTAGAGAAAATCCAATATGAGGATAGCTGTCCAAAATGATATAGCCTACTATTTAGTCCATTATAAAAGATTATAAACAATACACGGTAAAAATAATTAACATATAAAAGATTAAATAGGCAATATCTAGTTTCAACATATATGCTACTCATATATGAATATGACAGCTATCCTGATTTTATTTTTCATTTAAATTGGGTTATACAAATGCTTATGCAGAATAAGCAATGAATCACATATAATTTGATAATTTAATATGAGTACAATAACAAATGCTAGTAAAGCTAAGATTATAGTCTGTGTTGTTACGATGTGAAAAAAACACAAGCATTCAAAATGTCATTAAAATATCTGAAAAGCTGTTTAAGTTATCAGGGAAAACAAATGTAAATTTTAATATTTTGGAAAGTGACAAAGAGTAAATTTAAAGGCACAGTGAAGTGACAATGTAGTAAATTCAAGGACACGTCTCAGACACTATTAGATATATCTGAGAAATTCTTTCACCAGAAGAGAGAGTCAAGTGTATTCTATAAAGAAAATAATAAATTTAAAAAATGTAGTTTTTTTACCCGTGAAGGTATAACTCCCCCTTTAATAAAAGTGTTAAGCTATAGCTTATTCTGTTCATTAAGGGCAGGTATGATATCTTAGCATATTACCCGTAAAATAAACTAAGAGATTTCTAAATACTGAATTAATGATTTAAAATGTGATCTGTAGGGCCAGGTTTTTTTTTTCTGTTATTACCGATAAACACGAAATGCAATAGAGATGCTATGCAGGTTTTATCATAAATGTGACTGATTTGTGACAGTAAATTTGCCACGAATTTTCCCGAAAATTGGCTGTTTCTGCGATAAAAACAAAAATTGGGCATTTTTTTAAATTATCTTAAAGAAATACAGTAGGCCTATATTAGTTTCGAAGATGGTAGCTGCAAAAAAAAAAAAAAAAAAAAAACAGGGAAACAATTATTTGGGAATTCTGTTTTTCTCTTTAATAGCCTACAGGGTCATAGACGACAGCGCTTTTGTATAGAATTAAGTACTGTAACAATAAGACTGATTGATAAAGAATGCAATAAATTATCATCATTATTACTATTATTGTTACTATCATCATTATTATTAACACTTTTTTTTTCGTCAGAAATATTGCAAATACAACGCCGTGTATAAGACTGTGTGACATTACATGGTGATAAACAAGTCTCGAAATTGTCACATTTTTAACCATGAGGCCTACGATGTTATTTTTTACGAATAATCTGAAAGATTTTCACCAAAAAAAAAAACCTGGTCCTGATGATATGTGTACACATGCAAGGATAAATTTGATGCTTTTAAATTGTGATTGTGATCATGTGAATTAATAAATTATTCTCTGAATATCATTATAAATGCTTGGGATTTGGTGTTCGTTTCATAATGATAAAGTATTCGTTTTTATATAAAATGTGCTAACTAACAAGAATTCTGAAATAGAACATAAAATCAGCTTATATTTCCTTCTGCCAACTTAAAATAGTGGTTAATGAACTTTCTGAAACAGACTGTACCAAATACAGTAGCTGCTGGTTATTGTTCACCTTAAACCTCTTTAATTAAAATTTTTATAATTTATGTGATACAAATTATCATGAGGCCATTCAGTGGTGTTTATTCCATTCGGTGCAGGTAGTCATTTGGCTTTTATTTTCAATTACGTCACTCTTTAAGTTGTCACAATGCCAATTCAGTGTTTCTGTTATGCATTTTTACTTATTTCGTGCATATTCATTCTATACAATCAACATTAGAAGTATATGCTAGGTAGAGGATGATGCAGATGGGCAAATTTCCCCTTAACAAAAATTTATAAAATATCGGTAAATAAAATTACAGCAGAAACTTCCCATTTTTCCTTAAAGAATTCCAACCTATGCAGAACTAACTGAAATGATAGACCTGTAGGAAAATCAACCATTTCATTTCTTGAAAATAAATAAAAGTATTTATATTATAAAGTTACGACTGTGAAACCTGGAAAATAACTAAAACTATTATCAATCAACTACAAGTTTTTATTAATAGATAAATATTCTGGCCGGTCCAGATATCCAACGAAAACCTATGGTTAAAAACTAAACAAAAACCGGTTGAACTTGAAATTCAGCATAGGAAGTGGGGATGGCTGGGACATACACTTCGCCGACCTCCAGCTGATCCGCCAGGAAGGCATTGGATTGGAATCCGCAGGGCAGCAGAGGAATTGGCAGACCCAAGATAACATGGAAACGAACTGTTCTCACAGAGGCAAAAACGATGGGGAAGGCATGGAGTGAGATCAAGGAGTTGGCCAGGAATAGAGTCAGATGGAGAAACTTTCTGAGAGCCCTATGTTCCACCTAGGAATGATGGGAATATTGATTGATAGTTGATATTATAAAGAAAATAAAATGTGGAAACTTTGAAACCTGGCTGTTCCAATTTAATATAAAATGGTTTGTAGAATGAAGTATGTAGAGGGAGAAAGAGAGAAGTAGAGGAAAATATGGGAAAAAGAAAGAAGTGCAGGGGATGATGTAGAGTGGCAGAAAGAAAAGTGGGAGTAGCCAGTTGCGTAGCATGAAATTTTGAGCAGGGGAAGCTAAGTCAAGTTGTCTTTCATGTACATATGAGAAAAAGTATTACAAAAATATAGTTTTAAAATAAATAATACCGGTAGTCAATATCAAGTCAGCAGTCAAGATTAATTGGAACCTCGTAACTAACACCAATAAGGCATGATCTGAAATGGTACGTAGTAAAATATGATTTCACTGTTTACACATACAGTATCTCTAACAAATAGACACGTATAGGTATAACATTAGCTTACTCCCTGTCATACTTAGAGAAATCACAATATTAACGGTCAATAGATAGGCCTACAGTATTACTATCATTACGTAAGTATGCGTCTGTGTTTTGGTTATGTCTTTCATTGACAGCAAGGGAGTCGGTCACTTGTTTTCTAACTCACACTTTTGTTCGTAAGTCAGTCTTGATAATAGAATTGTCCTAAAAAATTCAAGTAAACTGGTGTCAGGAACTGTTATTTCACTCATTATTTATTATATCAGCCACAGTGCACACTAACACTTCAACTGAACACAACTCACGAAAGGGATAACTCGGAAACTAAATTATTTTGAATGTAAAAGCTAGCTTCTGCGAGCCTTGCGACTAGGGTTGTTTAGTTACAAAGGGATGGAAAATCTGCCGGGTGGGTTACACAGAAGAATGAGTGTAAGAAACCAGTCTGCTTGGAAGCTGGTGTGTGCAGGCTTCTTGTTTACTGCTGCATCACAAATCATCCTAAGCTGCCGCATCACAATATTTAACGCATAAATATAAACTCTATTAAAATTAATAAATAGTTTTGTTCATAAGCTGCAGGTTATTATGAAATTATTATTAACTGGGGAAGCTGAGCTTTTTAGCTTACATTGACTGGGAGTAGCTGGGATATCAGGGGCTGGGACGGCAGCCCCCGATTAACATCATATTTTGAAGTATTGCCATCGTGTGTGACCTCATATATCATGTCATTGGTCTCCTGTTGGTCTGGAAAAACAGCGACTGATTCTTGGATTTTACCAAATTATGGTAATCATGTTTTGAGTTTCTTTAGTTGGCGAAAAATGTGTTCGAATACTATGAAAGTATGGATGTAAATAATGATGATAATAATAATTTTAAACATTTGGTAAAATAGATAACACGAAACAAAACAAAATTGTAATAAAGCATGGAGAGAAATGATTATAAAAGGTAAGCCTATGTGTAACACCCAAATTATGTACAGATTTCTTCACAAAAATTATAATATAGAAAAATCGATATTAAACCATTACTGCCAAAGTAAACGAAATCCTGAAAAATGTAACTTTTTGTTACTGTCTGCTCTTCCTTCCTCAATCAGCCCCTGTACTCACAACAATTATATTACAACTTGTAAAAATGCAAAACAGATGACATTTATATTGGCATTAAAAGCTGAACTGAGCCTAGTAACTGAAGCGTACAGGGAAAAAAATGATGAATGTCACATTTGTGATAAGGGTGGGATAATGATCTTATTCAATATATTACTGCAAAATTTATTGCTGTTCCTACTGAAAATGAAGGAAAGGAAGACTGCATCCGTAGTCATAATCCTTCTTTTTACCAGTTTTGATAAGAACGACAATAAAGTTTGTAGTAATCTACTGAATTATTACCCTTAACAGAACTGTGACATTCGTACCTAATAAATCTGAAGACTTAAAGCTTTTATCTAAGAGTGACGCAGTGTTACAGCAGTGACAAACCAGCAACTATTGCAATTTTCTCAATTTAACTTCATAACTCTCTGATAACACCAATATTTTGAAATAATCAGGCGCATATTATAGTAGGTACCATAGTATTATTGTTGTTGTTTAATTGTTAATTCTATGTAATGTATAAATATTTTATTTTAAAAGTTGTTTATATTTTTAATTTAACTTCGAAGTTACGATACATTTCTGTTGCATATGTTTTGTAATGTTACAATAAGTTAAAAAAATTCTTTACTTACCTTTAATATGGTACCAATATGAGTCAATGGTACTTATTAAGCTTTACAATGGCAGAAATACTGTATCATAAATTATTAATAAAGATATTAATGACTGTACATCACTAATCTAAATAATAAAGCGATTTTCAGCAATATGAAGTTATTTAGTTAAAAAAAATATGGCAGCAGAGCATAACTGAATGGAACCCAGGTTCATTTAATATACGCATGATGAACAGATTTCCATACTTGCTTCTATTCAATAATATTATTTAAATGATGATATATAATCTGACTCATAAATTGAGCTTAATAGCATATCTAAAAGGTTGCAAAATGCCAACAAATCCAACCTATTAAGACCTTTATGAATATGAATATATCCAAGAACTTTGCATTTCAATAAAGTTAAAAAAGCAACATCAACACAAAATAATCTTTTCCTTTTTCAAAAAACAACATTAAAAATTTTCATATTAACAAATAAGATTCACAATAAAGTAAAGTAAATTAAGTTACCAATAGAAAAAAGAAAAGAAAATAAACACGATTTTACAATTAATCAATGAAGTACACTATCTGTTAATAATGCCATATACATGATTTCGGAAAATAGCTGTAGAGCATTTTATGATGATACAGAAAACTGTCTTGAATATTTTTACTAATTTTATATTTACCTCTCCAATTTACAAGTTTCGTTAATTTTCCCCCATGATCTTGACATCTCAGATCATGTATTCGTATTTTATTGTACTGTTCTCCAACCAGGAGATTAACCGTGAAAGGAAAGTGCTTACTATTGCGCCATCTATTGGAGCGAAGTAGATAGATAAACAAATTTAACAGAAAAAGCCGCCTAAATAAGGGTTCAAATAGATTGGCCTACTAATCAATTCATAAAGAATAATCATTAAAACCAACTGTGTGACAATTTGAAAGGAAAAAGAACGAAAACATAGGAAATCATTTACAATAAAAGTTTGTTGGGTACAAATGATTCCTAATTATAGCTAAGGATGATTTTAACACATGAGATCCTATGGCATCAATCGTTGCATCATTACTGTTATAACGTCAGTTTAAAAAACATGCACTCTCCTGCATATGTTATTTCCTGTATGGAGGGATTAAAAGACCAGGAGATTAATCATGATCTAATTTTGTAACTAGGGTAGTATAAATGTGTATCAGTGTTATCGTTTGTGCTTTGAGAGTTAGCCAATGGAGATGCATGTACCAGTACCCATGTGTGTGACCTTATGACATCAACATCCATTCACAGCATTACCCCGCTGCGTCTCATTCCCCTGAGACTTTCTCCTGGTTGGAGTACAGTATTTATGTTTATAATTGTATTAAAATTATGTATTCTAATGAGAGTTATTGATCTTTTAAATTAATCTATTTGGGGCTATTATTACATGCTGGAGAAGCAAAAAAATTATATAAAATATTTCAATTTCTCACATTGCACTTGATACACACCGGTACCCTCAACACTGCTGAAATGCACTCTTGATATCTGTGAACATTATTCACTGAAGTAACTAACATTCTCGCTGATACTGTAAGTTACATTCTGAGTCATTATGATCCTCCATAGCTAAGGCTACCAACTATTTTTTAAGAAAATACAGGAGACTAAGGATTCGACAAAATTTCACACAGAAAACTGACAAATCTTTCAGTTCGGTTAGTAAAAAACAACTTTATACTATGGCAGCTAGGCTTAAATTAAGAGTATTTTGAGACAGATTTTGTCTCGCATAATAGTTGAAGTCGACTGCAGTTTGCAGCTCTGATTTTATTAGATGTGTCGTGCTCCTGTTTCTAATAGCTGTCCAAAATTGTTCATCCTTTTTATATGAGCATTAGTACTTGGTACGCTTAGAACAAAACTCGCTAGTTTTTCCAAACTTATAACATTAATATTGTTTGATTTTAAATGGGTGCACACTAAAAATCATTTCTGACAAGAATTACAAAGACTGCAAATTTTATGGTATCTTGAACAACAAAATTAATTCATCATATAAAATATCATGCAAGGCAAAATCAAATGTTTGTATATTGTTGTTTAGTCAACTGTCTGAAGACAGGTTTGAACCTCAAGTAACACTAATAAGGCGTCACTCATGAGGCAACTATAGTCGCGACGGTGTTATTCCCAGCGTGACTCCTCCTCTTTGCTTACGTCTTAGGAAGTGAAGGCTCTATAAAGTCTAGGTAGGTAGTATCGTTCGCCAGTTTTGTTCTTTCGTTGCCGAGCTACCATATGAGGAATCTATTTGCCACACCATTAACATTATCATGTCGTAGCTCCTATGATAATAAATCAAACGCACTTTAATTGAGCGGCAAATAATGTCCTCGTGTGCTTTCTGCGAACGCCAACGAAAGGGCCAAAATGGCGGGCGATTATATTTAGTATTTATCGAGCCTTAAGAAATGAATAACGTCTTCATAAGCGAATCACAAGACGCACACATTTAAATGTAGCCGACCTGCAACGCGATTGGCGGCAGGAAATTAGAGCGATGGGACTATAGGTCAGGAGATAATGGGGTAGGGTGGCTAGTTCCTTTCCCCCTCCAATGCATACATCGCCAATTAGCTACATATTCGACTAATCAGACTTCAGATGCATACAAACAATCAAATGTTTAGAACAAGGATTTTTAAATTATTAAAAAATAAGGGTGCAAAATGCTCGAAAAGAAGAAAAATACAGGAGCTGGGAGATTGTTAAAAATTAGGGACAAATACGAGAGGGTTGGCAACTCTATCCACAGTATAAACACTTGGTAAGTTCACTGTTCTTTAAGGAGTAAACAAAAAGCAGCACACTATCATCTACAATTCTTCAAACATGATATGAAAATTAAGGGAGTGAGACAGAAAAGATAAAGAATGTGGCCACCTGTCTTGCAATGCGGAAATTCATGTTGGCACAGTTTCCTCTGTGACAATCTCCACTGCACAACTGACAAGGTGTTCAATACTTGTTCACCCTTCAGAGAACTCCTGCACACAATACTGTAGACAGTTTGACTTGACAGGCAAAGTTCCACCACAAGCAGCATTTCTTTACGAATATCCTTTGCTGCCAGACCTTTTAACTAGAAAAATGACACAACAGAGGACTGTTCGACAATCGTACACTTGCGTAAAGGTGTCGCCATCTTGCAACTGCTGCTTCTTTGTTTCACTTGTGCGCACATTAATCATCTTTCCACCTGGATAATACTGGCTTCTAGCGGTGATAGCCTCAAACAATGCAGGTACTCAGACTCGCCTGTGTAATTACAGACACTTTCAACTGCAGCATCGAAATTCAATGTGGGTGAAAAATGACCTTGGCATGCTTTGCCCGGGGGTGGGTCAAGGAGAAGGTGTACCGAAGGAATCCACGCCACATGGATGAACTGGAAGCAACTATCTGCAACAATGTTTTCTGCACAACTTTATGCAGTCAACAGTACAGAACGTACCAGTTCATTTAAGGAACTGTGTCGACAGTGCTTGACTACACGGAGATTTAAATGTCAAACAAAACCTCAAGAAATGGAGTATATAACAGTAGTTTCAACAGAAGCGGTTTGCAAATAAAGAAGTTATAATCATTTAAAAATAGGGAGTAACTTATCACTTATCAGACACTGTAGAAGGAGCTTGTATTATCTTCTTACATTCAAAAGAAAAAGAGTTTCCATATGCAAAAAAAAAATATACTTAAGTTTTCTGACAATTTGAGTTGTATATTAATATTATTATTTTTAGATAATGTCCATTCTAAATATTTTGTCAATATAAATAATACATATTCCAGAAACAGGAACAAATAGACAGTATATGTTTTTTTGTTGTTACTTTCCTGACATTATATATCCAAATGGAAAACATCTAAAAATACTAATATTATTATAACTGATACAGAGTGGCACACAAGAGTTGACGAAATGATTTATTTTAAGATAAAATATAACAAAGTTCAATGACTGTAACACAGAATTTCTTGGAAAATGTATTTTAGCAAACATGTTTCAATATTACTTCAGTGTTGTTGAACAAATACCATTAAGTGTGTTAATACACAATGAAAAGGATTTTAAAAAAAATCTTCTCACAAAATTCAAATTTCAAAAGCTCTCATGTGAGAGTGTTGATCAGATTTTTTTTTTTTTTTTAGTTCTTACAAGTTCATACAATATACTGAGGCCTATGGATCTATAAAACTTAAGTAGCATATAGCATATACTTTTAAGAATATTCATTACTTTTTCGTAACACAGAAAACATTTCTCTAAAAAAGGAAAAAATTTTTAGAATTAAACAGGGTATAAAAAGTTTATTTTTTTTTAACAACATACTGAGAAATAAATCATTGCGGTAATCTGTCTCTAGGTCTTCAAAGACATCTCATTATAACACCTGTACACAGTATTCCTCTTAAGCGCACCTGAAGTCAATTGCCTTTAAAAACTTAATGATTTAAGATATATGTTTAAAATAAAAGTCATATGATAGGAAAACTCACCAAGTTTAAATTCCTACCATAAGATGAAGCAGAGGTCGAGTACTGTCAAATCGCGAGTATTATCGTCAAGACATGACAAAGCCACAGATCAACATCCAGGTCTTAATCTGGCATGCCCAGTTATGGTATTGCATGCAAAAGAGATTTAGACAAGACGTGTTTAGCTGGGATGCACCGAATACTAAAAGAGTAAAATTTTTTTAGCTACTGGACGTGTGTTAAACATGGTGGTGGCTGCAGAGTATCAGAGAATACAGTGGAAAATGTTCGAACTTCATTTGATAGGAAATCTAGTAAGTCACGCGACCTTCTAGACAGCTACAAATTCCAACATTTCACCCAATTGTACATTTTCAACTGAAACTGTATGCATACAAACTGCAATTGAGGACCATTTTTGCAAAACTTACTAACTGCAAAATTGAGATTTTTATGGATTCATTAACACAAGGCAGGCCTCTACGTGATGTTCAAAGCGTCTTAGTAAAATTGGATTATTTCTCTTCATTGTAGTGTGTCAAAGTGTGATCGTATTTTCAAAACTTGCTTTCTCCTATAAGTGAGAGATGGAGCAAAACTTGCTTACTATAGTGTTTTGTCTCTCCTGTAAAATTTAGTTTTTTCAGTTAAGGTTGGTTCACAATAAACCGGGAACAGAAACGACGAGAACGAGAACGGAAATATTGCTAGAATAAATGTATTTAAATGTGAGCATTCACAATTAAATGCATTTATTTTAACAATATTTCCATTCTCGTTATCGTTTCCGTTCCTGGTTTATTGTGAACCAGCCTTTAGCAAGTTTTGCAAAAACGGTCCTCAATTAGTGTACCATCAACAAATGTGCACGAATCTGATATGCCAATGATATGCCTAACCACCTATTTATTGATCCTGATTTTTTCTCCAAGATTTTCTTCTCCGCTGAGGCAACCTTCCATGTTTCAGGGAAGGTTAGCCACCACAACCTTCTCATCTAAGGCTCAGAAAACCCTCACACTTTAATTGAACACACTGGGCTAGTCCAAAACTAAATGTTTGGTGTACACTCACACAAAATTAAATCACTGGGCCACCTTACAGTAGGAATTTAAACTTGATGAATTTTCCCATCATATGGTACTCTGATGTATCTTATACCTAAAATTTTTTAAGACAACTGAAATCAGGTACATTCAAGCAGAACATCCTGTATTATAATGGGCAAATGTATCTACATGCGTGTGATCATTATTCACAGAATATTTCAATAGTTGACAAGCATCTGCAGAATGTTTGTTGTGTGTGGCAATTAAGCAAAGACAAATAGGTGTACTGTCAAATGACAAAAGTCATTTTAAAGCACATACCAGAGGGAAGTTCTTTACAAATGCCATGGGACTCAAAAAGAAAAGAAAATGTTTCTCCCTTGCTTCTGGCACATCACCGTAATCACTTGCTGTATCAACAGATAAGAGTCAAACCTCGATACAGCAATTTTCTGGAGGCCAAGAAAATTGTACTGTTATATCAGGGTTATTGTTGTATTGAGGTGTTATGAAATTTGACTCAAATTTATGTTCTGAAAGAGTAGAAATAAATATAAAACATTATACACTATTAACCATTTCATTACCCTACTTGAAGTACAAATTTTTAATATTCAGGCATGTTATTTGAAAAACATTTTTGGGTTTGAGTTTTTGAGCAACAAATGTGTTTCTTATTGCTTCGAGTACAAACAGATGTTCTGGTGGTATGCTAGAGATAGTGAACAACTTCAAGGTAGGAATGTCAACGTCTCTGCTGCAGTTTTAAACATGTTCAGGACTAATTTTACCTCTTGTGACACTGTCTTCTATTTCCTTGAATTTCTCTATTAATGTTGCAAGCATTGACTACGTAAACTCATATTTTTTAGCCACTTTAGTCTGTTTGCTTCAATTTACTATCTAAATCACTAAATATAGCTAATTCAGTCTCCAAACGGATTTGTTTTCGTGTTATACCTGCCATTATTAACAACACTCGAATGTGAACGGTGCCATGCGGCAGGAACCATCAACACAAATCCTGTAAAGGGTCACGAGACCTTTGGTCAACAAAAGTATGAAAGAGGGTAGCTGAAATAATGGGAAAAATTTTGAGAGGGCGGTACCAAATGAGAATTGAAATACTGAACATCAAAACCAAGTAAATAATAATAAAAAAAAAATAATGTAATCTTTTTATCATTCCATCAGGGTTTCTCCAAAATGATGGAAAAACATATTTAAAATATGCTGTTGTTGTCTAATGCCAGGCGTTTGACAATGAAGTCATTTGACCTCTTGCAGTCCAATATTTTTCAAAGATATTATCATGACCAGCCACTGAAGCACAGATTTTGAGGTGTTCCGAATCCATTTCTTGGTTTGAGTTGCACAATGGGCAGTTAGGGGACTGATATATTCCAATTCTATGCAGGTGTTTGGCCAAACAATCATGGCCTGTTGCCAATCTAAATGCAGCTACAGACTTTTTTCGTGGTAAATCGGGAATTAACTGTGGATTATGATGCAGAGAGTTCCATTTTTCCCCTTGAGATTGTGTTATCAAATTTTGTTTGTTGAAGTCTAAGTATGTAGATTTAATAAATCTTTTCACAGAGTAATACGTAGATTTAGTAACAGGTCTGTAAGTAGCAGTGCTGCCCTTCTTTGCTAAAGCATCAGCATTCTCATTTCCCAGGATTCGACAATGGGATGATATCCATTGGAATATTTAAAATACAGGAAATATCGTTGCAACAGGGTTTATCATTAATTCGATTTTTGTTATATGGAGATTCGATTGTGTTAATATTGTTTGGAATAGAAAACTAACACAATTGGTGAACAGTTGCATTGTGAAAATGAGGTGCAGCATTTAACAATTTTGTGACTAATAAAAAGATTTTCATGGAGAATTCTACATACAGTTCACAACTGAAACTTTGGACATTCTTCTATATGAGTAGTCCTCGGTGATCTAGAAATAAGCATGCTAGCTTTCGGATTAAATGTTCGCAGTATCAAATGACAAAGTATACTGGTCATTTCTGGAGGTAGCACAATGGGGGCACACCAGTGACCTAAATGCAGATGGGCTTGTTTATATCATCCATAATTTACCAAGTTTATTGATACTTGCAGGTTTGGCTCGTTATGTTTTTAACTAGATAATGACATAAATTAATTTCTCTTACAGTACATTAATATTGAGCCTATTTTGTTTTTTCCAAATTGACAGATGTGGAAAGTAATTACACATATTTTATGCAGGACAACACATCGCATACACTATAATTCAGTAACAGGAATCTGTCAAGTCTTTGATAATGATGCTGTGAGGTCTACAACTGTGGAGTAACGCTTAGTACAGGGATGTCGAACAGCGCTCTCAAACTATGAAATGATTAGTACTGTTTCCTACCATAGCTGAGTTGAAACGACAGTTGGTCAGCTCGCTGTAGCAGTGTTCTGTACGCAGTGTGTTTATCAACTCTGGCAGCTGGTATGGATATGGAACAACGATTCAATAGTGAGTGGACAGATAAATATTTATCTTAAAGCACGGAAAGGCACATTGCTTAATATGTAGAAAAGAACTTGGATACATTAGCCATCATAATATTAAAAGGCATTTTAATTCTACACGTCATGCTGAAGCTTATGGACCAGAAAAGTTATCCGGTTTCACTCGTGAAAAGGCTGTAGAAGAATTAAAATGAAGATAGAATTCAGAAAACCTTCCATCATCATCGGGTGTTAGTAGAATATGCTTGGTTCGTGCTAGCTACAAAATTTGTGAAATTATTGCAATGGCTTCAAAGCTATTTACTGACGGAGAGTTTGTGAAAGGCTGTCTCATAGCTGTTGCAAAAGGGATATGTCCGGAATACGTTAATGATTTTAAATCTATATGTTTGTCTCGTAATATTTTTGCAGAGCACGTATCGTAAATGGGAGATAACTTGGAGGAACAACTGATAGCAAGAATGAAAACTTTCATTTGTTACTCACTACAGCTCTTGATGAAAGTACCGACTGGAAAGATACGGCGCAGCTAGCTACAGTATATTCATAAGGAGTGTCGATTCAGATTTCAATGTTCATGGAGATCTTGTAGATGTCATTTCACTAAAGAATCGAACTCGAGGAGGAGGTATTTTTGAATCTGTAACATAACTATGAACAATTTTCAAGTCACGCTAAAAGTAATTAATTTTATACATCAAAACAGTTTACGTTTCTGAACTTGGAGTTGCACTGCTACAGCACATACACACAAAGTTGATATTTTAAACATGATATTAACAACATTATTATTATGATTTACCTATTTCCGTCACTAACGAACAACATTCATGGAATGACTCAGTAGGTAAAACATTATTATTATTATTATTATTATCATTATCATCATAATTAATCCTCACGTAAGCTACATTCTTTGATTATCAGAGTTCATCAAGTGCAAATCTAAACTGAGTTCCTAATCAATTGGTAAGACGTATAAAAGTTATCAAAGTACCAGCCGCCGCAGTTTCGCTTTTGTTTACGATCATTCGGCCGGACTGCCTGCTACCTGTGTTCAACTGTTGCACGGTAAGGGAGGAGTGAAGGCTCTGCAGTTCACAGCTCGAGAGCGCTGTTCGACATCCCTGGCTTAATATGTCTGGCTGTGAAACAAGCAGGCCCAGGTTGACATCCTGATTGGGAGAAGTTACCTGGTTGAGGTTTTTTCCGAGGTTTCCCTTCAAACAAATGACACAGAATTATTGAGTAACTTTTGGTGTTTGATCTCAGTTCATTTCACCATCATAATTACACTTCTCCTTTCTTATCATTTCAGTTTTTCTCCCATATTTCGGGCTTGCGTCTGATGTAGAGTGGGTGCAGGTCACCACCTAACTTGGACCCCTTGGTATAAGGTTATGCTATGTACCGTGGGCTCTGCTTTGGGGCTCATGGTAGCTCTTCGGACTGGGGTTGAGGGACCGTGGCAATGTTTACATGGGAAAGTAAAAGGGATTTTGGAGACTGTCGGAAAGTTCAGAGGTGGCCCAAAGCAGCTACACATAATTTCATTCTCGGTAGTACAATGGGCCCAATCAAATAGCCTACATGCGAGGGCAGCCCCCCCCCCCAGATTGTGACCCTCCCCTCAAGGGTGACTAACAGAATAGAAACATACTGTGACTTTTGGTATGTGGTCTGAAGTAACCCAATTTGAAACAGGAAATTCTGACACAGAACTATGTCTTTGTATTCAACACAATAGGTTGCCAACTGCTTTGTAAAGATGTAAAAAAAAGTATTACATTAGAATCACTTACAGTAGAGTGTCTCGTTTAGGCACAGTGAAAAAGTAACAAAGTGCAGGTAACATGTGGGGGGGGGGGGAGGACGAGCTGTAACAAAACTACAGTATATTGGGCTGAAGTGACAACACTCTTTCCTAAACATAATTAATAATTACAGTACTGTAGTTTTGTTAATTCGGTCACAGAAGACGGTGATATTATGTTAGTCATACAGAGAATGAAATTCATGACTGTAAAAAATGCTGTTTGAAAGCAACATCATATAAGTAGCAAAATTTGATGTGTTATATTGAATTATTTCAACATTACCATTGCTTGTTTGTTAAAATGTGTATATGATAACGTTATGGCTGTCGGTCAGCATGCTGGCTTCCAGATCAGGAGGTCCCGGGTTTGATTCCCGGGCTCGGCTCTCGGTGAATTTTTCTTGAAGAAGAGGAATTCCCTGGGTGCCTAGAGTCTGAAAATTTGTATGAATGTGAGTGTGATTGTGAGTGTGCCGGGTTAATATTAATTAACCAATCATCACAAATATAAAAATACATCAGGACCGTCACTGGGCAGTAACCTGAACACACGTTTCAGCATCACATTGTTGACAAGTAACTCCATCTGTTAGCACAACCATAAAGCATCTAATAGATGCTATAGAGTTATCAACAACGAAGAAAAAAAAAAAAAAAAAAAAAAAAAAGAAATGATAACGTTATGCAATTTGTGTTCTTTTGTTTTGTGTTTTTTTTGGAAAACATAATTTCAATTAATGCTCCGACATAAATGTTGTAACTAAAACCTTGTGCCTAAACGAGACGCTCTACTGTATAACTTTTGAACAAATAAACATAGTAAAACAAGTAGTAATATACCATTGTGCAGATAAAGAAATCCAGTAACCGTAAACATCCTAACAAAGCCGGTCAGATCCTCAAGGCTGGTAAGGTGAATGGGGCAAAAAATACATCGAAAACTGTGTTCCAGCCGCTATTTTATACAGATAACTCTGTGAGATTCGAACTGACCAGGACTTCTGAGTTGTTGATTGATCAAGCACGATGAGATTGACTTAATAAAGAAGGAAAAATGAGAAATTAAATTAAATTATGGTTTATTTAACGACACTCGTAACTGCCGAGATTATATCAGCATTGCCGGTGTGCCGGAATTTTGTCCAGCAGGAGTCCTTTTACATGCCAGTAAATCTACTGACATGAGCCTATCATATTTAAGCACACTTAAATGCCATTGGCCTGGGCTGGGATCGAACCCGCAACCTCGAGCTGATCCAGTGTAAACTGAATCATCAACTTTAAAAAAGTAGTCCTGAAAATTTGTCGAAATTCAAACTTTAAGAGAAATGTAAAGATGGAGACGAGCACAGCAGGAGAGAGGGTATCACAAGACAAATCAAACAAGCCCAAGATCACTGATGCGGAGTAAAAGAGACAGGAGAATGCAAAAGAGCATGATGAACGTGAGCTCTGTGGCTTAGAATGGCGAGACATGGCACTGCAGCCATCTACATTGACTCAAACAATGAATCCAAGTATTAAGAGTTATATAAATATAATCCATATTCTGTGAATCATTCATTCAATAAATTTAACAAATTCAAAACATTTCTTTTGCTAGAACAGTGAAACTCGTCTAAAACAATCATTCTTCGTTCTTTAAAAAAAATGCCCATTAGTACAAGTGACCGCTAAAATAAGGTTATGAATTTCTTAATGGAATCATATATTTTTTTGATCACATTATTAGGTATATTAAAAGTACTGTAAAATGTTAATTCATTGATTAATTCTTCTTTAATTAATATACTATTGCAAACAGTAATTATACAATAATAATAATAATAATAATAATAATAATAATAATAATAATAAATGTTAAATCAAACACACATTTGCACTAATATGACTTCTTAATTCACTTGTTAAAAAATATTTCATTGTTATTCGTTTACTGTTTGCACATAACTTTTTAGTGGCACAGTTCTCAAAAGATTCTAAAAGTTTACCGAGATGTGACAAGGTACTCTCGCCATTCTATAGAGTACGGCAGTGGGATATGACTGTCTTTATAGACCTGTTGTGGGACACTCAGGACGAATTAAAAGAAAATACATATACTGGAAGTAATATAGTACAATGCAATTTTTTAATGTTCGATTACTTTTTAAAAACTATATTTCGTAAGTAGCCTCCATGTTACCGAACACATTCCGGCAATCTGCTATGAAAAATCTGCATAACTCGCCCCAACAAAACAAGTTTGATGGCATTAATTTCGTTCCTTATGTTTTGTTTCAGCTGGATGATGGTGCGAGGCTTGTTGTGATACACCTTAATTTTGAAATAAGTAAGTAATCAGCTGCAGTCGGGTCAGGAGATCTTGGTGGCCAGGCAATGTCTCCAAATCGTGAAATTATTCGTGCTGGAAACATTTTTCGCAGACAGTTCATTGAACTATGAGCAGTGTGCACTGTGGTGCCATCTTGCTGGAACCATAATCCACCATCAAAATTAATTTCATCAGGAATTTCCAACATTGTGAACTTCGTTGATACTGTTCTGAACTGACAGTAGCAGTACGACCATCTCCTTCAAAAAAGTATGGGCTGATAATTCCTAATTTACTCACCCACTTTAGAATAGTGTTTCAGGACGGAATTCTTCCTTGCCGTATGATATTGAACGCAATCCTAAATCTTCTCTGCACACCAGTGGTCAATTCCAACTCCAAGTAAGTTCCTACTCCGAACACACGTTCTGCCATAGACCAGTTATCCATACTGTCTTTCACAACAATGAGAAAAAGAATCGCATGGCTTCGGGATCACGTTACCAACACTGCTGATTCCTTCATTCAAAATTGCTAGCAATGAGCGCATTCTAAAAACTGTCACATCCCACTGCCACACCCTATATTTGTCTAAAATATGACATAGTGACCATATAGTGTAGTCCTTAGCATCGATAGCTTTCGAGAATCACTTTTCTCCTTTCCCCAAAGCTTAAAATCACCCTTTTTTCTATCAACCTTTACTATACATTTACACTGTACCATAGATTCACTGACTGCACACAAATGAACTCAATAACTAAATTGGAGAGAATGTTTTTCTGTAACATTGGTGTTGTTCACGTAAAACTGCTCCAAATTCCAACCACTATTCAATATGTTTCCGAACAAGCATCTTTTAATGATCTTGCACAGTCGGCTTGTTCAATAATACGTCCCACTCACTGACGCAAAGTAATAAAATCTACAACTTTGTTTGCTAGCAGCCTTGAGGAGCGGATGAGGAAGATGCATTTCTTGCTCACAGAAAAGAGAAAGTACGAATTCGATGGGTCAGCCAGCTTGACAATGCATGTCTCAGGGATGAACACAGGGCTGTACAGTAGTAGTGTTCGAAGCAGTTCATGCTGATCATCTAATACAGGTCAGTCTATGAAATGTGCTGGCCGCTGACCGCAGTGCAAGGTGGTCGCTTAAATGAGGTTATTTACACATGCTTTATGTGAAAATAAACTGGTTCGAAATAAAAATGATCGTGTATTGAGGTGGCCGCTGAGTAGAGGTGGCTGTTTCACTGTATTTCATCGAGAACTATCTCTGCTGACAAACAATAGTTCTCTGTTCATAAAGTCTCCAGCTCACTTCACTAGTAAGCCACTATCGTCTTTTTTTTTTATGAAAGAAGTAAAGACAAATTGTAAGAGATATTACTAATTTGTTACATGACTTTAAAGAAAATATCATTAGATAAATTCTAATACAGTGGAGCTTTGATTTTTATCGTCTTTGACTAATGTCGAAATTTTAATGATTATCATTTTTGACAGATCATGTACCGGTACATTTCTTCTGAGTGACAAACATTCGCATTATCTCGAATATCCAGCAGGGGCGTATTTTGCGGGTAGCCCAAGGAAATTACAAAAGAAAAAGTTTATAATATAACATAATGTAATAATTTTGTATTATTAGTTTTACCATAGTAATTAAAATTAAAGTAATTGTTAGATATATTTTGTGTAATAATAGGGTCAGCGGTAGCCCAAACCCTTTAACCAGTATACGCCACTGATACCCAGTCACACATTTGAGTTTTTCATTTTGTTGTGGCACAGGCATCAATGTCAAAGCCAGTTAAACAAGTACAGCATCTTGCTGAAATATATGATTCTGTGTTTATTGAATGTTATATCTTTTTATTAAATATCTCTAAGAAATGTAATGGATTTAATCATTTTTCATTAAATTAAATCAATACGAAAGACGTTTATATGTGGCTACCTTTTATTTTTTGAATGAATCGTCACTATAAAATGGGTTTGAATATTTTGATTATGGCCATTTTGATAACCATCAATATTTCGTGCAAAAAATTAAAAACAATCAAAGCTCTGCTATATATAATGTTAAGAATATTCCAAAGCTGTGAAACAAAATATGATAATCATTTCGTGCAAATACTACAAATGTATAAATAACAAGTTATACATTTTTAATTGTGAAAGCAGGTTACAATTTACCGGCAGATGGCTCAGCTGCAGGAGAGAAACGACAGACATTGGCATTTGTGAAGAACATCACTACTATAATATTATAGATGCCAGTTAAGATTGGTTAGACCATATAAATTGATATTGCAATCTATTCTGTGTATATATTCATTTTCTTTTTCATATTACAAATTACAATGTTTTCATCCCAATAAAATGGTGGAAAGTACCATCGAATGGCCGGCTGTTTAGTGTAACATTTTTATAAGGACATTTGACAGTTTTACTAAAATGTGATAGGGTATTTTAAATGTTTTCGATATACACAGTAGGTACTTTCAGGAATTATTGTAAACTGTCACGAAATTCAAACAATTGGATTCCAAACAATAAGTAATGCCAACATATTCTGTGCCACCCTGTACCTAAATACATGACTTCTGTCATGCAAGCATCTTGTGTATGTCATGCTGGAAAGGAACTCTGACAATGTAGTCATGCACTACATACATCTTCAGGGTATGTTCATTTCTGTCACAAATAATCATAAGTTCTTCTACTGAAGCTTTCCTGGCGACGTGATATTTCGAAATTTTCTCGGGCTTCCAGCCAGGTCATAAGTTGGTGATCCACCGACATTTCGAGGATGTTCATCTTCCTCATCTTCAGTGTTAACCCTGAAGATGAGGAAGATGAACATCCTCGAAACGTCGGTGGATCACCAACTTATGACCTGGCTGGAAGCCCAAAAAAATTTCGAACTATAAGTTCTTCTGACATAACACAAATCAAATCCATTATTCTTTATCTTTCTTACGTATACAAAAAGAAAACTGTTCAATATAAGCATCACTTGGGGCATGGATTACTCTTCACAATTCAAATTATAAAATGTAACGAATCCTGATGTTAAGACACATTCTGTAATTATTGTGTGTTTTGAGAGGTTGTTTTTGTGATGGTCAAATAACTTACCAGAGTAAAAGCCATGTGGTGGATTTATATTGAAAATGTAATTGTAACAAAGTCTGCAGGAAATGTATGAAATTTATATTGCCTAGTCTAGAATGCCTCATACCAAGAAAACTATGCACTCAAATAAGCAAATGTGGACAGTTTGGTCTCTTAAAAGTAAACCAGCGATGGCACATAAATATACTCATTCATAAAACAAAGTTCTGAATACACTGTTTCATGGATTTTTTTTTCTAATTATCATATTCTGTTGTGATTCTAATAAAATACATGCACACAATCAGTTCATACCTCATTACTACCAAGAAAATTGCACAAACCTAAGTACAGTACATAGTACATATCAAAAGATGATTCACCAAGACAAATTGACACTTCATATAAATCATAAATAGACAGAAAACAAAATTTCCCGCCTTCCAATCTAATGATCGTCAATTGTTTCTCAATTCTAAGAGGCCTTCTATACACCTGATGCTTTGTTTTTATTTATGGACAGAAAATGATCAAAACAAATTATCCAGGAGACTATTGTCCTGATTTGGTGTCTATCAGGAAGACATAAATATTGCATGTAGCTAGCTATACACAACGAGTATTCAAATTACATAATATGAATATGGTATTGTTATCCTCACATAAATCTACATAAACAGATAAAAATCTTAAAAATGGAAGCTCAAAAATCAAAGTCCTGTAACAATCTGCAAATTTGTCTTGTTGAATCACAGCAGAATATTCGAAACAAATAAAAGATAGAAAATTAAGCTTTTAAAATATAAGACAAAATCAAATAATGAAATAAGTATTTTCTAGCAAAACGTAAAAAGATAAAGTTACATGTAGCACTTTATACATATATATTCCATCTTATAATTTACACAACTGTAGTGGAGGGTAATTTTTGTAACAGTCTTCCCAGCAGGTACAGCCAAAAGATAGTAACAACTTCTAAATCATAAGCAACAAATATTTCACTGAAATTCAGCATGTGTATGGTCTACCCTTCACCTCCAATTAAAAGGAAAAGCAGGACTGTGCCAATGCTATATTAAATGATTTTCTTAAGGATAATCTTTGTCTGAATGCATCAAAAGGCAACATGACGAATTGGTTTTTTCATAAGCTTAAGAGGGTTCGGAAAAACAGAAATAAATACAGAACATTAACTAGAGCTGAATTTGGTGAGCTAGAAAATCAACACACTGATTCAGAGGCAAAAGCAGTTGCTCATATAAAATTAATTAATTACATCTACTACTGTGTACTGTGTTTTTGTATTCCTACTTGATGTGGCCAAAAGAAAAGAATGGTTTGACTGACAAGGCATGGCCTATAGACGAAAAGAAGAAGAAAGAAAAACAATGTTTTTATATTCTGAAATAAATAACATACTAAAAAAAAAAAAGTACACATAATTCAAATAGCCATAACAGGTACCTTTGTTGAATTATGTCAATGCTAAATAAACCTCACTTAACATTTTCCTCAGGTCTGTATTCTTATCCATTACTGTCGAATAAATGGATTCAGTTTAACCTTTAAGCTTAAGCAGTTGCGCCTAAATTTGTAACATTGAGTTGCGCGGGGTTCTTACGGGCTATTTTTTTAATGAACAATTAAAATAACTGTCTTTATTCAATTTATACAACTATAGGAAATTATTTTGTGCGAAGATCGTTTATTACATACCTGAAAGAGGAATTTCTAATGAAATCTCCATCTTGGTTTCTGTTCAATGACGGCAAATTTGCAAAACAAAAACATCTATCTTCAACATTGTTGCTTTAAAATGTTTTCTGTGTTTACTACACTCCAGCAGGCCGTGATAAACGTCTGTCTTTTTTTCCCCCAGTCTATAAATGCGAACTTAAAACAAACGGTAAAGTTATGTAATGATTTATTTTTCATTCTAATATTTTAACAATATTATTTATATAACATATTGCAGTAATAACATCAGCAAGTTTAATTTTTGTTGGTCTTGTTGATTTTTTCACGGCTTCCTTAATGTTACTTGCATCACGAATGCAGTAACTTTAGTGGAGTTGTAGAGTTTACTTAATTTTTGCAAATATTTAAAAACAATAATTAACAGTGCAATTTAGGTGAAATTGCAGTGGTAAGTTTCCAATTTATAATTATTACTATATTGAACGTCTCTAAAAATAATATGTTAAAAGCCTAAAGCAGTAAAATCAATATGTCACTTAAGCGGTAAGAAGAGAGAAATTGTTATGTGTGTTAGGTTGGGAATACTGAATGTGGAATTTTACACTTTCCGTGGATTGGTTTTGTGCGGAAACCAAGCAAATACGCACGATCTTCACACAAAATAATGTACGATACACGAGTGGTATGTTTTCTTTCAATTCTCGGAAATTAAAAAAGTTTTTTCAAACTTTTCCTCGAACATGAAAACTTCAACATACCGCTCTTGTAACGCATATTACTATAACCCCTATCAAAATGTTATAATTAATGTACAGTAATGGTAATATTTCAATATTGGTTCACATGTAATATCCGAACGTCTATTCACTCCTAATCATAATTTACTTTTTATCTTCCTTTCCAGACCACTTTCTTCATTTTTCTGTGAGCACAGTCACTACTTAACATCCATTGTCATTATTTGTTACACAAGTATGGTCAGTATAGCCACTGTCACTCTTTACAACAGGAGTGCTGGGTGTTGGCATCACCCTACACCATTTAAACCGTTATTATCTCAAGTATGCGAATTCCGATTTCAAACATATTTACGGTTATTGTTGCCTTACCAATTCTAAGAAAGGTACTGGAAGTTTCAAAAGTACAGGCTTACTCAATATGTAGTTAACAGCTCCATATATGTGTCAAGAGTGTTAACAACACCCCATACGAGTGCATAAGGGTTAATATTTACCATTTTCGAAATAAAAGTAACAATCTTCATATTTTAACGGAAAACATTTTATGTACTTGGCATTCAAGAGCATTACATCATACAAGTGATAAGAACAGCTCAGGATGGGAATCTATAATAATAATAAATTTGTAGCCGAAATTTTTCTGGTAATTTTCGATTTTCCAAAAATAATTGGTCCTAACATATCTAATTAACCACCCTGAAACCGAAAATCGCTTTTTTGAAACTTTTGTTTGTATGTCTGTCTGTCTGTCTGGATGTTTGTTACCTTTTCACGCGATAATGGCTGAACGGATTTCGATGAAAATTGGAATATAAATTATGTTCATTGTAAATTAGATTTTAGGCTATATGGCATTCAAAATACATTATTTAAAAGAGGGGTTATAAGGGGGCTTGAATTAAATAAATCGAAATATCTCCCTTATTATTAATTTTCATGAAAAATATTACATAACAAAAGTTTCTTTAAAAATAATTTCCGATAAGTTTTATTTCATGCAAAATTTTGATAGGACTGATATTTAATGAGATAAATGAGTTTCAAAATTACAATAACGCCATTTAAGGCGGTGTAATGAAATAAAAAACAAATTAATTCGTCTATAAGGAGCCTTGGACAACAACAATCGAAAGCTATGAAACATAGCCTACAGAGAATGTTTCTGTGTTTGTATGAAGTAATATCGGAAGCTAAATTAACCGATTTTAATTATTAATTCACCATTGGGAAGTGTAGTTTCTCTAGATGGACATAATGCTAGGCCTATAATGTTATTACAGTAACTTCTGAGTGAATCGAGGACAGGTAAGATTAAAATAGCTTCTTATGCACAGAAAACTTGATAGGTATTCGTTTCCTGTATTTCCTAAAATAATTTTTATGACCAAATGAGTGGTCTCTGGATCAAAATGATCGCATTTTAATTTTTTAATACAATTTAAATTAAGTAACATAAACGATTTATCCTTCTATCAAACACGAATGTTCCCTGGATCAAATGTCCTATTTTAATTATGTAATTACTTTATACTTATTTCTAACGGGTGCAGCGGAGCGCACGGGTACGGCTAGTATGTACATAAATGTAAAAGTTTAACGAAATATTTAACTAAATCTAATGAGTCTAACTCTAAAGTATTTAATGTAGTATTAATTTCCAAATGAATCCAATTCTCTGTGATGATATATTATTATTCACTGCAATTTCAAACAACTCATTGACAAATTATCACTAATGTGTGAATTATTCCAATTTCAATTGCACTGTTGTCTTTAGATTAGGCCTCATGGAATAAAGAAGCAATTATGAAGTAATTAACGAAAAGCCTCTGCTTTATTAAATTTAAAAGCTGGGAATATCAAGGTAGAAATGGAAAGAAATGCCATAATTATATTTCAAATCCCAAACAGACTTAGAATCTAAACCATTCTTAACAGCATGAACATTTTATGCAATTACAGGAACTGAATGAATCTCCTGCCATTTTTTCTAAATTCAGATATACTATTGGTCTAAGACAAAAACTATGAAAAAAGAAAGTGTTGCCTTTCATGAACGTACTCCTACCAACATTTATACATTCGATTTAATATTTCTGACACATGTTAAAGCTGAGGAAAATCTTAAATAGTGGTATTTAGCAACAACATAAGCAGACAAACTCTAAAAACTTAAAAGGTTGTTATACTGTACAAAAATGAAGATCTACCAACCAAAAGTCTGTTGAGAAGGGAAAACTGATTTAACAGGAATATGTGTGCATGCCTATATATACAGATCATTTCATAAGAGATGAGACACCCTCAGGCATGACTTTGTAACTTCGAAACAAGCACCTATATGTTTTGAATCCACATCTAAAGCGGGACCCAAATGTTACGAAATATACCATGTTTGTGTATTGTATAATCTTGCAGAAATTAATGGATGATGCATCATAGTTACATCACATTAACTTGTTTTGTTTATACAGTCAAATGATTTATATTTATTAACTTTTAAGCAAAGGTTTTTTAGTCAGTTACTTAACAACACTGTATCAACTACTTGGTTATTTAGCATTGATGAAATTGGTAACAGCGAGACTAGGCTGTGATATTATATATACCGGGTAGTGACTTGGAACAGGCATCATAGGAATTTCAATGCTAAAACTTGTATTTTGTTATATTAGCTCCCATAATTATTGTAGAAGAAAATGTCATCAAAGTTTTTTGTGGAGAAAAAAATTCTGCATCCATGTGTTTTATTAAATTAATACCGGTACTTTGATTATAAGTGTGTTTGGAATTAATTATAATTAAAAAGTAATTATAACCATCTTTAATGAAAACTTAATTACAGTAGGTCATGGATAACTGACATTTGCTTTTAAAACAAAATAGATTAGGATCCAACCAGTTATGATAAAATTGAAAGTGGAAACAAATGAATGTGACATCAATGTGAATTAATTTTTTTTTTACAAATTAACAATGAAAATACCAATGTTTATATTATTTCATGGTAAATTAGTAAATCATAATAATATTCAAATAGACCTCCATTTGCTACTAAACAATAACTAAAACTCTCGTCTGACATTTGCTAGCTGCAAGTTTGATATCTTGTTGCATTCTGCTTGTATTGCATTTTTTAAGTGATCTAAATCCTCAAATATTCTCTCATAATAGATTTTTTATTTTATGTACCCGCAGAGGAAAAAATACACATTCTACTTGCACTGTTTCCAGTATAATACCATTTAATAATCTGAACTTTTTCTTTCATGGAATACATTTTCTCACATTAACAAATGAACTATAAACAATATCTTTGCATTCAATTATTTTTACTAATCCATGGCCAACTATGATTGGTATACATTAAAAATTAGTGCAGTTTCTGTAGAGGGAGTATTTTGTATTATTTTTTTAGATTTTTTTATCCCCAGCCAAAAATTGTTTTAATGGTATGATTGTATAATTTTTTTTCTACAAAAAACTTTACTTTTTCTTCTATAATATTAATAATTAGGGGAGCTAATATAACAAAATATAAATTTTAAAACTGAAATTCTTATGGTGCATGTTCCAGTCATTACACTGCATACAGAGCCAAATTCTTTAACCACAGGACCTCTGTGACAGATAGTATAAAATTATTAAATGGTGTAAAAAAATTATTGGTGTTTTCTTTGGAAAAATGACAGTAAAGTTGCACTCTTCCATGTACTACCTTCATACAAGAGCACATTATGATTTCTCCGAATTGTAACATTTGACATTCATATAAAATATGGTATGATTGAGAATTTGCAAGAGGGGAATTAGAACATAAGATGATAACACTATTGGCAGATTATTATTTTAGGTGACAGTTATAGCAAGAGGAACGTGCAGGTTGCATTCGACATATCTGAAGTGCTGCATCATACTGATTTGTCTATTGTAGTGAAGCTGGAGCACATGGTTGGCTTTACGAGGACTGGACCTGGGATGAGTCTGTACAAAGTCCGATAAGTGGCATTCGTGAATCCGACTCTGACAGGTGGGCCATCCTTCCTAAGCCTCTAAGGCTGTCACAGAAGTTTGAAAAAAAATATATATGATACAATCTTTTACAGTGTAATATAGCATCTTTGATCACATCTGTGACATAGTTCTGTGATAAAAGTTATGATTATCAACATACCTTTAATAAAATCTGTGACTGAGAAGAAAGAAAATGGCGGACATTAAGTACACATGGCCTGTGAAAACCACAAAACTTTTAATATGACCGGTATATATAGGATTGCACAATACTGAAGTTCTCTCAGTAGTGTTTGATGGATTCCTTTTGTATCTTTTCTTTCTACCCCAAATTGTCGGCTTAAAGTGTAAACCTGCTGACTAACAAAAAGGAAATTTTACAGGGGGAACAAAAAACTGAGTATAATTTAACTCTGAAACTTCACCACCTGTACTTTGGATTTGGTACTAAAGTTTCAGAGTTAATTTATACTCAGCTTTTTGTTTCCTCTGTAAAATTTCCTTTTTGTTGGTTAGCACGTTTACACTCCAAGCCGACAAAATACATTTTTTCTTTGATTTCTACTTTAGTATTAATGCAATAACCATTGCTGCATATTTTAGTTACAGCAAGCATAGAACTACTGTGGATCCATTATTAGAAATGTGATGAAAGATGCGATCAAAGCTTTGACATAGTGTAATATAGTCAAAATCTTACATTTGATCATATATATTTGATCAAAAATTTTGTCATATTCTGTGACACAGAAATTTGATAGTGTAATATAGGCCTAATAGAGCCAGGTCTCGTCTGCATATGAGTAGCCTGAAACCCACAGGAACCTGGAGCCCCATATGCATTTATCAAGGAGTGGCTGGTCTGATTGGAGTGGGACAAACTTGTATGATATTGTATTAACATACTTCACATTCTCTGATATTGTTACAATTCGACTTGTAAACCGAACTGTTCCTTTAAATAGCATGTTAAATTAAATGAAGTACAAAACTTGCGTACATTCATCTTGTAACTAATATTTCCAGCAGAGGTAATAGCACTACTACATGAACGAAGTATTCAAGTTGGATGGGTGAGCGACGAAGATCAAATTCCTTTCGATCGTCTTGTCTTGAGTCACTGACAGTATGCAAGTTGGAATATCCAAAACCAAACAATAGAATCTCTTGGTTAGTAAACATATTATAATTTGACGCTATTGTTGAGAACAAATTATTATTACTATTATTATTATTATTATTATTATTATTATTATTATTATATTTAAAAGTAGTAAATTTTATTTATCCATGACCATAATGAAAAACATGCCTTTACTAAATACTTTTGCGTTTGTAAAGTAGGCTTTTATTCAACATTACTTTATTTCACTAGTGAGATAAAGACTTTACCTCACAGTTCATTAGTATTTTCCTAGTACCCGGGTACACACGTATACTTTTCCATTCAACTATTACTCAAGAAGTTAATATATTAGTTACTAGATGTCACTATTTCTACTTCTTTATTACTGTTTCTTAAATATACATAACACTCAATCTCCTTCTCTTTTCTCTATCTGCTACGTCGTAATTTGTACATTACATCAATATCTAATATGAATCTTTTTAAAATTTTGCAATAATTTACCTTTTGGGATGCGAGGAGACTTGAATCTGCGAAGTTGGGTTTATAAGATTTTAAAACAACACGCGTTAGCCAACTGAGCTAAACAGACACGATGTGTAAATAAGTTTTAATATTCCTCTTAAGTTTACAGAAGTAAAATGTGAAATTATTTTAATCACAATAGTCCCGTGAACACTTCTAAATAATCCCTGAAACTTCAAAAAGACGAAAATACACGTTTAAAATGAAAAAATATATATATATTAAAATTATATAATTAATTATAATTTGTTATTTATCCAACGTCTCAGATACCATTCTTTACTAATCATGGCCTCCTACATCATAACCTACCTAGTACACGTATTGATTCTAAAATCCATGCCATGGTATGTGATTACATGAGGACTTATTTTCAACATATTTTCTTTTATAAAACATAATTTTTCGTTATGGTCATGGATAAAATTACGTATGGTACTTGTGAGCGTGATGTTTATTGCACTCGTGTAATTTAAGCACTCGGCTGACGCCTCGTGCTTAAATCTTTCCACTCGCGCAATAAAGATGCACTTACCTCACAAGCACCATAAATAACTATTTATTTTTACTGGTTTATTTTACGACGCTGTTTCAACATCTAGGTTATATAGCGTCGGAATGAAATGGTGATAATGCCGGTGAAATGAGTCCGGGGTCCAGCTAAAAGTAGTAATCAGTTTTTATAACTTAAAAATTTTCGTTTGTATGAAATTCTCGTACATTTGGGGCATGCGACATTCCTGTTTTCGTACCTAGTACAAGCCATCGAAATTCATGTGATTCTGTAATTAAAAGAAAAATAGTTTAAGATAGTGTCCTGCAATGTTCGAACATGAGAGAGGCAACCAAGACATTATAAACTTCGTTTTATTTCAAATGAAAAACTAATCGCAGGATATGTCCTAAAATTCTTAAGGGCTTAAAACATGAGTGAAAAACAGTGAATATTTTTATAACAAGGTGGAATAAATACAACAGGCTTCATTATACAAAACGAACATCGCCGAATATCGAACTTCACCGTATTCGACAAACTTGAAACAAACATAGCACCTGTAATGCACGACGCTAGTTTGAGATGTGAACGTCGTAAGATGTTTCTCAGTTATTTTAGATGATACTAGTGATATGTCTTCTTTATTGCGACTGAAATCTTGTCTTTGCCTATTATAACCAATTACAATCTACGTTTAGAAAAACTCTCCACGTGGAGGGAGAGTTTCCACATCTATGAATAAACTAAACTGCAGTTGTACAGCATGTGAAAGGGGAGAATCAAAACCGTTTGGGTAGGAAGTTGTAATTGGAGTTGTAATTGTAACGTCTTGTAATACTCTTCATATAGAGCAAATGTGTAGCTACGTAATTCCTACGGTACATGCCAGCCATGCAGCCATTTTTTTTCTCATCTCAATTGTAGTTGATTGATGATAGCGAAACAAAAATAATGGGAATCGCAATGAAGGCTGGTGTAAAAGTTGGTTCATTACAAGTAATACCTCTCTGTCTTCAAACGCAAATAAATATAAATATTAAATCTGTCATCTAGCAGATCTTTCTAGCCTTGCACTCACGATTCTTGGGTTTAAGCTTGGCCAAAGTTGACGATTTTAAAGGGCAAGAGCATGGTCTCTTCTAGAAGAGAAGTAGGCCTAACCATGTGAGCTCCATATCGTATATTTTCATCATGTGAAAGAGTCCTGTCCCTCATAAATGGCTAGACAAAATATATCAGCCGTATCTTGCCCACAAATATCAATGCTGAATAACTTCTGTAATTGGAAGCATAGTTAAATGAAATATTGCAATGTATAGATCCAGAAACAAAATTTGGACCACCTGAATTTTGTTTCTGGGCCTGTACCATAAAATCCAGTCATTCCAGGAAATAACTGTCTCAACTTTTGTTCTAAATGATTCTGTGAACATTATCGTTCAATAAGACAAAGTTTCTGAATTGATTATTGTGTTTCAATCATCAGTTACATTAAGTGATGTAATATAATTCTTAAATCAACACTTCAGTTTGTTTTTAGTTTCTGGAAATGTAGTTAGACATTCTTTTGAGTTAATTCCTGTTATTCAAAGTTCTAACTATTAGGGGTGGAGGGGGGGAGGGATCTTAAATTTTTATCTGCTACAGAATCCTTCATATCATGACTGATCATTAAGAGTGAAAGTTCCAATGTATAAAAACCTGGAAAATATATATGAGCAACCACAATATTAAAACTATGTCTCTATTGATTTCAAGAGGACACTTGTACAAAATAGTCACATAATTATAGTATAAAGGGTGATTCACGAGGAGTTACCGGTACTTACGAAGCATATTTTCAAAGGCATTTTGAACAAAAAAAATGTCATATAAATATGGGTCCTGTTGTCAATATTTATAGAGTTGCACTAATTTGAAGTTGTTTGTAAAATACCATTGTTCTTTAGCTTTAAGGGTAAAAGCATATTACAGATAAACAATGAACTATTCAGGAGTATCATTTCTTTAATTAGCTAGATTCTGAAGCTAAAAATGTGTTGTGAATTCCAGAGTCGCTTCATTTCATACAGATTTTTTTTTTTCCCCGATTTTCAACTACAAAATTACATTTTACTTACACACTTGTCAGAACAATTGTTACAAATCACACCACTCTTGTAAATTCTTTAAGACTGTACATTAGGATGCAGAATTAAACTGTAAAGAATCAAGTTCCTATAGTCGTATGATTTGTAACAATTGTCGTGATAACTGATAAGTGCGTAAGAATTATGTAATTTTGCAGTGTAGGCTTTCACGGCCGGAGTCTATAGATGTAGATTCATTTTCCGGGCTGAGAGGCCGTGGTCTATTAGTTGGTTTTATACCAGACGTTTCGTCTGCAACTGCGGCAGACATCTTCAGTGGAGTGGTATCCGAGGTCGCAAGACTCTTCTCGGCGTACCTGAGGCAACTGATCCTGTGTCTGGTTGTGCGGGCGTATTTATAGTGCGGCTCGCGGGCCGAGGCCTGTTGTCGCTGCGGTCCGCGCCGCTTTGTTCGCTGCTCCCGTTCTGGGTTCCGTCCTTTTGTTGTAGTGGCTTCTTATCTGTTCTGTTTAGGACCGGGTACCAACACTTGTTTAGCTTTACGCCTTCTTCCTTGCAATTAAAGTTGTTGTTATGTTTATGTATTTCGATCGCTTCTCTATGTAGACGGGGGAAGAAGTGCGTCGTCGTGCTCAAGATGTCCGTGTCCTTGAATCTTATGTTGTGATCGCCCTCTTGATAGGCATGTGCTGCCACTGCCGATTTGTCGATCTGTCCTAGGCGGCAATTCCTATTATGTTCTGTCAGTCTCGTCCTGACGCTTCGCTGTGTAGTACCGATGTAGACCTTGCCGCACGGACCGCAGCGACAACAGGCCTCGGCCCGCGAGCCGCACTATAAATACGCCCGCACAACCAGACACAGAATCAGTTGCCTCAGGTACGCCGAGAAGAGTCTTGCGACCTCGGATACCACTCCACTGAAGATGTCTGCCGCAGTTGCAGACGAAACGTCTGGTATAAAACCAACTAATAGACCACGGCCTCTCAGCCCGGAAAATGAATCTACATCTATAATTATGTAATTGTTAAACATTGAAAAATAAAATCTGTACAATGCAATTAACAAATTTTTGCTTCAGAAATGATACTTCTGAATAGTTCATTCTCTATTTGTAATATTCTTTTATCCTTAAACTAAAGAAATAAGGTATTTTTTTTACAACTTCAAATTAGTGTCACTCTGAAAATATTAGCAATGTTTATATGACATCTTTTGCTCAGAATGTCATCGAAAATATGCTCAGTGAGTGGTGGTGAACCCTGTATAATAAGTGAAGTGAATTTAAAAAGGAAATTATGCTTAATGAAAGGCATTGGCACAGCCCTATTAAAAAAATAGAAGAACAAAACAAATAAATTACTGTTATAAGACGTTTTCACAACCAGTCTAAAATATATGATAGAAAACATGCAACTTTAAATTCAAATGATATATCATGTGCACCAGGATCTTTTTACAAAACACATACTTTACATTAATATTCTTTTTTATTCTTGAATATAACTTGGTTACAATTTACAATTAAAAATTCCCTTCTTTATGACGCTACAAAACATGAAGACTATATTTGTCATAGCAATGGCAATATGTTGTTAGAAAGATGAGTGATGAAATCCCGAGGGGTAAAAATAACCAGCTTGACTTGGATGCACTCCCGGCCGAGCTACTTTTCCCCTCTGAGATGGGTACAGGGAGTTGGGGACAGGACGTGTACAATGAAACAGAAGACGACTTCCGAGAGGCTCGTGCTATTCCCGACTCCCTACACATCGATGGCAATGCACGAGTTACCACTATAACTGTTATGTGTGTTGTCTGCGACGATTCAAAACACAAACTCGGTAATCGGCCCACACAGAAACTGACAGGGCAAAACAAGAAGCACAATAAAAACAAAAATATGTCCAAATACTTTATACACCTACACAAAGTACATAAAAAGAGGGGAGCAACACGAACTGCAGGGAAAAGAAGCCGGCGCAATTATAATAGCAATGAAAATGTACACAAGATATATATTGCAAACACTCAACTCAGTCCATTACAACCACTCTGTATACACTGGCTCTTTGATTGGTTGTTCAAGTTTACTTTGTGCAAAATTTATGAGCAAGAATATTTTATGCCTACAAGAACAGAACCCCGGCATTCAGCGGGGTAAATAATGTTGGCCCTCAAAATTAGTTTAGAGTAAAATGAAAGTGGACTGGTATCTTCCTGCTTGTTTAACCTCCTCCTCTAAGATGTGACAGCCAACATATCGTGGTAATGTACCTTCCATAAAAATGTATAACCGTCAACGTTAAACTGCTAAAATTTATAACCATGACAAATTTTTAATATTCAAACTTAAAATTTCACTTGTTTTTATTCCAGTATATAATCCATACCGATACATTAGAATCTGTAATATTGTTAGAATCAACAATACTGCAATAGTGACTTTAGAGGAAAATAAAATAAAAAGAATCCTCATACTACGAGGATCAAAATACACAACATGAAATTTAGGAACAAGTTAAAATATCTGACAGATATTTTTACTTTTCTATGTTTATGACTTTTTCAACAAAAAATATAAAGACAAAAACTGTCTACAACCTCTACATTACAAACCCATTGCCCTATTACTGTGTGATAACTATGAAAAGGTGAGGAGTCTCGTCCTGGTCTGGAACTCAGGTACTGTACACAGCATGCACCCTGTCCCCGCCACACTTCATCCGCATGCAGGAGTGTCTCTATGTACACTTCACTCGTCACTCGCAGAGCACTGGTGGTCTCGCACTGCCCAGCCATCGCAATACAAAACTACGACAATAATTATACCCCACACAGGTAATTATTAAATTCATTTCCACTATCTATTTTCCTGATTTAATTTGTGTAGTAGTTGTAATATAAAATAGTGTGGGAAATCGTACAAGGAAATGCACAAATTCTGCTATGGTTCATGCTCAAGGAACATTTACACTGTCACAATATATTTAATTATAGTTAACATTTTTAAAATACCATCCAAAACTTTGTTTTGTTATGATGCCTGAGCTTTCCTTTCCTGTATTTACACTTTCAAATTCTTACAGTCATTGTCTGATAATAGAACCAAAAGTGAATCAATTTCGTTCACATTTAAATAAAATAACATGTTATTGCCTTTGGCCAATACAGTTGAATATAGAAGATATTTAGAAGTAATTTCAATAAATTGAACTGATAACAGTTCAATAATCACAGAGTTTGAACTGTAATATGAATTAGAGAGAAAAATTAACAGATTTCACAAAGTAGCAGTAATCCAATCAATTTATAGATAATGAATCTACTTTAAGATAAAGTTCTTGTACCTCACAATGTACATATCAATAAAATTAAATATTTCTCTTGGTCATTCAAGTAGATTCCTAATGGCACTAAAGAACATGGAAGCAATACTTCTTATACTTTCTATATTACTGTAATTTTACTCCAACAATTGGGAAGATGAAGTGACATAGTTAAGAACACCCTGAATTTATAATTATAATTGAAAGATGTTTTATGCAAGACAGGGCACATCTTTCTTTCCACAACCACCAAAGCTATGAATAGAAATTTCCTTGGAAACGTCAACTTTTGAAGTACTGTTCCCAAATCTTCAACAAGCAGAACTGAATCCTCATATCAGAAATGGAATGTCAATTGTGATGGCAAAATAAGACGGAATTTCTCACTGGCCTGCATCTCAGCACAAAAAAAAAAAAAGACAGAAAATCTGAATTTGGAATGTCAAGGCAGCATTTAATACCAATTTTAAAGTCACTGTGTTGCTTATTAAAGCACGTTTCTTAACTGCTTAAAAAAATAATAATCAAACAGTAGACTACAATAATTGACTGAAGGTAATCCAAAATCCAAACCATACTATGGATGAAAGAAATAAGTAAAAATTTCATTCAGATTCTGAATTAATTCAAGAGGCATGCGAAAATATCTTTAGTGTTAATAATGTATTCTTGATCATGTAATAAGAATAAAGTTTCTGAGATAAAATGATTGCTGAATTTATGCATAAAATTTTGAAAATATAACAAAAATAAATATTCCTTTTGTTGGCAGTACAAAATTTGTTCTAAATAAGATCAGAAGCACAAAACCACAGAAGATAAAAAAAAATATTTCATCAGATGATATATGTAGTATAATTAATTACCATTTGTCAAATACCAATTATAAAGCCTTGATAATATGAGACAAAATACATTAGGACAAGAAACTAAAAATATTCAAACCACTGGTATAGGAGTGATTGTCATTTCTGACTGGCGATAAAATATTCGTAACAGTACTTCAGTTTGTTGCACATCTCAGTTCTTCTAAAATCATAGTGTTTATTAATCATGGGCACTAGGGACAAAAAAGAACTTATTTGACAACGATTTCATTTGATTTTCATTTTACTGTTCTGCAAACCAAATGAATTCGTTTTCAAATTATCAAATAATTCCATTGTTTTGAATAACAGAAATATTCGATAGTTTTTATTCAATAATGTTTGTTAGAGTAAAGACTTCCTTCCATGTACTAATGATGGAGATCACCAGTCATAAACGACAAACCCTGCCATACTTTTTTGTTTGCAAAATTTCACTATTCTTTTTCGAGTTGTAGCACAGATTTGCAAACAGTACTCGTTCCCTATACATATTATATCTGTCACAGGTTCCAAACCCTATCAATTAAAATTAACAATTTACATCATGACTAAATACACTACAGTCAAAATGAATTCTGTTATCAGACAAGCTAATTCAAGAACTGATAAATGCATACAACCATCCCCGAACTTTAATTACAGACATCAATTATGCCATAAGACACAATGACACCAGATTCTGTGTTCGATACATATATAAAAGCTTGACGGTCTTCCTGTCACCGGACAGGTTGTAACAACAAACACAACAAATTTGCATTTCCCAACCTTCAATGCTGAAACCCAGACTGAAGCGAAGTGATGGATGAGTGATATGTGTGGCAGTGCTGGACCAGGATTCGTTGGATCGATTCATTCACAGAGTCGCTATGCAGACAGGAGCACATCGACTACTCTGCTTTCAGTAATGATATTAACTCAAAAGATGCCTTGCTTAATACTTTAATCTAATTTTGAGAGGCATCTTACAAATTTTATGAAGTTGTCTATAATGCATTCTCGTCCCACACATCCACATGAATCGTAACGCTGTACAGTCTCTCCTCCCAGTGCACAAGACAGGAAAACATGTGACACTCTCCACTGTTGCCGCAGTCTGCGCGAGATCATGCATTTCACACTTTCTCCCATAACGCCCCGACAATACTTCCCTGCTCGTACTGCCAAATTTTATTTGTTTGCGACAGCAGAAGCTTACGATATTTCGACCACTGACCGGAACCATCACTACTACATCTACCCACTTTTAAACAAGGAGATCTTGCTTCCGTAAACTGAGGGTCAAGATAAAATACTCCACTGACTGGCAGTCTTGTTTCACGCCCCCACACCTGGACCGGACTTGGAGATCCCAAGCATTCACAACACACTCAGGCACGAGGTCAATGACTGGGCACTCAGCCAGTTCACTTCACTGTCACTGTAGTCACTTGCTGGTGGGTGGTGCACTATGTCAGCCTGGCACGCTTGGGCGACGGGGATAGCACGTCTCCACCCTCCTCCTCGTCATCTTCGTCAGAGTCCCCTTCATAGTCCACCAGAGCCTGAAACAGGTCAAACACAGACTCGTGAGGAACAATAATACTGGCTTAATTTCTTCTTACTCCTCTCATGGCTGGTTTCACCAAACTTCAATAAATCAATTGAAATGAGACATTAACTAAGTGGTGAACATTAGAATATTTAACAATTCACTAAAATTCGAGCTGTTCATCAACCAAATTTTCTTAACATTTAATTAACAGTAAGTAATACTTCATTACGGATAAATGTGTTCACTGAATTTTTCATAATTATATCACAACATTTTTATGAAACCACAGCCTACTATATCGCAAATCATGTACCTGCTATATCATTTGTATGCTGGCCAACAATGAAGCAATGCAGTTACAAAATATAGTAAATGGAGAAAAAAGTACTACTACTATTATTATTATTATTATTATTATTATTATTATTATTTTTACTTTCGCCATAAGTATAGCTATTGTATTTATTGCATTCCTGATTTCAATGATCACCTCATTGGAGGGATGATGATATAAACAATAACTGCAATTTAGGTATAGATAATATTCTTGAAACCTATTACCCAGAATGAAAAAATTAAAGATATGAATTTACTGTACTATGGAGTAAAGTTGCAGAGCTGAAAAAAAGTAGAAACTTGATACCTAATATACTGTATTAAATAACTATTGTGCGAGATCGTGCGTATTTGCTTGGTTTCCGCACAAAACCAATCCGCGGAAAATCTAAAATTCCACATTCAGTATTCCCAACCTAACACACATAATAATTTCCCTCTTCTTACCGCTTAAGTGACATATTGATTTTACTGCTTTAGGCTTTTAACATATTATTTTTAGAGACGTTCAATATAGTAATAACTATAAATTGGAAACTTACCACTGCAATTTCACCTAAATTGCACTGTTAATTATTGTTTTTAAATATTTGCAAAAATTAAGTAAACTCTACAACTCCACTAAAGTTACTGCATTTGTGACGCAAGTAACATTAAGGAAGCTGTGAAAAAATCAACAAGATTTATAGACTGGGGGAAAAAAAAAGACAGACGTATATCACGGCCTGCTGGAGTATAGTAAACACACAAAACATTTTAAAGCAACAATGTTGAAGATAGATATTTTTGTTTTGCAAATTTGCCATCATTGAACAGAAACCAAGATGGAGATTTCATTGCAACTAATTAGAAATTCCTCTTTCAGGTATGTAATAAACGATCTTCACACAAAATAAGTACGATACATGAGCGGTATGTTTTCTTTCAATTCTCGGAAATTAAAAAAGCTCAACTATGTTTCGATTTTTCAAACTTTTCCTCAAACATGAAAACTTCAACATACCGCTCTTGTAACGCATATTACTATTTTCAAGGTATACATTCAATGTGTGCGTAAATTTAATTCCAATAAATGGAAGTTAATATACCAATTAAGTTTTGTTATGTTTCAATGTACATTTACTAATATTTCTTAGCTATATAGTTACAGTAACTATTTTCATGTTTTTTTACAGTGGAATCTCGTTAGCATGTTCCTCATTACCACGTTTTCCTGTTTAGTACGTCTATTTTTTAAAGTCCCAGCCCCAATTCCATTAAACATATATTAAAATTACCCGTTTACACATTTGACATCTCTCGCTTACTGCGTTCAAACTTGACGGTCAGTGGCCATATTGATGAACAATCGCACATTGCAAGCACATGCATTCTCTATCCTACTCTCAACCTCTCAACTCCGCAGCCTATGCCAATTGCATGCTGCTACTTCGTTTCCGTTAGAAGAAGACGAAGGTTGACGAAGTCCGATAGTATCGTAGCTAACTTGTTTCATTGTTGGAGGAAGTTTGTATGTACGCCACGAGTTTGTATGCCATGTATAAGAAGAAAGTAAGTCATATTACGAATGAAGAAAAATGGAACATAATTCAAGAAGTGGACCGCAACCTACACATGAAATGCATTGATATTGCGTGAAAACTTGTTGTTGTTGTTTTCTAATGCCAGGCGTTTGACAATAAAGTCATTTGACCTCTTGCACTCCAATATTTTACAAAGATATTATCATGGCCAGCCACTGAAGCACAGATTTTGCGTGAAAACTTAACATTTTTTTAACACACATGAGAAAAAGAATGTTTTTCACTAGTATGTTTTCCTGTATATGACGTTCAAATTTTTTTGTCCCTAGAAAATCATACTAACGAGATTCTACTGTACATATTTTCATTATATTACAGATATAACTACTGCAAATATCACATCAATTCTTATTACATAAAAATCCTAGCTGCCATGGTGACCACATAAACACAAACAATTTCCAAGACAAAGTGGAACATCCAAAAGTCTATTTCTGATAAACAAGACACATACCTTTTTGAATAATGTTGTTGATTTGACATCACCTGCTGTTGGACTTGGTGGTGAGCCACCTGTTGCATTATTGCTCAGGTTGTTGTTGAGAATATTACCAGTTTTGTTGCTACTATTCATCAATTTTGGACTATTACCATCCTGTTTTTTATCAATCATTTTCCCTGAAATAGAAAAATGTGACAAAATATAACAGTGAATCACATTTCAGTTCTGATCCCGTATCTATAGTTCTCCTGTTCATTTCAACATATAAAACGTAAGTGCAGATTGGTTTGAAAACAGAATTTAATGAAAGGACTATGAATATATCACTTCCATACGAATTTCTAAAATATTAATCCATTTTAGTCAGAATACATAAAACATTTATATAGTGCAAGACAACAAAAGTCACTGATTTTCACATTTTCCCTAAAATGTTTAGTAATAAGTTTCATTACAATTCGTACACTGGGTGCAATTTTATTTCATGTGATTGAATGGACGATATAAATTACTTGCTTCATGGCAGAGTTCCACCTATTAATATATAAGTTAACATGTTTATTATTAATCTACATAAAATTCACTTCTTGCAATTTGCACTAACATTAACATGTCCACAAGAGGTTAAAAAATCTTAGCTCCTTATTAATGCCTCAATACTGTCCTAAGATTAGAGACAGTGCTTGCTTGGAACTATTTATAATAAAAACAGATTGTAAATTATTTCTGTTCATATAGGAGATTCATAGACAAAAATTCAAAATGCTGGAGGGAGTCGTAAATACTTTCCACCCATATAAACAGGCTGAAGAGAGGTTGTCAGGTTTCTACAATTCCTTTCACATAAGAGCAAAGCTTTAATTTTTTTTAACAAAATTTAGCAATAAAAACATTACAGTGAAATGTATGGTAGTTTCCTGCCCTGATAAAAAGTTCATGCTTTTCAGTTTGCACATTCTCCACTTAAAAAGTTTTCAGTTCTAGAAACTTGCCAAAATCACTTGATAGTAGATTTGTTCATACAGCAGTTTCCGATAGCTTGAAACTACGATGAGCATGTGCACATCGGCTTTTCAGCTCGTAAATTCCAAGTTCACATGCCCATGATAGTTGAAAATTGTTGCATGTACAAACTTAATAAGATACTAATTTTATTGATCTCGCAAACGACTAAACATATTTTTCATCACCTATGCAAAACATTTATTTTTAAATATTAATAAGTGTAAGTACAACATTGTAAGCTTAATATTTATGAATACACTGAAATCGATCACACTGTACAAAATTCCTGAAGTCCAAGCAAATATGCTAAGAAAGGTGACATACAATCTAAAAAGTCAAACCTTCTACCAAAAAATACTGTATCCCAAGATAACAAGAAGTTCAGTCGTAGACTCGTACAGTTGTGGTTACTGGACAGAGAATAAACTCATTAAAAGAACTTAGACATGTAAACACTTTACTCATACCTATTGAGTCTATGTCAGAGTCCAGTTTCTTACTAAGAATATCGTTTGCTGCTGGAACAACTGCCTCACCATCGTCAAAGTCATCGTCTTCGTTAAACCACATCTCTTCTTCCTCCTCTAGTTGGCGTTGGTCTCTCCGGTACCGACTATTCCGCAGGATGGAAGGCACACTAGAACATATGGAACTACTGTACATTAACCTCATCACAACTTTACTTACTCTATTTACATGTGAAAAAAATGTTTCACACTTCAAACACAAACAGATTTTATCTCACACAGGAATGAATAGATACATGATACAATAGTTATTTATGGTACTTGTGAGGTAAGTGCATCTTTATTGCGCGAGTGGAAAGATTTAAGCACGAGGCAGGTTCAAGTCTCCTCGCATCCCAAAAGGTAAATTATTACACAATTTAAAAAAAAAAAATACATATTAGATATGGATGCAATGCACAAATTACGACGTAGTAGATAGAGAAAAGAGAAGGAGATTGAGTGTATGTATATTTAAGAAATGGTAATAAAGAAGTAGAGGTAGTGACATCTAGTAACTAATATATTAACTTCTTGAGTAATAGTTGAATGGAAAAGTATACGTGTGTGCCCGGGTACTAGGAAAATACTAATGAACTGTGAGATAAAGTTCAAACTGTGACGTAAAGTCTTTATCTCACTACTGGAATAAAGTAATGTTGAATACAAGCCTACTTTACAAACGCAAAAGTATTTAGTAAAGGCATGTTTTTCGTTATGGTCATGGATAAAAATAATTAAATGAGGTGAAGCTGAGTTTCATAAACACACGAAGGCCAAAAAGATAACTGTACGAATGTGTATCACACAATTTTTTATACAACAGCACAAATTTACATTAAATTACTATTTCAAGTTGGAGAGGTTATAAAATAACGATTTCACGGCCTCTAAACTCAGAACCATTAAGAATTATAATGGAATGGACTGGAATTTACAGGAGGGGGGCACTATGGCACAAAGGCCAAAAAGATAACTGTACGAATGTGTATCATACAATTTTTTATACAGCAGCACAAATTTACATTAAATTACTATTTCAAGTTGGAGAGGTTATAAAATAACGATTTCACGGCCTCTAAACTCAGAACCATTAAGAATTATAATGGAATGGACTGGAATTTACAGGAGGGGGGCACTATGGCACGAAGGCCAAAAAGATAACTGTACGAATGTGTATCATACAATTTTTTATACAACAGCACAAATTTACATTAAATTACTATTTCAAGTTGGAGAGGTTATAAAATAACGATTTCACGGCCTCTAAACTCAGAACCATTAAGAATTATAATGGAATGGACTGGAATTTACAGGAGGGGGGCACTATGGCACGAAGGCCAAAAAGATAACTGTACGAATGTGTATCATACAATTTTCTATACAACAGCACAAATTTACATTAAATTACTATTTCAAGTTGGAGAGGTTATAAAATAACGATTTCACGGCCTCTAAACTCAGAACCATTAAGAATTATAATGGAATGGACTGGAATTTACAGGAGGAGGGCACTATGGCACGAAGGCCAAAAAGATAACTGTACGAATGTGTATCATACAATTTTTTATACAACAGCACAAATTTACATTAAATTACTATTTCAAGTTGGAGAGGTTATAAGATAACGATTTCATGGCCTCTAAACTCAGAACCATTAAGAATTATAATGGAATGGACTGGAATTTACAGGAGGGGGGCACTATGGCACGAAGGCCAAAAAGATAACTGTACGAATGTGTATCACACAATTTTTTATACAACAGCACAAATTTACATTAAATTACTATTTCAAGTTGGAGAGGTTATAAAATAACGATTCCACGGCCTCTAAACTCAGAACCATTAAGAATTATAATGGAATGGACTGGAATTTACAGGAGGGGGGCACTATGGCACAAAGGCCAAAAAGATAACTGTACGAATGTGTATCATACAATTTTTTATACAACAGCACAAATTTACATTAAATTACTATTTCAAGTTGGAGAGGTTATAAAATAACGATTTCACGGCCTCTAAACTCAGAACTATTAAGAATTATAATGGAATGGACTGGAATTTACAGGAGGGGGGCACTATGGCACGAAGGCCAAAAAGATAACTGTACGAATGTGTATCATACAGTTTTTTATACAACAGCACAAATTTACATTAAATTACTATTTCAAGTTGGAGAGGTTATAAGATAACGATTTCATGGCCTCTAAACTCAGAACCATTAAGAATTATAATGGAATGGACTGGAATTTACAGGAGGGGGCACTATGGCACGAAGGCCAAAAAGATAACTGTACGAATGTGTATCATACAATTTTTTATACAACAGCACAAATTTACATTAAATTACTATTTCAAGTTGGAGAGGTTATAAGATAACGATTTCACGGCCTCTAAACTCAGAGCCATTAAGAATTATAATGGAATGGACTGGAATTTACAGGAGGGGGGCACTATGGCACGAAGGCCAAAAAGATAACTGTACAAATGTGTATCATACAATTTTTTATACAACAGCACAAATTTACATTAAATTACTATTTCAAGTTGGAGAGGTTATAAGATAACGATTTCACGGCCTCTAAACTCAGAACCATTAAGAATTATAATGGAATGGATTGAAATTACGGGAGGTGGGCACTATGACCCAGCACTGCGATCTGTTATGATCTATTGTGCTAACCCTCAAGCTAGGCGCATTCCCAAACCCACACCGGCTGACTACACTAAGGTTTACTGCATACTCAGGTTTCGAGCAGACAACCCCCTCATTCCCAGGTCAGCCCCCTATGTGTGTCGCCAGCCGCCTATTAGGGAGTGCTTTGGAATGACGACGAAATGGAGAAACAGTGATGAAAAATCCCAGACCTGACCGGGACTCGAACTCAGGCTGTCTGCGTGACAGGCTGTAGGTCTGACCACTCAGCCATCGCAGGGGTTATTAAGAATTATAAGTATTCATGGAATTGCAGCAATTTTATTCATGATCGTGATTTCATGGCGATCTAAACCGGCCATAATCAACAGAGCAGTTAGGAAAAATTAAATGCTATCTACATCTTGTTGCAATGAGTACCGTACTAAAGATGTAACTTCAGAATAATACGGGCTAAAATGTAAATATGAATGTTAAATTCGTTACTTATATGTGTTGTGTACTATTTACTGTACATCATGAAAGATCGAGGTAATACATTAATTTCTTATTGAATGAAGTTTGTATATTGAATATTGCATTTTCTTTGGCAGTGTATGAAGTGATTCTATTACTTACTTTTTTTAAGCACTAGTGTTTTAAAGGCTCACTTCATGCATTGATAACAGTGGGTAAAATGTAACTTTATGCACTATCGTAGAAATAATATTTTTAAAAAATCACAAAAATCAAAACATGCAAAACAATGATAAAATCAAATTCCAATTTATAGAAGTGATGTGTTGTCCATAATGATGGATATGATAGGAGTGAATATATGAGAAAGAAAAACTTAGAAATACAATCTGTACTAAAAAAAAAAACAGCATGTAGAGGCTGAAAACAGAGAAACAGAAGAATAAAAGAACCATATGTTACAGTTGACATTAAAAAAAAAACTGAACTGTAGGACACATGCTAAGGAAAGTTAAATATTTGAAGATAAATCTGAAAGAGAAAAATGAGGCGACAAAGAATGAATGGACAAAAGATGACGAAAAAGAGATTTGAGAGACCAGATGGCTTCTGGAGGTAACAACAGAATGGCTGCAAAATACACAATGCTCTAAGAAGACAGTAATACTGAGAGAATAACAGCTGTAATAAATAAAATAATGCCAAAACAGGCATTACTTCAACACTAAAAAACACTTTACTTCATTTATTAGGGCATTACTGCACAAATTTAACATAATGTAGTGAAGTTTGCTAATTTTGAACATTTTCATTACAGATTACCTGCACAATAAACATAATTACAGAGAATGTTGAGAATATAATATCATTTAATAGTTTCCAATGGTGAACACCTGTCGTCCAAATCTGTTGTATTTCAAAGTCAGATTTAAACTATGTAACTGGTACATGAGGGCTGTTTGAGAAGTTCATGGTCTCTACAGAAATAAGATATATGGATCATTGAGGAGACAAAGAGGAAGGCAGAAAATAGGAAAGCTGGAAGAAAGCTGGGTTTGCAGTGAAAGCTCTGTCCTTGGGCAGAAAACCGTGAATGAATAAATTTCTTTCAATTGTTGTAGTTTGTTACAATAGTACTTCAGTTATGTTTGGCCCTATGAAAGGTAGCAGTGACCATAATCACCTGAGTCTGCTACTGCCACTACTACTAACCAATTATGTATTATACAAAAACAATAAGATCTGTGGACCCATAAATACTTAATAATACCAATATGTAACAAAAAAATGTTCACATCATTATTATCAAAGGAAATATTGTTTTAAGAATTATGTCTAAACCATTAAACAGTCAAATGCCATAATAGTTATTTACGATATAAGTGTTAAAAATTACATTCAATTTTGTAACAAAATACGTTTACAAAACGTGGTTGCAGGCCAACCGTAGCAAAACCTACAAACAAAATAAAATCATTATTAACTTATGTGTCACACACTATTTTTAGACAACCATTCATTTATGCTGGTAGAGAGGCAATTCCGACATCACTGGCGTATTCCCATTCATTTAGTGAAACTTTTATCAACAGTAATCTCACTAGAGGTTTTGATTTATCTAGAGAAAATCAAAACTCGAGTGGGATTTATTTGACTATTTCACGATTAGAAGAAAGTATATAAAGATTAGAAGTAACGAAGTACTCCAATACAATAAAATATTAATTGACTTACGACAATACAAAACTGTCTTCAAATTTGTACCATCTCAACATTGCAAATATTACACTAGTAGATGGCAGTAGTGTGTTATGGTTAGCTATTTTCTTCTTATCAGACGTGCCAACTATGGAATCTTCATTGAACTCTGTTGTCGGTTACTGGTCAAGAAGGGTTTGTTGATTCAGTTTCATTTTTATTAAAACAGTTACATTCCACTTCAGTTATATCGATCCCAGTAATCAACGTCACTTGACAGATGATTTTCAATAAATCTTAGTATTAAACAATTTATGACACGTGACTATTCATAATATCATATAGCAGAAGCTATAACATAACCTAAATAATATGAACAAGTGTTAGAAAAGTTTTAATTAGGGATGATGAAATAAACAAGAAATATTTTAATTAACGATGATGAAATAAAAAATAAACATTAATAATTTTAAAAGAAACAATTACTGAAAGTACAATTTTCAAATTTGAATGTTTTAGTGGTTGGTGGTTCAGTTGATGTTATATTGGACGTGTGTGTAAAAGAAGTGAACTCGTTGATGTACATGATGTATCCCTCAACTTATTCAGGATTTCCGAATGGTGCTCTTCATTTATTTCAGGGAAGATGCATAGCTATGACCAGTGATCTTTATTAATTCTTGTTCTTGAATGCCAATGCGAGTCATATTTGAAAGTGCTGTGCATCGACTGGAGTGGTTTGTAATTTTCTGCTTTTTGACGTCCTGACCAGAGCAGTTTGAAATGTTGGCAAACAAAGAAACAAATGCTAGGGTAGTGATAAAAATAAACAAATGCTAGAGACGTGATAAAATTAAACAAATGCTAGGGATGCAATAAAATTGTTCAATAAGCAGCCATGGTTGGGTGAAAGACGTCCTTTCGTATCGTTTTACTGGTCAAAAGTAGTGTGATGTAATAAAAGTGTAATAGTCACTTTAAAGCATTAAATCTGTCTAGTATTAAAAACCTACTTTTAGCTGGCTGTTTAAAAAATTCACTTACATGACCCAAACTGTGTTACAAATGAGATCCAAACTCATTTCCCGCAGAAATAACTTTTACTTCAGATATTTTCATCCGAAAAATCCATCACCATCTGACAGGGTTTCAAAATATTATGCCATCAGGGACCAGAGGCAAGCAAATAAAATGACCATAAGATTACTAAAGGCATTATGTATGAAGAGATAATGTATAGCCTTACACACAAAAAAATGATCCAATATGCTGTAATGTGAATTTGTCTGAATCCACTTTGGGCAATGCCTGGTTCATATGACTAGAGAAAGACGTTTATTTTGCACCTAATTTACTCCTTGAATATACTCCTGTTATAGATTTGTTACAACACATGATCTATAAACAGACAGTAGAAGCAGCAAACAAAACTAAGGAAAAACAAAGCGGAGTCGCACAGAAGAAATTCCTTTATGTGTAAACCAAAGTTCTCATGGAAGAGAACTTAGCTTATGGTAATCAATCATTTTTTTTTGTCTAAGTTGGTACAGATGGACATTTTAATTGTAATGATATCAAAATAACAGGTATTTCAAGTTATCTTGAACTTGTACTCACTGTTTGCCGTTATATTCACACTTACCTATCTAATGCTGTTCTATCTCTGTCCTTGAGTTTATCCTGATGCTGGTCATACCTCAACTTCAGGGCCTTGAAGGTCTGGACATATTCAATATCGTCCAGAACTTTACCAAAGTTCTCAACAACATGTGAGCAAAGAGACTTTATGTCTTCCTGCAACAGCAATACAATTACACGTAAGTAAAGATGTTTCAAGTACAAAGACCTTCTTTACAGCAACAAGGTGTGGCAGAAAATATTAAGACGATGATATTTGATAGACGTCCCAACCAGGGTTTAATAACCGGCCTCCTAATCAATTCTAAATGAATATTTATATTTCATTTAATTTTGTCTTTAATAGAAACCCTAGTTAGGTAGGCTATCATTGAAAAATTTATTGGATATGTAATAAACATAATAGGCTACAAGACAAATTACATTTTATAAAGAAAAGAAATTATGATTAATTATGCTAATCGATGACTTCAGTGCAGTGGAGGATATCATGTCCAGGGTGCTGTCAGGAACTTTTAATTTTCGGAAGACTTCTAAGGACTCCCGTGGGATTGTGCATCTAGCCCCAATCATAATTCCTATAACATTCCATGTCTTGATGTTATATTTGGTCCCCAAATCACTGCAGCATGGCAGATAAATTGCCCGTTTTTCTTTGCAGACTTCTCTAGGTTATTCCTCGCTGTTCTCAAACGGACTGTGGGATCTAGAATGAGTCCACAATTTTTTTTTCCTGTCTATAATAATGATATCTGCTCTTCGAGTTGATCCGTCAGCAGAAAGGCACCCAATTTCCTCGTACACCTCATACTTATCAGTCCGGTGAAGTTCATTGGCAATCATGGAGCGAATTTTATTATGACGGTCAATTCTCAGTAATTCTCCCTTCCGGCAACAACCCAGTACATGGGCTAAGGTTTCTTGCTCATCGCATCTTCTGCAATGTGTAGTACCAAGGCTTCTGCCTGGGAGGCTTCTGACTAGAATAACGTTGCAGCTCATTTTGATTGCTTCAGTCCATTGGCTGCAGGAGAGACCCTTCTTGTTGGAAATCCATGCATTCCCTTTCTTCCAGTGGGAATAAAATGTGACACCTTTCCCTTTTCCAGGAAGTTCACTCAATTTCTTAAAGGAGTCCTCACGAAGTGTTCTTCTCAAACATTTTGGACGAAAATCATTAACTTGGTCTGGCTAAAGGGGTAAGCGACTAATACTCAGATCAATTTCGTCTTGAAGGTTTCGGGTAGCAGCAATATAAGGATTGTTTTCATCCAGAAGCAGCCGACATACATTTATGTGCTGAAGAAATGCTTCCCACCGAGCTCTGAAAACTCCTAGACACACCAGTCTGATATTTCAAAAGATGGTATACTATAAAAAAGGAATATGTATAGCTCAAGTCAGAAACCCAGTCAGCATGAAGTTTCCTGTTGGGATGACTACTGGTTGGAGGAACATCAAGCATTTGTCATAAAATCATTTAAGAAATAACAGCCAATGCTTCAAATACAGAAGCACAATGTGTATTTAGAAGTCTTTTTTGTCAAACAATTCTGAATTAGAATGAGCTCAGGAGAACCAGATCTGCCACAAACATAAAACCCTTTGATGTTCCTGGATTGTATGCCCTCCAAAGAGTGAGAGTCACATTGAGGTAGGGTCCAGGCATTCTGCTGATTGTCATTTGATAGCCTGCAGCATATTGAATAGAAGTATACAATATATCTTACCAAACGATTTCACTTTTGTCCTTTCAAAATGGATAGAGAATTACTCCATTGTGATCCAAATCAATTGTTGCAGATTTGCAGAAACTTCTTGTAACTGATAGACATAAAATGCACAATTTCAGACTCATCTACTGACAACACATTATACAGAATTTTGGATATTCATTATAGTTTTCTGCCCCAGGACAGTTCCTTTACTATAAACCCAGTATTCTCCAATCTCCCATCTTTTACACCTTCCTCTTTAGTCTCCATTTATGATTCATGTATCTTAATGTTGTCTATCATCGGACATCATCTTCTTACCTGAACTTTTCTCCTATTCACCATTACTTCCAGTGCGTCTTTCACTACACAGTTTCTTCATAGCCAGTGATACAGCCAATTTCTTTTTCTCTTCCTGATCAATTTCAGCATTATCCTTTCTTCATCCACTCTTTCTAGCACAGCTTTATTTCTAATCTCTCTGTCCATTTCACACGCTTCATTCTCTCCATATCCACATTTCAAATGCTTCCAGTTGTTTCTCTTCACTTTTTCTCGTAATGTCCATGTTTCTGCACCATACAATGCCACATCCCAGACAAATCAATTCACTAGTCTCTTTTTTAGTTCCTTTTCCATAGGTCCGCAGAAGATACCCCTTTTTCTATTAAAAGCTTCTGTTGCTATTGCCATCCTACTTTTGACTTCCTGGCAGCAGCTCATACGAGGCCTGTCTAAAAAGTATCCGACCTTAAATTTTCCCGCGCAAAGTAGTGATTCTAAGGCGGCGCCACTGTGCACGTTTGAAGGAGGAACTGTAATGCGCATGCTTGAATTTTTTCACCGCATTCGCTTGTGCCAGTCACTGGCTGGTGGTCGCCAAGTAAGGTGCTGTTCTAAGTGTTTGTCGGATTTAGTTTTCTCGCAAGATGACTGAACGAACTGAGCAAAGATACTGCATCAAATTTTGTCAAAAGCTTGGTGATTCTAAAGTCAAACAATTCGTAAGATTCAGCAGGTGTTTGGGGAAGATGCGATGGGTGTAACACAAATTAAGGAGTGGTTCAACCGATTCAAAGATGGCCGCACGTCAGCGGAGAGTGAGCAGCGTTGTGGCAGGCCCCAAACTGCTCAGAGTGCAGCTGTTGTTGAGAGGGTGCGAAATTTGGTGATGGCAGATCGTCGTTTGACCGTGCGAGAGATTGCCGAAGAGGTTGGAGTGAGTAAAGATTCTGCACATGCAATTTTGCGTGATGATTTGAACATGAACCGAGTGGCTGCGAAATTCGTGCCCAAGTTGTTGTCCCCAGAACAAAAAGACCTCCGTTGTGACGTTGCACAGGACCTTCTGGACACCGCCAACACTGATCCTGGGCTTCTGAATACCGTGATAACTGGAGATGAGTCATGGGTGTACGGGTACGACCCAGAAACAAAAAGACAGTCGTTGCAATTGAAGCATCCCGAGTCTCCAAGGCTGAAGAAAGCGCGGCAGGTGCGAAGCAAAATCAAGGTGATGCTGACTGTTTTCTTTGATGTCCGTGGAATTGTGCATCACGAATACGCACCGGAAGGACAAACGGTGACAAAGGAGTACTATCACGATGTTCTCCGGCGACTCCGTGATGCAGTTCGGCGCAAAAGACCAGACATGTGGACGGCGAACAACTGGCACTTGCATCACGACAACGCCCCCGCACATTCATCCCAATTGATCCACACTTTCTTGGCCAAACATGGAATTACAACCATTCGCCAACCTCCCTACTCTCCAGACCTGGCTCCTTGCAACTTCTGGTTGTTTCCAAAATTGAAGACACCACTGAAATGATCCCGATTTGAGAGTAGAGAAGAGATAATGCGGAACGTGACGACGGAGCTGAACACCATTCCAAAAGAAAGCTTCCAGAGGTGTTTCCGGCAGTGGAAGGATCGGTGGACTAAGTGTGTGTAAGCACAAGGAGCCTACTTTGAAGGGGATTAGGGTCCCATCCCCGTCAGATATTTGAAATATTTTTTCTGGCTAAAGGTCGGATACTTTTTAGACAGGCCTCGTATTACTGCTTACAGTACATCCCAAGTATTTGAAGCTGTCCATTTTGTTCTATTGCCTCATTTCGAATTCGCACATTTACCTTCTTTATTTTTCTTCCTATGACCATGGTCTTTGTCTTGTTTGCACTTATCTTCATCCCATAATGCTCACAGCTGTCATTTAGCTCCAGTAGCATATCCGTTAGTATCATCTCCTCTTCTGCTAACACTGCCATATCAGACACCAGAAATGTTACGTCTGTTGTACAGAAAACCTCAGAATAGTTCATCATCATAATGTCCTTCACGTGTTAGACCTTAGTGGATCCGTTACAGTCTCATGCCAGCATTTTTGTAGTCTTCCCAAATTTCTCCTTCCTCTTGGTACATAGGTAAAAATTTGTCTAGGCCATCTAGTGCGATCCATCCTTTCGACATATTTCTTCCACTGAAGTCTATATCGCTGAACAAAATTAATCAAGGTAACAAAAGCCACAATATAGTGGAAGTTAGAATACAGAGAGCTGTGGGAATTTTAAATTATATATTCCCACTATCCTTAACCAGACGACTCAACAAATCCTATCCTTAAGGACCTCAACACGAAATTTTGTCTTTATTTACGTTATTTACGAATAAAAGAATCTTTTACAAGCAGTAAACATATTACACACATGGTTAATAACTGTAATTTATCCTTTGTTGCTTGGGTTCAGAGACTTCTTTGATATAGCTTTAATCTTTTTACATAATAAATTAAAACTTACCAATTTGATGAATTCAAACATCTCTAATATTGCAGAATCCAGGAGATTGTATCGCCCATTGTTCCTTACAAATGCATCAATAACTGGTGCGAAGAGGTTGCCCTTTATGATGTATCTATTATAGAATTCATCCTTCAAGGCAATTATCTTCCTCATAAACCTCAATGCACCTACAAATCAAAAACGATCAATCATATTATTACACTCAATAATGCTAGACATGGATTACAGAGCCTATTCTGTGCTAACACAAAAGCATGCATGTTCCAGCTTGACTAATAAGGGGAAGCCAGAATGTGAAAATGCAATATTTTAATCAAACCCATATCAAATTGTAAGTTTCAAGAATGGACTCAAATACATTTAAGTGATGGTAATGGGCATTGATGGTTAGATTTTTTTTTGTGAAGAGACTAATTTTAATAGTGTTTTACACTCAGTTGCAGCTCATCTACCATTAAGTCAGACGGAACTAATGGTAATTATGTAGAATGCTATGCAAGCATTCTGATTTAAATTTCTGTGCTTTCTGCTTTTCCTCTTTCTTCTCTTTTTCTACTTTCTACTATTGAATGAACTTTTACATTACTGTATCATGATAATGGCACATTAAAGCTTCACATAAGTTAAAAAATATTTCTTGTTTAGACCAAACTACATTTCAACCCATACATAAAACCTCACTTTCGACCCATGTAACATAAATAACTATTTCAAAATTAGCAGACTGTAATGACGTGAAGAGATTCGTTTTTGAGAGCAGAGTCTTTGCTGTATGTCCCAAAACAATCATTATTGGACTTCGGAAGCACCTCATCATTTACATGAGTGCCACCTACACTAAATTCGTAATGTACTTCATAAAGATCGTAACATTCCACAAGAAGAACTGGGCCTAGCATTCAATAATTAGAAGTCTGTGAAATTCTAGAGATGCAATAATGCCAACTGTTCTCATTTCGCCAATTTTTGCACCATTTCTTTATGTTTCTTCTTATAACCCCCCCCAAAAAAACGCAATTTTTGAATTGTGAAAAAATTCGAATTCGTATTATAATAATGTGGAAAAAATATAATTCAAGTTTCTTAAACGAATTTCAGCAATACTTGTAGTTTTAATCGTGAAAAATCTTAACAATGTTCTATTTTTAAGCAATATTTCCATAACTTCAGTCTTTTTTACTTTCTCAAGGACACATTTCATTCCACCATTGCCAACAAATGAATGCAGCCGTGTATTAAGATCTATATAAATTGTAAAAATTCAAAACTGATGCTGGTAATGCTACATATCGTCGGCTTAGAGTGTAAACCTGTTAACCACCAAAAAGAAAATTTTACAAGGGAAGCAAAAAACTGAGTTTATATTAACTCTGAAACTTTAGGACCAAATCTGAAGTAAAGGTATAAATGCCACGTGTACTTTGGATTTGGTCCTATAGTTTCAGAGTTAATTTAAACTTAGGTTTTTGCTTATAAAATATTCTTTTTGGCAGTTGGCAGGTTTCCACTCTAAGCCAATGATACACCACTCTTTTCGTGTTTAATACCACAATCCAGGATTATAAATCTTTCATACACCTACATAAAATTAAAACATCACCAAATTGGCAATAACATTGAAATCTCGAAATTTTAAAACGAATTTTTCTCAAAAGTAAAACGACTTTCGCAGGATTCTGCCAGTCAGTCATTGAAGCAATGTGAAGCTGGTCTACAAGCAGATGAACATCATTTCGAATATCTGTTGTAATTTAAGGTAAGTTTAAACACTGTGATAGCATTTATACTTTTAATCCTGTAGAGTAATCATGATAGATTTTTTTTTATTGGGTTATTTTACGACGCTGTATCAACACCTAGGTTATTTAGCGTCTGAATGATATGAAGGTGATAACGCCGGTAAAATGAGTTCGGGGTCCAGCACCGAAAGTTACCCAGCATTTGCTCGTATTGGGTTGAGGGAAAACCCCGGAAAAAACCTCAACCAGGTAACTTGCCCCGACCGGGATTCGAACCCGGGCCACCTGGTTTCGCAGCCAGACACGCTGACTGTTACTCCACAGGTGTGGACATCATGATAGACACAGGTCAGAAATGGCTGAAATGTGTTGGGAGCACTCGAGATATGAAACCTGTGCCATCATCTGACAGTAATGAGCTATAATACTATGAAACAAATACTTACAAAGCACGAGGAACGTATGTGTGGACTTCATGAGTACTAAAATACGTCTAAGCAGATCCTTATTGAGAATGCAATTCTTAATGTGGTAAGTATGATGTTCTACACAGAAAGACAACAGCTCCAAAATGAGGCCCAGTAGCTGTACAGTCTGATAATCTTCCTTAGCCGGATGGTCTTCTGCTGTGTTAGCTAATAATGGAGCTGAAACAAAGATACAAGGACAAAATTAATCCTGATTTTCAGTACTATTTATGTATATTTTTTAATGTTATTTAATAACACATTATAAAATATTAGGTTATATTTTGGCAACAACAACAACATATTTTGGCATTGATGAAATTGGTGCTAGTGAGATGGTATTTGGCAAGATGAAGCTTAGAATTCGCGATAGGATCACCTGACATTCGTCTTAAAGTTGGGGAAAGCTCGGAAGAAACAAAACCAGGTGAGCCCAAGCAGAATCTAACCCATGTCCGAGCACAGTTCTGGATCAGCAGGAAAATGTACCTACTGCAAGAACTACATGCCAATGGTCACCAGTTATGTAATTTCTGATTTTCTTTAAAGGTGAATTACATAAAATATATATTTTTACATACAGTAAAACCTCGTTTTAACATTCCCATTTTTAAGGAATATCCGTTTTTAAAGAATCATCTGTTAAGTCCCAGCCAAATTACCGTAAGAATAATGTAATTAATTCCTGCTTTTAAGGAAATCTGATTTAAGCAAAATCCCACTTTTAAGGAATATTTCTAAGTGGATTTTGTGATAATGAAGCCCAAAATATCGACTTGACTTTTATTAATCAATAGTACCAGCATATTCAATAACACATCTCAACTGATAGTAATGTGGTGCCATGCGACGACGTTATTCTTCATGGTCTTGCTTTGTGTTGCTTTCACAGAATGGTTATTTTGCTTGCTTTGTTCTTGCGAGTTACATGGATCCTGCTTCCAAGTTTTTCTTGTTAGTTTATGCTGTTTATATTTAATAGATGTTTACGAAGAATTTTCAAAATTAGATAGCCAGATATAATCACAAACTCAAAACTATGGAAGATAACAAATCAAAAAGAAATCACAATAGAAATCAAAAGACGAAAGTGGAATTGGATAGGGCACACAATCAGGAAAGAAGATGGAGCAGTAGAAAGAATGGCTTTGGACTGGAACCCCCAGGGTAGTAGAACAAGAGGAAGGCCAAAAAATACATGGAAGAGAACAGTTTTGGAGGAAATTGCTAGGGAGGGGAAAACATGGAGCGAAGTGAAGAAGTTGGCTACAAATAGGGTCCGATGGAGGCACTTTGTGAATGCCCTATGCTCCTCATGAGGAGATACAGGAGTTTGATTGATTGATTATGCTGTTTATACATCGTTATAATGCGACTAAATGGAAGAAATTATTATCTATCAGACAAAGTGAAAATAATAAGGGATGTCGAGGTTAATCCTCAAATAACACTATCGTATATGGCAAATAGGCATGGTTTGCGAACTACTCTATTATGGGAAATAATGAAGAAAGAAGAAGTTTTCCATGTCTAGTTTCAGTGCAGTTCGGGTTCAACCAAATGGAAAAACATTCGTGCCTCATCATTGAAGAGTCAGAAAATATTATAATCAAATGTATTGTAAATAATAAGGTCTAATTAAATGCTTATAATGTTTGGTATATAACACACGTTAGAACTAGTTATTTTTAGCCTTTCCTGCTCATTTTATATAAACTTCTTTTTAAGGAAAACCTCTATTTAAGGAAAAAAAAAAAAAAGTAATCCCTCACACATGCGTTAAAAGAGAGTTCCATTAATATATATATATATATATATATATATATTTTATTCCAGTATTATAAACCAGTCTTTATCGTTAGTTAAAATCGTGCATAATATTCCACATTATTGTACCAGTGCCGTAAAATATTACCATGCCAATTAAAACGTAATGACTTCTATTATGACGACATAACTTATGCCATAGAGTTAATATTATGAAACGATTTGCTGTGCTGTAAAATTTAATACATCATTGTTGTTATAGCAATTCCATTCTTCATAAACCATATCAAAATAGCTACCTACCATTACAAATTTGATGTTATTTCTTTATTAATTCTTTTACAATGCTGTTGTAAAAAAATTATGCACAAAACACGTTTTACTCATTCCTTAACTCCTTGCAGCACAGTGGTTATTCAGAAGAACCACCGTTTTCTTTCTTTCTATATTTCATGGCACAGATATTCCGCCAAGGAACTACCTCTCGAGTATACATAGAGATCCATCTGTGTTTTGAAATTGTGTGCAGAGTTAAAATGTTGAAAAAAATTGATCGAAGCTTTGTTATGATCCATGAAATGAAAATTAATTTGTGCTGCAAAGGGTTAAACATATGCCATAAAATATAAGATTATAAACTTGTTTCATAATATACTAAAAACAGATATCAATTTGTAAATGCAGAAAGACCCTAACTTAAGTCGATTCTACATAAGTAAACTCAGACTTACTAACATCTTCTTTAAAAATATTGGAGTGCAAGAGGTCAAATGACTTTATTGTCGAATGCCTGGCATTAGAAAACAATAACAACATCTTACATAAAAAAAATCTATGGAATGCTACATAACAAAACAGAAAGACAGAATAACGCAGATTACGAGAAATGCGTGAAATCATGGTAAGTGGCAACTCAAGTCTTGCATCTAACTCTGTCTCAGTTCCTGTACTAGCCCATAAGACTGGTCTGCAAGTGATATCTTTCTGCAAACATTTAAAATGTATTTTTGTCTTATTGTTTACGTAATTTTGTATGCAAATAAAACATTAAATATTACAGTAATGAGTATTCTTTTAGTGTAACTTACTTGATACTGAGTGTGTGTAGGAGCATGATCTGACAAACGCAGATTTTGACACGTTAGCATTCTGCAGAACACTCCAACTACATAAGATCAGTTTGAAACATTCTTAACCGACTACGTAATTACAAAATTTGTATAAATACTTACCAATGAGAACATGTATACTATGTTTGTAGAAGTAGTTAAGGAAGTCTGTTTTCTCAGATTTGTTGACGGAAGCTAACATGTTCTCTGGATCTAGAAGTATTCTGAGAATACCCATCAGCTGCACAGCACCCCCCAGCTCAGGGTCGTTATCACAGATCATTTGTTCAATCACCACATTGATTAACATTTGGTCCTAGAAACAAACACATTCAAAAATAAATTAACAGAAATCTTGTGATATGGACAAGAAATCTGATGGCACATACAGTAGCTTCTCTCTTTACACTTTGCATAATAAAAAAGTTAAATCTAAATAATTTATGATTTATGCCACAGCCATTGAAGCTCACATTTTCTATTATTTATGTGCCCTGCTTTGTTCATTAGAAACCTCTACGCTTACGTGAAGTTGTCCCTTAGAGGCACTGGCCCACAGATATTTGTTCACACAGAGCATAAAAATTTAGAATAGAATATAATAGAATGTTTTATTTTCGCTGGCAGAGTTAAGGCCATAAGGCCTTTTCTTCCACTCAACCAGCCTTAATCAATACAATACATATTATTTAAATTACGAATATTTACAATACACTTAAAAGATTCTCCAGCAATATTCTTGAGTTAAGTTTTGACTAGTACATGCTTATTTAAATTCAGATAAACCTATAAGATAAAGTAACAACTTAATTTATGAGCTAATTTAATTCAATCAATTATAATTAAATTTGGTGGGGCAAGAAACACTTAGCCTGTAATTTTTTCTCTCTGTGATCCAGGCTTCCTCTATACATAGCAAATATATAGCACAGAATCTCTGATTTTACTTGACTTCCAAAGAAAGAACACTCAAGATTTAACCATTCTTGATTGAGTTTGATCTTGAGATACTAGATTTAGAAGCAAATATGTAACAGGTAAACTACCAAACAATATGTCTTAAGTCGTTGAAGGTTGTGCAACATAAATACGGTAATCCACAAGTCACAGAGAGAAAAAAAAAAGGATATGGTAGAAGTTTATGGTAAGGAAGTAAATCTTAGAAAATTATGTAGGGAAATTCTCAAAGATGACATTAGTGAGGATAGTTACAATTTTTAGATAGTTTATTACGAGTGTTGTTGAGGTTAAGGAATGGATGATCAAACTAAAGTGAACTTGATACACATGTTAAGATTTAGCAAGATTATTATAATGATGTGTATTAGGAAGAAGAGGATCCCAATGAGTGAAACCGTGTGAAGTGTTAAGGTTTAAATAGGAAATGTTAGTATAGTGATTTTACATAAGCTAGGCAGTTAAAATTTAAGACTGATATTTTGAAAGAGTAATAATGATCAATAGAATATATCGTATGGGAAATAGCATAGAGTATTGCAATGACATGGAAAGTATAAAATGTAAAAGGCTAAAGTAGGATGAATAAGATGGGCTGTAAAAAGACCATAATGATATATAAATTTATGGTAATAAGAATAGAATGCTGGAAGGAACGAAAGTAAAGTGTGATATGGGAACTGAACTAACAGATGGTGGATATTTAAGATCAATGAGGAGTTTGTATAGGTCAGTTTCTGTCAGATGCGCTTCCAATTCACTGTGGGCTAAAGCAAGGAGATGCACTATCACCTTTGCTTTTTAACTTTGCTCTATAGTATACCATTAGGAAAGTTCAGGATAACAGAGAGGGTCTGAAATTGAACGGGTTACATCAGCTGCTTGTCTATGCGGATGACGTGAATATGTTAGGAGAAAACGATTAGGGAAAATAAGGGAATTTACTTGAAGCAAGTAAAGCGATAGGGTTGGAAGTAAATCCCGAAAAGACAAAGTATATGATTATGTCTCGTGATGAGAATATTGTACGAAATGGAAATATAAAAATTGGAAATTTATCCCTTGAAGAGGTGGAAGAGGTGGGAGCAACAGTAACAAATATAAATGAAACTCTGGAGGAAATTAAATGCAGAATAAATATGGGAAATGCTTGTTATTATTCGGTTGAGAAGCTTTTATCATCCAGTCTGCTGTCAAAAAATCTGAAAGTTAGAATTTATAAAACAGTTATATTACCAGTTGTTCTGTATTGTTGTGAAACTTGGACTCTCACTTTGAGAGAGGAACATAGGTTAAGGGTGTTTGAGAATAAGGTACTTAGGAAAATATTTGGGGCTAAGAGGGATGAAGTTACAGGAGAATGGAGAAAGTTACACAACACAGAACTGCATGCATTGTATTCTTCACCTGACATAATTAGGAACATTAAATCCAGACATTCGAGATGGGCAGGGCATGTAGCACGTATGGGCGACTCCAGAAATGCATATAGACTGTTAGTTGGGAGGCCGGAGGGAAAAAGACCTTTATGGAGGCCGAGACGTAGATGGGAAGACAATATTAAAATGGATCTGAGGGAGGTGGGATATGATAATAGAGACTGGATTAATCTCGCTCAGGATAGGGACCAATGGCAGGGTTATATGAGGGCGGCAATGAACCTACGGGTTCCTTAAAAGCCAGTAAGTAAGGAGAAATTGACTGTTTGGAGTTAAGTTAATAGTGGGAGTAGAAGAGTTATTAGTTAAACAGACAGTCGGAATTGCATACTAATTGTAGATAAATGTAACAGAAAGTTATGGTGAAACCCATAAACAGAAATGAGGTGGTACACCACAACTGTTATAAATATTGATGGCAATACAATACATAAATAAATAAATAATCAGATATTCATCTCTACATAATATACATCCTGTCTCTCTTCCCGCTTTCCCCATATATCATAGCAAAACAATGCAACAAATGTTTGAAGAACAGAAGATATGGAGAAAGTCAAAATTATGATGCACAAGGTTCATACTATTCAGGAAAAACTCAAAATAGGCAATTACTAATGGTGCTGATGAATTGCAAGTACAACTGTCCCATCCTTACCTAACCTCAAGGAAATTACATTAAAGCAACATTTCCAATAGACTGGGACAGATTAAAAAAACTACTTACTTCATCTGTATTGCTGGTCTGTTGTAGGGTGTAGTCGCGGACGACGGACGGAGAGAACTCAACAATGTAAGTGAGGATATCGATGGATGCTGTCTTTGTTTGAGCATCATCTGCCGCTAGCGTGATCTCCAATGCTGGGAGAATTCCTAATGTGGAAAGGGTCTGAAACAGTAAACACACGATTAGGCATGTTTCTTTGCATAAAGAAGCCGTTCTTCGTAATTTACAATTAAAATACTGCACCTTATAAAATGACTCCTTTCCTTGAGGTTGTAAGTTTTGTGAAAAATTACAGAATTCTTTAAGAAAAAGTACCAGGTCCCTACGTTTTTGTTCATCAGTTCCTTCATCTGTTAGTTGTGCAAAAAGTTCACTCAGGAACTTTTCATCCTCCTGAAACAGAAAAGAATTATTATTGTTAATAGTGTAGAGAAATATACATTAAAGCAATTTACAGTCATTTTAGTGTTCATATTGCAATTTTATATTTTTAACAAGAGTCTCAAAACACGAAATTACAAACACTCGTTTCAAAAACAAATAAATGTAAATACACTTTAAGTATATCAATGGGAAATTTTCGGAAGCAATTCTTTTACTGTGAACAATGAATTTTTTGGTTCGTAACTGTGAAAAACTGCTCGACTGTATCTTCCTAAAAATATTAAGATATCAAATACCTTGTCTTACGCAACGAATTCATAAACATGTGATGTTTAAGAAATAGTTTATCTTCCTAATAAAACAACACAGAAAGTTATGCGAATTTTTATGAATACATACAGAGAGGTTTCTTCCCTACTCATAGGGGATTCATTCTCCCGTCTAGGGGATGAGAACAGTGTGATTCCCACCACACAGAATCCATAACAGATGAGCAAGTGAGAGGGCAGGAGAACAGTACATGTTAGATAGACTAATTCTCACCATATGGATGTAATAATAGCCAGCCCGGCAGGCAAACAGCTCTTTTACAAGTGTCATTCATATACTATAATCTTATTCTTCACCCTACATCTTCGCTAGGTACAGTACAATCAGTTTAGTTCAGATGGCTCGTTTTTATATACAATAATTTTGTGAAAATGAAATCTGTAACAACAGTGAGAAAAAGATTCTGGGAAGAATTCCCAGATTCTGAGGGTCAAATCCAATGAGTGTGCGAAATATAGATAAGAAATTAAAAGAAAGACTGGCTTCTTTTTTTTATTCAATAGGTCACAGTAGGCTCCTGCCTAGTGCAGCAAATTTTTAAGACAGCAGTTTTGTATTTCCATTTTCTTCATAAAAAAAACCTCAGATAGACATTCCAGAGGTTCAGAATCGTGCAAAAGCGTTATTTTAATTGTTACCCAAGTGATTTGTAAGATTCCTTCGTCGATGAATGCCTTCATTTACGTCCTCATCTTGTGTCACAAACTGATAAAATAAGCACATCATTAGAACTTAGTCATTTTATTAGGCAAAAGCTCCAAAATGTATATCTCGATGTGGACATTGCTCTGAGCATGTTCATATGCACAGCTATTAGTATTGCTTTCACGAACTCTCTTTCTCAACACAGAAATGTGTTAAGAACTCGCTCTTTGTCAACATAGAAATATGTCAAGAACTATCTCTGCTCTTCAATGAATGAAGACATCATGAATTACATAGCTATTCTCACCACTGAGTCCGACCTCACCTGCAGCATTTCATTTCGAGACACTAATGACTTCACAGCTCAGAGGTAAAGAAAAGTTAAGTTTAAGCTGTCAAAACCAACGGAAATGAGTCCACATCCACATAGCATGTAAGGTAATAATGTTGTTGTTTTCTAATGCCAGGCATTTGACAATAAAGTCATTTGACTTCTTGCACTCCAATACTTTTCAAAGATATTATCATGGCCAGCCACTGAAGCACAGATTTTGAGGTGTTCCGAATCCATTTCTTGGTCTGAGTCGCACAATGGGCAGTTAGGGGACTGATATATTCCAATTCTATGCAGGTATTTGGCCAAACAATCATGGCCTGTTGCCAATCTAAATGCAGCTACAGACGATTTTCGTGGTAAATCGGGAATTAACTGTGGATTTTGATGCAGAGAGTTCCATTTTTTCCCTTGAGATTGTGTTATCAAATTTTGTTTGTTGAAGTCTAAGTATGTAGATTTAATAATATTGATTATTATATGTATAATATTTTAGATGGGGGACAGATCACAAGTGTCTATGGGCGGGAAGGCTACAGAGTTCTCACTGAAGAAAGTTTAGATAACATTGGTGCTAGGCTCGAAAATTCCCTGTGAAAATCTCTCAGGCATTTAGTGCAAGAGTCACCCTTGGTAGCATAGTTGGTATAGCACTGGCCTTCTGTGCTCGAGGTTGCGGGTTCGATCCCAGCCGAGGTCGATGGCATTTAAATGTGTTTAAATGCGACAGGCTTGTGTCAGTAGATTTACTGGCATGTAAAAGAACTCCTTCGGGACAAAAGTCCGGCACACCAGCAACACTGATATAACCTCTGCAGTTGCGAGCGTCGTTAAATAAACTATAATCTAAATCTTTAGTGCAAGAGGTTGGGTGTAACAAAGTTACTTAAATTGAAGCGATATAAGACAAAGCAAGTGCATGAATTGCAACCAGGCGATCCTGACAGCAGAGCGAAATTTTGTAAATGGGTGTTACAGAATGCGCTTATCAATATGAGTAACATATGCAAGACAGGTGTTTGCCCATCAGAATGTCTCATATTGCTTTCAAGTGGTGAGACTATGAATAACACATGCTGTTCTCCACCAGCCCACCTGTTACTACTTCTGTTTGGCGAGAACAACAGCATTCTAATCCGCTCTACAAGAAAGTGAACTCATAAGTAGAGAAAAACCTCTCTGTAATATTACTTGGTTAGTTTTTATTTACAAGAGAGTGATATCTAGACAATAAATGTTTGGGGTACAGAACCTTCTTACACTAAACTACAGATTCTTATTCTATGCGCCACAAGTTCGTATAAAAATACTCACAAATATTGAATATGAATAAAATCTGCCCAGTAGTTTCAGCACTAGTGTCGTGCAGATATGAACAGATGGAATGACGTTATGCCATAAACCACTTTTCGGACTGCTGAAAACGTGTATTTCTTTCAAAATCTTCTGTAGCGTAACTATACTGTCTCCATAATTGTAAAACAGAACCAAGTACAGAAAATATACATATTCACACATCTTAATCTAAAATAATTCTGTAACTTTTCCAACAAGTCACATTCCAGTGCCTGAAATAACTGCTCTAAAAAAGACGTCGAAAATATAACACAATTTAAACTTAAATACAATTACATGAAACAGGACTATAATCAGACCAGATTATTTATACATTTTCAAGAACCTCAGATATAATTGTTACAGCAGCCATGCATTCTATGGTGTGTGTTATTATCTGTAGTCAGTTTACCATTTGAAGACCATGAATGCGAATCCCAAGAGGTGCAGTGCTATTAAAATATGGAGATCGGCAAGCGAGGATGTCGATGACTTTCAATAGCACTGCAGTTCTCTCCTGTTTTCAATTAAAAATACAACTTTTATCAATGAATTAAAGAAATACTAGTTTTTATTTAATGTACCTTGTCTGCAAATCAAGAATAAATCAGAGGAAGGGAATTTGTTAACTCAAATTATAAGTACAATATGAATAGAATAGACATTAGAAAAAAGTAAAGGGCAATGTCTGGTATAGAAATTATTCAATCAGTAAAATAAAATATGGATGTTAACTTGGAAAAAACAAACGAATGTGTAAGAAAATTTATAATGGGTCTCTACTTGAGTGTCTAACTTTAGAGAATGAAGCTCCGATGCCCCAGCATTAAGTCAGCTAACAATAGAATGACCTGATAACGTAATACATGAGTAATAGTTTAAAGTAACTGAAACTGGTCAAAAAATTTGTCTACAAAGACAGTAAATGCATGCAATGGAACATTTATCTGAATACAATGTTTATTCAACATTCCATTTGATACATACAAAAGCTTTTGTACAAAGATTAGAATTTCAAAACATACCTGTATTAATGTAACAATTTCCACTTTATTAAAAAAGATAAAACTTGATAATGTGGATAGCATATTATCTTCAAACACAGATGGAGTTGGTAATACGACATCTTGAATGTACTGTACACGGTAGGTTTGATGAATTTTAGCAAGAAGCTCTGGATTGGAAATGGGAATGACCTCTTTAAACCTGCAACAAAATTAATTTTATTACGAGTTTATTACACACATTGGTCTGCATAAAGGTACGGTCACAAGCCGCTACTTTTACAGCGCTACTTTTATACTGCAGCTGCAAAAGTTGCGTGTCGTGTTCACACGTAAGCCAAAAGTAGCGCACTGCATGCTACTTTTCGTGCTGCGCAACCCGAGTGCTGCAAAAGTTGCAACTGGAGGTTGCGAGTCTGTTCACACGCAAGGCGCTACTTTTGCAGCCGCAGTCATGCTGAAGGTTCCCATCTCCGTGTTGACTTCTCAATATACATTTTGTGGTTATGTTCGCATTATTAAGAAACTCATGCGAAATCTTCCTTATCTATTATTTGCTTTTCTGTCGTATCTAGTATTCAGAAATTGACATTATTTTTACTATAAAGCTTTTAAAAACGCCTATATACTTAAATAATAACCAACAGTATATTCACGTAATCAATGTTGGCAACCCTCCTGTTTGGAACTATGCTACGGAAAATTTTAAAAATGAATTATATCATCACCAATTATGCTCAGTCTGTGTTATGTAATTAATAACTGTTACAAATAATTTATTTTCGTCACATTTAACATTAAAATATAACCAAACAATAAAAGTATCATTGACACATTTGGGTGGTAACACTGGTTGCAACCGCAGCAAAAGTTTCAACAAAACCGATATCAAAAATGCTGCGGCTGCAACCCTGAGAACCCTGTTCACACGTTGCTACTTTTAAGTTGCGCGCAGCATGGAAAAGTAGCGGGCAGCAGGTTCGGCAGCCGCTACTTTTCGGGTTGCACCGTTGTTCACACGTCTCTGTACAAGAGTTACACAGTTTTTTGTACTGCAGTGCTGCAAAAGCAGCGACGTGTGATCGTACCTTAAGTAATCTACAAAATTCACCTTTTTATGAGATACTGAAACAGTCAAAATCGGATGTCATTGAAAACATCCCGAAGAATGTGCTTACTAATGCCATTTGTAGCACAGAAGAAAGACTATTTCTTATTGAACAACACAGTGGTTGTCATATTTAATTTTTTCGTGTTTTAATAAAAACCGATTTCTTTACGAACAAATTGGCGTTTTTATTTTCGTTGAATAAAAAAAAATTGACGAACTTATTATCATTTCAAAATGGGAACTTACTTTTGAATAACCTTATACATAGACATTAACTCAGACAGTTCATATGCCATAAATTCCTTCTCCTCCACTCCAAAATTCTGAGTTTACACTAGCAGAAACAAGTTGAAAAAATTAAATTAATTCCAGTTACTATTTGTTAATGTCAAATTTATCTATGGTTAGTGAACTCAGCTTCAAACAAAAAAAATTAAAATTCGGAATTTCAGAAAGATATATGTTAGTGCTAACTAAATCAAAGCCTAAATTAAAATGAACAAAATCTTACCTGGCCAACTGTTTCAGGTACTGTCTGTGACGTTTGGGAGCTGGGGAACTCGGATCATACTCAAGACACCCGACCACATCAAATATTGTCTCCTCTGTAAATTCAAACACAAAATTAAGTCTTATTTTCTCATCACACTTGACAATTAGATACTTGCGGGTACTATGTTCCGACTTTTCCAACCATAGAAGCAGCATAATCTGATGATGATCGAGAATAATTCGACACATATCACAAAGATTAAGTCTATCAGCTCCTATGTCAGAATAATGCATCAAGTTCGACACCAATGCTAATTTTTCTAGTTTAAAAATACGGGAAAAACGTAATACGGCAAACGCAAAGCTCCGCCCACGTCCCCTTTCCACTTTTCCCCTACAAGCTCACCACACACCCTAGCGGGAAAGAGTGGAAATAGGGGTTTAGGGTGGGGTGACATCTAGTGTAGGAAAGTGGAACAAAAAGAGTAACGACACCTACGAAGCAAAAGAGGAACTTCGTCCTGTCATTCTCTCTCTCTCTCTCCAGTCTCTCCTTCTCTGTTCCTTGCTTAATGTCTCTCTCTCTCTCTTTTTTTTTTTTTCTTACGACTTCGCAGGAGGGGAGATTCGATCCGTGAAAGTTCGTAACTAAACCTAAACGCACGCTTTTTGTTCACGCTTTAGACCTCCGGCTACCGAGGCGAGTTGGGGGTAAAAGGGAAAATGAATCTATTTATGTTTAAGGTAACTGCCATAACGTATTGTAGAAGGGGACAATGACCGAATAGCGTGGGTAGAAACTGGTGGGCTTGTGAATGTCGCTTGGTAGGGGTTGACTACGGGGGTGGCTTCATTGTGTCCGTGTCCAACTTCGTGTACAGACGTAACCACGTGTAGTGATGATCCGTACCGAAGACGTGTACTCATTACGAGTGTCCAACCTGTGGGAAAAAAAAGACTATTGTGTTACTTCGAGGACGTGCAAAGTTAACAGGTGAGTGTTGTTTAATGAAAACCACATTACATTGTGTTGTGTTGTGTTGTGTCAGTACATGTTGTGGACAGTTGTCTAATGCATATTGTCTAATGCGTATTGCATTGTGGTTGTGGACAGTTGTCTAATGCGTATTGTCTAATGCGTATTGCATTGTGGTTGTGGACAGTTGTCTAATACATATTGTCTAATGCGTATTGCATTGTGGTTGTGGAAAGTTGTCTAATGCGTATTGTCTAATGCATATTACATAGTGGTATGCAGTGATCCATCGAAGTGGGACAGATAGTAGAGAGAGACAGTAGAGAGAGAGAGCATGCGAGCGAGGTGCCGAGTGGCGCGGGTGGGGATAACTTCCCCTACTGGCGTTCACCGTAATACGTTTTTGCCAAAAATACAGTGGCACCTCGATTATTGCCACTAATTTGTTCCACAGAACTGCAACAGTTATCAAAATGAACATTTAAACTCAGGGCACAGAAACAATTCACTCCAAAAATAAAATCTATCCACATATTAATATCTTTTATAACTTTGAACGAAACTGCATATTACAAGCAATATTTTTTAACACTATTACACTGATTTAATTATTTATTAGTTTATTACATTTCTCACAGAGCTTTAACAAAAACACTTAATAATTTTTAAATTGGTTTATTTTACAATGTTTCATCAACTGCAATGGTTATCTAACATTGATGGTGACAATGCCAGCAGAACGAGTCTAGAGTCAAGCACTGAAAGTTATAAGCATCTGCTCTTAACGGGTTGAGAGAAAACTCTGGAAAAAATCTTAACCAGGTAACCTGGGCCCACTTGTTTCACTGTCAGATATGCTATTACTCCACAGCAGTGGATTAACATTTAATAAATGTTGTAACATTAAATAAATATCAAGTCACATATTTTAATAGTAAATGCTCTATTTTCAACATTATGTCATCCAAAGCTTACATTATTTTAATTCTTTCAGGCATTGATAATTTTACCAAGTTCTTATGTATTTTATTTTTGTCATTATTCTAATTGTTGTAATGCAAAATTTTGTACATATGGGTTACATCCACAATTCGTTTACCTCTCTAAAAATAAGTGCTAATATCTAACTTCTAAAGAAGTCCTCACACTGGTAGCATTTTTAGGGCTATTATGCACGAAATAAAACCATCACTCTAGTTGTAAACAATTCAACTTCACTCACAGCTATGATGTAACTCTTCAATGATCAATTGTGAAACGTAAATGTAAATATTACAAGTAAAAATAATACTTACCTCCAAACATAACTTCAAATAAAGCATTTTTATTTAAAAGAAAGATGTTTTTGAAGATTTCGTAAAGATAATGGAGGCCTTCTGTATTCTCTAGATCTTCACACATATGGAAAAGATTTAATAATTTTCTTATATAACCCTCGTTTTCGATTGCAACTGCTAATTTCTCTTTTCTCATTGGTGAAGTTAGGCAGCTACCCATCAACTGAAATAGAGCATTTATATATGAATAACATACAACAGAACTTTATTTTATTGAGTTATATTTCTGAATTCCAATAAACCTTGTTGTAATGTTCCCATTTATAAAACAACACTTATTGTTGCCAAAACTCATCTTAAGGCTATGGACGGGTGAAAATAACGAAAAAAAAAACATAAAAAAAAATGGAAATTTTGTTTTTAATTATAAAAGATAAAATAATGTTACACTTTTCTAAATCTGTGCTTATTTTGGCCCTATGGCAATTTAAAGCCCCTCAAAACGAATATAAAGGGACCAGCACGTCTGTGGAGTTATAGCCCTTTAAACTAACACTCAGCTGTCATTCTGATAGACATTGTTCTTCATTCTAACTAATTTTACTTTTCATTCAGTTCATATTTCGTGCCATTATGTAGGAGAAAAATGTGTGTGGTAGACCTGTATAGGAAGGAAGGATATCGATAGCATATATCATATACATGCTGTATTTGATACTAGTTTTCTCGATTTACAGCATTTTGTAACATTCAAAATGCTCTAATCAATGCAGTTTTCCTCCAATCTCAGTGAAATTTTGCACAGAAGTCCACAAAAGCATGTGAAGTAAACTGACACATGTGGTTTCTTTCTATTGAAAGTATTCAAATCACCATGTGTTGAGAATGTGATAAGTTTAAAAAAAATTTTTAAATTAACAACTAAAAGGGTAAATATTTTTTTTTCTCAAAAAGTAATTGGAAAATATGAAAAGCATGTGCCATGTTTCGCATACACCTATCGGAAATAAATTAAATATAAATTTAATGAAAAATTATGTAAACTTCGAAAATTGGGACAACTAGCTATAATTATTAAAAAAACAACAAAAATTAATTATGTTGTTGTTGTTGTTGTTATAAGTAAACCAATTGGAATATCAAAGTGAAAATTTGTGTATTGCATGTCCACATTGTAAGAAATATATGGTAAAAGTTTCAGATTAATTGGTGTGAAAATGTAGAAGTTAGAAATTTTACAGATCCATAGTCTTAAAGATCGTGGCATTGCAGAATTCAGTACATCTACAGAATGTCTCAATTTTTTCCGACAATGTCACTGTATTGTTCATTAGGAAGAGGAAGCAGCAACGAAGATGTTGTTAACACCTTGATCTTGCATATTGACAAAGAGCTTCTAGAGGGGTGACGACATTTTTTTATAATTCTGGCAAGTTCAGTCTCTTCTTTTGGCTTAGGCCTGACAAATCGTTCATCCACAAGACCGAAAAATGAACTAGTGGGGAAGCTAAGTAAAAGAAACTGACTGTACTGTTGTGTGTCGGTGTTGACTAACCTAACTTTGTCATTGTCAACGATGATCTCATTACTGCTGAACAAGAGACACTATCAAAGATCATTGCTAACCACACTGACAGACAAGAATAACATAGTGACGACAATAAAGAGGACAATTATGGTGTGTTGCCTCTACCATCGAGGAAGTTAGTGCATTGTCCAATGTTAGAGCATATTTGATTTCTCGTCCCGTTGTGCTGAAAAATTTATTTCATAATCTCCGCCATATTGAAAACAACGCTGTATGTACAGAGACAGAACAAATGTGATGTCATGAATAATTTCAAGGGAAAAATTGTTCCGGGGCCGGGTATTGATCCCGGGACTTCTGGTTGAACGTACCAGCGCTCTGCCAACTGAGCTACCCGGGAACTCCACCCAACACCATCTCAACTTTTCCCTTTATATCCACACAAGAGTTGAGACGGTGTCAGGTGGTGTTCCTGGGTAGCTCAGTTGGCAGAGCGCTGGTACGTTCAACCAGAGGTCCCGGAATCGATACCCGGCCCCGGAACAATTTTTCCCTTGAAATTATTCAAATCTGCTTTACAGGAAGCTTTACCTGAAAGATTAGATTTGCAAATGTGATGTCATTAAAAGAAAACGTTAGGAATGAAATACAGTAAATGTTACATTTTGAAATAATATGTTTACGCAAAGCTTGTTTCCATCTAATAAAGTTTTCTCACTTAAGTTATAACACACTTTTATCTGGTCCTCTCAAGAGCATCTCTTAAAAAAAAAAAAAAAAAAAAAAAAGATAGTATCCAAGACAGACATTTGCAGTTGCAATTTAATGAAGTAGTAAACAGCCCACATTTAATAAGTAAAACAACAGCACTAGTTTCAACATCAACCCAATATCATCTTACACTAATAAAAACGAAAAGATATTACTCAACACCAACTGCGAAAGTAAGTCCAGAAATATGAAGTATGGAGTATGTGCACTGACCTCGTTGATTTCTTCAAGACGACTAAGTTCGCATGGAGGTAGCTCGATTGGTGGAGCAGAATCTGACATGTCATCAAAACGCTCATCTTCTGACTCTTCCACAATGTCTTGTGTGATGTCCACCGAGGGGTCTTTCCCCTGGACTTGACAGATTTTTTCCCAAATTTCATCACAACCTGCTTTTTCTTGAAAACTGAGTGCCAAATCAAAATTGTCTCCCTCTGACCACACGATGAGGGTATCCTGTGAAGAGATGTAATTAACATTGTTTATTTATGTGAAGAAGAAGCAGATAACCGACATACCTACCTCACTGAATCAGAAAAAAACTCTGACGCATCAACAGTGTTCAGTGGCAGTTATGAAGAAATTATAAATGTAGTGTTTATTCATAGTATTACAAAAATGGCCCCCTTTTTTAGTGTAAACAGTAAGAATTCCCAGAAATTGCTCAAACTTGCATTAAAAATATAAACACAGATCATTTTTATTTTCAAAGAAATGTCCACATAGTTCTTGCATCATTTGTAATTGACTGAGAAAATAGGACTCATATTCCTAGCAAAGCATTCTCAGCGACATGATAATTTACCAAAATGTTATGTTTTCAAGAATTTAATAGCTGGAGTGTTTATAGGAATACATAGTCTAGACTGTCAGTGTAAAATGTCCACAAACACGTTAAAAAAATTGTTTCCATGCAATGCTTTACCTGTTGTTTTTGATATGCGGTATCTGGCTGGATCTTAGACTCCAATAAGAGTGAGCCTGGAAAAACAAAGAAAAAAATTGTATGACAAACAAATATGTATCTCAGTTCTTGAAATAAGACTAGTTTTGGTGAATAGTTTGAGCATAAAAGAGTTTTGAATTAACAGAGGGGGCTATAGTAGTACGTAATCGTGGTCAATTAACTTTTTTTTAAAAGTTACTTTCCAACTTTGTGGTTATTTCACTAATAGTAATTATATCTAATAACACTATATTATTATTATTATTTACAGATATTTTACACAAGATTCATAATTTTATATACTGAACCAAAATGAAATATTCAATTTGGACAAACTGCAGAAGCCTCAGTTTATAAATATTAATGAAATGTGCGAAAAAGTTTCTGTACTATCACAAAAAATATACATGTATTCAATTATTTTCCAAAACTTAAAATATAAATTACACCACATTATCACATTTTACTACAGCTTGTACTACATATGAAAAAGATAAAGAAATTATTTATTTTTTTTTTACTAGATTATTTTACGATGCTTTATCAACAGCTTAGGTTATTTAGCATCTGAATGAGATGAAGGTGATAATGCCGGTGAAATGAGTCCAGGGTCCAACACCGTAAGTTACCCAGCATTTGCTCACATTGGGTTGAGGGAAAACCCCGGAAAAAATTCAACCAGGTAACTTGCCCCGACCGGGAATCGAACCCGGGCCACCTGGTTTCACGACCAGTTGCGCTAACCGTTACTCCACAGGTGTGGACTAAAGAAATTATTATAAAATACTTAAATCATACACCAAATTTTCAAGCCAAATTTAATTCACAAACCTTCCAGACTGAAAATTTATAAGAAACTTGCCAGAGCCAACCTGACTATTGGCAATGAAGGATAAGGACGAAATAGGCATACATATACATAAGAACAAAAATCAATTTATAAGAGCAGAAAATGTGATTCACCAAGAGATTTTTAGACTGCACACCTTGTGATCATAAACGAAATATAGATATAATGTAAAATGTAAAGCAAAGAAAGAAAAACTCCATCAAATTTTCATAGACCAATATCAACAAAACTGAAATGCTCATATAGCAAGAATGAAATCTGGAAGGGTACCCAAATTAATGATACACCAGTCAAAACATCCTCAAAACACGAAGAGAACTATGTCCTATAACAGGTCTATTATATGCCCATCTATGGACAAGAAGAAGAGAAATAACTGCAGAACAAGAAATAATTCAATATACAAAAATAACATGGTTTGAAATTATATTGTATTACAGTCTATTTTCTATTCTCTCCTAATCTATTTGCAGCTCAAATAAACCCGTATGAAGTGTTAAGGGATATGTTACAATATTGGTTGAAGAGATCGATATTTTCTCACTTGATAGTAATGAAGTCAGGGTTAATAACAGTTGAAATGACAGGGAAAATTGGACAGCCCTAAGAAAACCTGAACATCTACATTAAACATCTACTACGTGTAGCAGTGCACAATAAATCAGTCTATTATGTCAAGAAACCTGTAGGTATAAAGTTACGCACTGTCATACTAAGGAATTCTTTTTAGTAAATAATATTCTAATTCTAACTATAACATTGTCAGATATATGGCTTTCTCCCCTCCTTCACTTCATTTAAAGTTATGATAAGAAAAATAATGTTGCTACTCTACTGTAGGTTTCATTTTACATGAACCTTGGAAAGTAAAAGAGAAAGCATTTTCTCAAGGATCTACAATTTACTAAAATACAGTTTATCTGCTTCAATGTTACAGCTCCACATATGTTAAGGTAACATACATATCACAGAAAATGTTAAAATAAACCTACAACTCAATGAAAGCTAGCTGTATTGTGTAATGGATGCGATAAATCTGCATAAATGTCTTTCACACTAATCTCACTGAATGAATTAACACACTTCAAGAGACTATTTATATGACGAACTCACCATCAGATTCAGCTCGAACCAGCAATGAAATTCCTTTCAGCCGATCCACATACGAAGACGAAACATGCCCAGTTCCTCTATCATCCCACTGCCGGTCTGCATTGAGTGCGTAAAGCTTAACCCTTCTCCTTGTATCCGTCATGGCAGAAATCAACAGTTTCTCTGCAGACACCTATTTCACTGTCCCAAGCAATATCATCTACAAAACAAACACAAAAATCACATTTTTAATTATTATATAAACATATTCAATGTCAGTCTCATGCACTCATCTGTGAAACAAACTTCAACCATGTTTCTTGAGCAGCAGTGAGTTTAAAATTAGGCTCTTATGTACTAGGATGCCAATTCACTGTCATCAGCAGTTACTAGGATGCCAATTCACTGTCATCAGCAGTTCATACTTTAACTATAGTAAGCCAGTTTGAACAACCAGAAACAATATGCTGCAAATGTTACCAAAGAAGCGATTTTTGCTTAAACCTACCTGATACAAAGTCCAGATATTTGGAGATATATTTTGCAGCCTAAATTGGCAAGGATTCTGTAAATTTGGAAATGTCTTCTTCTGTGATCTACTGGTTGCCATACTTTCCACTGGACCAAACTACATGGGTTCAATTCCAGTTCAGGGCGAAAACATTTATGGAGCAATTTCCTGAGTATTGTTTCTAATTGAGGACCTAAAATTCTAAATGTATTAAGAGCTAAAAACAATTTTCTGAGATACTGATGAAAAACACACTGTGAAATGCATGTTAAGATACTCCTACAACCGTCTTTTGGCACATGAATGAGTCACTTACAGTTGAGCTATGACAAAGACAATTCAGTATGATATTCTCATATGGATTTTCCTCCCTAAGATTGAATAAAATGAAATTTGAAAAATTGGCACTTAGCACATTTAGAATGTTAGGTCTTCAACTGATAAAGTCTCTGACTCCATATGGTAGACTTTTTTTCTCCACCATTGTGTTCACGAATGAAGGCAAGTAAAATCCTATATTCAGGCACACCATTACTCCAGTTTCAATCCTTTCTAACAGCATTCACTATGATGGTGACTATGAAATTCTTTGAGGTAATAAGCAGGAACAAATGAGAACAGCAAGTGATTGCCATTGTTTCAAAATGAGTTTTCTCCATCTTAGTCATTTTTTCGTAAAGTGAAAAAAAATCCAGTCTGCTCTGACCAACACTTTCTTATTAATATCATATTAATTTTAATTAGGCCTATGTTTTATTTAACAATGCTCTCAAATGCCGAGGTTATATCAGCTTTGCCAATGTGCCAGAATTTTGTCCTGCAGGAGTTCTTTTACATGTCAGTAAATCTACTGACATGAGCCTGTCGCACTTAAATGTCATCAACATGGGCAGGCGTCAAACCCGCAACCTTGGGCACAAAAGCCAGCACTATACCGACTGCGTCACCCAGGCCGACTATCATATTAAGATGGAAGAAAAGTCGTTCTGTTAGGTTACTGTTGCAAATTTGAATTCTATGTTCATAGAATGTAGAAAAAATGCTACATGTTCAACTTTTTAAGAATGGAAAAAACACGTTTTCGATGCTCTGTAGCTTTTAGGTTTCAACAGTGATTGTGTTCAAAAGAACTTTTAATTTTTAACAGTGTGTTAAGGTTTAATGTCTTTAACATTACGGAACTACTTGCAGAATTGTAAAGTTACTTAGGACCTGGAAAGTCATCTACTCTGCTGACTGAATCCATTGTATTATCTAGTTGTTTGGAAGGAAGAAAGGAATGATTCTATAGAGCACCCAGTAAAGGCTGGTTCACAATAAACCGGGAATGAGAATCAGAACGAGAAAGAGAAGTGGAGTACATGAACATGAAGATTTCTTATTCACAATAAACCGAAACAGAAACTGCTGTGCATATTGATATATATCTCAATAATGATATGTAAAGTCGATATTACGCATTCAGATGTTACTTGTGTATAATTGATCAATGGCTTTCTCTCATGAGTACAAGCCAGCCAACATAAACTTCAAAATTTATGACACGGAATATGTAAGAATTCAATTCAGGTTGTAGCCTGGTCACATATAGGCCTACACGTAGCATATATTGAAAGTGATTCTACTGAATTTCTGTGTTAGATACGAGCAATGCATGAAGAAGTAATTGTTATGGCTCCTTGCTACAAAATATACGATGACCAAATAGCTTTTTGATGGCAACAGAATGAATATAGTAGACTGCAATCAGAAACGAGAACGGCAAAGTTAAAACTTGGCCAACCCTCACATTTCCATTCCCGGGCTCTGGCAAGCTTCTCATTAATTGTGAATGCTGACATTTAAACACATTATAACAATATTTCCGTTGTCGTTTCTGTTTTTGGTTTATTGTGAACCAGCCTTAATTTGTGCCGCATCTAAGTCTGGCACTGCTGCTGTATTTTGGAGGTACACAAGCAAAAGAATACCACTAGTCTAGTGCATAAGGGCCCTTTGTTGCAAGGTTTTGAGAATAGAATATGAAAGCTAAAAATATGTACCTCAATACTATCAATGTAAGTTTTGTTTGTTACGATGAAAAATGTTGATCTCCTCAAGTTGAATATGAAACCAAAACATTATCCATCATACTGAAGATGTGATCTCAACAAGAGGCAGTCATCTTTGACCCATCTTCGTATCTATCCTAAAACAAAAGTCACATATAAATTTCAAATGCTACCAAACAAACATTTATTAATAATAACATTAACAAGTCTTCTGGTAAAAAGAAACACATCACAGAAATATTTATTCATATACTAAATCAAATTTGTTCCTTAATATTCAGTATTCCCAGAAGTTTAGTATTAATTTCATGAAGTACAATCTAACTCTAAACAAATCCACTACACGCCAACAAATTTTATTATTAACAAAATGAATGCAGCACAGAAATAATATTTTCTAAAAATTATAAGAATAGGATCGTGTTTTATTCCAAAAGAATGTTGCAATTATGACTTCCCTAAGGATGTTACGTATCCTCTGCTTCATCATAAATATTTTGAATTCAACTAGAGTCCACACTGATTTTCATAATATTTCTCCTCAAACTCTCTGTTATGGTATTTTTATATAAATGATTTCCCAGAAATAAGATAGGAACTGAATCAGTAAATCATGATATTTTTAAAATTTTATAATCAAGAACATAAAATACAACAAATAGATCTATATAATCCCAAATATCAAAAATATAGCCTATAATTTCTACAAGACATTACAAAGTAAAAAAAATCCAATAATGAAAAACTTTCATAGTGCTAAAGCAACCAAGGGATCAGAGCCAAGCTCAGCAACTGCCATCTAGCAGTCAAGTGTGTAAATACCAGATGGGATAGGGGTGCTGCATCAACAATGTTACAAATCCCCACAAATGTTATAATCAGCTTTTCAGGAGATCGCCACTTATTGTGGCTCCAGAATTTTCCGATCACAAGGCTGTGTGGACCCTATTCCAATTTCTACAACCCTGAAAAATACTTGGGTAAAGCTGAAAATCGAACTCGAGATCTTCTGGTTCATAGTCACATAATCACGGATTAAAAGACCAATATTAGTATGAAGTCAGTGTTGTGCAAAAGAGGCAATGATTTGCAAATGCATATAATTCAACATAACTCCTATAGATACTGAAAAGTGGCATTGTCAGCATACTACTACTAAATCTAACTACTTCATTTAACTTACACCAAGGAGAGTATCTTGCTTAAGTTATGTGGATATGCAACTTTTGAAATCTAGTTGCTTTATTCATGTATCTACAAATGCGTTTTACACATAATTCTACACAATACAAAAATTATATTTCAAATTAGATCCCTTCCCTTGTTCTCCCCTCCAGTTCTATATTACTGTAATTTCCAAAGACATCTCTGTGACCCAGTAATTGGTAACATGACTTTTATGTTCCACATGCACTCCCTTTTCAATCATCAGAGTTTTGAACTTCAAGACCAATTCTCGTATCACACTCAATCAATCAATCAATCAATCAATCAATCAATCAATCAATCAATGGGCTTTAGAGATGTTTTATTTACAAAAAGAATAATTATGCAACCATACTTCACATTCATGATTAACGAAAATCATTTACAACATTAGCACAAGTCTAGAATATGTCAACAGTCAAAACAAGTAAATAAATACAAAGTCCAAAATACTATCATAAAAACAAAAGCCCGCATAAATAATATTACACTTCACTCAGGTGAACACTTAATTAAAATACATAACATATATTTTGTCCATTGGGAGAAGTACTCAGAATAAAACATAACACCATACGTTCTAGTCCACACCTGTGGAGTAATGGCTAGCGAGTCTGCCGCGAAACCAGGTGGCCCAGGTTCGATTCCCGGTCAGGGCAAGTTACCTGGTTGAGGTTTTTTCCAGGCTTTTCCCTCAACCCAATATGAGCAAATGCTGGGTAACTTTCGGTGCTGGGCCCCGGACTCATTTCACCGTCATTATCACCTTCATATCATTCAGACGCTAAATAACCTGAGATGTTGATACAGCGTCGTAAAATAACCTACTAAAAAACTAAAAAAATAAAAAAAAAAAACCATACGTTCTAAGATCGCAGATACACTCCGATCCAAAAATTTAGAAGTCCAGGAGGAAGTTCACTGTGTTGCTGATGTGGGAGCAATCATAGGATCAATATTATAGCTATAAATAGAAATAAACAAACAATCGAAATAATTCATTCTGCAATCAGATTTTAAATCTCAACCACTCAACCATCTGAAGTGAACAAAGAGAAAAAGAAAATCTACAAGCCCACGATTCAGTGAAATACAACACTGAAAAAATCATAGTTACCTGTCTCTTCTTCAGGGCGAGAAAAACTTTGTAAAGTGGAGGGAAAAATACAAGCTTAAGAGAGATCTTCAAGATGCCATCGTCACCACCATAATAAAATTTTATGTAGTAATATTTCGCCAGTATCTTTATGGTGTACACCCAATTTAAATTGTACTAGGCTCTATTTTTTCTTATATGTCTTAATCTCTTTTGTTTGAAACCTGCCTATATAATGTTTCATTTTAAATTTTGTGAGCTATTCTGTGTCGCAAAGCAAACCTAAAATAATGGGTCAGACTAATAAGTTAAAATAAAAATACGAGATTAAATTGGAAAGTAATTTGATTCATCCATCCTTGTAATAAAACAGATAAAATGAAAACAAACTCAATTCCATAGGTCTACCAAAATAAATGTTTTATATTCAAATACTAATCGATCAAAATAAAAAATTGCTATTCACACAAACTGATAAATTTAATAACACACAACAGGAAAAAAAAAAACTAAAACAGCATTTAACAAACTTCATACATTCGTTGTCCTTACAATATGGAAGGGATTTATATCTTGAATATAACCCTATACCCTACATATACTGTATAAACAAAGATAAACTGACTTACATTAAAAAAAAAAACTTGTCAGATGAGATAAGCCTTAATGGCAAAAACATGTTACTTTGTCGTCTAGAATCTCTTTCTGAAAAAGACACGCGAATTTGATGTACACCTACAATGCTGAACTTAGAAAATGTTTTCTACAGTTCCGAAACTATGTATATGAGAACTGTTAAAAATCAGGAAATCCATAGCAAAGATTAATATTAACAACTCATAGTTAAAAATAAACGTAGTAGTTACTTATAAAAACACATTATTAGTAATTATCACAATACTATTTGTATATAACTCCTTTCAAAGCTTATTCTGACATACATTAATTTTCCTCTTCCCTTCTTTTCTGATTTCTCATACCTAGTGCAACTCGAAGCCGTCCATACTATTTTCTGAGAACTTTCAATTCTCTGTATAGTGTTTCTGACTTGTCAGGTTTCAAAGCAGAGGTCATAGTGTGGCGGATGACATGTTTACAAAATATAAAATACAAACAAAAAATTAATTAGTGGACAGATGAACGAACAAAGAATAGAATATGGATTTTATATACCGAACAGTAAAAAGGTAAAGGTATCCCCGTAATATGCCATGAAGGCACTTGGGGGGCATGGAGGTAGAGCCTCATGCTTTCCGTGACCTCGGCACTAGAATGAGGTGGTGTGGTCGGCACCACGCTCTGACCGCCTTTTACCCCCAGGAAAGACCCGGTACTCAATTTTATAGGAGGCTGAGTGAACCTCGGGGCCGTTCTGAAAGTTTGGCAACGAGAAAAAAATCCTGTCACCACCTGGGATCGAACCCCGGACCTTCCAGTCCGTAGCCAGCTGCTCTACCAACTGAACTACCCGGCCGCCTATATACCAAACAGTAAGATATTAAATACATCAGCAACAAGAGGAATAAGAATTGAATGTTCAAGGAAACGACTGAAGGTTAGTGGGTTTAACAGCCTACTAATCTAAATGTAGACAAATATGATTAATTTTCTAGTGAAATACAGATAAGACGAACTCTTTTAGACTGGAAATCAAATCAGATTCATTAATGTCATGTGATGCTTAAAACATCCATAATGCTACCAGCACTGGTTTACATGCTCACTGGTATCTTACAGATATCTTATCATTTGTCAAATAACTTCTGTTAAACAACATGAAAAAAGTACAACTATTAAAATACGTGTATCTGTGTTTTGGATGTTATTTCCTCTTGCATTATCAAGATTTCGTCATACATACAAGCTGACGAGTCAGGAAAGACCATGGACGTAGCAGAAGATATCTTTCTCCACGTTATCTTAAGTGGTTATGGATAGGCAATATCAGCACAGAAAAGGTTTATAGTAACTAGTAAAAACTGATCGCATATTCAAAATATGCCTATGTTACACGGTTATCTTCAATGTTACATCCAGACAATCTCTGCCTGTACTGAAAATAATGGGTATGACTTGAGACATCCAAGCTGTCAACATGGTGTGAAATTATTAGCCCCTCCCCACCTGGTATCGCAGGTAAAGTGCAATAGTGACGCAGTCTAAGACATTATGCCTCGGACTAATGTTACAGAATGAATACTGGTTCGAATCTTCAAGGGGGAAGACAATTCCACTTAAGTTTCAACTAATGTATGGAATCAGCATCCACAAACCATGGAGATAAATTTGGGGAGCTACAGTATACAGCAAAATCCAGTTCCATGAGTAGCCTAAACTAACGACTATGGAGATAACAGTGCTAACCACAAATTACCCCCACAGTAATTGGATGATCGTTCACCTCTGCTGAGGCATTTGAACGTTAGGTTAACAGTTGGTTGGCCCACTATGGCCTGTCGTGCAAAGGATGACGATAATGATGATGATTGTTATTATTATTGAATCTATTGTGCTAGCCTTCCAAAGAAATTAGTTCAATTAATTAAAATCTAAAGCAAGGAGATTTACTATCACTTCTACTTTTTAACTTTGCTCTAGAAAAGTCCAGGATAACAGAGAGAGATTGCAATTGAATGGGTTACATCAGCTGCTTGTCTATGCGGATGACGTGAATAAGTTAGGGCAAAATCCACAAACGATTAGGAAAAACACGGGAATTTTTCTTGAAGCAAGTAAAGAGATAGGTTTGGAAGCAAACCCTGATGAGCCATTATATATTAATGTCGTCTATCATCTGATATCTTCTTCTGCCCTGAACTCTTTTCCCGTTCACTATTCCTTCCAGTGCATTCTTTAGTAGGCAGTTTCTTCTCAGCTGTTCCTCTTCCTGATCAGCTTCAGCATCATTCTTTCTTCACTCACTCTTTTCAACACAGCTCAATTTCTTATTCTGTCTGTTCATTTCACATGTTCCATTCTCCTCCACATCCAAATTTCAAATGCTTCTATTCACTTCTCTTCGTAGTAATGTCCATGTTTCTACCCCATACAAAGTCACACTCCACACAAAGCACTTCACTAGTCTCTTCCTCAGTTCTTTTTCCAGACTTCCGCAGAAGATGCTACTTTTTCTATTAAAAGCTTCCTTGGCCATTGCTACCCTCCTTTCGACTTCCTGGCAGCAGGGTGCGAAATAAGATTTCTGATGAGAGGGAGACAAAATCCTAAGATAGAGAATACCTTGTTGGCGTCGGACCTCGGACTCATTTCGCCACCATTAATTCACATATCATAAATTCATCATTATGCATACAATAGCCTTGGGTAAGTTCATGATGTGGCGTGCTGAACAGTACAAGCATACAATCATATTGGAATTTCTCTGAAGTAAACGTATTTACTTATTGTATTACTCCTTTTATCTTAATACACACAAACTGATGACAAAAGAGTGACAGAGCCGACCTCAACCTCATTCAATATGACAACACTTGGTTGCACTGAGTTGCTTGTCTTGCATCTTGATCATAATAATAAGATGTGTAATTCCTAAGTTATTGATTGTTGTCAGCTTGCCGATAATACATCAATATTATTTTCTTTGCTTACTTCATACTTTATACTCGTATTAAAACAATTTTATTTTGTGAGGGGGATAGAAGTTATCCCTGGCAGGGATGTTAATATGAATTTATGAGAGGGGGGTTAACTTTCCAACGGGGTGGGGGAAAATCCCCCCCATCCCCTCCATTAATTCGCACCCTGCATGGCGGTAGCTTATGTTACTGCTTATAATACACCCCAAATATTTGAAGTTGTCCACTTGCCTCATTTAGAATTCGCAAGTTTACCTTCTTTATTTTTATACATATGACTGTGGTCTTCGTTTTATTTGCATTTATCTTCATCCTGTACTGTTCACAGCTGTCATTCAGCTCCAGTAGCATATCCCTTAGTATCATCTACAGGTCTAAATTAAATTCTACTTCAAAACACTTACGGAAAATAATTATGTTACAATTAATCTGTATCAAGACCATACCCATCATAATCACAAACTGTAGACTTTGTAACTAAAATAAAAACAATTTCATCTATGCTACATATTTTATAAATTAAATAAAAATATCATCTTCACATGATATGTTAAGAGAATTAATATAAATGTTAGAGTTAATGAATAAAAAATAATAGTATACATGATAAAACTTTAGAATATGTAGGCTTATATATATCCTGAAAGCCACCAGCATAGCTCAGTCGGCTAAGGTGCTTGCCTGCCAATCCTGCGCCCTGCGTTCGGACGTGGGTTCGATTCCCACTTGGGCTGATTACCTGGTTGGATTTTTTCCGAGGTTTTCCCCAACCATAAGGCAAATGTCAGGTCATCTACGGTGAATCCTCGGCCTCATACCGCCAAATATCATCTCGTTATCACCAATCCCATCGATGCTAAATAACCTCGTAGTTGATACAGCATTGTTAAATAACCAAGTAAAATATATATATATATATATATATATATATATATATATCCGAATAATGACAAAATTATAAAAAAAAAAACAACAGTACTAAAATAAAATTTATTATATATTTAGCACATTTAGGTTATGTTATAAAAAAAACATGCAGATGTGGCGCAACTATCTTAATGTGCATGCGTCAATTGTGATCAATTTTGTCAGGAATTTGTTTATGATGGTTTGACATGCTGTCTAAATTTTAGTCAGTAACAGTCAGAGTTTTTTAAGTTATTGCTGTACGAACAGCAAAATCTATGTTCGCATATTCGTGAATGTTCAAACCAGTTTGAAACTGCTGTATGAACAAACTTAATATAAGGTACAAAGACAACAAATCTCTGACTGAAGTAGAAAATAGGAGTCAATAACTGTTTCAGAATTGATTAATGACTATCATTTTTAACACATTTTTTATATTATTTAATGAAAATCAGGTAAGAGATGTGGCAATATTTAGATATTTATTATCGATTAGTATTAGACTCGCAAAAATTGTTTCATACCGTTTTTTGCACTAATTTATTTAACTATGTATATACATTATTGATATTAATAAATAATGGGAAGTTTGGGAACATACTAACGTCCACGAACTTGTAAAACAAAAGCTACTGAAAGAAACTTGAATTTCCCCAAAACCACTGCCCAATTAAGCTCCCCTGCTTTGTAGTCTATATGTACCGTACGTGTTACTGTACAAACCAGAGATATAGTAAAACTATTTATTGAAGTGTAAAACCCAGGATTTACCAAAAATCTGTGGTAAAAGTCTGAAGAGCTATGAATATGTACTATATAGTAGTTTCACCAATAAATCTTGATAAACAGTAAGTTATCACTCAAGGGTGATGATCCTCAACTGTTTTTATAAGTCTCCCAGGGTCCTTGGAAAAAAATGTCACTTTCTTGTAGTATGAATAGCTGAAAACCAGTCAATGAACAGATTCATGGTTTCTTCTGATTTTCAAGTAATAAGTTTAATTTGTGTGAAAATATATTGTGAAAGATGTAAATAATTTTTTTTTTTTTTTTTAAATTAGAGAGTGATTTCACTTTCAGTTTCCAATGTTTGCTCTGTATAATTTTACAATTCTGATAACTTCTTCTCTATAATTTTATATTTATTGATTAGGCCTTCGTAAATATAAATATGTTACAACAACACCAGAAACAGGGTAAGAGACCTATGCAGGTTTTCGGACTTTCACACTAACAAGTATATATCAAGTAACTAGAGTTTCATTGCGCAAGGAACTAATCAACTTCATGACCACCATTATTACTACGTACATTCTAATCTTATCTCTAAAGGCTACGTGATATGAAGCTGAAATTAACTACAAAACTAGAAAATTAGTTCCTTTAATGGGAATCAAACCTCGAACTTCCCATCCTCAACCACCTATTTACGTAGTTAAAATTAAATGCCTGGTGGGAGAAGCAGAAGGGAGGGAATAATGGAAATGAAGATAAGAGTGTGACCTTAAGATTTTTAACGGCAAATTGTGTATGACGAAACACAATACCATTATAACTTACTACACTACAGTATAATGATAGTGAATTCTCGTGCTACGCCATACAGTTTTATGATTCAAATACATCAATGAAACATTTTAAATAGGTTTAAAATTTTTCATTTCATTGTTCAGTATTATGTAACTTATAGTATAGGTACTGAATACAGTCAGCCTTGGACCTTCATTATAAACAAAAGTGAAAGTCATTATCATGCGGAAGAGTATGCTGTTTCAAAATTTTAATGATAACAAGCTCAGCCGAGTCTAGGGTGACCAGATTCACATCGATAAAAAAGAGGACACAAAGCTTCAAAGAGGAGGAAATTGTTCGAAAAAAAGAGGACAGAAAATATGTATTTAGATTTAAGCTTATTATACTTTAAATTACGTCAATATCTATTTTACTACAAAATATTTACAGTAGAGATTTAGACTTATATCATACTTAAATATATATTAATATATATTTTATTACGAAATAATTACGAAAAATGTAATAATAATGATTTTACAATTAGCTACATATGAAAGTCAAGGGAACTATAATTATTAAAGTGGACAGATAATATCTATTTAGATTTAGACTTTGGCCTATATTATACTTAAAATTATGTCAATATCTATTTTATTATAGCATACTTATGATAACAAAGAGAGTTATGATCGTTCCGTCAATGTTGCAGCCACCTACAGGCAAATTATTGGAGAAAGGCGTAAAATCAGATAATTTTAAAATATCAGGTATACAAGTTATGAAAAAGAGGACATTCCTTGATGTTTTAAATTCTGCCCAGATCCTGGACAAAGGCCTAAAAAGGAGGACATGTCCGGACAAATGTCCCTAGCCGAGTTTATATTATGAATTTTTAAAGAAATTATGATACATTCTATTTTGACAAAAATGGTTGGTGGTGAAGTAACCATTTTTGAAAAGGTTGTCTGGCAGAGAAATTTATGCGGATACTATGAATACACTGAGGAATCATTATCATTCGGAAGTTGCCATTTACAGAATTTAAGAATGGAAGAACAGAGATAAAAGATGAACATCGTGTTGAAAGACTTGTTTTTGTGATCACTCCAAAAGATATCGTTCCCATACATGACATAATTTTGGAGGATCGACGAATTGGGCTCAATGTATATCAGAAATTTTTAAATATTCTATGAAAAAAAAAGTTGTTTTATTTAACGACGCTCGCAACTGCTGAGGTTATATCAGCGTCGCCGGGTTGCCGGAATTTTGTCCCGCAGGAGTTGTTTCACATGCCAGTAAATCTTCTGACATAAGCTTGTCGCATTTAAGCACACTTAAATGTCATCGACCTAGCCTGGGATCGAACCCGCAACCTCGGGCATAGAAGGCCAGCGCTATACAAACTTCGCCAACCAGGCCGACAATATTTTATGAATGTGTCTTTCATATCGCACATCATGATTTGGATATGGAAAATTATCTGCTAAATGGATTCCAAAATGTCTCAATGCTGATCACAAATGCGCGCGCGCGCACACACGTATGCGCACCCCCCCCCCCCGAGCGAATATAGAACTTTGCTGTACATGACAAACTTGAACCGAACACAGCGCCTGTAATGCATAACGCTAATACATATTGTCGTATAAAACATTTATAAGATAAATCTCCCATAATTTCCGTATTTTTATAAATTACCCCTACAAATTTTAAATACAATTTCCGAGTGAAAATGAAGCCACGACGACTTCTATGTACAATGTACATTTTACACATGACATTCATTTATTCACCATGGAACAACTGGTCTAACACCAGCAGAGAAAATAATTTTACTTTAGTGTAAAGTCTTCCACGTTGTGGGGTAACGGTTAGCATATCAAACTGTGAAATGGGCGGGCCTGGAATCAAATCCTGATTGGGGTTTTTCCCAAGGTTTTCCTCTTAAACCACTTGAAGCAGAATTGCTGGTAACTTACGGTATTGGACCTTGGACTCTTTTCACCTTCATGTATCATATACAATAGTTTCAGGTCGACACAGAGACTCAGCAGATGTGGTGCCGTGATTCGCCTACAGGTGTCATCTGTCTGGGGGAGCTGGACATGATCCCAGGGAGTCGAAGGTTGACAGATTAAGGACCTGGTAGCTTTGTGTAGCTCCCTCAGAGAGATGGCGCCATGGTGGATCACAGTATCTATGGTGCTGTGATCTTTGGGTCAATATAGGATGCAGCAGGATGTTGTATGTGATTTGCGAACAGATGCCTTCGATCTGTAAAGGCTGAGGACAACAGGGAGACTCCGTCAGACCTAAATGCCGTAGCTGAATTGATAAAATGGCACTAAGAAGTGAATAATATACTCACAGGAATGCGGTCCTAAGGGCTTCAATAATGATCCCACAATAAGGAGGTTGGCACAACATGCCTCAGGCTGCAGTGCAAGCCTTCGAGTTCTCCTCAGAAAAAGGAAAGAAAAGAAACCTTATACGAAATTCCATACATTCACGCATATATAAGCAGCTATTCACGTCATTTATAAAAGAATGAACTAAAACTACAAAAAAAAAAATAATAATAACAAGACTATATGAATTCATGGTATCTGGCAATATCTAATTTATATTCATGCTAACATTTAAAACCAAAATAACCTACATACTGTACAATTAAAAAAGCTAACAAAATTACGTTCCTAAAATACAACCCTCTCACTATTTCCTCCTCCTCTGCTTTAATTTTTAAACGTGATTACGCTTACGTAAAAGATATGGACCATTTCGGAAGAAAGATATTCTGACTTCAAATAAATAAATGTGTATAATAAATCTGAAAAATATTAATACTTCCGACATTTAACTACCTTACAAATGCCATACCCTCCCCATGTGGACCAAATATATTAAATAAGATGATTTTTTTATGTCAATGGACTAAAAATATATTAAAGATTCAATTATTATACGAAACTTTCAAGTCAGGCAGACATGCCCATTTTTTTTTATAACTAGCCTACACCATACCAAGAAGCCCATTCGATAAAAGCATGTTGGTTCTATGTTTGGAAGATCATTTACAGCAATTAACTTATCTCTTAACATGTGATGATGGATGAGTGGAACAGAGAAAAATTCTCTCCGGCACCGGGATTTGAACCTGGGTTTTCAGCTCTACGTGCTGATGTTCTATCCACTAAGCCAGACCGGATTCCCACCCTCAGATTGAATCCTCCAGTTTAAGTTCCACCTCTTGGGTTCCCTCTAGTGGCCTACCCTCATGCACTGCGTCATAGATGTATGACAATAGCACAAAGTCCACACATGTGCAGAGGTGCACTCGTTATGAGTGACTAAGTGGCTGGGATCCAACGGCATAAGCACCGTCTTAAAATCACAAAGTGATTATTTTTCGCATATCATATATTATCTCTTAACAGTTATTATTTTGAGTTTCATAAACAATTGCGAAAAATAAACTGTGTTGCACTTCATTATATTTTATTCCCTAAAGATTCAACCTGAACATTATGTACAATCACATTAATCATTAATCACAGGGGACAAAAAAGCTTCAATTAATGAACTTAGATTTAAAACGTAATAACTTTTATAACAATGAAGAGATGCTGCAGTTTACTTCCTACATGCACTCTACGGTGTTATGCATTAAACATTTCTTTCTCGCTGGAAAGACACATTTATCTAAACATGTTGGACTCTTTCCTCTCTCCACAAAATTGATGACAATGAAGAACAAGGTGATATTTTGTTTGCTGGTGCTTTACCCTATTTCAGTCTTCCAACACAAAACGTTCTGAACGTCAAATTTTCTAATCAATGGATTGGAAGAGATGGACCAATGTAGTGGTCCTCAGAGTCTATCTCTCACACCAATTGACGATTTGTGAAGTAACATCGTTTATACAAAGAAATTCCCGAGATCTTCCTAATTTGAGAGAATGAATTACCACAACTTATCACATTGTAATCATGCCAGAAAAACTGGAACGAATCTGGCAGGAAGTTGAGTCTTGCCTATATCTATGCGAAGCACACATTGAGACTTGGTAAGGTATGTACGATAACTTCTGCAGATACTGAATATGTTACAACAAACCTCATCTTTTTATCTATCTTATCTTAAGTTATTATGTCTCAAAACTATGTACACCATCTCCAATGACTCAGTAGAACATCAGTAACTGGATTATTGAAGCTTTTGTTATAAAGAATGTTTAATATTTGTCATGCTTTTACAGTTCTTCGTTTTGTCAACTTTAAATCAGAAAAGCTACAGTAATAAAAAAGTAACAACAGAGAAAGATGAAAACAAAAATGGTAGAGTAAACTTAAAATAATCAGAATAAATGCATTCCAAAAAATTGTCTTGTCCACAAATTCCACAAAATCTGCCAAGAATCGAATTCCATTCCTCTTGAATAGAAAGCATCCACAGAATCTGTTAAGGATCGAACCCCATTCCTTTTGATCAGAAAGCATCACCTGAGCTACGACTGAACCTTTTCTGAAGTTTATGATATGCAGTTTATGAATTCCTGCTTTTACTCAATATAACAGTGATTTAAAACAATATTTCGTTCGTTCAATTTCCTTGAGTGCAGTTTCATACAAAGGACTCTGCCAACTGACCCTCTACTATCCCTACTAACTGGTTATCGTAAATACATGTCTTTCTATATTCCTGTCTTCGTCTGTTAATAACCAATCACATACAACCCCTCATTTAGAAAAAATGACACCCTCCCTTCATCTCCACGTGGAGGGAAAGTTTCCACATCTATGAATAAACTGAAGTAAGTCAATAAGCAGTCGAAGATAGCTAGGAATGTGGCAACTGTTCAACATTGAATGGAGATGGTCAGAGCTGTTTGTGTAGATGTCGTAAATCTGTTAAGTGGACGTTCAAAGACGATGCCAAACTACACACGAGGAAAACGTACGAACTATACATCTTCTGGACCTTCCTGGTGCTCACGAGATTTGTTAACACAGCTGAACTGGTGAATAACATTGTAGACCTAAAGACTGGTTCACAATAAACCGGGAACGGAAACGACGAGAACGAGAACGGAAATATTGTTAAAATAAATGTATTTAAATGTGAATTTATTTTAACAATATTTCCGTTCTCGTTCTCGTCGTTTCCGTTCCCGGTTTATTGTGAACCAGCCTTAACTAATATCACGTCTTACTAACTTCACATTAATGACAATAACTTACTATAGTTAAGCTTGCAATTTAGATTATAATACAGCCTCGAATACTCAAATTTTAAGATAAAAAATCCTTCAATATATTTTTCACCATCACATATAAATTACACTTGAATTCAACAGCATTTGTTTAATGTTAAGTCCATCATTCGGAACATGAAGTTATTCTATAACACGTAAATTAAATAGGCCTAATTAAAACAATCATAATTATATGCGGAGACTAAAAGAGAGGCAGAAAATGGGAAAGATCGGAGAATGTTGGGTTTGCAGTGAAGGACCTGCTCTTGTTCAGAAAGCTATGAATGAAGACACTGATAAGTCAGAAATTAATTAAGATGTACGTAATATTTTTCTATTTAAAGATTTAATTCTCGTGCAATATGTTAGAGAAATAATAATTAGCATTGTACTTCTTGAATGTGAATGTTTATGTAATGTTGCCAAAGTGATGCTGGAATTTGATTACATGAACTGGAATAAATTGTTATAAAGCTGTTGCTAAAATTCGAAATGTAGGCCTATCATTACTGACCACGTGATCAAGACAGTTTGGATAGTTATTCCATATAAAACTGGTTTCTTGCCTTTGTCAGACTGGTTAAACGTCAAGAAGAAAATATGGTCGGAAGACAAAAAACTTTGAAAATACATTCACGAGTTATTCTTAAATAATTGGAAAGCAAGAAGGATGACATCATCCTTAATCCTGAACATACACACGCATACATGCACGCGCGCGCGAACGCACGCACGCACACATACGTTCAACTACATATACTCGTACACACATACATCCACACTCCACAAAAGTATACACAAATACATGCATACATAAACATACACCATACACACGCAGTGATAATTATGGTTGCTTCTATGAAGTCAAGGACGATAAGCTATATTGGTTGTAAGAATTCAGCTACTGGTGACAACTAATAATGTAAAGCAACTTAAAAGCAAATAACATTAATAGGCAATACGGCAAATTCACAACAAGGTATGATATAGACCTCTGTGAGCACTTGCTTGTTTTAGTTATAATCATAAACTATAAAAGACTGCGCTCTTCGACCCCTTCTTTTCTCGTGCTTATTAGAATTATGAACAATCATTAATCATTCACAAGTAGCAAAACTCCCTGTTCATGTGGTCAACATGGCGCAAGGCCACTGTTTAAGAAAATGTAAGGCAAACTCAAGGACGAGGCACGCACATGCAGTCTCTATAAAAGGAACATGTCCCTCTGTCGGGAATCGAACCCAAGTCAACTGAATTTCTAATAAAATATGCCATAGCTTGAGCCACAGTGAACGGCTGCACAATTTGTATACTCTGAAGACGGGAATGAAGATGAAATTATGTCCGTAAACATCACTTTCAAAGATCAATCTCTTCTTCCTAAATTATGACAGGTCAGAACATGAAAATACAGTATGACTAAACAATTACATGCAAACGCAAAATTAAGAAAAATTTTCACAAAATTAATTTACAACAAAACATTTTCTAATGCTCCTTTTTATGTGAAAACCGTATATCTTGCCTAAAGAGAACTAAGCTACTACCTACTTTAAACTGGACAAACAGAAGAGGTTAGTTAACCTGTTTCAACGTGATCGAAGTGAAAGAAGCAGAAACGATAGTATTACTATTGTAAATAGTAATCACTACAGACAATTACATTTAAAATATCTAAAATGGTCACTATGTGATGCGCAAAACACATTAGTAACTTATTCAGTTTTGTAAAATTGTACTTGGAAGGATAAGCAAGCTAGTTCTGAACATAATATATAACGAAACCTATTAAAAACTATGCAGTAAATCATATACAATTTTAAATCTAGCTATTCACCTTCTGTTAATGTATGTAGAGGTAACTGAGTCTACTGCTGTGCTTTATATGCAAACTACAATACATTGTATTTACTACGGTATTATTATAAAGACAAAGGCAATGTGTCACGAACTCTGATGATAAATAAGTGCATAATCAAATCCAAAAAATGACAAAGTAGTAAATAAGTCATAACTTTTTTCTCTTAATTTTTAAAAGACAAAGATCTGCTGAGAATATGAAAAATAAGTATGTTCATAATACTTCACATCTTATCTGGCACGAGTTGCATTAATGTATCATTAAACATGGCCACAGTCTACTATTAAATATCAAGTGTAATAGAAGATTGAAGAGGAACATATTCTAGGTCTGAAGTTCAATACTCTTAGCTTGCAGAAAGTATCAGGGAAGCACAGGTAAATGATTATGTAACACACAACTTTTAGACCTAGAACAGATGAACACAATCCCAACATACTGGATTTACCTATGGCCATCAGAAAATTATTTTCTACATCAAAGCTTTAGTTTGTTGTCCCTCATTGTCGTGATTTGAGTAAAAGCCACAAGAATGTGTTGACAAAGGTATGTAGGGACTATAAAGAATTCGTTCAGAAAGGAGTTCTTAATCTCTGGATAAGTAGGAGGAGGTTAGTCATTCCCTACGTCACTAACACAATCAGAGCACTATTTTCCTCCTCTTTCGAAACTACTTCCATTCTCCTATTTGGAAATCTACAACTAAGTTTAAAAGCTAACTTCCTAGTTCCAATTTCAGGTTTGAATCTTGCTCTAAAGTCACAGATTTCTTATCATATAAAACTTCTTTTATCTGAAAATATGTGAGAAAAAAATATGTAGCTAGATATCTGTGTTAATCAAAATCGCTGAGCTATCCTTTTAAAATTGCCTGAGCCTACACTAATTTATGATTATAATGTGTATTTTAAATTCAGTAAATCTTACAAGCAAACATTCTCATGGGGGCAGATACAGTTATTTTTATGTCAAAACAAGTGTTTATACAAATTTTGGCCACTCGAATGCAACTATAAGGGCAGTAAAACATAAGTTTCCCTGGGGCCGTTTACAGAAAGCAAAAACAATTTCACTGGAAAAATTTATTGGAGCCGATACAGTACAAGAATTGTTGTGCTATTTTTCAACATATTCCTCACTGGAATTGAAACATTTTTCATATCATGGGATCGACAGAGAGGTGCAGACGGCTGTCACGCACTGGTTCCGATCCCAGGCAGCAGACTTCTATGACACAGAGATACAAAAGTTGATCCCACTGTATGACAAATGTCTCAATTCTGGTGGGAATATGTTGAAAAGTAGCTCAACAATTGCTGTTATCTGTTCCAATAAATCTTTCCATGAAACTGTTTTCTTTCTGTAAACAGCCTCAGGAAAACTTAATTTTTTACGGCTCTTGTAATTGTGCTCGAGTGCCCAAAATTTGTATAACCACTTGTTTTGACATTATTAACATGGTGGTAAAAAAAAAAGATAAAGGTATCCCCGTCACACGCCATGAAGGCACTTGGGGGGCATGGAGGTAGAGCCCCATGCTTTCCATGACCTCGGCACTAGAATGAGGTGGTGTGGTCGGCACCACACTCCGACCACCTTTTACCCCCGGGAAAAGACCCGGTACTCAATTTTATAGGAGGCTGAGTGAACCTCAGGGCCATTCTGGAAGTTTGGCAACGAGAAAAATCCCGTCACCACTTGGGATCGAACCCCGGACCTTCCAGTCCGTAGCCAGCTAATTAACATGGAGGAAGAAAAAATTTAACTTTTTTGTCTGCCCCATCAGAATGTTTGCTTGTTAGCCTATTTGAAGATTTTCTTCAGCAGTTCACAGGAAATATATACATAGGCTACTAACAAACATAGGGATAAGGAAAGAGAGAAAGAAAGCACGAGACTTGATACAGCATTTTTGTAACAGATAGTTGCTATTCAAGTAAAGAAAAGTCAAAATTTACTTTAAAATTTCCCCAGTAAACTAGAGAGATTTTGAACAGTACTAGAGAGACTCAAATCTAGAAGTGCAAGGTAGCAATATCATAATCCTTTCTCCATAATTCATGTGAGAAAGAAAAATGTCTGCTAATACAAAATTTTAATAGAGTAGCTTACACATTTTTTTATAGTAGTATCGTACTTCAAAATAGGCCCATTATAAGACTAAAATGAATCTCCAGTTTTCTTTCTCAGGTCACTTACACGTCAACTGAATTGGGCTTAGATGTAGAGACAAAGATAAAACTATTCCTGTATACAGCACACAATAGAAACTAAGATATGCACTTTTTATCTTTGTATCAGATGGAGAAATGTGTTATTTCAAGTGTTTGCCTTGAAATAAAGGATATTTTAATTAACGTTAATAAAAGACAAAAGTGTAACAGACACACAAATCCCCCTCCCTCTCTCTATATCTATCAAAATATTAGTAACAATAACCAATGCTTAGTACAAATTTGAGATCTCATGGTAGACAAGCGTATTGCATGCATTCTATTGATTATGTTCTACTTCAAACTGATGAAAGATGCACGTATCTTTGACAAAACGCATTTGCAAAATTAAAACCAGTTTCTTATGAGGTGTCTAACACATGGCAATGCAATGGTATGAAGCCATACACAAATTTACCTACAAGGATTCCAACACATAACCTCAAAGCGAAAGCAATGCAATTACGTGATAAAATATAACATTTACAAAAATACCTTTTCTTAATGTTAAATTATAGCTATGTACCTACAGATAAAAAAACACAGTTAAACTTTAATTAAATTGTACAATAAATTAGAAAATAACATTTAAATTGTGCGCGTGTGTACTTTTATTAATGGGTAATCTCATTAATTAGCTTCAACACCAAAATTACTAATTTCAAGGTCCAACAAATAACTCTTAAGCAAGATACTCGCGTAAATGAATATATTTAGCCTACTACTGTCTACATATAAGCACTAAGTTGCTTACATAATACAGTAAAACTTGGTTATAGCGACCTCATGTTGTGCGACACCTCGCCTATAACGTCAAATATTCTGTGGTCCCAACTAATTCCCCATAAGACATATGCTTTTCTACCTTACTTAATACAACAAACGTATATATGCGCCTATCTCGCATATAACGTCATTTTCAACCTCAGTTTGGAATACAATTTTCTAAGAACCAAAGTATTTTAAGAAATATTTTGCTGAAATCTGGCAAATCCTTTACTGTTCCCTTCTATCACAGACCCCTGGAATGCAGGCAGATTCCCCATCCCATTGTAACCTGCCCGAATTCATGCGGTATTAATGGTACCTGCATGCAGTCAGTTTCGACAGGAAGTTTTCACTAAGTGCACGCATTTTAACGCAGTATGGCCACTAAAAGAAGTGAGTGACACTTTAGAAGCCATTAGAATTGTGAACATTTCTATGAAGCTAGGAGAAGGAGCAGTGAAATTGCAACTGAAATAATGAACATAGAATTTAATTTAGAAAGTATACATTGGGCAAGTAGGAGACAACAGAGTAAAATGACTGATTACTTCACTCCTCAGTAAATAAGTTTGGTGAGTAATGAACAAACTGTTTTAATACAGAATACTGTATTTATAATTGTACATGTATTTTAGTGTTCATGATATGCTTAAAAGTGAATACATAAATCTAAAATAAGCCTAATTATGTTTATTATTTTTCATTTTCCACCTCACTAGACTGATAATATGAATCTCGGTTACTACGACACTCGTTTATAACAACATAATTTTCAAGATCCCTTGGATGTCGTTATAACCAAGTTCTACTGTATATGCATAAAGTTTTTAAGATCAAGGTTCACCATTAGTTTTAATACTAAAACTAAATACTAATCAATGTAAATGAATATATCTCATTTTTTTAAATCTGATAATTATTTTCTTCTATGACAAATTGAAAGTTGGTCAGATAGCAGACATCATCAAGGATAAGTGACAGGTTAGGTTTGGTTTGTTCAGGTTTTAGGTACTAAAAACATAGGCTATAGCAGAGTAATGCATGGCAGCTCACAGCTCAGCACTGCCAACCTGCACACGTCAGCAGCCCAGCCCACCCAAGACCAACATTGCTTAACACAGCTGCTTCCTAGCCCATCACACTGGGCTTCGAAGCCCACCACACTGCTCAGCATTGCACTGACATCAACCCAACAGTTGGTTGCATTCTACTGCTTTTCCGCTTGAATGCATTGATTGTGCTTTCGCTTCGCATGTGGCATGAGCATACAGTTCCCCACATACCAGACAACATACAAAATTAAATTTTTTTCACTGCTGTCGAACAGAGATTTAAAAACTGTCCCATTGTTACTTTTTTAATTTCCACCCAACTCTGTTCTTTTAATCTCTCTAGCAGGGATTTTACTCTTCACTACTTTTTCTCTAGAGGTACTGTATTTTATAATCTGTACTTTCAAGGCTGGTGTCTGTGATCAAGATTTTCCGGGCTGAGATGCCGTGGACTACCATTCTACCAGTAGACCACGGCATCTCAGCCCAGAAAACCTTCATCACAGAGACTGTATTTTGTTTGCTATGCATCATTATTTGAACTTATCTTGAAAAACAAAAATCAAAAACTAAAACAAAAATGTTCGAAACAGTAGCTCATCGTTGATCGAATTGCACACGCAAGCACAAGCCCATACAAACTCAATGAATAAGTAACTGATAGAAGAGGAGGTTTGAGCTTGATGCCTTGTTACTAGCCCACCGCATAAAACCGCTATGCAAGCAGCCCGCCCGAAAAGTGTGGTGACGTCACGAGCTTGTTCCGTGCGAGACTATGAAGTCCAGTGCGGTGCAGTGCAGAAGCAGCCCATGGGCTAGGCCGTTGTGCAGGTCTCTGGGCTATAATATGCACGACAAAACAAAAACTTGAACAAACCAAACTTCACTGATCCTCGATGATGTGTACCATGTTCAATTTGGCACAAAAGAAAATAATTACCTTAAATTTAATAACAAGCTTCATGTTATGTATAATAGCGTTATAATACCAATAAATAAATAAATATGTGCATGACAACGCAAATCAACGCTGAATTAACATATCGGTATCAATGTTTGTACAGTTGAAATAGTACAAAAAGCGATAATTTGGGTTTTAAATACACTGGAAAAGCTGATACACTTTCATTAACCTTTTCTACAAATTATAGCTAGTCATGAAGAAGAATAACAATGTAATTCTAGCTGAAATTCTCACAGTTTTCAGTAATTATTTTCGGAGTTCATTTATTCTACTGTTCAAAAATGCTATTTCACTAATAATATAAGATGATTGTAAATGGGGGATACAGCAAAGTGAAATTTTAAATTTGTATTTGGTAGGCCTACTTATAACAGTGAATTTTAAATAGATATTAGTATCTAGTAGGCCTATCTGCATTAATCTGTAGACCTATTAAGTAGTAATGCTACTATTATTATCAATAAACTTAAAGAGGTAGGCCTACCGGTAAACAATTTCTCAAGCCATTTAATACTTACTTCTGATAATGAATTATTAAAAAGGTTGTTTAGATGAGAAATTCGATTCATGAAATAGGCATAGTAACTGGCAATTTAATATACTTCAAAGCAATTTTATTTGTGTGATCAAGTCACTTCGTACTCTTTCCTGAGGTAAATCAACTTTCATGTGGTAATTTTTAGCAAACATTCGAATTAAATTTTGTACAAGCACAAATAAGGTTATGTCTAACACAGATAGCAGACAGACCTACAAATCGGAAGAGAATTTAATTTGCATTACTATTGTAGTAAAATAATATTTTTTTCAAAATATCACATCCTAATATTTACCGGTAATCATTCACTATTGACATATCAAACACCTACTTAGGCCTACAACAGAAATTAATTTTAAAAGGCCTTATTAAACACACGCAGTTACTACGTCTATTTATAGTGTTGTGAAGTTATGCATATCATGACAAAATTGACAAGTTTATATTGTCCCAAAATTATTATGCTCAAGTAAAATTGTCTAAATTCTTTACCTACTTATGAAATTGAATAATTAGACAAAAATGTAACTTGTTTAGCGGGTTACAAATGGTATGAAATCATGTTTATAAACATTCATAATATAGCTTTATCTATAAGATGTAGTAGGAAGTGGTGATGCCAATATTAACATTTTTTATAAAAATTAATGAATAAATAATTAATTAGAAACTTTATAAACCAGATAAAATGGGACTCTTATTCATTTTGATTACTACTTCACGTTATGAACACGGTGAGTCATGCTTAAAAAGTAGTTACTGAATATGCAATATCACACCAGAACTTCATTATCAAATGAAGATCTGTATGCGTTTTCGTTCAATTTCTTTCATAAAACAGTATAATAATATGCAATGCTGCATAAAATTGTATGACCTTCCTGAGGTTTATCTCGATCAAAGATTATAATCTAATTATAACAAACATAACCTAATTTGTCCTTAACCGAGCACATTATTATATGAATCACAGACTATAAAACAACTTATAGCATAAATAACTCAACTCAGCATTGTTATTACAGTCATTATAGTAATAACAAGGTATATAGCTGACTTGCCAAGAATTTTGCACTTACATTTATCATATTTGAACCCATTTTTTAACACACAATACTAAAAATTAATACCACATTCTTCAAAATAGTACTGGTTTACCCATGACAATCCAGCTGTAACTTCTTCTCCCATAAAAAACAGTATCACCAATAGAGTACACTAATAAGCTTTCGCTAAGAAAATGATAGGCCTTGTCCATACCGAGGACCTACAAACACGTCTTAAGTTAGTAAGTATGTGTTAAGTTCACACACGTAAAGTTACTAGCATTTACTGCTGATATTAATCAGTGAATAATATTACACACTGCAACACTTATATTCTTCTTTGTTTAAATTTACCTAATGTCTTAACACACTGACGTTCCCGTACAATTCGACACAACATTAAGCGCCATGTTGGATTCACAACAACGCGCTACGGGGTCCACAGAAGGAGGAAAATGGAAACCCGCGTAATATGAAATGAACTTTCAGGATTTATAATCATAATATTGTATGAATTACACGCAAACAACAGCATTTAATCATAAACAATTGCACACTAAAATTATATTTATTTGGTCCTGATACATTTTACACAGGATAGTTCGTATAAGCTTGTTCAAATTGTTACATGACATTATATGAGAAAGTAATTGCTTCTGCTGCGATCAATAAACAGTTGACGTTGTATAAGCGTGACGTGTTAATTTACTTCTGTACAATGGCACAAGTGAATTCATGACTTAACCAGTTAAAATGCTACAGTTCTGACCACTCATTTCTGCATATAATTAACCGGTAATCCCTAATAGTTCAACTACGTAACATTTCTATGATAGGGCATTTATCTTCAGCGCTTGCATTCATCAATGCTCTGAAACGAGCGCCAAATACCAAAATTATTCTCTCGCAAGGAACCTGTATTTTGACATCAGTGTTTACATATCAGGATTGAACATGTTACGAATTATGTATGCTCTGATTTCTGCATAACATTTGGGACGAAACTGAACGTCATGCCACTCGAAGTCAAAAAGTATTCCGATTTATCACATTCGGAGAAATATTGACAGATAAACAAAGGGTCAGTTCAATGGACTCTACTTTTTCCTTGTGAAAACCACTGTACTGTACATTCTCAGTGGTACATGTTATTATAGTCATTAATTTAACACCTGAACCATTTGCATTGTTGAGTGGAATGAATGAATCAGACGTAGAACTACATGAATAAGAGTAGGAATTGATTCTACTGTATTTATGTATTTTCATAACTAAGTCCAATAAGTACTGCACATGTACAAGTTTATGCAGTAATTTCGAAATACTGTTATTTAAATTCATAATGAAGACAAAACGTATATATTCTTTATGATAATACTATGATGTAGGCCTACTGGGTAGTTCTGCCATACAATAAGGGTATTTTCGCAAATGACGAGTTATTTTACCTGGACCAAAAATACAATACAAATGAATAAAAAATTAGTATTTTACTGTGAACCAAATATGCATTAAAACGGCTCAAGTAACTTACATATTACCGTGGATCACTATAGCTGTCCCAGTTTTTCATATGCAAAGAAGTCACAATTTGACTGTTAAAAATTGCACTTCTCATGAAAAGCATATATACCATACGTCATTGAACTCATATATTCATCTTATACTTGTTTGTACTTTTAATAGAGCTAAAATAATTTACTTTACTAATACTACAACTATCACTATTACTGCTATGACTAGTTTACTTTTTGAAGAGATTTTTTAAATAATATAAATTAAGCTTGTGTAGTTACATTCAGAAGTATCTTACCTTCACATTATTCTAATTCGTAATAAAATATAACACATTCAGGTTATTGTATTGATAAATACGTAAATGCAAGCATGAATTATTAAACGAAGGAGAAATGTAAAGAAAATAGAAAAACTTACATATAAAGTAAATGTCATTACATCAAAATGAGGAATATGCACTGTTCTCTTATTACTTTTTCCGGTTATCTCTTAGCTGATTAAATTATGGACAGTGTACTGTAGAGTTACATAAGCACAGTCTCATATCAAATTTTAAATATGTTAAAATTGCAATTGTTTGGTGTTATAAAGAAAAATTATTTTTGTTCGTCAAATAGTTGTAAGAATCTGTGTGAGAACTGGTTTCCACTTTTCTTTCTTGCTCGTTTCCTTTAAATGTTACTACATTAAAATATGATATGGGTATTTTTATAATCTAAAATCTCATTCCAATATTATTAACATAACTGATCCTTAAGGAACATTGTATTAAAGTAGCTCAAGTTTTTACAAACTTTTACAGCAGTTTGAATTAAATTATCCGTTTACTGTAGGCACTGTAGCCTAATAACATTAATTATATTAATAGGAATAAATTTATTTATATTTTATAATGACTGAAAAGGCTGATAAGTTTTTAAAGAGTAGGGCCATGATTTGAAAAAATAATATAGCAGTATTTCAATTAATTCTTCAATACGAACCAATCATTTATAGGATTTTTTTCTTCGAATACTTCGTTTCTGCTGTCTTTGCCATACACTTATCTTTTCATATACTGTTTTTTTTTTTTTGCATTCATACACAGGAGTCCACCAGTCCAGCTCTTTATAACCTATGTCTAGTGTTGGTGCAGAAACTGACAGTAGCAAATGAAATGTTAATGACTTAAAATAACATTATTTTTATATTATATTATATTATATTATATTATATTATATTATATTATATTATATTATATACCACACAACACCATATCACATCACATCATATCATATCATATGATTCATTACAGTATTTTTAAAGGTTTTGGTATAAACCTACATATTTATGGAAACAGATAAAATAGTATGAACATAAACCGGCCATAGTATCAGCAAATCAAAAGAACCAGACAGCAGTGATTTGGAATTAATCTGGAAAGAGAAAACTATGATGTCCAAAGGAGCTGATATAGGAATAAGAAACAAACGTAGGATATACGAAAGAGAAAGCCATGACGTCTAAAGAGGCTGACATAGGAATAAGAAACGAACCTAGGATATGGCCACAGTCTAGTATATACAGTCGCGAAGCTCAATACGTAGTAAATATGCAAACATTAGATAGTTGCTCATCACTAGGATCGCTAATATCGCCTCATTACAGGCAATGCAAAATAGTACCGTCATAGTCTATTGTTTCTAGCACCCTCAAAACTCAAACTTCGTGACTGTATATACTAGACTGTGATATGGCCTACTTAATTACAACAGTTCCATCAGATAAAACAATTACAAGAAAGAAGGCTGAGAAGATCTTGAAACATAAGGATCTGATGATTCAATACAACGCATGTGGAAGACCACAACAAAAATCATACAATATTATAATCATTGACTCAATTGCGAATATATCATATTTGCTGCAAATTATGTGAAATGTTTCCGGAAAACACAACACATAATGCTCTGGGTTCATACAAACAATAGCCAAGTTCAATTGATGTGAATGGAATAATAATAATAATAATAATAATAATAATAATAATAATAATAATAATAATAATAATAATAATAATAATAATAGCATTAAATAGTAAAAATAATGTTACAATCCAGCCACTAGCGTAGCTCGGCCAGCTAAGGTGTTTACCTGCCGATCCGGAGTTGCGCTCGGGCGCGGGTTCGATTCCCACTTGGGCTGATTATCTGGTTGGGTTTTTCCGAGGTTTTTCCCAACCGTAAGGCAAATGTCAGGTAGTCTATGGCGAATCCTCGGCCTCATTTCGCCAAATATCTCGCTATCACCAAAACCCATCGACGCTAAATAACCTCGTAATTGATACAGTGTCGTTAAATAATCAAATAATAAAAATTACAATCCAGAATAACCTAAATCATTCCTTTTAACGGTACAGTAAAATATGTAAGTTTTATTGGACCTGAAAATGCCTAACAATGATGTCACAAACTACAGTGTTGTTTATACAAGACTTCCCTCCACACATTTTGCGGGTTATTTTTCTGCACCCTACAACATCGTAAAATATAAAGGTAAAGGTATCACTTTACACATCACGAAGGCGTATGGGAGGGATGGAGGTATAGTTCCACGTTTCCATTACTTCGGCACTAGATTAAGGTAATGTAATCGGCACCACACTGCAGCTGTGTTTACCCCATACCCGGAAAGACCAGGAACTCATCTTCTTCACAGGATTTCAGGTGCTGTTCTGGAAGTTTCGGCAGCAAGCAAATCCTGGGATTCAATCGTCCGGCATTAGACAACAACAACAACAATATTAATTCGGCGTGGCTCAGTCGGTTAAGGCGCTTGCCTGCCGGTCTGAAGTTGCGCTCAGGCGCGGGTTCGATCCCCGCTTGGGCTGATTACCTGGTTAGGTTTTTCCGAGGTTTTCGCCAACCGTAAGGTGAAAGCCAGGTAATCTACGGCGAATCCTTGGCCTCATCTCGCCAAATACTATCTCGCTATCACCAATCCCATCGACGCTAAATAACCTAGTAGTTGATACAGCGTCGTTAAATAACCAACTAAAAAAAGAAATATTAATTAACAGACATTCGTCTGACGGGTGGGAAAAACGACTGAAAAATAACGCAAATAGTTATGTTAAGAGAGGAAAGCAAGTCTAGGAGTGTATTTAATAAATTGTTTACTGTAATAATTCATTATAAGCAGGCTGCGGGAATAAAATATATATAAGTTGAAATGCGCACACACCGTGCATGGGGTAAGAAACATTACTTGTCTTTACTATAAGCTGCGATGGATTTCTGTCTCTTCTTACACTTGATAATATGATAGTTCTGAGCATAAAACACACACACGCTTATCATTTGGTTCGTGGTAAGTCTTGTTGCCGCACACCTTGTGGTGGAAGCCATGAGTTGCCAATCTTGTCGTCAGGTGTCTCATTTCATGATTAGCTTCCGTCCATGTCCTATCTTGCATCGCACACGTTGCGTAGAATTCCTCCGGTATGCTGGTTTTCTTCTCGTGCAGATCTTGTAGGAGCCGTTTGTAGGCGTCGTTCGCTGGGAGCATTATTTCGCACCTTAGGTCCTCTATCAAAAAGGTCTCTCTGGTTAGTTCGTACACTAGTCTCGATCTTGCGTTCTGTGGTAGTCCTAGAGCTCTCTTCAAATACCTAGCTTTCACCCGCTCTAGTTCTTCCATCTGTTTGTATGCGGGAATAAAATTGGTATTTGAAGGAGTTTTCCAATGTATCGTTGAATAGTACAAAAAAAGTTAAAAAAAAAATAAATAAATAAAAGATCTTAAACTAAATTCTATGTCGTAATTATATTACATTACCAAACATACAACTTATAAAGACTACTTTAGATGTTCAAAAATCCAAAACAATTGTTCATTGGACCTAGACATTCTGGCTCTTATCATCGTTACACCACTAACACATTTCTGTTTTCGAGGACGTTGCGAAATTAGAGTGTTACATCCCATGAAGATTTTCCCGGTATAAGGATGTGACCAAGAAAATTATATTTCATGTTTCAGGGGAAAAGAAAACAATTTCAGGGGAATATTTCATTAGGCCTATATTTACTAGCCAAAGTATATGATTATGTCTCGTGACCAGAATATTGTACGAAATGGAAATATAAAAATTGGAGATTTATCCTTCGAAGAGGTGGAAAAATTCAAATATCTTGGAGCAACAGTAACAAATATAAATGACACTCGGGAGGAAATTAAACGCAGAATAAATATGGGAAATGCCTGTTATTATTCGGTTGAGAAGCTCTTATCATCCAGTCTGCTGTCCAAAAATCTGAAAGTTAGAATTTATAAAACAGCTATATTACCGGTTCTTCTGTATGGTTGTGAAACTTGGACTCTCACTCTGAGAGAGGAACATAGGTTCAGGGTGTTTGAGAATAAGGTGCTTAGGAAAATATTTGGGGCTAAGCGGGATGAAGTTACAGGAGAATGGAGAAAGTTACACAACACAGAACTGCACGCATTGTATTCTTCACCTGACATAATTAGGAACATTAAATCCAGACGTTTGAGATGGGCAGGGCATGTAGCACGTATGGGCGAATCCAGAAATGAATATAGAGTGTTAGTTGGGAGACCGGAGGGAAAAAGACCTTTAGGGAGGCCGAGACGTAGATGGGAGGATAATATTAAAATGGATTTGAGGGAGGTGGGGTATGATGATAGAGACTGGATTAATCTTGCACAGGATAGGGACCGCTGGCGGGATTATGTGAGGGCGGCAATGAACCTTCGGGTTCCTTAAAAGCCATTTGTAAGTAAGTAAGTATATTTACTAGCAATGACTTATCAAGGATACAAGTTTATTCTACTATTGATGCAATAATTTATTGTTATAAATGAATACTTCAAAATTACGTTTTAAACCTAAGACACATGAAGAGTTCGCGGGAAAAACGATGAATGTCACAGTTTTGTTAAGGTTGATGTCATTACCTAATTCAATGGATCACTACGAAATTTAATGTTGTTCTTATGAAAAATGGTAAAAAGGAGAATTATCACCACGAATACAGTAATCCTTTCCTTTATTTTCTATTGAAACAGCGCTACATCTTGCAGTTATAGTCTCAATTAGATCATTATCTAATCCTTAACAGAAATGTGACATTCATCGTTTTTCCCGCGAACTCTTCACATATTTCAATAATTTGATGTTACATCCTTTTTCCGGGGAAGTCTTCTATTTAAAAATATCTGGGTAGTTTAACACTACTGGGAAATAATTAGTAAGCCTATATTATGCTTGTATTACATTTTAATAGACATAATGACATTAAAAACATGTAATAAAAAGTATTGTAAAAGAACACAGAAAAGAAAAGCTACTTGCAGCAGAAAATTCGAACCCGCAGAGGATACAGACGTAAGGATTGGGTACTGAATGCCCAGAGGGTGAGAAACGTCGCAGATGCCGCGGACACACGAGCCGAGCCTGCCGAAAGCGACGCAGAACTGACCGTCCTCCCACAGCCGGAAAGAAACGAGCGCACATGCGTTTCCGCGGCAGAAGCGCTGTCTCCGGAGCAAGGACTCGGGCACGTGGGCGTAGTCCCGCCGGCTCAGGTCCTTGAGTGACACGTTGCCCCGGTGAACCAAACGTTCTGTGAGGACCGGCGCCGGAACGCAGGACTCGTCGCGTGGGTCGAGGCAGCACGAGCCGCAGAATCCCGGCTTCTCGTTGCAGAAGCACTCGGTGAGGCCGAGTCGAGTGCACTCCAAGCTGTGGCAGGATTCGCCCACGCAGGAACCCGACAGCCCGCAACTGCAGTTCGGTCGGTCGTCAGGGCAGGGGCACACGTTTGCCTGGTCGGAACAGTTCTGCAACCAGATATCATGTATCAATAGTGGTAGGCTTAGTTGTCTGCGGTTGTCAGAGACTTCACCATCCAAAGAGGCAATTTTTTCTAGTTTGCAGGCGTCTAGTAACCCAAAACCGGCCCTGCACAAGATGCACCTTCTAAGATTGTGTTGTCAGTTGATACATTTTCTATTTACACTAGTGGCTTGTGCAGCAAATGCTACAAACTAAGTTCATTAGACGTTCAAATAGAAATTTTTCAGATTTATTTTCAATGAAGAATACCAGACATTTTGAAACTTATTTGCTTCCATAATAATGAAACATACTCCCTCTGAATGGTTTTTATGTCAAATACTTTTTCTTGAACCTATGTATCCTACGTATCTTGTGTTTCAACGCGAAAACGCAAGTAACAATGTCAGGGCGATCAGTGGGTTTTGCATGTGGGAGTAAAGCAATAGCTATTTGAGGTCATTGTGGATTATAAAAGTCAGATTTGCTATGCTTTCGAACAATAGACATAGCATTTTGGTATAGCTGCTGCATGTAGAGATTGAAATGTAGAAGGTAAAATCATTTTATCCTGTTAAGAGATCTTGCTGAAATGATCGAGAGACTACAAAATTTTGTAGGCCTCTTATTCTATCAGTAAGTAATACCGTCTTTCCTTAGGAACTGTAATTTTTGCGCTCTCTCGAGCCAATACTGAAGAGAATGACGCATATAAGTAGGCTATCTACACCACACCGCCATTAAGTATATGAAAAAGACCCAACCCCACTTGAATAATAACTATAAAAATATTTGATTTTTAATAACAATATTATCTTACGTAAGTTTTGTAGTTTTATATACCGTATATATATATATATATATATATATATATATATAATACCGCCACTCAGTAAATTATAGAAATGAATATCTAATTTAACATATTCTCTATATCTACTTACATAACCCCAAAACGTTTCACTTTCATATCACTACTATAGCACTAACATGTATAATTAATGAAAAAAAATCACATCATGGCATTAACTATAATGAAATTTCATTTCTAATGGTAATAATGTCATCAAACTACTTCAAGTTTTGTAGATTTTAATATCCAATACACAGCTGTACTCAGAAAATTACACACCGCAGAATCAGACCTGTAAATTACTTTTACTAAGTCTTGAAGATTTTAATAACCAATTAAATTTGAGCTCTAAATATGTCAGCAATCCTGCAGGTCAAGGTCTTCGTGTAATAGCTATTATTTATTGTAGTGTGTGTTTTGTTTAATTCTGAAATCACGGCCGTGCTGAAATGCAATTGGTTCTCAAAACTGAAGAAAGATGGATTTTGGAAAATAGGAAAATAATGTAGGAAAATTGATATTTCACTGAAAACTACTATTTTTCTGAAAAACTTTGCGCACCAAGCTTCAAAATGAGGGGTCATTTATTAAAATCCGTTCAGCCGTTTTCCCGTAATTTCCATTACCAGTTCAAATTATATATATATATATCACGGTGAATTCCAACATTCGTGTTTGCATACCTGCACCCTCATTCAACTGTCAATAGAAAGTATGTAACCAATGGAAGCAAGACCTGTCCTGTGACCTCATCACGTGTCGGCTATATCACCAGTGGGTATGGAGTAGAGATGAACAACGACCGAGAAAGCAAGACTAACAGCGCCCGCAAAGCCGAAAACCCGCACGACAATGTTGTAAACGTCGCGTCGTTGACGCAAAGACTGATTGTGAGTGTTTCGAGACGTCGAGATTGATCACTCCCGAAGTCCCGAACGTCAAGCAGCTTGAATCGCCACAGTTGTTTATACCTGACTGAACTTTTATCTACTTTGGCAACTGTTATATATGTATAAACAATCAAGTAGCTTATTTGAAACATCTCTACATTTCAGTGTATAATAATCCGTTCCCCAGTCTTTATTTAATTACTAGGCCCTTATTAAAAAGCTAGGAAATTTATTTTCGTATGTTTGAGATCAAGTATGCAATCTTAAGTAAAAAGATATTAACGTTATGTTTTATATTACTTAGAAATGCAAATTTATTTGAGAATTTTTTTATACATAACCATAGGGTTTCTGGTCTTTTGTTTGGTGCACGTGGCACAGTTCCTAAATTCACTTGTAATACTTTAAAAGCACTCGGTCTCCGAAATTTTGAAATTCAAACAAATTTATTGAATATTCTTAAGAATTCAGTCCAAATATTACATTACCATTTATATTTTGGCCATTGATGATTCTATTGGGTTTGCATTTCTCTGGATTTTTTACTAAACAATTCCTGTATTTAATCTTTTTGTCTTTCTAAATTATTCTGTAGTGCTTTTATTCTGGATCTTTATGGTCACCCTCATTGAGGGCAGATTGTTTTGTTAAAAATTAATATACATATAATAGAACCAGAACATTTTGATAACTAAGATACTGTTCTGTTTTGTCTTTTTGTCTCATATTTATAATGTTATTTATTTCAATGATGTATGTTATTCAAAGTTACGAAATCTTTCCACGCCGACCAAATGCTATTTCGAGAATGATGAGCGAGACTCGAAGCGCACGAGAATGACGAGACGAGACGCGAAAGACAAATGCAACGAACACAGCGAGCGAGAGCGGCAGTTAGTTTTGTTCATCTCTAGTATGGAGGGGGAAGATAAGTTTTAGTCTGAGATGAACTTCTATGTCGGTAGATTGGTATAATATTAACCATTCTGAAACAAACTCTTTTTCTGATAGCTCATTCTTTCCCCTCTCACGCAGCTCACACGCCAGGTCTCGCCTCCCCATCTGTACCAATACATACCCCTAGAGAACTTCGGCCGATGCTTCTGTTCCACACACAGTCTTAAACCTAGGCCGATGTTCATTTGGACTTACAGATATTCAAGATCAATAGGAAGTAAAGCCAGAAAATTAAAACTGTTAAAATAATTCTAGAAATATTTTCTTCGAATTATGTTAAATTAAGATCTGTTTATGACCTTGAGACTTTACTGATATAAAACATTATCAAATATAATTATTTTCAAATAATTTGAATAAATACAGTACGTACACCGGTACTAGGCCTACATTCCTTTGCTTATAATCTATACTAATAATAAATCTGTAGCCGAAATGTTTCTGGTAATTTTCGATTTTCCAAAAATAATTGGTCCTAACATATATAATTAACCACTCTGAAACCGAAAATCGCTTTTTTTTAATTTTTGTTTGTATGTCTGTCTGGATGTTTGTTACCTTTTCACGCGATAATGGCTCAACCGATTTATATGAAAATTGGAATATAAATTAAGTTCGTTGTAACTTAAATTTTAGGCTATATGGCATTCAAAATACTTTATTTAAAAGGGGGGTAAAAGGGGGCCTGAATTAAACAAATCGAAATATCTCGCTTATCATTGATTTTGTAAAAAAATGTTACATAACAAAAGTTTCTTTAAAAATGATTTCCGATAAGTTTTATTCTTTACAAAATTTTGATAGGACTGATATTTAATGAGATAAATGAGTTTTAAAATTAAAATAACGCCATCTAAAACGGTGCAATGAATTAAGAACAAATGACTTCGTCTATAAGGGGCCTTGGACAACAACAATCGAAACAGGGGCCTTTGACATCAACAATCGAAAGCTATTAAACATAGCCTACAGAGAATGTTTCTGTGTTTGTATGAAGTAATATCGGAAGCTAACTTAACCGATTTGTATAATTAATTATTATTTCACCATTGGGAAGTGTAGTTTCTCTAGATAGACATAATGCTATAATGTTATTACAGTAACGTCTGAGTAAATCGAGGACAGGTAAGATTAAAATAGTTTCTTATGCACAGAAAATTTGATAGGCTATTTTGTACATTCGTTTTCTGTATTTCTTAAAATAATATTTATGTACACACTCATTTTAATCTCAGATAATTAACGAACAACGAGAATGTATTGATTTAGTATGCAGTAATAGTACGTTAGCTTAGCAATCCATTATTTTATAATTCAAATTTTAACTATGCTCAATTGAATCGTGTTAAAATACATAAAATATATATGCAATAAATGCAATGCAAAAAAAATTGGGTACTGAGCCAAGCAGATTATCTTGCGCTGTTGTAAAAGTTGTTCCCTGGATCAAACGTCCTATTTAATTATGTAATTACTTTATATGTATTTCTAACAGGTGCAGCGGAGCGCACGGGTACGGCTAGTGTGTAAATAAAATATAGGCTATTCATTCAATCTTCTTAACATCCTTGAGTCACTATACAATTTAGATTAATCTTGGGAATGTTTTGAAGTACAGTATGTAACTGTGTATCCTTTTTTGAGATTTTCTTGTAATATGATGAATGAATGAATGAATGAATGAATGAATGAATGAATGAATGAATGAATGAATGAATGAGGGAGAGAGGAGGAATTATCAATTAAACGGTACACGATGATAATCGCGTCCTTGCAAGGGCTTTTGGGACTCAACCTTTAAGTGAGCACTTCGAAGAAAGTTGATCTGTTAACATGCCACACATTGGTGGTCACAGGTGTATTCTCGAAACCGAAGCTGCTACATTATACCGCTGGTATGACAGCAAGTTCCAAGAAGAGTCTTAGAAGACTGTTCGCAGAAATGGTTACACCACACACAATTTGTTAACGTTACTTGGAACTCACAAGTAAACCTTCACCTGAGGTAAAAAACAATGAAAATGAAACTTATATTTTTGGAATCAGCATAATAAAATATGAATAATCCTAAAATTTCGTAATTCGACTGCAATTATCAAGTGCGATACACAGCGCAGAACACGAGGCTTCAAGCAGCAAGAAAACACACCTTCAACTACTGCATAAGAAGGAAAACGATGATGTGGTCATCATATTACTTAATGCATCGTATTCCAAAATCTGATTTTTTTTATCCAGAAACATATGTCGCACAACAGTGATAGCTAACAAAAAAATGTTGGAAACACAAATTGTCAGTACACAACCCTCACTTTATACAGGCTGATTTTGCACAAATCGTATATATTCCTTGTACATTTCGGATACAGTACTCTGTAGTGTTTTGAAAACGTTGTCTACTTCTGGATCCCAATTCAGCTAACACCCAACCATACCCATGCGCCTGTTGGAATCGTTGAGAAAGAAACTGCTGGTAAACAAGCGACTGTAGTTTCAGTATATTGTTGCGTTGTTGTAATGTATCAGATGAATCTATATTATGAGAAATGTGTCGAATCATATACTTGTACATTCGAAAAAAGTACCTGTCCAAAGGTTGCAACTCATAAGTCGTATTTGGTGGTATGATTTTCACTACTAGTTTTTCAAGACCATAGTCCTCTTCTTCTGACAGTTGCTTAATTGTATTTTCGTTGCAGTGGACACCATATGAGTCTAACAGGAGAAGATTGCGTGTTGAAGAATTAGGGAGGAATATTTCTCGTAAAAATTCTATCCATATTTCTTTGGTCATTTTTCCCGACGACGTCCATTTTACTACAAGGTTGTCACTCTGGAAAATGCGTTCCGCAACTCTTGCACTTATACCTTTCGGTTCTTGGAGAATCAGTAGTAACTTTGGCATCAGTTTTCCAGCTTTAGAAACCACCGGCATTATAGTGTAGGAATGTGTAGTTGCCCTTTGGATTGCACGACACCACACACTTTACTGGTTCCTTGACGTTCTAATGTTCTGCCGAAAGGCATTTCCTTATGGAACCCACATTCGTCGGCATTAAACACATGATCATCATCGTACATGTCCATAAGTGGTGCGCACTCACGTCTGAAGGTTTGGATTGATTGTTCAAGAGCTGTCTTGTCGCGTACCTGACGCTTTGTTACATATGATGTTATTTTGCGGCTGACAATCTTATAATGCGTTTTAAAGCGATGCAACCAAGTAGGACTTGCGTTGAAGTATTTCTGATCTATGCCTAATAAATCACAAGCTGTTGTCAGTGCAATTCTTTTTATGTCACTTTCTTTTACAATTTCATTTGACGACCGCCGCATACAGAATTCCTCAAATGTTCTTCGGTGCACTTCTTTCATTTTATTCATAACATCGTTTTGTTGTTCGACAGCGTGCTTCATTTTGTAGAAGTTGACTTTCGTGTGTTAACCATGTAAATTTATGTTTCATACTGCTCCATGACCTATGGTTAAACATTTTCTTTTTGTTTGTTGGTACACCTGGCAGAATCCAATACTCTATTACCTTACATTTTTCTTCAAAGTCAATGACTCGGGATGTTTTGGGAGGGGACGGAGCGTATTGAGAACCGGAAGTTTGTGAAGTACTTGATTCCTCTTCTGATGCAGTATTTGTTTTTTCAGTCTCCCATTCTCGTACATGAGACATGTCATTATCATCATTTCGTGGTTCATTTTCATCAGTGTCCAGAGTATGACTTTCTTCAACTGCTTCCGATTCATAACTCTTTAATAAGTCATATATATCATCAACAACTTCAAGTTCCTTCTGTCTCCTTATAACCCTCTTCTTTTAGTTTATCCAGAATTTTAATCACTATATTCACTGGGTTCATCTTCAGCTCACTGCACATAACATTACACAATAAACTGCAAGGTACAAACTAGCTGACAGCGTCTATAGCAGTACTGTCTTCGCTCACGCGTCTAGCATTGCTGCATGGTATAGTTGTTTGCAATCTAAGTAGCCCATGTCAACTTGATCTTGATTAGTCGCGATCTCTGGTGTTCACTGCGTTCGAGTTGTAAAATTTACGTATTTTGCATTGGTTTTAATGCTTAATCGAATGGTAATAAAGGCAAGTCTTTGTTTTTTTACCCCATCTGAAGGTTTACTTGTCAGCCCTTAACGCATGCCAAGTGTACAGGCATTGTACGATGTGGACTTCCAGAAACGGATCACATTTGTTTTTCATACCACAGCTGCAACAGGAGAACAACATGAACACGGTGTTTTAGCAGGATGGCACACCACTTCATTGGGCAAAAAATGTTCGTGAATAACATTCGGCATCAACTGGTGCGGTCATAGCGCTCAAATTCTCCAGACCTGACTACACGTGATTTCTTTGTTTGGAGTTTTGTGAAGAATAATGTTTATGCACGGCGACCCAGGGATATTGATGATTTTAAATCAAAGATTGTTTCAGCTGTTGAAAAAAATTACCCCTGAAATGTTAGAACACTCGCGAGAAATTAGGTTTACGATATGAATTGTGTTGTGTATGTAATGTTTGAGATTTAATGTGGCCAAAACGCTCATCCTTCTAGAAAGTATTTACGGATTACTGAAAAATAAATAGCAACGGTCCTAATGTTACAGCGTTTTTATTTTATGTCTTCCGAAAGGGATCACTCTGTATAATACTTCGTGGCATTATAGAGAATTCTTTTTGTGTGCAATCCATAAAGCGAAAGTTTGCTATTTTATGTGAGTGCACAATAAATCATTTTATTTATTTATTTATTTGTCCGTCCGACCGTCCGTCCGTCCGTCCATCCATCCATCCATCCATCGTTCTGTCTATCTATCTATCTATCTATCTATCTATCTATCTATCTATCTATCTATCTATCTATCTATCTATCTATCTATCTATCTATCTATCTATCTATCTATCTATCTATCTATCTATCTATCTATCTATCTATCTATCTATCTATCTATCTATCTATCTATCTATCTATCTATCTATCTATCTATCTATCTATCTATCCATCCATCCATCCATCCATCCATCCATCCATCCATCCATCCATCCATCCATCCATCCATCCATCCATCCATCCATCCATCCATCCATCCATCCATCCATCCATCCATCCATCCATCCATCCATCCATCCATCCATCCATCCATCCATCCATCCATCCATCCATCCATCCATCCATCCATCCATCCATCCATCCATCCATCCATCCATCCATCCATCCATCCATCCATCCATCCATCCATCCATCCATCCATCCATCCATCTATCCATCTATCTATCTATCTATCTATCTATCTATCTATCTATCTATCTATCTATCTATCTATCTATCTATCTATGTCTTACAAAACTGCAGTGCCTGGGAAAAGTGACATAAGTCAGTTTTCACAAACCTTTTTTGATAATTTATTGACAACTTACACTGGTTTATATCGATTTGATTTTTTTCTGTATGAATTATTGTAATGGGAGAAATACTTATGTTTCTTTTTCCAAGCGAGCAGATGTTCCGTAAGTTGTCAATAAATTATCAAAAAAGTTTGTGGAAACTGACATGTCACTTTTCCCAGGCACTGCAAAATAGTAATTCAAAAATAAACTAGAGACAGCAATATCACTGACAAAATAACAAATGAAGGGTTTCGTCGGCCACACTCTGTGCGTTTTTTAGTTTTACTGTTATTAAACCACTTTTCCAACATATTTCTCTAAACCCCTATTCTTAGCTGACATATTATCACAGTAGTATATATATTCGCGAAGCTTGAGTTGTTGAGGGTACTAGGAACAATAGACTGTGCCGGTACTATTTCGCATTGTTTGTAATGAGGCGATAGTAGCGATCCTAGTGGTTAGCAACTATCTATGGATGCATATTCCCTACCTATTGAGCTTCGTGACTGTATATACTAGACTGTGATATTATAGTGACATGAAAAATATTTATAAGCCTTTGTTCTTATCTGCGTCATTGTAAACTCGGAAAACGAGTTCAAGATAGATTCATAAGCCACACAAAAATGAAAAAAAAGCAAAAAGGAAACTGTTGTTTGAATCAGAAGAAAAGGAAGATTTACAAGATGTTCAAGCAGCAAAAAAACAATGTTAACGATAATTTTATTGGCAGTGGTAGTGAATCTGATTAGGAATCTGAGGATAGGGACGTAAATGAGCAATAATATGTTTCACATTGCTTCACGCGGATTAACACAATCCAAACATATCGAATAGCTTCACATAATTGGTTTAAAATGTCATTAATTAAAATTTTATTGATTGGTTGATTTTCATATCTTTATCTGTATATTAATGTTGAAACTATCATATGAATCATAGTTCGCGTGTCCTTATTATAGAGTTTATAAAGCCTACAATTCTTATTGTGGCTTGTGATTGTCTCTCGGTTTAAATACGTTTTGTTTTGTTCCTTGATATGATATTCAAAAAAAGCAAAGGAAAATGAAGTGACCCCATCCAAACATCCTTTTTTTTTTAAATTGGTTATTTAACGACGCTGTATCAACTACGAGATTGCAAATCAAGATTTCAGATATAAATCCCTGTAAAGTTGATTTGAATAATTTCGAGGGAAAAATTGTCCCGGAGCCGGGTATCGAACCCAGGACCTTTGGTTTAACGTACCAACGCTCTACCACTGAGCTACCCGGGAACTCTAACGGATACCGATCCAATTCTTCCCTCTATACCCACAGACCTCAAAGTGGGCTGACAACTGTCAAGCAACCAACTTCGAGTGCACACTAACTCCGTGTGACTTAAATTGTGGTTTGCTGTTAACGAACAGTGACGTGTATTATGCAAATCAAGATTTCAGATATAACTCCCTGTAAAGTTGATTTGAATAATTTCGAGGGAAAAATTGTTCCGGAGCCGGGTATCGAACCCGGGACCTTTGGTTAACGTACCAACGCTCTACCACTGAGCTACCCGGGAACTCTAACCGACACCGATCCAATTCTTACCTCTATATCCACAGACCTCAAAGTGGGCTGACAACCGTCAAGCAACCAACTTCGAGTGCACACTAACTCCGTGTGACTTAAATTGTGGTTTTCTGTTAACGAACAGTGACGTGTATTATGCAAATCAAGATTTCAGATATAACTCCCTGTAAAGTTGATTTGAATAATTTCGAGGGAAAAATTGTTCCGGAGCCGGGTATCGAACCCGGAACCTTTGGTTCGATACCAGGCTCCGGAACAATTTTTCCCTCGAAATTATTCAACTACGAGATTATTTGGCGTCGATGAGTTTGGCGATAGCGAGATGGTATTTGGCGAGATGAGGCCGCGGATTCGCCACAGATTACCTGACATTCACCTTACGATTGGGGAAAATCTCGGAAAAATCCCAACCAGGTAATCAGCCCAAGCGGAGAACGAACCCGCGCCCGAGCGCAACTTCAGACCGGCAGGCAAGCGCCTTAATCGACTGAGCCACGTCTGTGGTTCCAAACATCCTAAAAGTAGAAAAGAAGAATAAAAGTTTGAAGAGCTGATCTCGAACAAAGTGCAAAATAAGAATGATCGGGCCAATGTTATTGCGGAGAATTCTAAGTTTGATAACGAAAATGAAGAGAGAACATTTTAAGGACGTTGAATACTTTAAAAATCAGTAGGAGTGGGTGTAACCCAGACTGTAGTGGCAATAATCCGATTCCTCTGTCGCAGCTCCCACAATTTAATTTGAAGAACAGCACCCCTCCATTATGAAGAGTTAGGCCTACCAGTCTTACAATAGTTTGGATGAAACGGAGGTAAACATCAGGAGCAGGTGACGAAAGTTCTGCTTTAAATCCATTCAACCTTCTAGAGAAATACCGAAACAAGTTAAAAATAAATAAAAATAAGCCAAAGGATGTAAAATCGCTTATGAACTACATTCCAAATGCTAATCCTGGATATTTCTTGTCTCTTGAAGCAGATGATAGTGAGGAGAACTTTGTTGAAAACTTGAATAACAACTGTAATTTGGTAGACTACTGAAAGCTGTATTATAGTTATAACTTTACCTTTGCGACTTCATTTATCATATTACTGGAGGTCCACACCCGTGGAGTAAACGCTGGTTCACAATAAACCGGAAACGGAAACGACAACGAGAACGAGAACGGAAATATTGTTAAATAAATATATTTAAGACTATTTCCGTTCCCGTTGTCGCTTCCTTTCCCGGTTTATTGTGAACCAGCTTAACGGTTAGCGCGTGTGGCCGCGAAATTAGGTGGCCCGGGTTCGAATCCCGGTTGGGGCAAGTTACCTGGTTGAGGTTTTTTCCGGGGTTGTCTCTCAACTGAATACGAGCAAATGCTGGGTAACTATCGGTGCTGGACCTCGGACTCATTTCACCGGTATTATTACCTTCATCTCATTCAGACGCTAAATAACCTGAGATGTTGATACAGCGTCGTAAAATAACCTACCAAAAAATTACTGGAGCATTGTAAGCTAACGAAAGTGAAAGCCAGTGTACCTGATATAATGACGAGTCACATAACGATACCTATTATTTATCAAAATATGTAGTATTAGTAAAAATGTTTACGAGGATCAATTCATAAATAATGCACAAGTTGGCAGAACTGTGAAGTGAATGACGCAACATCAATGGAAATTACGTCGGTTGCAGTTGAAGGACTGAGGAAGAAACACGTGTGTTCGTTTCATCCATTGCATACTCTGTGTTTAGGTAACGAGAGCTAGAAATGGAGCATACACGTGTCTAGGGTATTGTGACGATTGAAGACCAAAGATAGACTCTTTGCGAGACAAACCCTCCCCTCACAGAAATCCACACTTCCAGAGTGCTTTGAGTTGACCGTAATGCAGTTTCTCATTGGGTTACTCGTTTTCGTGATGGTCCTGTCAGCAAGTTTGCAATGTCTAGGCGTTTCTACTTCTGTTCAGCAGTCAAGCAGTAAGGGACCCATCTTGCATAAATATTTCTCTTCTTCAAATTCTTTGTCATACGGAATACTGAATTTGGTGAAATCGCCGTAGCTTCTGAAAGTTTCTCACACGTCGTTCGACAAACTTCTTGAAGATCATCCGCCACAAGATTCACACTTTGTTCATGTGTTGATGTTTTCAGCCTTTCTGGTCTTGCATCATCGTCTAAGCTGACACGAAAACGAGTAGGCCTAGCCCAACGAGTAACTGTACTACGGTCCACTGTAAGCTCACCACAAACTCCGCTCTACTGTGGATTTCTATAAGGCTTTCCACATAAATATTCGAGCTTTTCATCTTAAATCGTCACAGTACCCGAGACACGTGTATGTTCCATTTCTAGCTCCCGTTACCTAAACACGGAGTATGCTCTGAACGAAACGAACACACTTGCTTCTTCCTCAATCCTTCAACTACAACTGACGTAATTTTCATTGGTTTTGCATAATCCACTTCACAATTCTGTCAACCTGTGCATTATTTATTAAATGACCCTCGTATAATATATCGCCTTTTATATCTTAAATTAAAACATGAATACCAAAACAACACTTACATATACATACCTGACAATTATAATGCATTATCTGATTTTAAGATTTTTATCAAACTTTAAAATGCTTCTCTGAAAGAAAAAGTGATTTTGTGGCTTATGACTATCTCTGAAGGAACCCTTGAAATGTTCTAAAATTTACGAAACACACACAAAACGCCTGTATAATAAGAAAGTATGTGTTTACTTGGTGACGCCAATTTTTTTTAACGGTTTACTATAAAAATGTTTTAATAAAATTACACTTTTCGTGAAAGCCCTGTATATGCTTATGATCATTCTATTGAATCATGGTCCTCGTATTATTTCCTGACATACTGCATAAATTATACACAGATATTTTAACGCATCACTACTGGAGCAATGCTTACTTACTTACAAATGGCTTTTAAGAAACCTGCAGGTTCATTGCCGCCCTCACATAAGCCCGCCATCGGTCCCTATCCTGTGCAAGATTAATCCAGTCTCTATCATCATATCCAACCTCCCTCAAATCCATTTTAATATTATCCTCCCATCTACGTCTCAGCCTTCCCAAAGGTCTTTTTCCCTACGGTCCCCAACTAACACTCTATATGCATTTCTCGATTCGTCCATACGTGCTACAGGCCCTGTCCACACCTGTGGAGTAACGGTCAGCGCGTCTGGCCGCGAAACCAGATGGCCCGGGTTCGATTTCCGGTCGGGACAAGTTACCTGGTCGAGGTTTTTTCCGGGGTTTTCCCTCAACCCAATATGAGCAAATGCTTGGTAACTTTCGGTGCTGGACCCCGGACTCATTTCACCGGCATTATCACCTTCATCACATTCAGAAGCTAAATAACCTTAGATATTGATAAAGCGTCGTAAAATAACCTACTCGAAAAAGCTACAAGCCCTACCCATCTCAAACGTCTGGATTTAATGTTCCTAATTATGTCAGATGAAGAATACAATGCGTGCAGTTCTGCGTTGTGTAACTTTTTCCACTCTCCTGTAACTTCATCCCTCTTAGCCCCAAATATTTTCCCAAGCACTCATTCCGAGGCTTATTGTATGGATTCATAACGAGCTGTTTTTTTTATGGTGATGAGCAATTCTGAATTGAAATATTGGGGAACACAAATATATCCTAGAACTATTCTATCCATTTTAGATTGGGTATCGCCCCTTTTTATGCTTAACTGTCAGCTAATTAAAAAAAAAAGACATAAAAATTCTCCCATAGTTATTTTTTGTGTTGCTGAAATTATTTTTAATCCACGTTTTTTAATTTCAGAAGAGCGCTTTCGTATGCATCCCGCTGCAGGCTCTTTCTCCTTTCCGAATTGTTATACAATTAATTTTCATAGCAAAACATGAAAGCTTAGCATAAGTTAAAATTGTGATAACTATTTCAGGAATTAATTGCGCTGTCAGAAGACATAAACGCAGACTACCGCATTTTAATTTCTTGTTGGAACAGCCGTGCTGACACAAGCATTAAATGCAAAGAGGAGCAGGACGTCAGATCATACTGTAAAAGTACTTGCCATTCAGACAGCGCACCGTTACAGATTGACCTTTGCTGTCTTACGATGTACAAGTTCCATTTCCCGGACATAAACAAGTGTAGCTTGCTGACCTGTGAGATCGGACTTAGGTATGGCAAAATTTTGGAGTTTGAACTGTGATACAATTAGCGTCTACTTCAACATTTTAATTACAGTTACTTATTGAAAATTTCCTTTTAATTCCAGAGTCCATTGTGACTCAAGTCTTTCGAATTCAAGTTCAGGGATTAGGCCTGATTTGCATATTCCATTTTCAGTTGATTTTTTTTACTTGGTTATTTAACGACGCTGTATCAACTACGAGGTTATTAAGCGTCCATGGGATTGGTGATAGCGAGATGACATTTGGCGAGATGAAGCCGAGAATTCGTCATAGATTACCTGACATTTGCCTTATGGTTGGGGAAACCCTACCTGGTAATCAGCCCAAGCCGGAATCGAACCCGCGCCCGAACGCAACTCCGGATCGGCAGGCAAGTGCCTTAACCGACTGAGCTACGCCGGTGGCCCTTTTCAGTTGAAGTTCGTTAATCTAAAGCAGTGATGTCAAAGCAAGCGCATTTCTGACCTTGACGTCGTGCGCGGGCAGCAAGCGCTAAGTATGGAAAGAGGAAGGGTTGTGTATATGAATAAGCAACCTGTTGGATTAAGAAAACAGTGGTGCACAAATTTCAAACGGAACGTGAAATTTTATGTCGTTATTTTTATATGGCTTCTTTCTGTTTAATATTATCTATATTGTCTGTAAAACAAAAGTACTAACACTGATTTCTTAATATTGCACTTGTGTTTTAAATCTTAATAACATAATAGAGAGTTAAGAAGGAATATTCACTTAAATTCCATAGTAGTATAATATTATACTGTATTAAGTGGATGAAACACATCATTCATAAAGAAAGTGATATTCCAAAGAAAGAGATTGAGTATTCCATGATAAGTTGGAATTTATATTGATGGTATCTTTAGCCTTACAAAAGTAATCAATAAACTAATCAAAACAATATTACAGTACAAAGCAAAGTTACCTAGGTACTGTATCTGTTTTAAGTGTAACTAATATTACATAACAAAACTCTTATCGCATTATGCTTTTAAGGTGATATTTGTGAGCAACTTCCTATCATCAGAATATTAAATTATTTTCTCGAAATCTGCTGAAGCTATAGAGCTGACATTTTTACAACACATGGGCATGTATCTTTTGCTTATGATGTAACAGTAGTTGCTTTGTTAATTTATTTCCTTACAAACAATTTCCATGCGAATATTTTCAAAATTTTCAATACACTATCTTCAGTAATACGTAGGCCTATATACGGTATATTAGATTTACGAAAACATTCTGTAAGGCTACTAAATAAATAGGCCTATACCTGAAAATTTCACTTTTCTATACGAAAAGTTGAGAAAATATTTCTTTTGAATAAAAAAATCAAAACTTACATTCTTATAATGCACTTATACTTCTCAGGCAAATCTAAAAATTAACATGGATACAGTTTTAATAAGTTCTCTTCCCTTTATCTATTGAATCAGTGCTGGCCATCCCTGAATATAGCTCGACCAAGCGGCATATACCCCCTCTTTCGTCTGTCTCTTTCCTTTCCGCTGTAAAGCGCTCAGGCTCTCCTGGGCTCTAAAGCGCGCGCTTGCTCCTGTGGTCATCAATTGACATGCCTGATCTAAAGTATTTGAGATCTTCCCGATCGTCTCTGTTCTCTCGGTATTCTTATGATATTTTTAGCAGTCGTTAGTAGGCCTATTCACTTCTCTATAAACGGTCCTTCCTTAGGGCTCAATTCCTTATTTCTATTTTTGTCTACAATCTGTATCCCATCACATTTTTGTCATTTATATGCTCCTCAATGGTCCTTTCAATTTTGTATGCATTATTTCAGTTATTCATAGATTTCCAAAAGGCATATGGCTCAGTTAAGAGAGCAGTTTTATATAATATTCTTATTGAATTTGTTATTCCCAAGAAACTAGTTCGATTAATTAAAATGTGTCTCAGTGAAACTTACTTAGGCCAATTTCTACCTGATGCTTTTCCAATTCACTGTGGGCTAAAGCAGGGAGATGCACTATCACCTTTACTTTTTAACTTCGCTCTAGAACATGCCATTAGGAAAGTTCAGGATAACAGACAGAGTTTGGAATTGAACGGGTTACATCAGCTTCTTGTCTATGCCGATGACGTGAATATGTTAGGAGAAAGTTCACAAACGATTAGGGAAAACACAGGAATTTTACTTGAAGCAAGTAAAGCCAGAGGTTTGGAAGTAAATCCCGAAAAGACAAAGTATATGATTATGTCTCGTGACCAGAATATTGTACGAAATGGAAACATAAAAAATTGGAGATTTATCCTTCGAAGAGGCGGAAAAATTCAAATATCTTGGAGCAACAGTAACAAATATAAATGACACACTCGGGATGAAATTAAACGCAGAATAAATATGGCGTTATATCGGAGGTGGCCCTGGCATTGAGCTGATCCCTCATCCGGGGAGGCCCTCCATGTCCTTGTGTGGTCAAAAAAGTATGTATGTGATCCATAGATTAATTCCTCTCCCGACAGGTCGCGGCCCTGTAAGGCCCGGGTGGCGTGGGTCGTGTAAGTGAACCTAAAAGAGAGAGGTTAAACTAAGGCAAAGAAAGAAAAGAAAGCTACAGTGAAGACGGTTAATTGGACGTTGGACAGTTCGAATTACCCTTTAATTTCGTATTTAAATCGATGTTGAAATGGAACATTTAATTCTAATTTTAAAAATTGACATTTTTATAATCTGAAATACAATTATATTCGCCAGAAATCCGCCTTGGTAACAGTTCTGTTTCTAAATAAGTCTGCTGTCGTGAATGCATTGCATCGCACAATATAAAGCTCACCTCTGTATCGTACTGGATTGCTTTTGTGCAAAAAGTTAGGTTATAGCAATGCTTTTCCGTCTCCCCTAGCTAGCTTCTTCTCTTGAAATCCTACCCAGGTAAAATCGATTATAAATGCACTCTTGTTATTCATTCCGCCCCGTACAAGCAAACAGACTGATGATAGCCTGTATGCCGCGACACGTAACAAGCATTTTGCTGCTCTCCCCATTTATTCACCTTGAATTATCACTTTAATTGAATTCACTTCTCAGAACATTATCTAAAAAAAATCTCCAACAGGAGCCAAATTATGTACATAAAACTGTTAAACATTTTACATGTGAAATACAATAAATGTTGGAATATCATCAACTCACGCTAACAGCCTTGGCAGACACAGAAGCTTAACACGCAGCTATTTGGATTTCATTAGCAAGGATTGCTGAATCATTCTGTTTCAAACAAATCGAGAAATGTATAGCTTTAACAAAACAGAGCATACCTTCTCTCAACCTTCGCTAGCTCAGTGTTAAAGCGAGGGTTTATTGTACAACGAATTCTGGTTCGATGCCCGGCGTTGACTGGAGTGATGCGTGTGGCGTAACTGTGTTTTTCCGAGATTCTCTCAACATTGAACATTTCATTCCATTCTTAACTTAATCTCATACAGTTTCATGTAATAAAAAATTATGCCTTCAGAAAAAGATGTACGAACTTTGGTGATGGAGATGAATACTAACAATACGAAGCACGATCAAATCAAACCCGTTTGTCCCGCTTCACGTGGTATGCTGTCCTTGAAATCACGTGAATAGGCCTATGTGGTGTGATAGTTGCCTCGCTTAGAGCAATCAAGAACAGTTTGGTGTCCATGCCTGTGGAGTAACGGTTAGCACGTCTGGCCGCGAAACCAGTGGCCCGGGTTCGAATCCCTGTGTCCACACCTGTGGAGTAACAGCGCGTCTGGCCGCGAAACCAGATGGCCCGGGTTCGAATCCCTGTCGGGGCAAGTTATCTGGTTGAGGATTTTCCGGGGTTGTCTCTTAACTCAATATGAGTAAATGCTGGGTAACTATCGGTGCTGGACCGATATCCCATTCAGACGCTAAATGATCTAAGATGTTAATACAGCGTCGTAAAATAACCTACTAAAAACTAGACACAGAAAGGTTGTAGATATCAGGCACCTGTTAAAGGTGCTATTATTATTATTATTATTATTATTATTATTATTATTATTAAATTAATTGTTAAATTCCAGCAGCATCTCTTAGTACCTTCCGGTTGAGCTCATAGATATCGTTATTTATGAACAACGTGACGCTGAAACATAACCCGGTACACTTGCAATTATACTTACATTCATGCAAATTTCCAGATTGTAGACACCCAGAGAACTTTTCTTCTTCAAGGAAAATTCCCCCAGAGCCGAGCCCCGGAATCGAACTCGGGACCTCCAGATCTGTAAGCCAGCATGCTGACCACCAGAATACGTAGGCAGTTAACAAGTATTGTTAAAAATCCGTTCAAAGTTCACCAATGTGCGGTGATTCAATTCTTACTAATAGAAAGCTCTGGGCCACTCAACTTACAGCTCCGATTTGTCATAATGCAGACATGAACAGACATGACTCAAATAAGCCAGCGTGCTTCGCGATATTCATTCAATACTCTGACGTAAGTGTAATATAATCCCTTGCTTGCGCCTCGGCAAATGACTCGCGTATGCTCATCGCTGTTCTAATTGTAAGGAAACCTACTAAAGCCATACGATATAACACAGGGATCGTCGGTGTATTCGATTCTTCCCTAGACCCTTACAAGTCAACGTCGGAAAAGTAAGCGTAGCTCTTAGCCGACTATGATCAGAGAAATGAGTGAGGTGATTTAGAAATTTATCTTCAAGGCGTATAAAAACTGTGTTATAGTAGGATTAAATAAACTTACTTAGGCTATATCGCAAGTTTGTCATTACGATCATTCAGAACGGTTTCACGACACTTGTACTGAATTGTCATCCGCTCGGCAGTAGACCTATTAACAGGGAGTTTGAACTCAGCTGACATGTATGTATGTCTGTGCAGAGTACTGCCTGCTGAACATTTTGCCACGTCTCTCACGCCAGAATATTAACAAATTTAAGCATGCATTATTATTTAATTTATATTAAACGTAATAGAACACACAAATATTTAAACTAATATTAATATCTTTGCTAGATATACCTGCTTATGTAATTGTTTTCGTAATTTTACTAACGATATAGGCCTAAGCAGTACGACGCAAACTAAATAAGAAAAATATTTTTCTGGGGAAAACTATCAAATTCTGATCCTATGTTGTATGGACATTTTTTGATGGCCGACGGACGGCACTTATACCCCATACATCCTGTATATTACTTTTGTGCGAGATCGTGCGTATTTGCTTGGTTTCCGCACAAAACCAATCCGCGGTAAGTCTAAAATTCCACATTCAGTATTCCCAACCTAACACACATAACAATTTCCCTCTTCTTACCGCTTAAGTGACATATTGATTTTACTGCTTTAGGCTTCTAACATATTATTTTTAGAGAAGTTTAATATAGTAATAATTATAAATTGGAAACTTACCACTGCAATTTCACCTAAATTGCACTGTTAATTATTGTTTTTAAATATTTGCAAAAATCAAGTAAATTCTACAACTACACTAAAGCTACTGGATTCGTGATGTAGGTAACATTAAGGAAGCCGTGAAAAAATCAACAAGATTCCAGATGCCGATGTTATTACTGCAATATGTTATATAAATAATATTGTTAAAATATTAAAATGAAAAATAAATCATTACATAACCTTACCGTTTGTTTTAAGTTCGCATTTATGGACTTGGGGGGGGGGGGAAGACAGACGTATATCACGGCTTGCTGGAGTATAGTAAACACAGAAAACATTTTAAAGCAACAATGTTGAAGATAGATATTTTTGTTTTACAAATTTGCCGTCATTGAACAGAAACCAAGATGGAGATTTCATTGCAACTAATTAGAAATTCCTCTTTCAGGTATGTAATAAACGATCTTCGCACAAAATAATGTACGATACACGAGCGGTATGTTTTCTTTCAATTCTCGGAAATTAAAAAAGCTCAACTACGTTTCGCTTTTTCAAACTTTTCCTCGAACATGAAAACTTCAACATACCGCTCTTGTAATGCATATTACTATTGAGAATGATGATGATGATGATGATGATGATGATGATGATGATGATGATGATGATGATGATGTGATCATCTCGGAAACGGTTTTATAAGAAAAAGAAGAATTACATAGACTAAGAAAGCAATTACTCTCAGTTCTTACCAGGCCGAGGTGGACCAGGTTACGGTACTGGCAGTTGGACAGACAGCAGTGTCCCTGGGACGGGTGACATGCGTGGCCCGCATCGCGATTGACACGGCACTCCTCCCGTGAAGCCCCGCGAGGGACGCAGCAGGGATCTCGCGTCAGACAATCTATGGGCAGCCCACAATCACACTCTTCGCCCTGTTCAACCAGCCCTGAAACGAGACGACAGTAAAAGTCAGTTCGCACTAATGACGTAACACGGATAATTTTCTACAGTGGTAGGCCGTGGATAAAGACGCGAATTTGCTTTCTAATGCTTCTAGCACTAACGCCCATTCACAATGAAAATCAAACATGAACGTAACATAAACACAGACGTTTACAGTCAGGTTACCAAATGGGATCATTCACAATGATTTATATAAACACTGACATTAACATTACCGTCAGACGTTAACATGAAAGTTTGGAAACTTCAAACGGGATTTGGAAACAATAGGTTTGTTCCAGCAAGCTATTCGGAACGCGTTCCGAACTAATACGGTGTCTGAACTATAGTTCCGTCGCTCTTATTTACGGCAGCCAATCACTTTGCAGGTCGGCTACATTTAAAGGTGTGCGTCTTGCCATTCGCTTCTGATGACGTTATCCACTTCCTAAGACTGGATAAATACTTAATATAATCGCCCGCCATTTTTGTTCTTTCGTTGGCGTTCGCAGAAAGCACACGAGGACGTTATTTCCCGCTCAATTATTCGCTCAATTACAGTGCGTTTGATTTATTATCATAGGAGCTACGACATGATAATGTTTAACGGTGCGACAAATAAATTCCTCGTCTGGTAGCTCGGCAACAAAATAACAAAAATGGCGAACGATACTACCTATAGTCCCGTCGCTCTAATTTCCGGCAGTCAATCACGTTGCAGGTCGGCTACATGTAAACGTGTGCGTCTTGTGATTCGCTGATGAAGACGTTATGCATTTCCTAAGGCTCGATAAATACTTAATATAATCGCTCGCCATTTTGGCTCTTTCGTAGGCGTTCGCAGAAAGGACACGAGGACGTTATTTGCCGCTCAATTATTCGCTCAATTACAGTGCGTTTGATTTATTACCATAGGAGCTACGACATGATATGTTTAACGGTGCGGCAAATAGATTCCTCGTCTGGTAGCTCGGCAACGAAATAACAAAAATGGCGAACTATACTACCTACCTATGGGAATCTGTGGGGGCGGAGTCTATCTGTGCCGAAGTGTATTGTGTGCAGTATCAGCTCGAGGCCGCTAAGGGGTAAGATGCTCGTAATAGAGAGTTCAGATAGAAATGATACCCTCTCTGCAAGCGATTGGTAGTTTCGTTCAACCAATGCCTCCCCTCAGAGCAGTCATTGGTCCTAGTCCTCCCACATATCACTTGCGCAGAGGTCTTATTTCGTCTTTATACTCTATAGATACCTGGGATGGACCATAGACTTTATAGAGCCTTCACTTCGTAAGCAAAGAGGTGGGAATCATGCCGGAAATAATAGCGACACCTCTATAGTTCGGGATTTTACGTTGTTGGAACGATTCTTGAACTGTTCTTTCACGGTCTTCGGAGTTTCTTCTCATATTAAAATTATATTCATCTTCCGAACTTAACTCGCCATAAAATATATCGCTATCACCTTCCAAATCACTTATGATCGACTATTTTTTTATTTTAACCTGCCTATTCTCAAAGCTTTTTAGATTAAACCATCTGCGCATGCGTCAACAGTTCAGAATTCCCAGTTTTGCTCTTAATCGAGAACCAATTTCACTCGTTCCAAACGAGTTCTAAAGCACGTTGGAACAGGGAACTAGGAGTTCAATAGCCTATCGGTTCGGAATCAGTTCTAGTCTTATTGGAACACACATTGAGCTATTGTGCATGAACAGGCAGTTCAGAATCGATTCCTATCCACGCTGGAACAAACCTTTTACATAATCGTAGAGCGCTGAAGTAAACAACAGAATATGACGAAATGACGTCGTTATGTTTCCATAGTTACCAAATACCTTTGCGGTCATGTTTATGTTCTCATAGTAAATGATGGTATTATCTTTTGTTTTACAGTAATATTTACTTTCTCAAGTTAACGCTTACATTGTGTTTATTTTGCAATGTAAATGGGTCTTTACACGCATTCACAACGAAAATTAAACATAAACATAACATAAACAGATAAGTTTGCGGTCAGGTTACCAAATGGGATCATTCGCAATGATTTACATAAACACTGACATTAACATTACCGTTAGACGTTACCATGAAAGTTTGAAAACTACAAACTCTCATGTTCATGCTTAAGCCTACGTGATTTGGAAACAATACACAATCGTAGAGCGCTGGAGTATACAACACAATATGACGAAATGACGTTGTTATGTTTCCATAGTTACCAAATATCTTTGCTGTTATGTTTATGCTCCCATCGTGAATGAAGGCAGGCTCATTCACAATGAAAATTAAACATAACGTCAGCATTAACTTAAAAATGTAAACGTTACGATAAAATCAAAAAGCCGTACCATCATTCACGATGGGAACATAAACATAACCGCAAAGATGCTTGGTAACCATGGAAACATAACGACGACGCCATTTCCTCATATTCTGTCCACGATTGTGTACTGTTTACAAATCACGTAAGCATAAGCATGAAAGTTTGGAGTTCGCAAACTTTCATGTTAACGTCTAACGGTAATGTTAATGTCTGTGTTTATGTGAATCGTTGTGAATGATCCCATTTGGTAACATGGCCGCAAACTTATGTGTTTATGTTACGGTTATGTTTGATTTTTATTGTGAATGGGCCTTCATTGACAATGAAAATTAAACATATACGTAACATAAACATAGAAGTTTGCGATCAGGTTACCTTGGGATTATTCGCAAAGCTGAGATGTGGTAAATAGCCTAAGTAAATAAGCAAGACATTGTTATTCTTAATACTATAATAATAATAATAATAATAATAATAATAATAATAATAATAATAATAATAATACGTACATGGCATTGTGACTTTACCGTCTTTGGTTGATAGAGATTGGATTAATCTTGCACAGGATAGGGACCGATAGCTGGCTTATATGAGAACGGCAATGAACCTACGGGTTCCTTAAAAGTCATTTGTAAGTAAGTATTACTAATTAATTATTAATTACGTTAAAATTTCATTACTTAGTATACTTCCGTATTCTTCACCTGACATTATTAGGAACATTAAATCCAGACGTTTGAGTTGGGCAGGGCATGTAGCACGTATGGGCGAATCCAGAAATGCATATAGAGTGTTAGTTGGGAGGCCGGAGGGAAAAAGACCTTTGGGGAGGCCGAGACGTAGGTTGGAAGATAATATTAAAATGGATTTGAGGGAGGTGGGATATGATGACAGAGAATGGATTAATCTTGCTGAGGATAGGGACCAATGGCGGGCTTATGTGAGGGCGGCAATGAACCTCCGGGTTCTTTAAAAGCCAGTAAGTAAGTAAGTAAGTTATACCCGTACTTCCATTTCATCAGTTCCTTTACTGCAAATCAACATGTGTGTGTCTAATGCCTATCCACTTCACTTGCGTGATTCGGATTCCGCATGCTGCGGATAGATGGCAGGACTGTGACCCATTTTCAAGTTGCACACCACTTCGGCGGGCCACGTTATGCATGATGTATATCTGTGAAAAGTTATGTCGTGTACTAGGGTGAGTGTATGTTAAGTGTTCGTGTAAGTGTAATGTAGGGAATGGATGAGGATGATGATGAAGGCGAGGAAGGGATAAGGTGAAACCCGGTGCCGGCACGTAGCCTACTCCTATCGAATAGCACCAAGGGGGCCGCCAGGCTTAACGTCCCCATCTCTTCATATGCACTGCGGAGAGATTTGGGATTTAACCCAGGCATATTGGTGCACAATTTAGTGATTAAAATTTGTGCACCGCCATCTCTCCTAATCCCGAAGTAGAAATTTTACAAGAAAATTTCTGAACCCGCCGGGAATCGAACCCAGGCCGGCTAGTCTGGAGACATACACAATACCACAGAGCTAACTCGGCGGACTATCTGAACAGGTCTACATGCAGAAATTTCGTCCTCCCCCGTCACACATAGGCTACATACATACACACACATGCAAACATACATACAGAAGACATTTTAACAGGCTAATCATTTAGAAAACGACAGATTGGATAATGCATCAACTTGGGCAGTCCTGCAATATTAAAAACGCGTAAGAGAGACAATATCGTGGAGCAGAGATTACACAAGCACTCCCGTGGTGCACCGTACGCTAATAGGTTTACGACGGCTCCTTTGCCTATCCCCAAGGCGTAGATTATTGCCCCTACGTAATGTGCCAGCACCGTCATTAACAGAGTCCTGAACGCTCCCGAAATGCGGTAAGCGTTGTCTTTATTCACACTCAGGGTTCATGTTCCAGGGTCGCAGGTCATATAAGGCTATTGTAAGCGTTCCCAGCGCAACTGGATTCGATTCTATGACGTAGTAGCATGAGAAACAGTACTTAAACTTTGAACAACGTAGTTTATAAAACGAAAAGCTACCTAGTCCACCGCTGTGGAATAATGGTTAACGAGTCTGACCGTGAAACGAGAGAGCAAAAGATGGATAACTTTCGGCGCTGGACTCGGGACTCATGTCGCTGGCATTATCACCTTCATCTCACTCAGACGCTAGATAACCATCGCAGTTGATAAAGCGTCGTAAAATAAACCAGTTTTAAAAAAAAAGCTTCCTAGAAACAACTAATAAATTTGTTAATGACAGAGCCTCTTTATTACTAGTAGGCTACATTTAAAATCCAAAAATGTATTCAAAATGGCGGGTTAATGGGCATGTTCTATGTATACGAAGAAGTTTGGAATCGAATTCTAAATGTTTTAAATTAAACTTTTATGTCTTATTCCCCAACAGAATCGGTATAATGTGCAAGACTCAACATATATATAGTCCGGGTCAGCTTATTTCATACCCTAAGGGTGAAACTTAACCATTTTTCCCCCATTACTACATATGATAGGGGATTATAGTGATTTTCTAGTTTGCAAGTTGAATTTTCTTTTGCCAACTTCGTTTCGAATTTCGATACTGACAAATACTACAAATGGTAGTGATTTTGTAACTGATATGTTGGCAGCTGACTTCCATGAAATTTAAATTTTACTAGATCTCTGAGCCTGTTAGTGGAAGCTAATGAAATTTGAACATACTAATAATTAATTAATATCAGTATCAATATTAATACATAATAGTTATTTTATGTGTTGCGTTGTGGTTATAATTCAAGACTATAGTCAGGTAAGTTTTCGGAATTAGTACTAATAATTTCATATGGTCAAACAAAATACATTTTTAGGTTAGGTCTCGTGAGTCAATTGTTTAGTCAAACCAATGAATTTCATATTGCCAGACAAAATACTTGATGTGTTGATCCCTTTCTCGTATAGTTTGCCGACGAAAATATGTTACAAATTATTGAATTACTTATTTAGAATAACCTTCCAACATAAAGTACTGTAAGTAAATAAGTCATTTAGTACGTAGGATCGTGTGATATCTGATAATAGTTGGCAACACTGACAAGACGGCAATATTTGCTGTTTAGGGACTGTTCTGATGTGACTCTCACTATAGCTCCTGCCCTGTTTCCCACAATGTAGGTGTAGGTTATACTGGGTGTTCAGTTCAAAGTGTGTCATGGCTCGCTGTATGCCGTCATGTGGCTAGTCGATGAGCCTAGAGAATTCAATCTTCCTACACTTCCGCAGAGGTGTATTACTTATGTGCTAGAGAAGTTGCCTAGCAAGTACGGCGTTCATTCAGAAGAGTACTTACCGATACGTACGGTAACGCCGGTAGTGGCAGGTATGTGAACTTTTTCGAAATGTGTACTGAGGTATTTTTTTTTATTACTGTCGGGATATGGGGAGAGGGTTGAGACGATTACTTAGCCTACGTATTTGTTGACATTAACTTCGACGGTCAACATGGACACGGAGCATTTGATTTGTATTGTGGAATGTTACCGTACGCAACCGATGATAACAAATACCCTGCGTACGACTTGGCCGCGCAAAATACAGTTCGAAAGAGGTTATGGTAGCACACAGACCGAACAGACCGTCATCTGTTGCTACGACGTTCAAGTTATACCGTACACGTTCTCAAGTTCAGATTGAACGCCTTGATTAATAGGCAACTTCTCTGACACAAAAGCTGAAACTCGCTTCAAATCGCTGACTCATCAACAGTGACGTCATGACACACTTTGAAATGAACACCCAGTATACTATGGTATGCACCAAAACAAACACTACTGAAATTGTCGCTCTGATACTGCGCATGTACGTGTCGTATCCATGGTGAAGTTTGTTTATCTCACGTTGTATTGTTGATATATAATATAATAAAATGGTTCTCACAACTGAGGAAAAAGTGTATATTGTAGAGTATTATTTCCGTTCATACGGGCTAGGAGGCCCTAGTATGAAACAAGTTTCAGATGAGTTTCGTGGTAAGTTTCACAAAGCTCCGCCGAGTAACGCGGTTTAAGTTGTTGATAAGTTTCGCCGTACAGGAAGCGTCCTCACTCAAAGAAAGGCTGCACAAGTCGGCCTGTTACTTACTTACTTACAAATGGCTTTTAAGGAACCCGAAGGTTCATTGCCGCCCTCACATAAGCCCGCCATCGGTCCCTATCCTGTGCAAGATTAATCCAGTCTCTATAATCATATCCCACCTCCCTCAAATCCATTCTAATATTATCCTCCCATCTACGTCTCGGCCTCCCTAAACGTCTTTTTCCCTCCGGTCTCCCAACTAACACTCCATATGCATTTCTGGATTCGCCCATACGTGCTACACGCCCTGCCCATCACAAACGTCTGGATTTTAAGTTCCTAATTATGTCAGGTGAAGAATACAATGCGTGCAGTTCTGTGTTGTGTAACTTTCTCCATTCTCCTGTAACTTCATCCCGCTTAGCCCCAAATATTTTCCTAAGCACCTTATTCTCAAACACCCTTAACCTATGTTCCTCTCTCAGAGTGAGAGTCCAAGTTTCACAACCATATAGAACAACCGGTAATATAACTGTTTTATAAATTCTAACTTTCAGACTTTTGGACAGCAGACTGGATGATAAGAGCTTCTCAACCGAATAATAACACGCATTTCCCATATTTATTCTGCGTTTAATTTCCTCCCGAGTGTCATTTATATTTGTTACTGTTGCTCCAAGATATTTGAATTTTTCCACCTCTTCGAAGGATAAATCTCTAATTTTCATATTTCCATTTCGTACAATATTCTGGTCACGAGACATAATAATATACTTTGTCTTTTCGGGATTTACTTACAAACCGATCACTTTACTTGCTTCAAGTATAATTGCCGTGTTTTCCCTAACCGTTTGTGTATTTTCTCCTAACATATTCACGTCATCTGCATAGACAAGAAGCTGATGTAACCCGTTCAATTCCAAACCCTGCCTGTTATCCTGAACTTTCCTAATGGCATATTCTAGAGCGAAGTTAAAAATTAAAGGTGATAGTGCATCTCCGTGCTTTAGCCCGCAGTGTATTGGAAAAGGATCAGATAGAAACTAGCCTATACGGACTCTACTGTAAATAATGATAATCATCGGGGAGCTCCTGACCCAGGTGTTACAGTCTCCGAAAAGAAGTCTTCGGCGAACAACTTTGAAAACTGGTATCAGTACAATGTCCATCGAATGTTCAAGGGATATGCATATCGAATCCAGATTGAACAGCGTTTGAGTAATATTGGTCTTCGTGCCAGAATTGTGTACTATGGTTCGGATTTTCTGTATCCATCGCATTTACTTTCCTTACATCACCCAATGCGTATGTATGGGGTATGTTGAAGAAATCAATTTTTCGACAGAATCCGCCTACAACAAATTGTGGACTTGCGAGGAAAAATCGTAGTTTTTTTCGCCACTTGCAAGAACCTAAATTTGCAAACATGTTTCGAAATCTATGCGAACGTTATGAGTATTGTTTGGAACATAATGGAAAGCATTTTGAACATGTTTTTTTTATAGAGAAAGTTAGAGAAAAGTGAGTCATTTTCATGTCTTCATGTTTAGCCTATTATACAGTATACATACACAGGGCTTTCATTTCAAAATTTCCCAGTCTAAATAACTAATTATTAAATTGAATTCAATTGAAACAAAAAATAGTTTTTTTTTATCATTTGAACGGAATCAACATACCTGTCTTGTGCAATAAACTTGCTAGAACGTGTTAAGAAGAGAGTGAGACAGAGATACTACACCTCACTCTTTCTTCTAACGGAGGCATCTTGCGGCAACAGTGTACTATTTGTATTGAGGGGAAAGTCTGAAACCAGGCTTAATTGCATTTTAGATATCACCCCCACCCCCAGCCACTCCTACTTTGAAATTTCAAATGGCACCCCTGTATTTTTATACTTAAATATGAAAGAACATTCAATTGTTTATACACCTCATTTGTTTTCGCATCTTTTGTTTCTTATCGTCGCCTGGCAATCTGAATTATTGTTACTGTTGATTAGAGCTAAAGGGAATAAAGCTACAAAAACTTATTGAGCATTTCATGTAATAGTTGTGTTTGTGTATTAGATTATTTTAAAATGGTGTGTATCCTTCAAGAGAGAACATAAATCATCCTTATTGATTACATTTAGGGAATTACACAAAATAAGCTGTTTTCATCTTATAATCAACTGATAATAACAAAAAGACAGGTTGCCAGGCGATGACAGAAAACAAAAGATGCGAAAACAAATGAATGAGATGTATAAACAATTAAATGCTCTTTCATGTTTAAGTATAAAACTATAGAGGTGTCATTTCAAATTTCAAAGTTCGGGGTTGGGGGGTAAAATCTAAAATGCAATTAAGCCTAGTTACAGACTCCCCCCTCAATATCTAAATTGACGTGCTTTTGTTTAAATTGAATTCAATTTAAATAATAGTTATTTAGACTGGGAAGTTTTGAAATGAAAACCCTGTATAACAGACTTGGGGATATTTGCATGACACGATTACGTCTGTATGATTAAACTGGTACAAAAGCTGTAAATGAAAACGTAATTAACTGAACACGAAGAATATTAAATTAAAAAAAAAACTTTTTATGCTCAAAACAATAAAATCTACAATGCCTTGTTGAAATAGTTTTTTCTCGTTATTTAGCAAAGCTATATCAATTACACGGTTCTCTAGTATCTGTGGAATTGGTGACAATTATAGCGAGATATCTGGAGAGATGAATCTGGAAATTTGGAATCTGGGATTAACTCGAATTTCCCTTATTGCTGGAGAAAATCTCTGAACCAGACAATCCAAGCGGGATCAAACCCACGTCTAAGAAACAAATATTATCATGGGGGCAGATAAAAGTGTTTTTTTTTTCTTCCACCATGTTAATAATGTCAAAACAAGTGCTTATACAAATTTTGGCCACTTGAACGCAGTTACGAAGGCCGTAAAAAATAAGTTCGCCAGGGATCGTTAGCAGAAAGAAAACACAATTCATCAGAAAAATTTATTGTAACAGACACAGCAATTGCTGAGCTATTTTTCAACATATCCCCCACCGGAATTGAGACATTTTTCATATCATGGGATCGACAGAGAGGTGCAGACGGCTGTCAAACGCTGGTTCCGATCCCAGGCGGCTGACTTCTACAAAACACACACACACACACACACACACACACACATATATATATATATATATATATATATATATAAGTTCATCCCACAGTTTAACAAATGTATCGATTCCGGTGGAGAATATGTTGAACAATAGCTGAACATTTGCTGTATCTGTTCCAATAAATCTTTCCATGAAATTGCGTTTTCTTTCTGTAAACGGCTCCAGGAAAACTTATTTATTTTTACTACCCTCGTAACTCTGCTCGAGTGACCAAAATTTGTATAATCACTTGTTTTGACATTATTAACATGATGGAAGAAAAAAAAATATATTTTTTTATCTGCTCCCATACGAATGTTAAGAGTAGCCTCAAATAAAACAGTCATCAATCAGTATTGGCTATGTCCTTATACGAGTTTTTGTATCCTTAAGCATGAGATAACCCTGCTATAGAAGGCGACCACAATAACGTCTTGAAAAATATTGGGGTGGTTGAGGGCGCTGACAGATGGCCTTGTTATGCATTCCTGATGCTTGCTCTATAGGATTCATGTCGGGTGACTGGACGCATTATGCATATGCAAAACTTTTGTGGATGTGTGTATTGAGACACAAGAAGCAACCCTCTTAGATATAACATGTAGCGCCGACCAGTTCCTGAATAAGAATGAGTTTTGACGTAGTAGCTGCTTGCTTAATACCCCAAAATATTTCAAATCAATTAAAGATAAAGATCGGAGTACAGAAGTCTGATTAGTGTAATCTGTTACTAGTCTGCGATGTATGCGATGGAGGAGGAAATGAACTGGCCGCCCTACTCCGTTATCTCCTGGCTTCGTTGCCTCAAGAGTGATGCCTTATTGACGTCACTTACGAGGTTCAAACCTGTCTTCGAACAGTTGACTAAAAAACAACAATACACAGTAGAACCCTTATTATCCGTGGTAATGAAGGGGATTGACTGAACGGTTAATCGAAAAAATCGGATAATCCGTACCGTTACAAGAGCGGTATGTTGAAGTTTTCATGTTCGAGGAAAAGTTTGAAAAAAGCGAAACGTAGTTGAGCTTTTTTAATTTCCGAGAATTGAAAGAAAACATACCGCTCGTGTATCGTACATTATTTTGTGCGAAGATCGTTTATTACATACCTGAAAGAGGAATTTCTAATTAGTTGCAATGAAATCTCCATCTTGGTTTCTGTTCAATGACGGCAAATTTGTAAAACAAAAATATCTATCTTCAACACTGTTGCTTTAAAATTTTTTCTGTGTTTACTATACTCCAGCAGGCCGTGATATATGTCTGTTCCCCCCCCCCCAGTCTATAAATGCGAACTTAAAACAAACGGTAAGGTTATGTAATGATTTTTGCAAATATTTAAAAACAATAATTAACAGTGCAATTTAGGTGAAATTGCAGTGGTAAGTTTCCAATTTATAATTATTACTATATTGAACGTCTCTAAAAATAATATGTTAGAAGCCTAAAGCAGTAAAATCAATATGTCACTTAAGCGGTAAGAAGAGGGAAATTGTTATGTGTGTTAGGTTGGGATTACTGAATGTGGAATTTTACACTTTCCGCGGATTGGTTTTGTGCGGAAACCAAGCAAATACGCACGATCTCGCACAAAATATTTTTGCAAATTAAGTGAATAACACCCACTTTCTCCGTGGTCTTGTGTTTAATAAGCTTGGTAGTGAATCAGAAGTTCATTAATTTAAGTTCGGTTGTCAACGACGTGTTTTAAGGGGTAAGAAAACTTCTTTTAATGGCTGTCAGCGGAAAGATAGGAATAGTAAAGGTCTCATATTGTAGATTTACATACTGTATACACTTTATCCTTCATTTTTATTAAATCGTGCACAGTTGTAAAAAAAATATTGCCCCCTCAAGCAAAAACTGAAATAACGCCCCTGATATAACTTCCAAACAAACTGAGTCATCAAGCTGAACTAGGCAGCTATGGAATGTGTGCAAGTACGGGATCTAGCCTGTGCACAATTACTGTGAGTAATGACTCCACAATGAGAGTAAAGTAGGCCTTATCTGTCCCATAGTCTCTAACGATGCGAAACTTGCATTACTGAGATATCAACTTGTGGATCAGCTGTACTGTAGCCGGGATATATGACAGGTGAAGGGGAAGGCTAATGACCACCCAAAGAAGTATAATCCATGTTCACCTTTTTGCTCTCCCTGTGAATGAATGAATGAATGAATGAATGAATGAATGAATGAATGAATGTAATTTGGCTGCTCCACTTTTAAAAGGGGCCTCGTACTTACATCATTAAATGTGCCCATTGTGCCCCAGAAAACTATGAAGTTACAGCAGATCGGTCTTTATTAAAAGGCAAAAATATCCCCAACTCCCCAGTCTCGTATTGTGATGCGAAATAACCCACAATTTCGCTATCCCCAAACAACTTAATTATTTGCATTTTGTTCGATACTTAGCACAACACGCTTTATTTTGACACTCATGGAATTCATTTTATATAGAAGTTGTAGAGTACGGCAACTCGAACAGTAGACCAACACTTTGTAAGTGTAAATACTTGTAATAACACTCTGTAGAAAAAATACATATACTATAGTCGCGACGCTGTTATTCCCGACGTGACTCCTCCTCTTTGCTTACGTCTTAGGAAGTGAAGGCTCTATAAAGTCTAGGTAGGTAGTATCGTTCGCCATTTTTGTTCTTTCGTTGCCGAGCTATCACACGAGGAATGTATTTGCCACACCGTTAAATAGTATCATGTCGTAGCTCCTATATAATAAATCAAACGCACTGTAATTCAGCAAATAATTGAGCGGCAAATAACGTCCTCGTGTGCTTTCTGCGAACGCCAACGAAAGAGCCAAAATGGCGGACGATTATATATATATAGTATTTATCGAGCCTTAGCAAATGAATAACGTCTTCATCAGCAAATCACAAGACGCACGCGTTTAAATGTAGCCGACCTGCAACATGATTGGCTGCCGGAAATTAGAGCGACGGGACAATAATATGATATACAATAGTATCTACTTCATATGTTTCTGTAGGAAAAAAAAATGAGCGAGTAAAAGACAGTCGGATAATCCGCCAATCCGTCACTCTATTAACCGATTGGTGGATTATCCGTCTATCTTTCTCTCGCTTTTTTTCTGCAGAAATACGTGAAGTACGTTACTGTACATTGTATTAGCACGTTATTTTTTCAAGAGATAGCTATTACAAGACTTTTCTCTTACACAGTATGGTCTATTGTTCAAACATCTGTATAACTTCTACATAAAATGTCTTCTACAGGTGTCAAAATAGATTTTGTTGTGCTAAGTATCGAAAAAGTGGTTTGGGGAAAGACAAACTGTAACTCATCTCGCATCAGAATACGAGATTGGAGTGTATAAAATATATAAATCTATAACACGAGACCTCCACTACTCATATATTTTCATAAACAGCCATTACAAGGAGTTTCCTTGCCCCTTAAAACCTCGTTTTTGACAACCAGACTTAAATTACTCAACTGCTGATCCACTACCTAGCGTTTTAAATACAGGACTATGGAGGAAATTACGAAAATGTAAATATTATTCACTAAATTTACGAAAATCTTTCATGGTATGGATTATCCGACTTTTTCGATTAACCGTTCAGTCTGCCCCCTTCATTACCACGGATAATAGAGGTTCTACTGTATTATTTTGTAGGGACCGGTAAACACAATTTATAAATATCTCAGTAAAATCTCTGACTGAAGGAAAAGAAGCTATATATGTCATTATAATCTATATATTACGTATCAATATTACAAAAAAAAATATATTTAAACGCCCTTTTCAATAAATCAGCATTACTTAAATGGGAAACTTTGGAAAACAGACGTAGGAAAACTAGAATAACATCATTGTATAGAGCACATCTAGGTCAGAAAGCATGGGTAGACATAACGGCTCGGTTAGAAAAGCCAACGTACTATGGTAGGAACGATCATGATTTTAAAATCAAATGTAGGAAACAAAAAACGGATGTAGGTAAATTCTCATTTTTAAATAGAACTATAAATGATTGGAATGACCTACCTGCAGCGGTCTTTGAGGGCTGTCCTTCCTTAAGGAGATTCAAGAATAATTTAAAAAGTTGTATATAAAGTGAAAATTAAAATTAAGGTGACATTCAACATTTAATTTTTTTAAGGTGACATGTATTTATCTAGGCTGACGAGTTTACTTCCTTGGTTTGAATTGTAAATTATTTAAAACTAGCGTGTAAGAGGGCCTTAGACTAGAAATGTTTAGTTTAAATGTAGTTCTGTTTATAAGTATGCATAAGGATGTAATTATTTGACTTATTTGAACTGTTGTATCAGTGAAGCGAGGTGAGTCAGTGAAGTTATGGTTTTACAGTGCAGTGAACAGTTCCGATCAGTGATAATTTATAGCGTAAATGAAATGTGTTCTATAGTGTCAGTGAAATGAGCTACAGAGTGTCAGTGAAATGTGTGCTAAAGTGTCAGTGAAATGCGTCATAGTGCCACTACAGGGAATGAGATGAGAGTAAAGTGAAAGACTATTGAAACTTATGTAGGGCCTATACATAATTATGTAGGTTGTGTTGTAAAATTAGGTATTTTATTTTATGTTTTATTATTATTGTGTTAAATTGTATTGTGTATTATTATTGTATTGTGTGTAAAATTGTATATGTGTTGTAAAATTGTATTGTGTATTGTAAATTTTATTGTGTATTGGTTATCATTTTATTGTGTATTGTTAATATTGTATATACCACTGCCACCGGGTGCTTGCCCACTTGCAGTGTAAATGAATACATACATACATACTTCCTTTCCATTTATAACGAATGAACAGTTTTATAGGTTAAATTTCATCAGTCCTAAACAGTTAAACAAATTAAATCATTGTGAATCATAATGATGATGATGATGATGATGATGATGATGATGATGATGACGATGATGATCTTCGTAGTCACCTTACGCTATAATATTTATTTGCACGCATTCTACAACCCTCCGTTAAACAATGCTTGTAGTGTAGCGGTATTAGAAAACGACTACGGCCCGTTTGCCCTACAACTATCGCCCCCATTTGCTTCACGATTGTAGTTCACGTTCCTTAAATCCTGCGAGCACGATGAGCCCCACTTTCTCATCTGCCTCACCCTCGCCCCTTCCTCATGCCCCTTTAAGGCTCGACTATCGACGAACAACGTCGTGGCTACCAATCGATATCCGAGAGAAAGGCGACAAAAACCTCACTAGGAGAAGCGCGCCGTGCGGAGCAGTGGATTATATATGCCTCTCGTGCAGCTACTCTGCATACACATCTAAATACTCCGCACTATGGCAACGCGTCTCTTTTGTTCCCACACAAATATGTTACGTATATGGGGCCATGGAAACGTCCCGTACCTTGACGGTGTTGTATCCCGCCGCAAGATTCAGGCTTAAGATTCGTACGGTGAAAGTACTTCAAGCCGTGATTCCACAGATTCACTGGCAATACTATGGAATCACAGGCAATGCTGGTGAATGCAACAAATTCAAACATCGTCTCGTATTATCATCTGTGACTGTAAATTCACAATTGTGGCTATGTCAGTGGCGGCTCTAGCATGTTCACTTTATCGATTATATGGATCATAGGCGCCGACTTCTTTGAAATATTGGAAGGGGGACAGGAATCTGCACAAAAGTCTCAAGGGCAGGTCTTTCACTGCAAACCCAGCATTCTCCAGTCTTTTCTATTTTCTGCCTTCCTCTTAGTCTCCGCATATGATCCATATATATTAATGTCGTTTATCATGTGATATTTTCTTCTGCTCCGAATTCTTCTCCCGTTCACCATTCCTTCCAGTACATCCTTCAGAAGGCAGTTTCTTCTCAATCAGTGATCCAACTAATTCCTTTTCCTCTTTCTGATCAGTTTCAGAATCATTATTTCTTCACTCACTCTTTCCAACACAGCTTCGTTTCTTATTCTGTCTGTCCATTTCACACGCTCCATCCTTCTCCATATCCACATTTCAAATGCTTCTAGTAGTTTCTCTTCACTTCGTCGTTATGTCCATGGTTCTGCCCATACAATGCTACACTCCACACAAAGCACTTCACTGGTCCCTTCCTTAGTTTTTTTTTCTCCAGAGGTCCGCAGAAGATGCTTCTTTTTCTATTAAAAGCTTCTTTGCCACTGCTATTCTCTTTTTAACTTCCTGACAGCAGCACTGCTTATAGAACACCCAAAGTATTTAAGCTGTCTACTTGTTCTACTGCCTAGTTTAGAATTCGCAAGTTTACCTTCTTTACTTCTCTTCCTAATGTAAATTACGTACCGTGTAAGTAGGATAAGACGTCAAAACTAGGCCTATGTGTGGAAACTGGAAATGTAAGCCTACCGTAAGGTGGAGTAAACTTGGCCATAAAAATAATATAAAGCATAATATCAGCCACTTATGACTTAAAATAAAACATGCTTAAGAAATGGAGAAATAATAATTAACTTTAAAAATATGTTGCATCTGATATCATGACAAACCATTTTTTGTTATGACTAAGTTTACCCCAGCAGTCAAATTTACTCCCGTTTACGGTATGGAAAACAGTTCATTCCAGAGTAAATATGAAAAGGTACGCCACGGGATATACTGTACTCTATAAGGTCCTTCCTAAGAAAATATTGCTCCCTCAAGCAAAAACTGAAATAACGCCCCTAATATAACTTCCAAACAAATTGAGCCATCAAGATGAACTAGGCAGCCGTGGAATGTGTGCAAGTACGGGATTTAGCCAGTGCACGTGGATTGTCTGTTGTCCATATTCACAATTACTGTGAGTAATGACCTCTACTTTTTAACTTTGCTCTAGAATATGCCATTAGGAAAGTTCAGGACAACAGAGAGGGTTTGGAATTGAACGGGTTACATCAGCCTCTTGTCTATGCGGATGACGTGAATATGTTAGGAGAAAATCCACAAACGATTAGGGAAAACACGGAAATTCTACTTGAAGCAAGCAAAGCGATAGGGTTGGAAGTAAATCCCGAAAAGACTAAGTATATGATTATGTCTCGTGACCAGAATATTGTACGAAATGGAAATATAAAAATTGGAGATTTATCCTTCGAAGAGGTGGAAAAACTCAAATATCTTGGAGCAACAGTAACAAATATAAATGACACTCAGGAGGAAATTAAACGCAGAATAAATATGGGAAATGCCTGTTATTATTCGGTTGAGAAGCTTTTGTCATCTAGTCTGCTGTCAAAAAATCTGAAAGTTAGAATTTATAAAACAGTTATATTACCGGTTGTTCTATATGGTTGTGAAGCTTGGACTCTCACTTTGAGAGAGGAACAGAGATTAAGGGTGTTTGAGAATAAGGTTCTTAGGAAAATATTTGGGGCTAAGAGGGATGAAGTTACAGGAGAATGGAGAAAGTTACACAACGCAGAGCTGCACGCATTGTATTCTTCACCTGACATAATTAGGAACATTAAATCCAGACGCTTGAGATGGGCAGGGCATGTAGCACGTATGGGCGAATCCAGAAATGCATATAGAGTGTTAGTTGGGAGGCCGGCGGGAAAAAGACCTTTGGGGAGGCCGAGACGTAGATGGGAAGATAATATTAAAATGGATTTGAGGGAGGTGGGATATGATGGTAGAGACTGGATTAATCTTGCTCAGGATAGGGATCAATGGCTGGCTTATGTGAGGGCGGCAATGAACCTCCGGGTTCCGTAAAAGCCAATAAGTAAGTAAGTAATGACTCCACAATGAGAATAAAGTAGGTCTTATCTGTCCCATAGCCTCTATCGATGCGAAACTTGCACCAACTTCTGGATCAGCTGTAGGCCTACTGTAACCGGGATATATAAGACAGGTGGAGTTGGGGATCTTATTGCCTTTTAATAAAGACCGATCTGCTGTAACTTCATAGTTTTCTGAGGCACAATGGGCACATTTAGTGGCGGAAGTACGAGGCCCCCTTTTAAAAGGGAAGCAGCCCAAATACATTCATTCATTCACAGGGAGAGCAAAAAGGTGAACATGGATTATACTTCTTTGGGTGGTCATTAGCCTTCCCCTTCCCGGTGAAGGTATGCAATCCCGTCAATAGTTTAATGTATAATACTAACGACCTATTGTATTCTAATAGCCAACGGTTTTCATCAGACATCGGATGTTAACGTGATAAAATTAAAGATTTTAGACACCTAAAAAGGAATGGGTCCCGCACCATACAGTAGTAGTCAAACGTATCATATCTTAACTCGCGTTAAGGAATGAACTCTGGTTCGAGTCCTCATGGCAGAAGAAAATGTATTCTTATGAGGGATGCAATTGGACTACTACCCCTGATCACATATATAACAGATTGCTCAGGCTTATAGGCTTTGACGGCAACCCTTTTATCAGTTTCACAATGCTGCTATCTAGCTACTACATAAGAAGTCATGTTATAACTCTCATTTGAATTGCATGAGAAACTGTACTTCCATCTAGCGATCGTTCTCAATCGACGGTGGTGATCCTGGCAGTTGTTCTCTTCCACAAGTTACTGCTTTTGAAATGGAAAAATCGAAAAATCGAAGGAGAATTGGGAGGAAAATTTAAAAGGTACGCAAAACGCGTCCTTGCAAGTGGGTTGGGGGCTGTACAAAACTAAATATGTGAGCTCCAAGCCTGTTGGCCACTAGTCTCACTCCGGGTTACGCTGCTCCCCTGAAGGAGCTCTAGAAAATTTTGAAGGGGAAGCCGAAATTGGACGTAACCTCTTAGGTACCACATACGCGAGGGGGCTGACATTGATCAATTGATCACGGAACGGGGCGAGGAGGAGTTGGCTGGTGTTTGCCGTTAGAATGGCAAGATGCCGTCATCTGTTGTTCGATGACAATGCATGTGAAGGCCGTCGGAAGAAGCGCCGTGAAATCTAATCTGCAATTTGAGAGGTCCCTGTCCTTTCAATTTGCGACTTATTGAGTGACCTCGTATATTTAATAGACTATTAATATTATCTGAACTAGGGCATACATCGTTTATAATAAGGGTGGAATATGTATGGGGAAGGGCATATAGGTCCGTGGCCCATTTCTTATAGGGCTCATCCCGACATTTGTCTTACGCCTGAGGAAAACCACGGAATACATTAGGCGAGATGAGTTGTCTCATGTATAAGAGACTAGCCAATTTGGCTATTATGTAGGAGGTGATTGTTGTCATGAGCCTTGTTGAATCGTCTCAATTTTGAGACAAGCCATTTGGCTATATGATAGCTCGATTACGAAGAGGGGGAGAGATGTAATTAGTTGATTAATTTAAGTAATTAGGGAGATTTTTGAAATGGGGATGGTCAATCTTTTATATACGTGATCAGGGCTATTACGAACAATCGGCGAAATAAACCTCGAGAAGAATAAAGAAGTTTAGACCTATATAGTATGTGTGGACCTGGAAAAGGCGCTTGACAGAGGGGATTGGAATAAACTGATGGGGATCCTGAAGAAAATATGTGTGGATTGGAAAGAGAGAAGGCTGTTCAGTAATCTTAATATGAAACAAAGAGTCAAAGTCAGAATCGGAAAAGAAATGTCAGAAGGAAGTGAAATAAGGAGAGGAGTACGACAAAGATGTTCAACATCTATTTGGAAGATTTAGTGAAGAACTGTTTTCAGGACATGGAAGGGGTACCAGTAGGACGAAGAAGAATAAAGTGCATAAGATTTGCTGATGATATGGCATTGTTAGCAGAAGAGGAGACGATACTCTGGGATATGCTAGTCCTACTGAAGGTAAATGACAGCTATGAGCACAATAGTATGAAGATAAATGCAAACAAGACGAAGATTATAGTTATCGGAAGAAAAATAAATACGGTAAACGTGCGAATACTAAGTGAGGGGGTAGAGCAAGTGGACAGCTTCAAATGGGCCTACTTGGGGTGTACTATAAGCAGTAACATGAGCTGCTGCCAGGAAGTCAAAAGGAGGATAGCAATGGCAAAGAAAGCTTTTAATAGAAAAATAGCATCTTCTGCGGACCTCTGGAGAAGGAACTAAGGAAGAGACTAGTGAAGTGCTTTGTGTGGAGTGTAGCATTGTAGGGACAGAAACATGGACATCACGACGAAGTGAAGAGAAGTGACTAGAAGCATTTGAAATGTGGATATGGAGCGTGTGAAATGGACAGACAAAATAAGAAATGAAGCTGGGTTGGAAAGAGTGGGTGAAGACAGAATGGTGCTGAAACTGATCAGGAAGAGGAAAAAAAATTGGTTGGGTCACTGGCTGAGAAGAAACTGCCTTCTGAAGGATGCACTGGAAGGAATGGTGAACGGGAGAAGAATTCGGAGCAGAAGAATATATCAGATGATAGACAATATTTAAGATATTATATTGTATTGTATCGTATTTATTAACATTCCATGGTATTCATACATTGCTTACAGCTAGAATATGGAACAAGTCAAAAAACTTATTACTATTATAAAATCTTAATTTATAGTCACAGTCTAGATGAAATATATACAGATGAGATTTACAATATAGTCTACTAGTACAACACAAAGTTTTAGTATCATTTTCATGAAGTGTTATTGAATGTCATGAATTCACCTACAGAATAGAAGGCGTGAGAAATTAGGTACTTCTTTAATTTGGCCCTAAATAATTTTATGTTTTGAGTATCATTTTTATGTCGATAGGGAGGCTATTAAAAATTGTTACTGCCATATAACGCACTCCTTTTTGATAGCACGATAGACTTGCCGATGGAGTATGAAAGTCATTTTTTGACGTGTATTTATGCTATGAACTGTTGAATTAGTTACAAAGTTTTCACGATTACATACGAGGAAGATTATTAATTAAAAGATATACTGACAAGCGATGGGCATTATTTGTAGTTTTTTGAAAATAGTCCTACACGATTCTCTAGATTTGGCACTTACTATTATTCTAATTACTCTTTTTTTAAATAGAAATATATTGTTACTATCTGTGGAATTTCCCCAGAATATTATTCCAAAACTCATTACCGAGTGGAAGTATGCAACGTATATTGTTTTTAAGGTATTGATATTTACTATCTTTTGCATAGATATAATAGCAAAACAAGCTGAATTTAGTTTGGGGGTAATTTCTTTAATATACAGTATTTGTCCAATTTAACACATTATCGATTTTTAAGCCAAGAAATTTAGTTGTTGTTGTTTCTAATAGGGATTTATTATTAATTATTGCGCTAGAGATTTGCGACGTTGAATTTGGACAGGATTTAAATTGAATTATGTTAGTTTTGTTACAATGTAATACAATTGATTGACTGAGAACCAGTCACATATTTTGAAGAGAATTTCCTCTGTTGAAGATTGGAATGTGTTGGAGTTACTGGCTATAATTATTATACTTGTGTCATCTGCAAATAATATGGGATGACCTACATCTTTTATTAGGGGGGCAAGATCATTTATAAACACTAGAAAAAGTAGGGGACCTAATATTGATCCTTGAGGAATTCCATTATTAATAGTTCCCCATGTCAATGCAGACTTCATAGTTGTATTTATTTCAACTTTCTGTTTCCTATCTATGAGATATGGTGAAACCATTGGTGTGCAACACCTTTAATTCCATAATAGTCTAATTTATCTAGCAGCATTTTATGATTTATACAGTCAATATGTGGATCTTATGCGGAGACTTAGAGGAAGACAGAAAATAGAAAAGATTGGAGAATGCTGGTTTTTAGTGGAAGATCTGCCATTTGGCAGAACACTACGTATGTAAATGTATTCATATTATACCTGCGATATGAAATATATTAATAATTCCTCGGTATCGGGCTTATAATATAACATGTGAAATGAAGTGATTCAGAAACATTAATTATTCGCATGTCCGAAGAACGACAAGAAAGTATTAATTTACTGAGTACAGTATTCAGTATATTAGGCCTTCTTCTTTCTCCCCACTCTTATCTCTACTAAGAGTTCATTGTTTATGAGCTCTTTGATAACGTGTATGTATTATTCCGCTTTTATGATCTTACGATAAAGAATAATTCCGATTTAACACTTGTAATCTTCCTGTTATTCAGCACTTCTCCTTATTAAAGAACCTGCAGGCTTGCATTTGTTCTACAGCTGGCATGTTTGTACCCAAGATTGTATCGCGTTCTGTTTACGAGATATTGTGTACAGTCGAGAATTCTGTCTTTTCAGCATTTTATATATGCAGGCTCTTATCTGTGCTTGCAATGAATAGAATTTCCATGTTATTTGTGGTTGACGTATCTTCTTCGAATATGCAAATAATGTCGAAATAAACAAGAATATAATTTTATTATTAGTTTAAAATTAAATCTCAGATCTTCGCAGTTTTTGAAATAAATAACCACTGAGTAATCCGATTAGTCACAGTGAAACTATACATTCATAACTTCTTTCTGGGTTCTTTTCTTTAATCTATCGATTAGTCACAGTGAAACTATACATTCATAACTTCTTTCTGGGTTCTTTTCTTTAATATATCAATTAGTTACAGTAAAACTATACATTCATGACTTCTTCCTGGGTTCTTTTCTTTAATCTATCAATTAATCACAGTAAAACTATACATTCATGACTTCTTTCTGCGTTCTTTTCTTTAATCTATCGATTAGTCACAGTGAAACTATACATTCATGACTTCTTTCTAGGTTCTTTTCTGTAATCTATCGACTAGTCACAGTGAAACTATACATTCATAACTTCTTTCTGGGTTCTTTTCTTTAATATATCAATTAGTTACAGTAAAACTATACATTCATGACTTCTTCCTGGGTTCTTTTCTTTAATCTATCAATTAATCACAGTAAAACTATACATTCATGACTTCTTTCTGCGTTCTTTTCTTTAATCTATCGATTAGTCACAGTGAAACTATACATTCATGACTTCTTTCTGGGTTCTTTTCTTTAATCTATCGATTAGTCACAGTGAAACTATACATTCATGACTTCTTTCTGGGTTCTTTTCTTTAATCTATCGATTAGTCACAGTGAAACTATACATTCATGACTTCTTTCTGGGTTCTTTTCTTTAATCTATCGATTAGTCACAGTGAAACTATACATTCATGACTTCTTTCTGGGTTCTTTTCTTTAATCTATCAATTAGTCACAGTGAAACTATACATTCATGACTTCTTTCTGGGTTCTTTTCTTTAACCTATTAATGATTTCATCGATAGCATCACAGTTAGAGAGCTGCAGAATAGGGTTTATAACCGGTTTTCTTTCGACCTGTCAGAGAGCATCCGATCGAATGTTCGAATTTTAACCGATTGCCCCTGAAGTTTTGAAGGCTAGACAGAACACTGACATTTTCTGAGTAACAATTGAAGGAAATGTACTACCATAATTTGAAAAATGTATTTGCTTAACCCTTAAATTCGCAAAGCTTCATTTGTCACACTAGTTTATCAAACCTTGTCGGACCGTAAAGAAAACAACTATCGCAATGTCCATATTTTATATGTTGTACAGTATTATAGTACTGTGAATTTAAATTTTCCTACCAATTTTTTTCTATTGTTCTATTGAAATTATAGCATATAACCTATTAACCTGTTGTATCCTATAGGATAATTTGTCAATTTAAGGGTTAATACAGGCCTACAATTGATTGCATACTTTATTAAACTTATCTTCATAACATGGGTAAATTAGGGTCTGTTGGACAGTAGGGCATGTTGGACACTTTGTACTTTAACGTGTTACCTCGCCACTTGTGGGCACCACATTCTGCTAGAAGTCAATGACGGAAGTAGCCCCACTCGTGGCTAATTACGTCATTGACTTCTAGCAGAATGTGGTGCCCACAAGTGGCGAGATAATACGTTAAAGTACAAAGTGTTCAACATGCCCGACTGTCCAACAGACCCTAATTTACCCTATACAGGGTGATTCACGAGGATTTACCACTACCTACGCAGCTTATTTTCGAAGACATTCTGAGGAAAATGTCATGTAAACATGTGTTCTAATCTCAATATTTTTAGAGTTACAATAATTTGAAGTTGTTAGTAAAATGCCTGTTTTCTTTAGTTTTAAGAGTAAAAGAATATTACAAATAGAAAATAAACTATTCAGAAGTATCATTTCTTTAATTGACTAGTGTAAAATCATATAAATTTAGGAACTTGATTCTTTACATTTTAATTATGCATCGTAAGGTACAGCCTTAAATAATTTACAAGAGTGGCGTGATTTGTAATAATTATTGTCATAAATGCGTAAGAAAAATGTAATTTTGTAGTTAAAAATCGAAACAAATTCTGTTTTAAGCAACTATGGAATTTACAACACATTCTTAGCTTCAGAATACAAGCTAATTTAAAAAATGATATTTCTGAATAGTTCATTCTTTATCTGTAGTATTCTTTACCCTTAAAACTAGAGAAAAATGATATTTTACAAACAACTTCAAAATAGTGTAACTCTGAAAATATTGACTTTTTTGCTTAGAATATCTTCGGTAATAAGCTACATAAATGGCGGTAAATCCTCATGAATCACCCTGTATAAATGAACAAATGAACACCGGTAACAACAAAGGAAATAAGTGTAGTGAATAATATGAAATCTGGTATGTAAAAAATACAAGAATAGAATAATAAATTACAATTATTATTTACTAAATAGAAGAGAAAATAAGTGCGTACATTATATTGTAACGTTTACACTTTAAACTCAAATTGCATAACTTTAACATAGTCGTTGTTAATGTCTTTTAATTACTGTAAGCAGATGCATTATTTCATTAATAAATCATTTTAAGAAGATATGTTTTGCTCTTGACGATACCAACTGTAATGAATGAATGGATGAATGGATGGATAGATGGATGGATGAATGGATGGATGGATGAATGGATGGATGGATGCATGGATGGATGAATGGATGGATGAATGAATGAATTGATGAATGAATGAATGAATGAATTAATTAATTACTTAATGTATGAACGTATCAATGAATCACTGAATCAGTTAATGAATCTATGGATGAATTAATTAGTCGATGAATGGATGGATGGGTAGATAAATGGATGGCTCGATGGATTATTTATTTATTTATTTATTTATTTATTTATTTATTTATTTATTTATTTATTTATTTATTTATTTATTTATTTATTTATTTATTTATTTATTTATTTATTTGTTTGTTTGTTTGTTTATTTATTTATTTATTTATTTATTTGTTCATTTACTTACTAATTTATTTATTTATTTATTTGTTTGCTTGTTTGTTTGTTTATGTATTTATTTATTTATTGATTTATTTATTTATTTATTTATTTATTTATTTATTTATTTATTTATTTATTTATTTACTTATTTATTTATTTATTTGTTTGTTCATTTACTTACTAATTTATTTATTTATTTATTTATTTATTTGTTTATTTATTTATTTATTTATTTCTTCATTTACTTACTAATTTATTTATTTGTTTGTTTGTTTGTTTGTTTATTTATTTATTTATTTATTTATTTATTTGTTTGTTTGTTCATTTACTTACTAATTTATTTATTTATTTATTTGTTTGTTTGTTTGTTTGTTTGTTTGTTTGTTTGTTTATTTATTTATTTATTTATTTGTTTATTTGTTTGTTTATTTATTTATTTATTTGTTTATTTATTTATTTATTTATTTATTTATTTATTTATTTATTTATTTATTTATTTATTTATTTATTTATTTATTGTAGTGAGAGAAGAACAATTATCAATTAAATAGTAGGCCTAAACAATGTTATTGGCGTCCTTGCAAGGGCTCTTGTAACTCCTGCATGACTCAATGTGGTCTGCCTTTGCCGTCTACTCACAAAGAGTGAGAAACAACTCGAATATTCGTAAAACCGGACCAGAGACATTCCGCGAGACGGAAGAGCTTTGCGTAGTGACTATAGCGCCAGGCGTTCAATAACAATAATTATACTCTTATTATAATTTATATTTTTCGTAACCGATTGTGCACGTCTCTAATCGCAGATTCATCAAAGCATTCTTTAGAAACTACTGAAAATGATAGGAATTAAACGTTCAACTTGAGATCGGCGGGCATATTTGTATGTAGAATGGAAGTACAGCATGATTATAAAAGAGCTTTAGAAGGGAAACTTGGAGAAGATGAAGGAAAGAAAACCGAAGAAAAAATGGACAGACAACGTTGAGGAATCTCAGGAAAATAGGCGATTACGAATTGCTGATATGAATGAAAATAAATATATGAGGGGGCAAAAGTTCTCCAAGAACTATAATGCCAAGGAGTAAGAAATTCGTCGAATTCTATGACTGAGAGCTCTCATAGATAACATGTTCTGCGTTGACTTAGCAGACGACGGTAACGTGTTAATATGTGTTCACACTAGACGTCATTGATAACAGAGTGTGTTCTTGTGAAAGTGATAATAAATTTACTCAGAATCAGAAACTTCTTCTGAAAGAGGGAGCGATGTACATAGATATGTTAATCGCTCACACAGCAGTCAAAGCCGTTGGAATAGAACTCCCCTTGTACAGACTCAGAAACAAAATTCAGGTGGCCCAATTTTTGTTTATGGGTCTGCACTTCCCTTCCGCAGACTAAAGCCTCGACCACACTTTTCCAGTAACTTGAATTCAAGTCACATGATTTCAAGTAACCCGAATTCAAGTTGCAGTTCAGACATATTCAAGTTATTTTGTTTTCAAGTAGAATAAAATGGCGTAGATGGAAGTTGTGCAAATAGAAATTTCTGTAGTAGCAAGCCTCCGTGCCAGGGAAATGATAAAGATATTGAAGAAATGGAAGACGCTTTGTTCAGTATGGGCACAGTCTAGTATATAAAATCGCGAAGCTCAATACGTAGTAAATATGCAAACATTAGATAGTTGCTCACCACTAGGATCGCTAATATTGCCTCATTACAGGCAATGCAAAATAGTACCGTCACAGTCTATTGTTTCTAGCAACCTCAAAACTCAAGCTTCGTGACTGTATATAGTAGACTGTGGTATGGGTTAGGAATTTGATTAGTAAGACAATACATGACCGTTGACCATTAGAAATAGAATAAGTGAAATCTTCAAGCAGATTTAATAATTCTTAATGTAAATGTAATAAAATAAGCAAGTCTCATTTATCATAATTGAAAATTATTATCTTGAAGCTGTTACAGAACCCAAAAAAATCTATGAGCCACACTGAACCATGCCAGTTTCGGCCGATAAATGTCATTTCTTCAAGCAACACTCTTCTTGATCCCTCCTATCTTTCTCACTTCTTTTCTATCTACAGTTTAATGGTTTTAAATTATTGTCTTTCGTACCTCATCTGTGTTCACGTTAAAATTTCTACTGTTCAATTCCTCACTGAACCCTTCCTTGGTAGCTTCCTTTGCATTTCTTTCACAATATTTTACAGTTTCTATAATCCACAGGCCTTCGTGAGTTTTATACAACTCTAGAAACTCAAATATTTGAGCCCCGAACCCTTTGCGAGGACGCGTTTTGTGTACCTTTCAAATTCCTCCTCCCATTTCTCCTTTTTTCAATGGGGTCTGGTTCAGCTCGGGTCAGGCTGAGCCAGAGCCTTCTTTAGTTACAAGCCGGAGCCATACGTCGGCAACACTGTAATTAACTGTCAAACGGAGGCCTACTATCCAATATACGTGATTGTGTCAATGCCGATTGTCAATGTAAATTAATGTTACAATATAAGTGTGTGTCGATGGAATTATGTTCGCGGTCGTACCAAACGGTAATTGTTGATGTATTATAAACTAAGTGCGTGTTGGCGATAAAAACAAGACAATAAATGAAAATATGGCTGCAGTCTTCAGCAGTTTTTACGGTTATTATTAATGACAAAGTGCTTGACAATTCTTCTAAATATTAAATATTGTGAGTAAACTACATTTCCATAGTCTTACTTGTGGTTTATGGTGTATCAGAATTCTAGCCAAACTGTTGGGTCTCGCCTGATATATCAATAATGTTACGCCGTTGATTTTCAAGTTCATTGTGAACAGCTGCTTTGTGATCCCATAAATGTTGCAGTTTTGTTGAAGATTCGGAATGCTTGCTATACGTCAGACCTACCTATAATTTGTAGATGCATACACTTACTTTCTTGGTTTTCAAGGTTTGTTTAATAATATTATTTCTTTTGTAATAAATTGGTTATAAACATGTTGCTTTTCACTTCGTATTTACAGGATTTAAAGTTCACTGAGTTTACGCTAATTGGCACATACTTAATAGATAATTATGTGTTTTTTTACGTATTATGTTGAAGGTATATATCTTCATTTTTTTCATAGATCTTTATACTAGGCCTTGGCCTATTTAAAATTATATTTTAGAAAATTTGTAACAAATAATTTAGGACACCAATATTGTTATGGTGACTGGCGAGGTTCAAACTGAAACTGTCTTCCTGGGCGTCTGAAATATTTATAGAAAAGCACGACAGATAATCACATGAAATTAAAATGTACATGATATCTTGATCTTTCACGTCAGAGTTGAAACAACATAAAGCGGCAAAACATTATCAATTTAATTCCCACATAATGGTTAATTGATTAGGATAGGGTACTGCGAAAGTACGTCGTTATTTTATTTATTTTTGGTACAAGTAACATTTCTTTAAGTATTTATTTATTTTCCCTTGTACCATCAATAAAAAACACCTACGCTTTTAATTTTTTGAAGTTATAAGTGACTGTATGCAAGTGCTTACGCGGTATTCTGAAACTCAAATAAAATACCATTTCGGATTCCGTAATAAATTACGTACATCAATACGCTGAATCTTGATCATATGCACTTAGGCCTACTTTTGTATCATATTAATGTCGAAAATGTACATGTGACAACGAAACCAAAGCACAAAAACGTCAAACGTCATGCCTTCATTTCGCCTCCGTCCGCCTCCACTCAGCGTTGCCAAACCTACCCATGCTCCGGCTTGTAACTGAAGATGGCTCTGGCTGAGCCCATGAAGACCTCTACTACGCACAAACTGACATACCTCGGGGTAACATTTAACAGGAAGTTAAGCTTCAATCCGCCAACGAATAGCCCTATCTACCAAACTCCTGTACAAAGTCTCCGGTCGCCCTCCCGATCGTATTGGCAGCCTCCCACAAACCAATATCATAATATATAAATCCATTATCCGACCATCCATAATGTATGCCTCCCAGCTCTTCTCCCGTATGACACCCTCCTATCTCCGGCTCCTAATCCAAAAAGAGAAGCCTAATCCGTAAAGCCTACTTAGTAGCTCCTCACACCAGAAATCATATACCATACGACCTTTCCGGAATTAAACCTCTCCCTGAATACATTCGTCGCAAAAACATCAAATATGTCCACAAATCCTTAAACAAACCATACATCCAACAGCTCTTCAACCCACCCACCCACCCCCCCCCACAAAACCCGGACATAACAATATCCAATCTCTGCCAACAGTATACCGAACACCTACAACTCCAAGCCAATAACTAATACCTATACCCAGTAGCGGCTGGTGGTCAAAATAATGAGTGTGCTACAATTTCTATATTGGCCTACTGTATACACTTATATGTATTTATCTTAATTTGAGACTCGCCTAGTGACGAAATATGAATCCATACGACATTCCTTCCTACTGCAGAACCTGTCAATTGCTCTGGTGTTAAACCCTTCATCTTGGATATCATACTCTTTTCTATTGACAGTGTTACTTCACAGAATGGATCCTGTGAATTGTTGGAGGCTATGTATCGTAACAATTGAACAACTCCATCTATATTCCGGAAGGCAGATGTTCCGTATAGAACTCAAAGTTATGTATTTAATACTCTTTTGTTCAGTACAGTATAGCTGTTGACAGCAACTTCAAGTTCGCGTTCAGGAAAATTAGGCTATCCAAAAATTGCCAGAAAATTTGCTGTTTAACAATTTTGTTGCATCTAGATAGCTTAAAGACTGGAAACGGTGAGTAGTTTTCTGAATTATACGCTCACATACTTCCTTGGCTTCAGTTTTCTGGGATTCCATTCTCCGTCGCTTGCCGACTGATTCAGGAGGAACCTCAAAAACCAGGTAGACGGCAGCAGCAGTCGGACACTTGAATTACCAAATAGGCCTACATTGTAAATACTTCCGAGTTCTTCCACAAACAAGCGTTCTCTCGTTACGCTTTACTTTTGCAATCTCCAAGCTGTGTTGTGCTGAAGCTGACTACAGCACTTCCCCGCGTAAAAATAGCCAATCAGGGCAGTGATTTCAGCTTCGTACATGCGCATTATTGTCTACATTCTCATTTAGAGTTTTGAGTAGCACATTGTACCCCCTGAGGCACCAAAGAGCTAAGAGCGAAGACTAAACACTCTATAACGCGTCATGAATATAACCACGGAAAATTGTCAAATGGCAGATCAGATACTATGGTGGTATTGCAAATACATTATTTGAGCAAAAATTATCATTGTGCTGTAGCACTGTAGCACATAAGGACGGGCCGCCCCTGCCTATACCTATCCTTAACACAAGATGGCCCTCAAAAGGGCCAATACTCCAAGCACTAGACGACCAACCCAACAATCACCGCCAACCACTAAATAACACCGACTTAACATAGATAAACAGACATAACTGCATCACGACAACAAGGCAGCGGACATGCTGTGGGTAGATCTGGCAGACGGCGAAGTACAGAGTCCGCCCCTTCGCACACAACAACAACATGAACCAACGACCATCAAGACCGGATCCTGCTATTCTTGCTGCGACAGTCCGTTTGAGGCGTGTAATGAAATCCACAGTAATCCAAGGACAAACTCTCAGCCTGAAGAGAGCATTTAAGACTCTAAAACAGGCTACCACGGTGGGAGCAATCACACCGTGGTAATACATAGTAGTAGTAGTAGTAGTAGTAGTAGATCACTACCGAACCAACAGAACCTGCAGCAGCATACCGTTTCCGCAGAATTGCCGGTCCCTCTCAATCAGGCAGAAGCCCTTCTTCGCCACGACTCTGGCGATCTGCCGGCGACTGCAGGGCGAGAACTGGTACTGGGAGCTCCTGGAGCCGTCCCAGCTCGTGCCGGCCATCAGGAAGCCCCGGCACGCCGAGGACAGCTGGCTGTCGTGGGTGCTGCCGAAGCTGTGGCCCAGCTCGTGGGCCAGCGCCAGCACCGCGGTGGGCGCGGGGATGAGGGTCCGGCTCTGGGAGACCGCCGTCACGGCCAGCACGTTGAGGTTCGCGCCGGTCCGCAGAGGGCGCTCGCAGATGCCGCCCGGGGAGAACCCGCGCTCCTGTGCGTCGATCGCCTTGAAGCTGACGCCCAGGGCTCGCGACCGGAAGGGACGGGCCGTGAACGCCACGCCCAGGCACACGTGCTCCAGGGCGGCGTTGAACATCGAGAGTCGCTCCAGGTACTCGCGGCCCTCGACGGCGGCGGCGGCGAAGAGCAGGTTGCTGCCGGGGATGTCCGAGGAGGCCAGCACCACGGCGCTCTGCACCTCCAAGCCGATGTTGTCGGTCGCGCCGTCGTCGTCGAAGTCGGCGTTACGGAAGATGGCATCCACCTGCTCGATGATGTACAGCATGCGGCTGACGGCAGTCGGCACGCTGCCTCGAGCGACGACGTCGAGGAACACGTGGTCCGCGATCAGCAGCAACGTGCACACCCGCCTGCGCCACCCAACCACGCTTCTCACTCTCTCATTATTATACATGGAACAGTTCCTTCCCGAAGCAATGTCAGCATAACCATGACGCGAGTTGGTATACACTGGTGGCCATAATTCTGGAAACTTTTTATTTTTGTACTGAATTATTATAACATCTGCATTGATTAACAGATTTATACAATTGAAAATGTTACTGATTCGTTAATTATGGGGTTATAATAAAGGTATTATATTAAATCCTGAATATTTTAACAATAAATAATCATTACTATGTGGGAAATTATGTTCTTGTCGTTTAAGATCTAAATATTAATTTCCGATTTCATTATAATTTTCCATTATTTACTGTAATAAAAACTGCTCCATAGTTGATTTTAAGATTATTGTTGATCGATATAAGCATTGTTGAGCACTGTTAGCATAAAATGTGGACATTATTAGTGTGTTTCTATCATTTGTCTGACTTTAGATTTCGTTAGGTTAACATCTGATTGCTTTACAACAAACTTTATTGATCATTTTATCACAATTGATCCATGAAAGGACTGAACACCTTCTGGAGCAGCCACGCTTCGAAAAGAAGGCTACACAATCAAGGAAATTGCAAGAAAACTTGGTAATGATGCCACAGTGTCTGGCATCCAGAAGGTATGGCAGAAGTACAAATCCACAAAATCTTATAAAGGAACACTTAGGACAGGTAGAAAACCTAAAGTAAGTCCAAGAGATGTGAGCAGATTTGTCGATTAGCATTGAAAGATCAAAGGAAATCTTCTAAACGACAAGAACATAATTTCCCACATAGAAATGATTATTTATTCTTAAAATATTCAGGATTTAATATAATACCTTTATTATAACCCCATAATTAACGAATCAGTCATGAGCAGGGAAAGGATTTATATGTAAATACATATTTACTTATAAAGCTAATATAATTTATATTTTGCATTATCTTTATGTTTCACAATGTATAGGGTTGAAAAATCCTACTTTTATTTTCCATATTTTTCCATATTTTAGAGTTTAGTACATATTTTCGTTAATTTCCATATATTTTCCATATTTCATATAAAACAGTCCATATTATATTAGGTTTAACAATAAAACAAAACAAAATTCCATTAACTTTTAAAAATACATTTCAACAATAGAGATTTAAACACATGTTCAGTAATCCCTTTAACATCAGAGTTATTTGAAAATTAGCAGTCCTATCAACAATGGGAAAGTAAGTTACAAAACTGTATTAATTTAATTTAAAATTTTTAACAGACTTCAGTTGTGCAGCTCAACAGTTAAATGCCAGTCAGAGTACACATAGGTTCAGTTTTGTAAATCATACTATAAAGACGGTAAATATGCCAAAAGTACGTCATTCAGTCAATTTAAAATCAAAACTAACAAGTTACATTTCAGAATTTAAAGAAGATGGTTTATCAACTGACAATAAAATATTATTTTGTAATTTGTGTCAGTGTGCAGTATCATCTACACAAAAGTTCCTGGTGCAACAACACATTACAACTAGTAAACATCAGACCAACAAACAACTAAATTCCAAGCAGAGACAATTGTTTTTAACACAACCAACAACATCGAATGTAAGATCTGAGTTTAACATCGACCTGTGCCGTTCTCTCATCTCTGCTGATATTCCTCTCTACAAACTAAAGAATAAGGTCTTCAGGGAATTCCTTGAAAAATATACTCAACATACAATCCCGGATGAGTCAACACTTAGGAAGACGTATGCTCCATCCATCTACGATGAGACAATACAGAAGATAAGAGATGAAATTAAAGATAGTTCAATTTGGGTTTCCATTGATGAGACTCCCGACAAAGAAGGTAGACTTGTTGGTAATGTAGTTATCGGTTTGTTAAGTGAACAATATTCTGAACGAATTCTTTTACATTGTGATGTTCTAGAAAAGTGCAATAACAAAACTATAGTTAAACTGTTCAACGAAGCTATGGGTATCCTGTGGCCAAAGGGTATTATGTACGATAATGTGTTATTCTTTATTAGCGATGCTGCCCCTTATATGGTCAAAGCTGGACAAGCATTATCTGTTGTATATCCTAAATTGACTCATTTTACTTGTGTGGCGCATGCATTTCATCGTGTGGCAGAAGTGGTCAGAGACAATTTCCCTAAAGTAGATTTGTTGATTTCATCAGTGAAAAAAGTATTTCTCAAAGCTCCCAGTAGAGTTAACGTGTTGAAAGAAATGTACCCTGAAATTCCATTGCCACCAAAGCCAATTTTAACTAGATGGGGTACATGGCTAGAAGCAGTTGAATATTATGCCGAACATATAGACTCTATTAACAATGTTCTCCTTGCATTGGACTCTGAAGATGCAGTCTCAATTGATACTGCGAAAACAGTTACCTGTGACATAAGTGTGAAGAATGACTTAGCTCACATTCAGCATACATTTTCATGCATCATAAAAACGCTCAAAAGTCTCCAAAATAGGCACCTTTCACTATCTGAAAGTTTTGAAATTATAAATAGTACTGTGGAACAACTGAATCGTGGTAGAGGTAAAGTTGCAGATGCAGTAAGAGCTAAGGTGGACACTGTACTTTCAAAAAACCCTGGATATGAAGAACTACAAAAGGTTGTTGCTGTGATGAGTGGTGAATCAACAGTGAAGATTAACTTGGACTTATCCCCAGCAGACATTGTGAAATTGAATTATGTACCAGTTACTTCTTGTGACGTCGAACGCTCTTTTAGTCAGTATAAATCTATCCTCAGAGACAATAGAAGAAGATTCACTTTTCAGCACTTGAAAGAAATGTTTGTAACCTATTGTTATGGTAACAGACAATAAAAATTGTGTTTTGTTGAAACTACATTGGAAGATAAGGTACGTCCATTATATTTTTTGTTTAGTTTGATTAAAATGTACCAATATTTAACGTACATAGTCATTTTTTTATAATTTTAAGTCCATATTTAATTCCATATTTTGGTAAAAATCCATATTTAATTCCATATTTTGGTAAAAATAACTACATATATATTTACATATTTCATATATGTTTAGTCCATATAAATCTGTGAATCAATACAGATGTTATAATAATTCAGTACAAAAACAAAAAGTTTCCAGAATTATGGCCACCAGTGTACATGACTTCAGGAGGAGCGGATAGATTTCATGAATGTAGTCTCGTTTCAATAATAGCATTGAAGTGTTTTCTTAAGGCGATACGCTACTGAAATTTCTAAAATTCACAATTTTTCAGCTAGAGAGTTGAAATTTTTACTCAATATGCATATCAATATCATAATCGCACAGTGTAAATTTCAGTATCTTCTTAAAGACACTTAAAAAAGAGTAGGCCTAAACTTATTTTGTTTTCTTCTTGTTTTTAATTTTCTTAGTGGAAATCATATTTCTACATAAATTATTTTTATTTATTTAATTTTTTTAAGAGTGGTAAAAGTGTCAATTTTGAATGATCTAAATTAATTCGTTAGGTTTTAAAGGTGGGAATGTGATCAATTTAGATGGGAACAAAAGTAAGAGATTATAGTAAATAGTGAATGAGTGTAAGGGAAAGAGGAGGATAAGTACAATAATGAGGGAATGTAAGCAAGAGGTATAATCTAAATTATAACAGCATCTACAAATCTGTGACTAGTTGCAGGAAATGGGAATTATTCTGTAACGATTGTAATTGTGACACCGGATACAAAATTGTGAGGCCCACATTATATGGCTGTAAATGTTGAGGTATGTATAAGTAAACTTCTCATTTATTTTTTTAATCTAATGTTTTCCTAAAGGTAACACTGCATATTGTGCAATGGAGCATTAGTAATGCCCTACTGCAATTTCTTCGTTTGTAAAAAAAAAAAACCTAATTTATTCAAATATTATTTAAAAAGCCATGAACATTACGACGAAGTAAAGAGAAGCAAATAGAAGCATTTGACATGTGGATATGGAGAAGAATGGAACGTGTGAAGTGGACAGACAGAATAAGAAATGAAGCTGTGTTGGAAAGAGTGGGTGAAGAAAGAATGATGCTGAAATTGATAAGGAAGAGGAAAAAGAATTGGTTGGGTCACTGACTGAGAAGAAACTGCCTACTAGAAGGAATGGTGAACGGCAGAAGAGTTCGGGGTAGAAGAAGGTATCAGATGATAGACGACAGTAAGATATATGGTTCATATGAGGAGACAAAGAGGAAGGCAGAAAATAGGAAAGATTGGAAAAAGCTGGGTTTGCAGTGAAAGACCTGCCCTTGGGCAGAACACTAAATGAATGAATAAAAAAATTATACTGTTTTACGTGTGAAGTGGACAGACAGAATGAGAAATGAAGCTGTGTTGGAAAGAGTGGGTGAAGAAAGAAAGATGCTGAAACTAATGAGGAAGAGGAAAAAGAATTGGTTGGGTCACTGGCTAAGAAGAAACTACCTTCTGAAGGATGCACTGGAAGGAATGGTGAACGATAGAAGAGTTCGGGGCAAAAGAAAATACCAAATGGAAGATTACGTGCATATAGCTACTGAATTTTTCATGTATAATATAATTAGTCAGTGCAATAATAATAATAATAATAATAATAATAATAATAATAATAATAATAATAATAATGTATTTACCCTTTAACTTTTAATGGCCGATATACCAATGGATGCTGATATATATTTTCTTTTTCTACAGGTTGGGGTGAAGGCGAAACAGATTCTTTGCCATCTGCATCTTTCGAATATCCAGAAAATACATCTGCACCCTCATAGAGCACAGCCATTCTTGGATGAATATCTCGTTTTAATCTCGTCGTCTTCACAATCGATGGAAATATCTCCAAGGGTTCTAGGTAATACGTATTGTGACCTACATGTATGTGCCCGTAGAACCTGTTTTCACGTAGGAACCCGCGGACAGAGCTTGAGAAAGGATGTGAAATGTCGTACCCTTTAGCGTACGTTATATTGAGATCTTCTAGATGGTAAGTCTTCATTTCGGCCGGAGAAGAGCCATGCACAAAAATCCTCATATCTTTCTGAACAATATCACTTTCAACTATGGCTCTTGCAATTACACAAAATGTGTGCTGTGAATCTTGAATTGGTATAGTGAAAACCTTGTGACATTTTTCTTCTCTCAGCGTACGCATCCAGTTTGTACGGTTTCCTTGTGGATGCTGCAAATATGTAGATACGAGCGTGTAATTCTGTAAAACATGGGCAATACTGTCGACATCCATCGCTGTAGGCCTAGTTACTTTAAGGAAGTCAGATACTGCTTGTTCAAGACACAAGCTCTTCATAAAATTAAGTATTAGAATTGGCACTAGCGGAAAGTATTTCATATTACCAAATATCTAAAGTTCATAAGATTCATTAATTTTAAGATCACATCACTATAACGGTCAGGTATGCACGCGACTGCATTAATGTACTTACAAATTGCATACGTTGAACGCGTTAAACCACCGCCATCTTAAAAAGTAATTTAAGATGGCGGTGGTTAAACACAAATTATTCATTGTTTATTGTGCTGCCATCTCCAAAACAAATTTCATTTAAACGCAGAAAATTTGACTAACGATATTTCACTTCGAGTAAAGTTCCGTCCATTTTGGTGAGATTCTGCGACCGTTTCGGTAGAGTTCCTGGATAATAATAATTTAATATTAATTGAGACAGGATCCAAACATCACCCACTTTATTTCATATTCCAGTAAGAACTTACAACGGCTTTGCTTCTAGTGAATACAAGTTAAAGGGTTTTCCTTATTCCTCAGTGATAAACTAGCTGTAATAAATTTTATGTATTATATTATACAAAATTACGTTATAAAATAATAAAAAATATCATAACATTATATATTATATAAAATTTGTTTAATATCTGTATACAATATATAGATCTATAGTTTTACTTCTCACAGGAGATTTGTTTTTTCCATTTTCAGTGCTACCAAATTATTACATATTTTTATTGTTGATGGGATCACAGACAATGCAACGTCTCAGCTCGCATTATACACTGGTGGCCATAATTCTGGAAACTTTTTGTTTTTGTACTGAATTATTATAACATCTGCATTGATTAACAGATTTATACAATTGAAAATGTTACTCATGACTGATTCGTTAATTATGGGGTTATAATAAAAGTATTATATTAAATCCTGAATATTTTAACAATAAATAATCATTACTATGTGGGAAATTATGTTCTTGTCGTTAAAGATCTAAATATTAATTTCCGATTTCATTATAATTTTCCATTATTTACTGTAATAAAAACTGCTCCACAGTTGATTTTAAGATTATTGTTGATCGATATAAGCATTGTTGAGCACTGTTAGCATAAAATGTGGACATTATTAGTGTGTTTCTATCATTAGTCTGACTTAAGATTTCGTTAGGTTAACATCTGATTGCTTTACAACAAACTTTATTGATCATTTTATCACAATGGATCCATGAAAGGACTGAACACCTTCTGGAGCAGCCACGCTTCGAAAAGAAGGCTACACAATCAAGGAAATTGCAAGAAAACTTGGTAATGATGCCACAGTGTCTGGCATCCAGAAGGTATGGCAGAAGTACAAATCCACAAAATCTTGTAAAGGAACACTTAGGACTGGTAGAAAACCTAAAGTAAGTCCAAGAGATGTGAGCAGATTTGTCGATTAGCATTGAAAGATCAAATGAATTCTTCTAAACGACAAGAACATAATTTCCCACATAGAAATGATTATTTATTCTTAAAATATTCAGGATTTAATATAATACCTTTATTATAACCCCATAATTAACGAATCAGTCATGAGTAACATTTTCAATTGTATAAATCTGTGAATCAATGCAGATGTTATAATAATTCAGTACAAAAACAAAAAGTTTCCAGAATTATGGCCACCAGTGTAAAGGAATTCTAGAGTCTAGATGTTACAGATAACAAGGGATTTATTATTTCTTCGACCCAATTTATTTTTATTCAAGTACATGTGTACCTAGATTTATTAACTGTGTGTTATTGGAAGTCACGGTTGGATCCAACCAATCAGAATGAGTATACTCATTGTCTCAACTTTTACATTCAACTATCATCGAAGAACTCTACGTTTCGGCGAAGTTTGGTTGTTCGTAGAAAATACTATTTTAATATATTTTTTTAAATGTCTTCTAGTGTCGACAGTCCTTACAAGAATAATATTGCGCCCTATGAGCAGAAAGACACGTTTTTCATTATCGTATTGAAGCTTGATGCTGGTACATGAACTACTACTTATGTACTACTGTACATTTGTAACATAAATTTTAAATTGAAACTTCGATATCCTTCCACATCACACATGGACTGATACCTCATTTGTTTTACGTTATATCATGATCAAATGAAAGTGAGAGATATGGAATAACTTTACGTACCGGTATAAACACGGTACATATAATATTAATTATTCCGTTAGGTACGTACACATTTTTTTATTAGTTACCTATGTATTTGTTTCCTGTATTTCTTAAAATGTTATTTATGTGCCATGTTAGTTTTCATTTGTTTTTATTCACGTAAACAAGAGTGCACAATGCTGCCAACACAAAAAAGTACCTTGGTGCACAACCCAAACTACATTCACATTAGTTTAGAGTAATTTATTAAATAATATATTCAAGACTAACTTAGAATAGGGTTCCCAGTCATATTGGAAAAAATACGGGACACTTATCAGTTCTCACTGAATAAGTTTAGTCTCCGCACCCATCAAAATGCCAATCTTTCAAACTGTGTGTGTACTACACAAACACTTTACTAACTAACAAACTAGCTAGCTAGCGAACTAACTAATTAACTAACTAACTAAAGGTAAGTAAATAAATAGTAAACAAAATTGTTAGGGAGCATATTTGCATTAAGTTTAAGCTTATTTATGTAAGTTGCCTTCAAATTGTTTTACTAAGTTATTACAGAAATAGCTACAAAATACACTACTCACGTGACAATATTCTTATAAACCAATCCGCCTCCGCCTTGCAATATTTCTCTGAAGAATTACTTTCACTTCACAATTGTTTATTTTGAAGAATCGTGTATGAAAAACAACACAATCCTCAATGAAGAATAATTTTACAACAAACATTGTTTTTACGGTTTATTATTATTGTTATCCAAATATTGAAACCCTATTTTACCTTTGGTATATTAGGGTTGTAGATTGTTACATGTGAAATACATTAAGTAGTGATAATACACAATTTTAAAGAATTAATAGTAGGTGTGAATCATAGTTACAATATAAATACACTAATTAAGAGACAGTAAACAATACTAAATACGTTATGCAATAATTACTTTCAGTTAAAACAAAATGAAATAAAATTAGAAATTATAATCGAAGGTGTAGAGAAATTGCAAGATTATTACATTAATTTGTGATTTTATACATAATTTTAAGCAATATTAATAAGATAATGCACAGAATTGGCGTAGTTGCGAATAAAACACCTATTATATAGTTAGTTTGCGATAGTAAAAAAAAATAAAAACAAAATTACTTATGGTTACAAACTATTTACCTGTCATCAAATACTCAACAATAGTAAAATCTATAATACAAACATAGTTATTGTTGTTATTACTATTATTATGTCCCAAAGATAGACACCTTGTTTACATAGTGCATTAGGATTTCATAATATCATTAATTTATATACAATTAATAGCTACAGTCTTGCGTGGATGTGGTGTATAAACTCTGTGAATTGTTTGTAACAACATTTTTTTCTAAGAAAATGGTAAAGGGGTGTGGAGTAATTTAAATTGCAGTCCGAGATATGATATCTTAAAAAGTGTCTTTTCCTTTCGAACACTGGACAGTGAAAAATCAAATGTTCAACAGTCTGATTCTCTTTGCATATGCACAGAGATTCTTCTGCACTTTTGATCCTAAATCTTTCAAAGTAGAACCGAATTTTCCATGGCCGGTCATAAATTGAGTGTAAAAGAAGTCGGTTGAGAACTGGCTGCAACATAGTCTGTCTCGTACATTGGGAAAGAATAATTTCTTGGTCACAGAGCCTTTAACACTAGAGTTCCAGTATGTATTCCACTTGAGTGTAGTTGTGTGCTTGATCTTCTGCTTAATGTACGAAATAGGACAGGTGGAATATTTATATTCTGAGTTGGTTGAGGCTGCTTGCTTCGCTAATCTATCCGCTCTTTCGTTTCCTTCGTTACGGTTTTTACAGATAATTTATTTTTCTCATCAGTCCACTGAGCGTTCAAGCGAGAAAATCTTTCGACACATGATTTGTTCCAAGGGTACACATAATGAACTTCACTGCCCTCTTAAAATTTGAGAGTTCTCCTTCATTACTTTTAAAAAGATTCACCCAGACTTCATCTAAGCGTTTGGTGTTGCCATCACTCCCCTTGAGAAATTTATAACTCACAGTAATTGTTTCATAATAGCCCATCTACAATGCAATAATGAACTGCGACGTTTGTAATTAAATTTGTAATATAGAGTAGACATTGTAACTTCTCCATTTTTTCTCAGTTTAGAACCCTAAAATACGGGACGGAAAGCTGTCCCAAAGACTTTTCTTGGGGCAACGGGAAGCATTAGCGAAAAACGGAACGATTCCGTATTTTGCGGGACGTCTGGGAACCCTGACTTATAAATATGTTAAACGAATTATCCTTGCACTCTAGATCATAATTATTTACCCAGATTGCTCGGCGTTATAGGCTTTGACGGTAACAACTTTTGTCAGGTTTACTATGCTGCCATCTAGTTGTTACATAAGGAGTCACGTCACAACTCCCATTTGAATTGCATTAGCGACTGTACTGCCATCTCGTGTTCGTTTACGGCGGACGGGTGGCGACCCTGGCGGTTGTTCTCTTCAAAGTGCAACCGATTTTAACATAGAGATGAGCAATCTATATGTGATCTGGGCTTGCACTTAAAATGATGCTCTATGGACCAAATTATTGTATTTCAATTATTTGGATAGAAACATGTTAAAGGAATAAAATTATCCTTGCACCAAAATGTATGCTCCCTGGACAAAGATGATCGTATTGTAATTATTTAAGTAAAATTTCAAGTCAGAAAAGTGTTAAAAGAACTCTATTTGCACCAAAAACCGATGCTCCCTGGACCAAATGATCGTATTTTAATTATTTAAGTATTTCATTATTTCATGGTATTTTATTAAGTTGTAATGACTGAGATACCTATTGTTAACATGTATAACAGTAGACCATAACTGACCGATTATACCCATATAAGGCAGAGGCGGACAAAATGTAAGGAGCAATTGATGCAGCCTGCATGACAATAAAGTGACAAGGTCGGAAGAACAAAAAATACAGCACTGATATTTACGGTTGGATTGGTTTGGTTTTTCGCTTGGAGGGCTAGCCTGACTTCACGGCGATTACAGAGTTTGTTCTGTGTTGCAACACACATTTTGCCCGCCTGTGATAAAAGTTAAGAACTCGCGTTGAGAGGAGTACAATTTTATGATTGTGCAGAGTGAACTTTCTAACCAAGGGATAATTCAGAACCAAAGATAAAACAAATTTACAAACTTTGAAACAGTTCCTCTAGTTCTCAATAGGTGACACCATTATCGACATGGTTAAACAAGTGTTGGGAAAATGATAATGTAGATTAAGCATAAATTATTCTCATAATTGACAATATCAGCCGTTCGGCTACCCAATCATTTATAAGAATAGAAGTGGTAAGCACAATAAGCCTCAGGCTGCAGTGTAAGCCTTCGAGGCCCTCCTGCATACAAGAGAAAAAAAAATGTAATGTTTCAGGAGCCAGGGCACAAATATATGCGTAGCCTAGATATCATTCAGACTTTTAGCACAGTCTAGTATATACAGTCACAGTCTAGTATATACAGTCACGAAGCTTAATACTTACTAAATATGCAAACATAAACAGTTGAAATATGCATCCATAGATAGTTGCTCACCACCAGGATCGCTACTATCGCCTCATCACAGACCCTTTCCCCAGCAGACGATAAAATGTATAGTACTTTCGATATCGTATTATTTTGAAAAAATTAACACCTTCCTTCCGCTATTGAAATGTGAAATACATAAGGTTTATATATTATTTTCATAAAGTATATATTATATTTTATAAACTCACCTTCCTGGTTTTTTCGGAAGAAGGATAAATCTGATCTCTTTTTCTTACAATATTTATAGTACCACAAACGTCTCCTTGTCCCATATTATTATTCAAATTATTGTATTTTAGCCATTTACAGTTATTACAACCGATAAGAAACATTTCACAGTTTACACAACTTTTCACAACAGAGCGAAATACGGCACAGTCAATGCCTTTTCGATCTAGACCAGCCCGTAATGTAGGCCTATGTTCGGGTTTTCTATTTCAGTGTATGTAGCTCAGTGAAATATTATATTATAACTTTATTGCGTATCATTGCTAAGTTTTATTTAGTGTAATTTGTCCATAAGTTCCGTTTACTTCTTGTTGCATAATATGTTGCAGAAATAATTACAAAACTGTGTTATTTTAATGTGAAGAGAATTTTATGCGTTAACATAATCTGTTCGCATCAACATTTTAAGTTTAGAATGGAAGCTATTTTGAGGTTCAATAAAAACGAATTTATATTGTGATTTTAATTTAGCACATCTACCTTCCTTAATTGTAGACAGAAAATTTACCATATCACTCCTATGAAATTAGTGTACGTACGATTGTGTTACTTCGTCTCGTATGTAGTAGATAAATATAATAATTCAGTACTCATAGTATTAAAATACAGACAAATAGAATGTGACGGGTGTCATACATGACATTATGTTTAATTATAATGTATAATTGCGAATATAGGAATATAAGTTAAATAAAGTAAACATAACTTATACTTTCCATATGACATAACATACATATGTAGTGGCAGGGCATTGGAGACCACTAAAATTAGACAGAAATTTGCAACTGGTACAGTAAACATAATCTATAATTTCAATATATCTAAATATTCGTGCGGTGCAACTGAAAATTATTGAATCGTGCATAAATTAATGTACAAGAATTTCGCAATATTTAGTCGAAATAAAGGCGGGTATTACACATACGAACAAAGTAATTTTCACACCATAAATAATATTACACCGTAACTCGCAAGGAATTATGTCTGAAGTGTCTCCTAATCATTGTTTTAAATTTTATTAATGCAATTACACTACATTTTAGAGAAATATATGTTACTCTTTATGCATTTATATGGTTGAAACGCCGCCCTTCGTGATCGGGTTAAGCGAGTTACATCACATGGTCTGCCTTACGGCATGAATTAGATCACGATGGCAGTGACACAGTCTAATGTTCCTAGTACTCACAACGCTCCAAGCGGCTAGCAACTATCGTGAGAAATGCATAAAATCACCCCAAGCTTCGTGACTGTATATAGTAGACTGTGATACAGTCACGAAGCTTGAGTTGTTGAGAGTATTAGGAACAATAGACTGTGCCGGTACTATTTCGGATTCTGTGATGAGGCGATAGTAGCGATCCTAGTGGTTAGAAACTAGCTATGGATGCATATTCCCTACGTATTGAGCTTCGTGACTGTATATACTAGACTGTGCTTTTAGTCTGATTTAGTAGAACCCCTGATCACCAGCGATAGTAAAGTCACGTAGGCTATTGTTGAGGTCATGAAACTACTGCGACGACAATGCACTCTGATTTCATAGAAACAAAACTGGATGTATTTAAACACCGTGGCTAACGAGAAAGTTAAACACCTACGACATTGAAGTCACATGGAGTGTAAATTTTCATTTCAACAAGTTTTACTGCACAATCAAACGAAGAACCAGTGCATAATCAATCTGCTTACAAGTTTAACGGCCGATATGCCGAAAGAAAAAAGTAGCAGAAAAGATTATTGAAGAAATCGGTTTTTGAAGAGAAATTAGATTTAATATACCTATATATTTTTAATTATGTTTTATTTAACAACGCTCGTACCCAGTGGCGGCTCGTGAACTTGTGGATTGGGGGAGCTGCAGTAGATTTTGGTACATACAAATTTCACTTCTTGATATCATTACTAATAAGTATAGGACAAAAATAAATGCACTACATATCGAAAAATCAAAACTTCCTGACTTAGTTGGGAGATGTCTGTGGCATCATTTGCCATAATCGCTTAAAAAAAAAACTAATGCCATCGATTTCAGTCTGAATTTCAGATCGTCAGACATTCGACATGCAATCTAAAAGTTCATTCTGAATTGTTTTAGAACTACCTTTAAACAGTGGCATATTCCAAATTATTTTTGAGAGGCTCGTTTAGATTAGTCACGAACTGTAGCAACCCACGATATACACCAAGGGTTCTTCGAATCGTTTTTTCATCATGTTCCCTAAGGGGAAGTTTATATTACCCACAAAATCAATATTTTTTAAAATAATTTCACTATTTTTTCTCATTTCTTGATTATGTTTGAGAATGTTTGTCCTAATCGCTTCACTTAGTTGCGCAGCAATATTAGTTTTGCCTAACATAGCCAATGAAACAACATTTTTCAGGTGAGATTGCGAAGATTCATGCTTTTTAATTTTTAGGGGCAAAAAGTATATTCTATTATCCATGTGCTAAAAAGGATAAATGTTCATCTTCCCTCTTGCTTGAAAAAGTCCCTTGTGCAGACCCTTGTATTTCCCTATTTTGACTTTGCTGACATTTTACTGACTGACCTTTCCAGCGACAACAAAACGAAACTTCAACGTGCTCATAATTTGTGTGTACGTTTTGTAAGCAATGTTCGTAAATATGATCACATTACCCCATCCCTGGAAGCAATAGGCTGGCTTAAACTAGATAAGAAAAGAAATTTACATTCACTTCTCCTTCTCTTCGAAATCTTGAACTCTTCTATTCCTTCGTACCTGTCGTCTCGCTCCACTTACCTTTCTTCCCACCACAATCTGAACACACGCTCTCGCCATGAAACAATACTAACAATACCATCCCATCGCACCTCCTCATACTCATCCTCTTTCACAATAGCCCTGCCAAGATTCTGGAATTCGTTACCTGCTAGCATCAGGGACTGTCGAAATAGAATTCAATTCAAACGCAAACTTACTAGGCACTTGGTCAGTAATTGAGACTCGTTCAGACATGGTTTCTTGTAAATAGTTCTCTTAATCTATCACAAAATATTTCAATATCCGGTAATTTCATCACTATAGAATTTTGTTATTGTAGGTTTAATTTGTAATTCAGTAAATACAAAAATATTCTTTGTTCTTAACTTCTATGATAAAATGTCTAGCTTTCATTAATCAGGTATTCTTGTCGTACTTTAATTTTTATTGTAATTGTAATTGTAAATTTAATAGTAATTGTAATTTTGTTGTTCATGTTATAGTTGTAATCCCCTGGTAGAGGGGCAGAGAAGGCCTGACGGCCTTATCTCTACCAGGTTAAATAAATAAATACTAATACTAAATGTCCTAAATCTGTCACACCGCTACTAGCCTATGCAGTATCACCACCGAAGAGGAGGCAAAGAAAACAAACTACAGAATTTTTTTTGTTCACATCCACGTAACCACAAATGCTTAGCGTAAATTTCATTGTTATACTTCCTTACATACTGTATATGCACTATTTCGGCTGGATGAAGCTTGAGTAAGATTTAAGTCGTGTAACGAACGACCATTTAATTTCACTTCATTACATCAATCTTCTCCGCAAGGGAAAGTTGAGAAAAATAAAATTAATATTCTGTAATTCACACACACTCATGCTTGCACATTTGCACTGGTTAAGGTACGGTACTAAGAGTCACACCAAAGCAATGTTCTAAGAGTGGAAAAGTACAGACGTGGACAAATTATTAACAAAATTGACGATTTTTATGATAATTCCATTTACAAAATTTGACTTTTCAATTTAGACTACAGCTGACAATTTTGCATATTTCTATAATTACAGTAGATATAAATATGCAAAAATATAGACTATTCTAAATTGAAGAGTCAAATTTTGTAAACGATATATAATAAAATCTTCAATTTTGCTAATAATTTGTAAATATGCAAAAATGTCAACTGCAGTTTAAAGTGGAGAGTCAAATGTTGTAAAAATATATAATAAAAATATTCAGTTTTGCTAATAATTTGGAAATATCCAAAATGTCACCTGTAGTCCAAATTGAAGAGTCGAATTTTGTAAAAAAATATACAAAAAAATCTTCCCTTTTGCTAATAATTTGGAAATGTGCAAAAATATCAATTGTAGTCTAAATTGAAGAGTCAAATTTTGTAAAAATATACAATACAAATCTTCAATTTTTCTAATAATTTGGTAATACGCAAAGATGTGAACTGTAGTCTACATTGAAGAATCATATTTCGTAAAAATATATAATAAAAATCTCCAATTTTGCTAATAATTTGTCCACGTCTGTAGTCTCTTTCGTATTTTACGTGCTATATTAAAACGATTCTACTTGTGCAATCATTTTGAGTTAAGGCAAAAATTAGGTTTTGCTGGAGGCTGAATATATACGTAATAATAAAGCAAAAGAGAATATTAATTTCGTTATATTAACTCGATAAGATTCTACAACAATAAGTATGTGAAGAGAAAATAAAAATTTTGTCATTAAGTTTCAAGGGAATAGAGAATCCATTTGACGTAGCATTACAATAGCGGTGTCGGAGAGGAGGAAAGATCTCCCCTTGTAGTCTGGCTCTGCAAGCCACTGCAGCGAAATATAGGTTTTAAACAGCGGCAGTTTCCATCTGCTTCCCTTCACCTCTCTACCCCCTGAACATGGAAGATACACTCTCTATGAGCTGTCCCACCCTGCAGATCCCAGGACGACTTTGAATGCAGTGTCAATTCCAGTACAGTCAACGCGCAAAAAGATTATGCATAAGATAATAGTGCATATTCCCGGCCAGATGAAATATAAAGCAATTTACCATAAAAGCTGTAACAATTCTTCTACAAATTAAAATAAATATTATTTTTATTTTCCTGTCAAAGCAGGGAGTGCTGCAGCTCCGCAGCTCTTATGGACGAGCCGCCCCTGCTCGTACCTGCCGATGTTATATCAGCGTCGTCGGTGTGCCGGAATTTTGTACTGCAGGAGTTCTTTTACATACCAGTAAGTTTACTGACACGAACCTGTCGCATTTAAGCACACTTAAATGCCATCGACCTGGGCCGAGATCGAACACACAACCTTGGGCACAAAAGCCTAGCACTTTACCGAGTGCGCCACTTAGATCGACTTAATAAAAATGACGATGGCTTGATGACATTTATTAATTTAAATTATTTTCATTTATATCATGTTAAAGCAAATAATTCTCTAAAAAGTGTTTTTACAGCATATATTAAAATTTTTAACGCATATTTAAACCGTTTTTACTGCATATTTGTATGCATATTTTTAGAGTTATTAGTGCATAAAGTTCCGTGGTCTGATGGTGATAATGATAATGATGATGATGATGATGATGATGATGATGATGATGATGATGATGATGATGGCAACTACTACCGGTAGTACCAGAATCGCAGAGCCAGGAAACTTTTTCTGCTTAGAAATACACCACTGGATGAAACGAAAGAAAGTATAAACAGACATTAAAATATAAATATATGCATAAAAATGGCTGGAGAGATTAACACTTTTGGGCTGAGGTAACAACTGCTACATGGATAAATTCGTGACAAATAAAGCAAATCATTGAATCGTCATTGTGTCTAACGTTTACGTATAATGAAATTATACGAGATCTGGCAAAATTATTCTTCACTTAATGAACGATATATTTATACACCTCACAAGTGACACCAATAAGGCACCACTCATGAGACAACTAACCCAGGAAATAATAAGGTATGGTAGCCAGTTCCTTTCCCTCTCCATTGCATACATCGCTGACATTTTACACACACATACCAATGCATGTAGTATTACCACAGTCTAGTATATACAGTCACGAAGTTTGAGTTTATGAAGGTACCGTACTAGGAACAATAGACTGTGCAGGTACTAATTCGCATTGTCTGTAATGAGGCGATAGTAGCGATCCTAGTGGTTAGCAATTATCTATGGATGCATATTACTACGTATTGAGCTTCGTGACTGTATATACTAGACTGTGGTATTACATTGTGTAATGAAACATGTTGTGTGATAAAAAAAATGAACACACACAGATATATAATCTTGTGCTAAAATATTTTGTATCCAATATTTCGAAACGTCTACATTTTTCTAAAATAGCATATTATTTCATAAAAATGTACAATTTACCTGCATATTGTAACGTTTCACGTATATTTCAAATAATAGCTTCATGGACATTAAAAGCTTTCATTCTATATACATCTCATAAAAATGACCTATACAGGGGCTATTCTTAAATAATCTTCGGGATATGTATATAATGGACTGCAATTCATTCATTAAGCTAATCTATCTTTTTATGACAATATGATTTCAGGCATGGAAAGTCGATGTAGGCCTACTGGTCATTAAGACAGTGTAATAGTAATACTACTTTCTACTTAATTTACAATTACACAATAAGAAAAAAAGTTCAGGCACAATATTATTCACTTCCTTTCTTCCTAATCTCAAATCTTAACAGAGTCACATCAAGATAAGCTTTCTATTTACAGTGTTGAACTGGTGTGATAATAAACTTTTGCTTTGTTATTTAACCATTATTGTTGTTGTTGTTATTATTATTATTATTATTATTATTATTATTATTATTATTATTATTATTATTATCCATTTTGAATCTTGCGTACACTACTTTTAACACTTGAATATAATTAATTAACTAGTGGACTTACTCGTGTTAATTATAACATAACATCGTGTTAACATAATTAACACGAGTAAGTCCACTAGTTAATCAATTAATTATATTATTATTATTATTATTATTATTATTATTATTATTATTATTATTATTATTATTTGAAAAAAGTACCGGTAGGGCTGATCTTGATCAAAACAGGTAGGTCTGAACAGATGACTATTACGTTCAACAAACACACCAGTAGTCATACAACAGAGTAGGTTATACTAAACTTATAAACAATCTCGTAATTTGAGAAGCTATAATCTTCTCTTACTAACATTTCTTCATTTGTTTTCATCGATTTTTGTTTGCAATATGAAATCTCATTTCCTCCCAAGAAATTAAATAGTAATAGTTGTGATTACTCGAAAACCACTTAGATTTATGCTTAAAAATCTAACGAAGCTCATATATGATCAGATGGCACTAGCATTATGCAATAATATCAAGATTGTACAGCATCTGCATCTCTCTTCTGTTAATGTGACTAATAAAATGTAATAATCCACCATTACGCTGGTGGGGTTGCAAATTGCAAGTAATCTCTAAAGCAAAGACACTATACTTCACTACAGTTATCAGAGATCATATTAATAGCAAAGATATAAAACAACTGAAAATATAATGTCTTTGGGTAATATCTTCCGCACATAGATGATACAAATATGTCTGAAACGAAGAATATATCTCACTTTATCTAGACAAAAGAATATTAAATAATAATAAAAGAGAAAGACATGCTGTCATTTCGATATCGCTTCGATGTGATGAACGTAGCGATGTCTCCAGTGAGGACAATATCACACATTTATAGTCTAGTCTAGTGATGTTATTATGAAGGCTCTTAAACTATACACGTATGGATTGTCTCTTTCTGTCTTTTTAACTGTTACTGAGGATCAATCTATACCGAACATAATTATGTTTTATCTAGATAATCTAGGTTTTATTCAGAATTATGATCTGTAGGAATAGTAGAGTATTATATTTTCCGTAATATATTCTTTGGCTTTGAACGATTAGAATACAATGAGATTAACCATTTCATACGTGTCATATAATGCAAAAATAAACTATCCCATTTCTCCAATTTGTAAATAGTAATTAAATGTATTACAAACACGCTATTGAAACTTATAATAAAGTACTTTTGGCTTTCCGTTATGCAGTCTTTGACATCTGGGAAAGTTCGACTACAGCGAGCTCTACGGAATTCTAACCTTAATTTTAGCGTGGTATTGAATTTGTATGTAATTCGTTCAGTGAGCCGGATGTTGAGATGAATCTGTCAGATGTTAACTTATGTTGTAAAGAATTTCTATGTGTGTATGAGTGTGTCTGCGTATGTATGCACCTGTGTGCGTGCGTTTGTAGTGTAAATAAGCCTCATCTTGTGACATACATCGGATGAACTTCATCCCGTAGACTGCAAATGAGTTATTAATGTTGGATCTTTCAGTACAAAAAACTGAAATATATAATGAACTTTTGGTTAGTGTAATGCATGAGAGATAAAATAATAATGCGAAAGGATTTATATACAGAATGACAAGTACAGAAGAAAAGGAAATAGAACTTATCAGACAATTTAAGCTTTACATGAGTAACCCTGAAAATGTAGTAATAGCAGCAAACAGTGTTTTTGAAAAACTTGTTGATGAAATCATTTTAGGCATTGTTTTTGATGTCCATCATGCAGCAAAAACAGGGTTGTTTGATTTGGATGATGGAAATCCAGATGAAAAAACAAACAGTCAAATAGCTGATGGTTCTGATGTGGATATATTTGGTCAGCAACCAATAAAAAAAGCACAAGAATGTATTTGTTATTGTCCTACCTGCAAGCATAGCTTAGCTGCCTCCCGCTTTGCGCCGCATCTAGCAAAATGTATGGGAATGGGTAGAAACAGTTCACGAATTGCTAGCAGAAGAATTGCAAACAACAGCAAAGAAAGTGTAGCTTACAGTGGAATGATGAGTGATGATGAAGACGACGCTGATTGGACTGCATCTTCGGACCGCCGTCGCAAGAAGAGAGATAGGAATGGAACACGACGTTCAAAAAATCAGAAAACTGTACGGAATGGAGATGTAACTGTAGAAAGTAATGTTAGCAATGAAGTCAGCTCATCAAATATAAATTCTTCAAATATGAATTATGATGGAATGACATACGATGAAAAGAAAAATCTTCTAATGCAGATTTGTGGTGTCATCTCGGAACATACAAGACGACTATGTACGCGTTCTATGAGATGTCCACAGCATTCAGACGAGCAGAGACGTGCTGTTAGGGCTTCCTTACTTGGCAGCCAGACTCCTGAAGTTGGTTCAGCGACCGACATGATACAAGTCGATGTAGACACGTATGATGAAGGGGATGGCCAGAGTATGCGAGAGTCACTAGGTCGTAGTTGGGAACAGGAACATTCAAACACTTCGTCTCCCGCCGATTCTGCTTCCACAAGCTCCTCATCCTCGAAAAAGAGGGAAAAGTTGCCAAAATCAAAAAGCAAAAGTTCCAAGAGCCATAAAAGTTCACCAAGCTTTCCAAATAATAACCATCACTCACAGGGAGATTAATGATAGAACGTCTTAGGTCTGTGATGAACGCAGAGGACATTAATTGCTTCCTAAGTTAGTCATTATTTTTAAGATATCGAACGATGCGAAATTGATTACAAACCAGTCATAATGAGATTAGTTGAAAAAGAATTGTATTTTTTTTTTTTTTTCAGATTGTGGTTTAAGAGAGCTAAATAAACAGGATTTTCGATGGATTCTCTTTCTTGCTGGGGATATGATAAAGGCCTATCTATATAAAATAAATTCTGCTTTTCGTGGGTGAGAAATAGACTGTAATTAACATTTATTTATAGATTATCAGGTACTATTGTGTAAGTAAGATATTTTGAAAGAAAGGAATCTTGTTTTCCTTGACATATTATAAACATAGTATTGTGATGTTTCTATTTGCTCAATGGGTTCATGTAACCTGTCCTAATATTGGTTCATGCCCCATCATTTATTAAATTGGAAGTTACTTTGAGTCCTTGCTTTTGTCATAATTGTAATATTACATACGCTATGTAAAGAATTTATATTTTAATGCCATATACATGGGACAGAAAAATTTAGTAATATTCTCTGCAATGCAAAATGTATGTCAAATATTTAAAACTTGAAAGGTCATATTTATAGACAAGGATGATAAATATCTGAATGTGTGTAGTGGGCACTGAGATACTTAAAATAACTGAAAAGTTAATGCAAGGTATGAGAACATAAGCTGTTCTTTTAATGAGTAATGTATTAGAATGAGTGAGAGCTAGGATATGTGTTTTTGTGAGCACAATGCAAGTTTTTGGTGATGATTTGAGGACAGATTCAGTTGTAGATGGTGAAGGAGATTGATTTAGAATGCAGTTCCTGACCTGTCTAGAAAAATAAAATTGTATACTTAGATGCAAACACTCTATGCATATTTAGTAACATGAAATCAAATGAAGATTGCAATAGTGCAGATAAGATATTTATATAGGAATATATATGTTGTTTCTTGAGTATAGTTGAGTTTAATTCAATTCGGCTGAAGTCATATTTATGTAATTAGAAAATAAAATTACATGTGACCCTGAATGTGGTATAGGGAGAAATAAAAATTACTATTCACTCTTCAGCGTTGGCATTTACAGAAAATTCACTGGAAGTGAATATTGTAGCTGCATCTCCAAAATTCGCTATATGTTTTTAAAAAGATTTTTCAGGACAAAGAAAGAAGCATTGCCACTTTTAATTCCTTGAATTTTCAAAGCTATTTTCCGTATAATTTTCATCATTTTAATGGTAATGACTGAAATTATACCGAAAGTAGCTTTGAAAATCAAGGGAATTAAAAGTGGCAATGCTTTTTTCTTTGTCCTGCAAAATCTTTTAAAAAACACATGGTGGATTTTGGAGGTGTAGCAATGATATACCTACTATTTACATTAAACAATGTATGCATTTAAAATAATTATCAATCCAGTAGCATTTCAGAGTGGAATTTTTCATGTAGGAGTCGGAAAACACATCTCACCATCATGGCATTTTAAGAAAATGATTTGTTTTTTTTTGGAGATATGTGTCTATTCCTTAATGACTGACTCTGCGGTGTGCTTTGTGTTCATAATTTTTTCTTTCACATACCATTATTTGATTACTTTTGGTATTATGTTACCTCAGCCCTGTTTTTTATTCCATTGCTTCGTGATGTTCAAATCAATTTTCAAGCAATGCATGATTTATGATTTCTGTAACACTTTTTTTTTATTATACAACAGTGATTTTGTAAGTTCTTATAGGAAAAAGCTTTTAAAAATCTTAATATCAACTCTGGAACTATGAAATGTAACTTCAGTCTTAAAACTTATTAAAATTGACAAAATTCACTTAACTCTAGAAACACTGGATTAAATTAATAATGATAATAAAAAAGAGAAGGTAACGACTCTATATTCTAGCAATGTATATTCTTTAACGGTTCATCTTCTATTCAGTAGTGCTTAAATGTTACTGATGTCTTGAATATTGAAGTACTACAGTGAATGCAAGATCCAGAGATAAATTGCATTTCATATTACATTCCAATGAGAATTGCTTGAAATGTTAGGTAAAGTTGAGAAAATGGAACACTAATACTTGAAGATTAAGAAAACATAAATATCAACGAATAGAAAGTTTACCTATGAGAATATTTAGTAATAAAATTTGTATCTTTTGTTCTGTGCTAGTTGTGATTTCAGACTTATTGCATTTAGTATCTTTTGAACGAATATTGTATTTTGTTCTGAGGTAGTAGGTCACTGTACTTATTACCAAATCATACTGTTATGAATTTGTTATTAATGATGTATAGAAGAGATGCAAAAATTGTTATAAAATATTTTTTATACGCTTAAAACACGACTGAGATTAAAAGTTGTCTGAATTTTTCATTTCTAACTTTGTATTATATTGCAAATATTTTCATGTAAAAATTTGTTTTCTGCTACTTACGAAATATTAAGTGAAGTCCAATTTTGTCTTGATAAAAAATTAAAAGAAAAGTTTATACCTTTGATAAATATTTCGTTAAAAATGTGAATTTTAATTTGTTATATGCATAATATCGAAATGTATTCTGTCTTTGGATCATGGCAAATACATTAGAAATGTTAATGTTATAAGAGAGAATTATGTATTCCATAAGTTCATAAATGTTGTAACCACGGGGAGGATAGCCCCCAAATTTACATGACTGCTCATGCACTTATGTAGATATCCAATGTTAAATTGCTTGGTGTGATGTGAATCATAAGGAAGTAACTATTATGAATATTAAGGAATTATGTTCTAGTCCTTCAAAGGTAATTTGCTGTGGGAATTTTCCAGTAAACAAAACTACAATGTGTAAAACAAATATGAAAATGATTGAACCTATATGGAGTGGAGTTTCTATAAATATAAACTTCTTACTAAGGCTATTGAAGTACGGTAATGCATTTGTTTTTATGCTGTTACTCGTATATATGCATAGTGTTTTGTTGAATTGTAAACTACATTTTCAATGCAGAAAGAGATACTTTTACAAGTATTACGCTTTTGTACATAGTTGTAACATTTATTCTACATCTGTCTGTACTCTCTTAATTGCCAAATTTAAGTGGAAAATAAATTATAATTAAAATTACATATATCTTTTTCGATTTAACATTTGCCAGATTATGATAGCCTACTTATTGTCTTTTCATTTACTTCCTTCTTATTAACTTCTTGAATAATATGTGAAGAAAGAAATAAATGTTTAAGAAGCTGGTTGCCAAATGACTGAAACATTGACTATTCACACTTTAGACCCAGAAGAACAATCTATGCTGAACAAAGATGGTTTCTGAGTGGGTTTCTCAGGTTACTTCCACATTCTCCGAAATCATTATATACTACTCTTCCATAATCATCATGGGTGAACTTCACAACCATCTCATCGATGATTCAAATCTTTCAATCCACACAGCAAGATGATGAGATTTTTGTATTGTATCATAGATTTAAAAATAATATCTGTTTTGACTGTATCTTCAGGAAATAATAATAATAATGTTTTATTTTCGCTGGCAGAGCTAAGGCCATAAGGCCTTCTCTTCCACTCAACCAGCCTTAATCAGTACAATACATATTTAAATTACGAATATTTACACTGCACTTAAAAGGTTCTCCAGCAATATTCTTCAGTTAAGTTTTAACGACTAGTAGACTACATATTTATTTAAATTTAGATAAACTTATAAGGTAAAGTAGTAACTTAATTTATGAGCTAATTTAATTCAATCATTTATAATTAATTTGAGATAGCTAGTAAAATGATGAAAATTAATTTAATATAAGCTTATTAGAACTACCGTCGCGAGGGGTGACTTTGTGCCTTGAGGGTGAATTTGTGCCATTCGCGAAAAACGTATGGAAGTATTCTTTAAGACCGTGACAAGGTTTTAAAGTCTACTTCCTTATGTTTAGTAGTCTTTAAAACCTTGTGACGGTTTTAAAGACTACTTCCTTACATTTTTTATGAAATGCACGAATGGCACAAAGTCACCCTCCTGGCACAAAGTCACCCCGAGCGACGGTATGTTACAGGGAGAAAAAAAATATATACTGTATAAATCTAAGATATATTTCTATCATGAGAATATTAATGTAAAGAAATTTTGCCATTAAAGGTTTTGTAAATCTATTTAGAGAAATTAATGATAATAATAAGAATGGACAGATGTTACTTTCATTATATGTAATAAATATTAATCAGCAATTAATTTGTTAAGTAAGAATTTATGTAATTTTGACCTAAATGAAGATATTGTCCAACAACCCCAATAAGGCATCCATAAGTTGGGTCCATTTCAAAGAACTGTTTTGCAAGACTGGACAACAATGATAAATAGATAGAGTTGGTAAAAGTCACTAAATTTAAATATTGGCTAGAAGCGGTGAGAGCTGCTTTTAACTCGATCAGAACATTAATCCTTAAGTAGTCGCGCAGGATATTGTCAACACCCTTGTCACATATATACAGAGCTGTTAACTGCATATTGAGTAAGTCTGTACTTCTAAAACTTCCAGTACCTTTCTTAGAATTGGTAAGGCAACAATAACTGTAAACATGTTTGAAATCGGAATTCGAGATAATAAAGGTTTAAGTGGTGTGGGGCGACACCAACATCCCACACTTATATTGTAAAGAGTGACAGTGACTAAACTGACCATACCTCTGTAAAATAATAATAATGGATGTTAAGTAGTGACTGTGCGCACAGAAAGTGGTCTGGAAAGGAAGATAAAAAGTAAATTAGGAGTGAATAGACATTCCAATATTACATGTGAACCAATATTGAAATATTACCATTACTGTACATTAATTATAACATTGTGATAGATATTAAAGTATTTCATATAGTTGTAAAAATAAAAATAAAAAAGCGATATTTTAATTGTACACTAAAAAAATAGCCCATAAGAACCCATTATACAGGGTGTTTCAAAAATACGGGGCATAATTTCAGGTATTTCCCACATGTCGACAATCAAAATAGTTCATTACAACATGTGTCCGGAAATGCTTTATTTCCGAGTTATGGCCTTCACAACATTGAAATTCACCGGAATCATACGTCATGTTTTAGAAGACACTCCACTGATCAATAGTCAACACATTCACTTCTTGCATGATGGCGCTCCTGCACACTTCAGTCGTACGGCTCGCCGGTACTTGGATCGAAGGCTTCCTGATCGATGGATAGGTAGAGGTGGCCCAATTGCTTGGCCTCCACGCTCACCTGATCTGAACCCTCTCGATTTCTACTTGTGGGGCCATTTAAAATCATTGGTTTATTCGTCTCCAGTGCCTGATTTGGAATCCCTTCGGAATCGAATTGTGGCATGTTCTGAGGACATACGCAATACTCCTGGAGTTTGGGATCGTGTTCGCAGGTCAATGAGACATCGATGTGAGGTCTGTATTCAAGCAGGAGGTGGACATTTTGAACATCTTCTGTAATGACAACGACCTGCGGAAAGAAAAACGTTCCGGTGAATTTCAATGTTGTGAAGGCCATAACTCGGAACTGAAGCATTTCCGGACACATGTTGTAATGAACTATTTTGATTGTCTACATGTGGGAAATACATACCTGAAATTATGCCCCGTATTTTTGAAACACCCTGTATTTTGGGTGTCAGAAACACCCTGCTAGATTCTTAATGTGACGAAATTAGGCGCAACTGCTTAAGGGTTAAAAACAAACACAAAGAAAAAAAAAACATTTTTGACATTTCAACATTGCCTACTTGAAGATACTGTTTTATTTTAAACTAATTTGAATTAGGAAAGTAGGGTTTTCACGTGAAAACATCCCACAATCAGTAATGTAATAATTTTTCAGGATGAAGCCAGACTTCTTACAGAAACATGTTTTAACCGAGAATGAAGATTGTGTAGACTCAACATAATGGAAATCTGAATTATTTTTTTAAAGAGTCAAAAAAAATTCTGCAGACTACTACTACTACTGGATGTTCATTTCAAAGTGTGTCATGACGCACTGTTGATGAGTCAGCGATTTGAAGTGAGTTTCAGCTTTTATGTCAGAGAAGTTGCCTATTAATCAAGGTGTTCAATCTGAACTTGAGAACGTGTACAGTATAACTTGAACGTCGTAGCAACAGATGGCGGTCTGTATGGTCTGTGTGCTACCATAACCTCTTTCGAACTGTGTTTTGCGCGGGCAAGTCGTAAGCAAGGTATTTGTTATCGGTTGCGTACTGCAACATTCCACAACACAAATCAAATGCTCCGTGTCCATGTTGACTGTCGAAGTTAATGTCAACAAATACGTAAGTAATCGTCTTAACCCTCTCCCCATATCCCAACAGTAAGGAAAAAACCCACCTCAGTACACGTTTCCAAACAGTTCACATTCCTGCCACTACAGGTGTTACCGTACATATTGGTAAGTACTCTTCAGAATGAACACCGTACTTGCTAGGCAACTTCTCTGGCATATAGGTAATACACCTCTGCAGAAGTGTATGAAGATTGAATTCTCTAGGCTCATCGGCTAGCCACATGACAGCATACAGTGAGCCATGACACACTTTGAACTGAACACTCAGTATTTCTTTTAATGACCAACATTGGAGGATGAGTCCATTTGTTATCTAGCTGCCCAATAGTATTTTGGTTGGTTAGTCGGTTATTTTACGACGCTTTATCAACAGCTTAGGTTATTTAGTGTCTGAATGAGATGAAGGTGATAATGCCGGTGAAATGAGTCTGGGGTCCAACACCGAAAGTTACCCAGCATTTGCTCATATTGGGTTGAGGGAAAACCCCGGAAAAAACTTCAACCAGGTAACTTTCCCCGACCGGGAATCGAACCCGGGCCACCTGGTTTCGCGGCTAGACGCGCTACCGTTACTCCACAGGTGTGGACACCAATAGAGTGTGATTGAGTTTCTATAATGTACTTTTCTAAATCTGCTTTGATATATTCCCTTTATTAAAAAAAATAAAGTATTTAAAATTAAATAACAGTAATATATTACAGTAGAATCTCGGTAATCCGAGGTGATGGGTGTGGGGGGTGAGAGTTCCTTGGATATGGAATAGCTCGGAATACATGGAGAGTCCTAGGAAAAATCATAAGGTACAAAATAAAACAAATAAGCCAAGGGTACTTTTTTGTATTTTTTTACAGTATTATGACTAGATCTCGGATTTTTAAGCACTTAAAAAGCCCACCGCTGTGTAGTAGTGGTCAGCATGTCTGGCTATGAAATGAGCGGGCCCGAGTTCAAATCCTGGTTGGGATTTTTTTTCCGGAGTTTTCCCTCAACCAAGTGGAGCAGAATTGCTGGGTAATTTTCGGCATTGGACCTTGGACTCATTTCGCCATCATTAATTCACATATAATCATTCATACAGTAGCCCGGGTTAAGTTCACGGTGCAGCGTGCTGTACTTGTACAAGAGCGCAGCAGTTCAGCTACCCAATCATTCACAGAATAGGAGTGGTAAGCACAATAAGCCTCAGGCTGCAGTGTAAGCTTTCGGGTCCTTCCTCTATACAAGAGAAAAAAAAAAGCACTTAAAAATAACTTTTAGGCGCCTAAAATAGGCTCTGAATTTATCAAAATAGACACTGAAAACATGGATTTAGGCACCTAAAAATACTATTTTATTAAATATTAAATCAAGTACCTGGAATGTTGCCTGTCTGAAAATGTCTATTATTAAATTCAGCAGGAATATTTAATTGCCACTGCCATTACTCATGGAGATTAAAATTATATGGGTCACTTATTTAAGAACCATAGAAACTTGCTTGGCTGGAAACGACAAAATCGACATAATTATATCTAAAGCATGCAATTTGATATCTTTAGTCTGTTGTTGACAAATAGTTTTCATTAGATCCTCTAGATAGTATTTGAATTCCTGTAATATCTGTCCAAAATAAGTTACACTTCTTTCTGTGAATAGTGATTAAAAATTAAGTTCATAAGTGCTTTCATAGACTGGATTGTACAGGGTGGTATGGGTGAAACAGGTCCGTGTACACTTAGGCCACTCAAATGGGCTCATTGTCCTACCTTCTTAGCAGCTCCCAAGTGGCTCAAACATCACTTAAGTCAGCCAAGATGCTGGATGAATTTGGAGTGCTGTCGATGATGATGATGATGATGATGATGATGATGATGATGATGAACATGTCAGGACAAAAATTTCCCAGCATAGATCCTCTTATTTTTGCGAGAACAAGGCAGTGGCTCAAAACACGTTCTATTATTACTAAGGAGCGGATTCCTATGTAATTAAATATTTTTCTTGCGTGTGATAAAACACAATTAACAAAGTTAAAAATTCCGAATGTCAAGTTTCAAGTTTAAAACCCGAATTTTATTTCACATAAAAATATATATTTTCACAAAAAATTTATGTAAATACATATTTTCAGGAACTCTATTATAAACACATAAATCTTGGAGTTTTTTTACTTAAATAATTTTTTTACAAGAACTTTTAAATATTTTAAAACTAAATCAATTATATCACTTTATTTTTTTAAGAATTCTTGGTTGCTTCGTGTTTCTATGGGCTGTATGGTGTATCCGTGATACATTTTTGTAATAGTATCGCCTCAAGTTCTGAGAACTGCTAGGTAGCATATCAGTGTTATTATATGAGAATAAATTAACATGGACAAGGAGGAGAGATTTTGCAACACATAATTAGGAATGTTTATTGTTGCTGAAGATGATTTCATTCTGCGCTTTGTGAAACACAACGGATAAGAGCTCGGGTATAAACATTATTTAATTTAAACAAATCTCTCGCCTCTCGTTCATGCCTATGAAGTGAGGCAATACATCTTGTTGTGATTCCCAGTTATCGGACTATAAGCATAAGCTGCATAGTGTAGGCATGGTGGCATCGCTATAGGAAGTTTTTCTCCGACATTGTCAGTCAGTAGCTAGAAACATTTTTTTATGTTAAGATGTGTGTATATTAGCCTCTTAAGATGCCTAAAATCAAATCGAGTTTAAGATTGCGTCTACAGCAATAAGTAGATGAATTTAAAAACATTTTTACTACCAACGGAAAAGTGTTATTTTGCCAACCATGTGGTAAATCAGTAAGTGCAAATCAGAGCTCTCAGGTAACCCAACATTTTTCTGGAAACAAGCACATTGCCGCTGCTTCATGTGTGCATTCACGACAAAACAGTGGATATAAAAAATGTGTAAAGTTGCTCAAGTATTGGTTGGTGTGCCTGCAGGTGGAATTGACGGTGTATGTGTTTGTGACATTCCTCTCTTTAAATATGCACGTCTAACGTCCTGTGATGTGGAAAGATCGTTTTCACAGTTTAAGTCGTTGTTCAGAGATAATGGGCATGCATTTGTTATGGAGAATTTGGAAATGACCTTTGTTGTTCACTGCAATTCTCGGACAACTACTAGCAACTGATACTCAAGTGTGATTGGTGAGTACCTAGTGACAATTTTTTTCAAGCTAAGTAAGGTATTTTTTTCATATTTAAAAAATATTTTTTTTTTTATTTTAGCAAATATTTTCGTACTTTTTAGCAAATAAAAAATAAATATATTTAAATTTTTTAGCACAAAAATCCGCTCCCTAGTTATTACTAGAGCCCAGACAAATATCCCATTCCTTACAATGTGTGCGCATTGCGAGTATAGTTTGTTTGATAGGAATGGTAGAGGACGCAATCCAGGTAAATTGGAACTAAGCGATAAGGACAGGGGTGTGTAGGTAGTTAAATACAGAGTACAAGTATTAACAAGGGAGTGAAACATTTATAATATAGACTACAGTAAATAAATATTGTTTACATTGTAATAATCATTAGTTCTGTACTATCTGAAAACATAAATTACAATATATAAATATACCTAGTAAATAAAAATAGTTCGTACAATGCAAAATATACTAGAAATTCATTTGTATTGTCATCTTTGTTCTGCAAACACATTGCAATGAATAGCAATGCATATATGTATATATATTATATACAGAGTGTCCCAAATTGATGTATACATTCTTTGAGTGTATTCCGAATCTCAGTGCTGAGCAATCTGATGGTATCACAGTGTTCTAAATTTCAACGATGACGTCACTGATGCTCCACTGGTGTCGCACCGGTTCCATCAGCTTGCAGATGTGGTGGCAGTCTCCATCAGTGAATCTGATTGGTTCTTGTATAGGGCGGGAATTAGCAGACGAATGACATCGTGCACTGTTGTGTCATGGCGGTGTGTTCTGCTGTATTGTTTGTAATGAGCACAACGTAAAAACAATATGTTAATGGCTTATGAGCAAACGTGTCAACGGACCCGTTATTACTACCGGTTCAAGAAATAAATTGTTTATGCTCTCCTTTCTTTGAACGAGATGACAGTACGGAAATTTCGCAAAATCTTGCTAGCGTAGCACAGACAATAACTTGTACAGCTGCTATGATAGCCACTGAACCTTCAGCAGTTTTGTTCCTATTTCGCTGCAGCGTGACGTCATTGTTGTCCACCGGTCCGGTGAGATTCGGAATACGCTGTGAGAAATACTATCTCACAGCAAAGATATGAGGTAGAAATACGGTTTTTGCGGTTTATGATTCAGAAGGCAGTGGAAAGCATGGAAACTGCTTTAGAAGTAATGAAATGTTTTGATGTAAGTGAACAAATTATGGTACAGTAATCACAATTTGGGAGCATGGTTTATTTGTCGGGAGCAAGCAGTCCAAATAACTGACTTTTTTTTTTTTTTTTTTTTTTTTTTAATAATCACACGTTATTAAATGAAGATCACACTGGAAGAACAAGGTAAGTAAACTTCGTAAATGTTTCTGGATTGCAGTTTGGAATGTAATATATCAACCAGCTTTGGTGTAAGCAGCTTAGATTTCCTGCAGTTAATCTTACATTCTTCAACAATATGCATTACAAATTTGAATACTTTATGAACTCAAACTTTAGTATAGATAATATTGAGCAAATTATCTGTTTCTTGCAAAATAAAGAACAGGATTTAAATATGAATAGTTCAATACGGTACAGTATCTCTCTCTGCATTCTACTGCAGAAGATGTGGACATCCACAACAGAGACACAGAAATTACCTCTCTTCACTCAGTTGCAAATATATGTCAACATATAGACCAGCCTCATGGTCTAGTGGTCAGAGCTTCTGGCTATAGTTCATGAGGTACCGGGTTCGATTCCCGGTTAGAGCACAGGAATTTTTCCTTAAAGGGGATTATTCCTGTGTTCGTCCATGGTCTGGAATTTAGTTAAGTTTAGATTTAAGACCTCTCCTGGCACCACATTATCATAATCATCCTATCACATCATCGGGGTAATGTAACTCCGCCTTCCAGGCGCCCCAACCTCAGAAGTGGGTTACAACTAAGCTACGGCCAGGAGAGAAGACCAGAAATGTCGAAAAGACAACCTGGTGGCATTAGATAAAAAAAAAAAAAAGTCAACATATAACCAATCACATTTTACATTTAACCCCACAACTCAGTATTTAGGTGCTAGGTGCTGAAACGGAATTTAAGTCCCCTAGTAGAATTAAATTTACATGACGTCACTCTTTTGTTCTATTTTCGAAATGGTTAATCATAATACAACCAAAACATCAGACTCGAAAAAACCGCATGAAAATATCTCCACTAGATTACGAATTGTGACCAATTTTGTGTAATCCTGCATGATACGTACACATGTACGTAAAACCACTGCAGAGCTACCCTAGAGAGCTGCGTACACACCTATGGCAAACTGGCCTGAGAGGTTAATCACTTAAGGGTAGTAAACAAAAACTATGAAAATACTGATGCTGTAATGTTATATAAAAGTACAAACTGGAATTTATAAAACTCTTTCAACAAACAATGAAAATAATGACTTCAGTATAGGAGAGTAACTGGCAGCCCACTTCTAATATGGACCAGGCATTGGACCATTAATCCAATCTACGATCTCTCTGTTGCACCAGATGTAGTTTCCACTGGGAGACTTGACGTTGTCTGGGAGAAGTGCCAGATAGAGAGGTGCATCTGCTCCTGGAGATTAAAAAACACGTGTACATGTGAAATCATGTTTGAGCATTTCATAACATCAAGATAACTGAATGACATATTGCATAACAGGTAAGTATACTTATTTGAACTTAAACTAAATAGCTATAACAATAATAATAATAATAATAATAATAATAATAATCTTCTTCTTCTTCTTCCTATCAAGGATGGGTAAATCCCGTTCCGAGACTAACGGAATTGCGAAGTCCATCTTGTTTGTGGCCGACCAATATCTCGTCTGCTTTGGGGTTGATAAAAACATGCTTGCCGTGGGAAACGATCAGGGGGCATCCGTTGTACATGCATATACCATTGTTGTTGATAGGTATGAATTTCTTCGACCATATTTGTTGTTTTAAGTTCTTTCTGTATGTCTTCGCTTCTCAATCTATCCCTTAATGTGACTCCCAGGGTGTGTCTTAGGAACCTCATTTCTGATGCTTCTATTCTTTTTCGATCTTGTTGTCTTAGCACCCATGTTTCACTTCCATAGCGAAGGGCCGGTTTTGATATAATGTTGTGCATCCTGATTTTTAGATCTTGTCTCATATTCTTTCCGAAATACCTGTTTATACATCCGTTTAATTTATTGTATTTCTGGACATTTTCTTCTAGATCAGCATTAAATGTAAATGCTGAAATAGTACAGCAAAGTAATAATAATAATAATAATAATAATAATAATAATAATAATAATAATCTTCTTCTTCTTCTTCTTCCTATCAAGGATGGGTAAATCCCGTTCCGAGACTAACGGAATTGCGAAGTCCATCTTGTTTGTGGCCGACCAATATCTCGTCTGCCTTGGGGTTGATAAAAACATGCTTGCCGTGGGAAACGATCAGGGGGCATCCGTTGCACATGCATATACCATTGTTGTTGATAGGTATGAATTTCTTCGACCATATTTGTTGTTTTAAGTTCTTTCCGTATGTCTTCGCTTCTCATTCTATCCCTTAATGTGACTCCCAGGGTGTGTCTTAGGAACCTCATTTCTGATGCTTCTATTCTTTTTCGATCTTGTTGTCTTAGCATCCATGTTTCACTTCCATAGCGAAGGGCCGGTTTTGATATAATGTTGTGCATCCTGATTTTTAGATCTTGTCTCATATTCTTTCCGAAATACCTGTTTATACATCCATTTAATTTATTGTATTTCTGGACATTTTCTTCTAGATCAGCATTAAATGTAAATGCTGAAATAGTACAGCAAAGTAATACTAATACTAAAATAATAATAATAATCACCACCACTATCGCCATCAGGCTGGGTCCAGTCTAGTGAAGCACATTTTGAAACTTTTCTAGTAATCTTTTTCTTGGAATTCATGAATTTCTGTTTCCCACAGGTTCGTAATTATCAATTTAGACATACATTTTTATTTTATCTGTTAATTTAAAGATTTCTTTATCTCTTCCTACTATCTTTGCTTTTCTTTCTGTCTTTCAACGTGTTGCTCACAACATGTAAAAATCTCATTCCTGTGACTGACTTCAATTCTTTGTAAGGTTTGTCAGAGTCCAGAATTCAAATACATATAATAATAGCAAGGGAGCTTCAACAACAGCCAAGACGAAAACCATGCTACTTCCAGAATTGATTTTCTTGCTGTGTGGAGAAATGATCTGTACATTTTGCCTCATCTCTTTTATTCTGGGACAGGATTCTCTGTGTATCACAGGCTTCTTAGTTTGCTTCTGTGGAAATTCATTCACACATGACAATGGGGTTTAGGACTAGAGACTAAAATCCTTTAAGAGAGATCCTTACTCACCTGTGTAGTTTCTCATGCCAAGAGTAACATAAATATCTCTCTCTCTCTGATGTGATTTGAACTAGAATGTCAATTGTATTCCATTTCAAACAGAGGGACTGGTTTCTGATACTCTGGTTCATAGATGCTGAATATTAATAAAATGTCCCCAACAGTTAAAACAAAACTGCTGTCGACATGTTTCATGTCTATATTTTATCTGTGTTCTGGTCAATTCAAATATAACTTGTTACAATAAAGTTTTCGTTCTTAAAAATAGGGGAACGCAGGAAAAATTCTATGAAGCATTATATACAGTATATAAAATCTCATTAATATCACATCATCTATAGCTAAAACTTATGAATGATCGTTTGCGTTTGTAAATTTACTAATCTGATTGGCTATGTATTGTATACTTTTAGTAGAGCCATCGATGTAGCTCAGCAGACTCGCTGGGCTGCTGATCCGGAGCTGCGTTCGGGCTTGGGTTGGATCCCCCTTTGGTCTTTGGTTTCTTCCGAGGTTTTCCCCAGCCGTGGGACTGAAGCCGGATGGTCTATGGCGAGTCCTTGGCATCAACCCCTTTGATTTGATTACCTGGTTGGGTTTTTCCGAGGTTTCCCCCACCAAAAGGCAAATGTCGGGTAATATTTTGGCGAATCCTCGGACCTCATCTCATCTCACTACATCTCGCCAAAATGTAAAAAAAAAAAGAAAAAAAATGTAAAAAATTGCACAAAATTGTAAAAATTGTAGAAAATTACTAAATTGTAAAACTATAAAAATTTGTAAAAATTGTAATTGTAATATTGTAAAATGTTGACTTGTTCCACATCTTAAAGCTTCATTGCTCATGTAAGATCTATGGAATAAAATAAATGAATGAATGAATGAATGAATGAATGAATCAAACTATATACAAGGTAGGGCATTTTCAGTGAACTATTTTTAAATTGTGACAAAACTTTATGAAACGAAAGAAATATATATTTAAATAATCTAATAGTTTATTTATGTAGCAGGATAATATTAAAATGGATTTGAGGGAGGTGGGATATGATGCTAGGGACTGGATTAATCTTGCCCAGGATAGGAACAGATGGCAGGCTTATGTGGGGGTGGCAATGAACTTCCGGGTTCTCTAAAAGCCATTTGTAAGTAAGTAATAGGGTATTTATACTTTTGAATTTTGTTCATTTACACGATTGAAGTTACTTTTTAGAAAAAACATCCTTCAAGTGACATTCTTCGCTTGTAATGCACTGTTTAAATCCTTCCTAGAAACTTTTCATGACATAAACAAGTATACTCCTGACCAATGTGTTCAATTTCAAGCCGAATCTTACGATGAAAGAGTAATAGAACGGAGAAAAATTCTCTCCGGCGCCGGGATTTGAACCCAGGTTTTTAGCTCTACGTGCTGATGCTTTATCCACTAAGCCACACCGGATACCCACCCCGGCATCGGACAGAATAGTCTCAGTTTAAGTTCCAACTCTTGGGTTCCCTCTAGTGGCAGCCCTCTGCACTACGTCATAGATGTCTATGAACGTAGGACTGAAGTCAACACATGTGCTGAGGTGCACTCGTTATGAGTGACTAGTTGACTCTTTCATCATACGATGACGCAGAATATCTGCATGGGAATATTATATGTACTTCGGTACATTAAAATAATATATATGATATGCTTAAATCACTACATGATTTAAGACAGCGCTTATTCCGTCGGATCCTGGCCAACTAGTCACTCATAACGAGTGCACCTCAGCACATGTGTGGACTTCGGTCCTACGTTCATAGACATCTATGACGTAGTGCAGAGGGCGGCCACTAGAGGGAACCCAAGAGTTGGAACTTAAACTGAGACGATTCTGTCCGACGCCGGGGTGGGTATCGGGTGTGGCTTAGTGGATAAAGCATCAGCACGTAGAACTGAAAACCCGGGTTCAAATCCCGGCACTGGAGAGAATTTTTCTCCATTCCATTACTCTTTCGTCGTATGATGACGCAGAATATCTGCATGGAAATATCATATGTACTTCGGTACATTAAAATAATATATATGATATGCTTAAATCACTACATGATTTAAGACAGCGCTTATTCCGTCGGATCCTGGCCAACTAGTCACTCATAACGAGTGCACCTCAGCACATGTGTGGACTTCAGTCCTACGTTCATAGACATCTATGACGTAGTGCAGAGGGCGGCCACTAGAGGGAACCCAAGAGTTGGAACTTAAACTGAGACGATTCTGTCCGACGCCGGGGTGGGTATCGGGTGTGGCTTAGTGGATAAAGCATCAGCACGTAGAACTGAAAACCCGGGTTCAAATCCCGGCACTGGAGAGAATTTTTCTCCATTCCATTACTCTTTCGTCGTATGATGACGCAGAATATCTGCATGGAAATATCATATGTACATTAAAATAATATAAGCTGAATCTTGTTCTTCAGTTCTTGATTATTGTATAACCTAAGGGAAAACACTCTCTGAAAGAAAAAATCTGGATTTGTCAAATTTGGTGACACTGAAGAGTGTGTCATCTTGCTGAACAGCAAGCACTATCAACCTTATCTTTTCCATATTTCCTGCGGTCCTCACTGTCTTGTATGAGGATGAGGTTTGTTTTAATTCTTCCATCTTTGCACCTGTAACTTGCCCACTCATTCACAGTTTTGCTTGAAGAAGCTGGACCTGGCCATCCTGGTCACCAAATTCTCTTCGAAAAGCACACCGAACTTGTATGATGGATTCTGTTTTTATAAACTGCCTCACACAGAAATGCTGATCAACGTTCCATTGAAAACTAAACAGTAGTGTGTTGTGAACCACTTTTGGGTAAGCAACTGCCTGTCCAGATGTTGTATGGATACAGAAGGTGCTTATCTAAACGTGATGTCACCACAGACCACTGAAAGTAAATCCAAAATTATGAACCAAATTGTTGCTACCTTCATTTTTTCTCCTTGGCCTTGGTTAATTAGTAATACCAAATTAAACCTAGTTCGCCAAACATGTCCCACCCTTACGATGAACATTATTTCAAAGAGTATTACCTTGTTCTATTGTCAATGGTCCCATATGACTTGTCATATCAGTGTCCACATAACCAGGATGAACAGCATTCACTACAATGTCTTCTCTAGAGTCAGCATCGAATGCTCGTTGCTGGATGAAGGTCAAGGCACTGACTCCAACCTTAGAGACAGCATATGCAGCATATGCAAAATTCGGCCAACCCTTCTGCTGGTGCTTATTTTCCATTGCGCTCCTACACACAGAAAATTCAGAATCATATCTGATGTCTAGTAAATTGTAATTATGAATGGATATAGGGAGAAGGAGGGACAGGAAAGCATCTTGTGAACAAAATTAGATATGTGACTACACATCCAGAATACAGTTCAATATTAGTTTTTAAGAAAGATAAAGACATCCCCTTTATATGCCATTAAGGTGTATGGGGAACATACATATAAGTGTTTAAATCAAATATGAACTTCTGACTATTGTGACAGAGCTGGGATACGATCTCACGACCGGCAGAAGGAGAGCAAGGTCGGCCGTAGTTCAACGCGGAAGTTGCGCACGCATCTGCTTCCTGGAACATGTGCTGTGGCATTGAGAGGAGAGAGAGCGACTGCGGCAGAGAGGGGAGAAATCCAGAAAATTCGAGAGTGCCTTCTCTGGACATCCGTGGAAATTTCTAGCATTGTACATTCTCGTAGCTATGGTTTGGTTATAAATTACGACACGAGAGTGAACTTGAGCAGTCGTTGTTGTAATCATTGGACAGCAAGCCAGCCAGTCTTGTGTAACAGTGAAGCCAGCTTTGAGACCGGAGTTCGACTTGAGTGTGTCTGCAGCTGTGCAAGCATCCGAAGTCCTGAGTTTGAGTGCAGTGGACCGCAGTTGGGGGACCTGAGTTCGAAGTTCAGTGGACTGTCTCTGAAGGTCTTGGGTTCGAGATACTATGAACTTGAGTGACCGAGCTAGAAGAACTAGCTAAGGCAACGAACTGTGAACTGAGAACTGACAGTTCTGTTTTGTAAATAGTGCTTTGTGAACATTAGTTAAGATTAACAGTTCATTGTTGTTCTCAATAATCCAAGTAAATTGTCATTGTCGTCTGTGGAGTGCAATAACGAATACTGTGTTACTGTGTGGGGTGGAAATCCCATTGTTGACGGAAGAGTTTAAACTAAATTATTGGAAGTGACTGTTGTTGAAACAATAAAATTACATTATTGTTTTGTATAAAAAGTTACACTATTTAAAAAATATATAAGTGTACAAGAATGAATCCTGAGGCCTTTTTCATGAAAGTTCTATTTTTATAGTCGTGACGCTGTTATTCCCGGCGTGACTCCTCCTCTTTACTTACGTCTTATGAAGTCAAGGCTCTATAAAGTCTAGGTAGGTAGTATTGTTCGCCATTTTTGTTATTCGTTGCCGAGCTACCAGACGACAGATCTATTTGCCACACCGTTAAACATTATCATGTCGTAGCTGCTATGGTAATAAATCAAACGCACTGTAATTCAGAAAATTATTGAGCGGCAAATAACGTCCTCGTGAGCTTTCTGCGAACGCCAACGAAAGAGCCAAAATGGCGGGCGATTATATATTAAGTATTTATCCAGCCTTAGGAAATGCTTAACATCTTCATCAGCGAATCACAAGACGCACACATTTAAATGCAGCTGACCTGCAACGTGATTGGCTGCCGGAAATTAGAGTGACAGGACTATAGCAGTTACTTATTAGGAGTGTAAAAATTAATAGTTAGCAGTGTGGAAAGTTCTGTTTCATGAAGAAAGCTCTACATTCCTAAATTTCCTACACTGATTTTAGCAGACAGTAGTGTGGCCTCATTCATAAAGTATGTGACATACATACAAATAATTATTCTTTCTATTGCATTTCACAGCCTGCTCTATGCACAGAATTTATAATTATTCATCTTAATTACACAAATTTTAAAGCTTTATCACTATATATGCAGAACACATCACAAACGTCAACAACACCTATAGCAACATAGCCAAAGATATGGAAATACTACATACCCAACCGAAAAACCAGAAACTAAACACATTAGAACAATACGAAATATACATATACACAAAAACACACCCACAACAAATCCTCAACATACAATTGAATTTCAGAACACACACACTATTTGACTCCACACTACACAACACAAACGCACCCTCACCGGGGGTGAAGACACGCAGTTCTAAAGATGGTTCCCAAGCCGAAACTAGTCAAATATAATATTCATTTTCCGGGCTGAGAGGCCGTGGTCTATTAGTTGGTTTTATACCAGACGTTTCGTCTGCAACTGCGGCAGACATCTTCAGTGGAGTGGTATCCGAGGTCGCAAGACTCTTCTCGGCGTACCTGAGGCAACTGATCCTGTGTCTGGTTGTGCGGGCGTATTTATAGTGCGGCTTGCGGGCCGAGGCCTGTTGTCGCTGCGGTCCGCGCCGCTTTGTTCGCTGCTCCCGTTCTGGGTTCCGTCCTTTTGTTGTAGTGGCTTCTTATCTGTTCTGTTTAGGACCGGGTACCAACACTTGTTTAGCTTTACGCCTTCTTCCTTGCGATTAAAGTTGTTGTTATGTTTATGTATTTCGATCGCTTCTCTATGTAGACGGGGGAAGAAGTGCGTCGTCGTGCTCAAGATGTCCGTGTCCTTGAATCTTATGTTGTGATCGCCCTCTTGATAGGCATGTGCTGCCACTGCCGATTTGTCGATCTGTCCTAGGCGGCAATTCCTATTATGTTCTGTCAGTCTCGTCCTGATGCTTCGCTGTGTAGTACCGATGTACCGAATTGCCGCCTAGGACAGATCGACAAATCGGCAGTGGCAGCACATGCCTATCAAGAGGGCGATCACAACATAAGATTCAAGGACACGGACATCTTGAGCACGACGACGCACTTCTTCCCCCGTCTACATAGAGAAGCGATCGAAATACATAAACATAACAACAACTTTAATCGCAAGGAAGAAGGCGTAAAGCTAAACAAGTGTTGGTACCCGGTCCTAAACAGAACAGATAAGAAGCCACTACAACAAAAGGACGGAACCCAGAACGGGAGCAGCGAACAAAGCGGCGCGGACCGCAGCGACAACAGGCCTCGGCCCGCGAGCCGCACTATAAATACGCCCGCACAACCAGACACAGGATCAGTTGCCTCAGGTACGCCGAGAAGAGTCTTGCGACCTCGGATACCACTCCACTGAAGATGTCTGCCGCAGTTGCAGACGAAACGTCTGGTATAAAACCAACTAATAGACCACGGCCTCTCAGCCCGGAAAATGAATCTACATCTATAGACTCCGGCCGTGAAAGCCTACACTGCAAAATATAATATTTTTAAACTTAGTTTAAATTAACACGTGAAAGTAATACATATACATTTTTTATAATAATTATTACAATATAGTAACTCAGTTGTAGTGTTTTTTAACATGTCAAAATAAAAGAACAGAAAGGACAGTTTCTGAGAATAAAGAATCTATTAATGGCAGTCCACCAAGTTCACTAATATTACTACCAACTTCAGCTACATCTTTCGGCCATCATAGAAGTTTCTTAATGAATACTTAATATTTTATATTGTTCACCACATTTTTTATTATTCTGCATAGTTGCTTTAGACACACCAGGAGCAATGTTGTGATATTGTGCTCCAATGCCTAACTAATATACAGCAATTGTAATTGTTGTTTTGACGTTATGGTCCTATTCCTTTAAGTATTACGCTTTAAAAATTGTTCAGTGGAAATGAACAGTTGATTGAATTTATTAGAGGTTAGGCGGGACATTTCATTATGTTCATAGGTCTCTGCCATAAAACCATAATCTATCCAAGATCTGAACATTCTTGGACGTTTCACAAAAATATTTTTTTTTCATTAGGGATGAGGAATGCATTTCTAAAAAGTTATTTTCAAAAACGAAATATACCTTATTACTCATAAATCTATTTTTCTATTTACTTTTATCATTCTCGATTAGCTAACTGATAAAATGAACTATTGATTATTAGAAGTGTAAATTAGCGGAACTCATATGTTATGAAACAGCATTGTTACGACACTGCTAAATGAGTCCTACAGTGCTGTTATTTTACACTGCTATTTATATGAAACAGCTACTAGTTTTAGTAGTCTAAATTATGAGTCTACACTGCTTATTAGTAGACTGTTAGTTTTATGAAATAGGCTCCTGGACACTGGAAGACGACAGTCGTTAAAGAACAGAATATATATAGAAAAAAAATAAAGTTACTAGTAGTATGTAATACTAACTGTATGAAGTCTTTCATAAGTTCAGATAGTTGTCCTATAGTCAGAGTTGGACTGGCCAATTTTTTCTTGAGTTCATCTCCAGGTATTCGGCTAAGGTGGCCAGCAGAACTTGACAGATTCACAACTCTTGCATGTGGACACAGAAGTGGAAACAATGTGTCACATGTTTTGAGCAACGAGAAGTAATTAACATACAAAGTTTTCTCCGCTTTTTCACCAAAAGGCTCAGTGGCATTGATCTGTAACAAATCCAAAGACACTCTGATTATTTATCATGTGCAATGTTTGTGACCAGTAAAATGATCTTTAGACTTACTTACAAATGCCGTTTGTGGAATCTGAAGGTTCATTGTTGCCCTCACATAAGCCTGCCATCGGTCCCTATCCTGAGCAAGATTAATCCAGTCCCTACCATCATATTTCACCTACCTCAAATCCATGTTAATATTATCCTTCCTTGTACATTTTCGTCTCCCCAAAGGTCTTTTCCCCTCAGGTCTTCCAACTAACACTCTATATGCATTTCTGGATTCACCCATACATGCTACATGCCCTGAATTCTGACTTGCATTACACGACAGAGAGTATGATTCAGTGTACTTGGGGAAAAATCGAGTTGTTGTGATGTGTCCCAGAGCTATGAAAGTGTTCACACTGAGAATTTAGTAGGCAGCAAACAAACCCTGGAAAGTTTCTACATATTTTAAAAGAAAATGTCATTTATTTTGCTTCTCAATTTACTAATTACTTGATCATGAAATTCCAGATATCTTAGTTGATGACGCAGTATGGTACTTTATAATTCCGAAATTTTATAAAACATTACTCCACTAAATATTATAATATAATCTACCCTTTGAAGAGCCACGTGATTTCATGATAGCATTATTTTTTATTGACCTAACTGCAAGGAAATATTGTATGATTTATTTGAAAAGCCGAGCTACTGCTGCAATATATTCTACATGTACCTATAAGCAATTAAGACATAAGCTAATCTGTACGTAAGGACGAACATTCTGTTGTACATACAAAAGTAGTATATGACTATATATTTATTCCCTATAAACTAAAATATGTTACTAGAATTCTCACCTTATATGCCATAGCAGCATTATTAACCAAAATATCTATTCCACCATGCTCCTTCTTTATGAAGTCACGAAATGAATCCAAACTTTCTTGATCAGTGATGTCTAATTGATGAAATTTCGGCTCCAAACCCAACTGGAAGAAAGAAAAATCAGTTTAACTCTCGATAAATAAACAATAAAGTAATATAGCATCCATATATCATTTTGAAATTGTTTAGAAGTTTTTAGTATTTGTCACAGACGAAGTGCAGATATTTTCTTGAAGGCACAGGTATTGTTTTAGAATTAATAACTCTATATAACAAAACATAACTGTCATACTTTCCTGATCATAGCGATGGCTCTATGATCAGATTACTATGGCCATCATAGTAGTTCATCTAAACATTCTAAAAGTCTTCAAGTCAATGTCATCAAAATAGAAAACAAATAACGAAAATAGATTCTTTTTATTTATTACATATTCCTTTACTAACTTAATTATATTTTTAAATCCCAAACCATTTTATAAATTATCATTTTATTTAACAATGGACGAACATCTGTGCCCTTGAAGATTTTCAAGTCCATGGCGGCATTTACCCTCTATTACGACATACAGAGAGAAAAGTTGTTCTCTATGTCCTAACAGAGGGTTGTAAATGACATAGAGGAGGAGAAGCAGCAAATAAAACACGTATAATTACCTAATTCGTTAAAAAATGGGGTCAATGTTGAAACAACACATCTTTTTGGAAAAGGAATATGCATATAAATACTATATTTCTTCATCAATTGAGCTAAAAATGGAGTCAATATTAAGACATAACATCTTCTGGAGAAGGAATATGCATAATTACTTTATTTCTTCATCAATTGGGAAAAAAAATGGAGTCAATATTACAAGAACAAAGCTAAGTTTATCTCTTTAAAAAATACGAATCCAATAACCCTTTTTCAGGACTGATAACGCACCATATTCCGATATTTTCAATATGTTCTGCAGGTTTTCTGTACTCCAATAACGGTTATTTTGGAGAATTAACGTGACTACTAAGATAAAAGCATGTTTCATCACTGAAAATATTACAGTGGAATTTACAGGACTGCTGAAACCAGCTACGAAAATTAATTCTTGTGACACTTTCTCCATAAAGACTGTTTAAAACTTTCTCACAATTATAATTTCGATGATCCATTGATTAAAGTTCTCGTTAACACTTTGTTAAAAACATAAAATTTACTCTGTCACACGTTAAAAGTGTTAAAATTGTTAAAAAGGTATTTACCTTCGACAGACGACCCGTTTCGACGCTATTTGTCGTCATCTTCAGTGTCTCTTGAACCACGGCTGATTTTGGCTCTGCGATGTGCAGTTGTCGATGGTAGGGGTGGGGGTTGGTTGTCTGTATGCTATGACGTACTATTACGTCAAACAACGTGTGCGTATTGAACTGTTAAACAGTTCACAGTTAAACATCCTAGAACAATACGAAATATATAAGAATACAATAGCACACCCACAATATATACTTAATACGCAACTACAGTTCAATACGCACACATTGTTTGACGTCATAGTACGTCATAGCATACAGACAACTAACCCCCACCATAGGAGCAACACACCCCCACCCCTACCATCGACAACTGCACATCGCAGAGCCAAAATCAGCAGTGGTTCAAGAGACACTGAAGACGACGACAAATAGCGTCGAAACGGGCCGTCTGTCGAAGGTAAATACCTTTTTAACAATTTTAATACTTTTAATGTGTGACAGAGTAAATTTTATGTTTATAATTTCGATGTCCAAGATTACACCTCGTTTTAACAATATGATTAATTGTAAGCAAGAACGCACTTGTTTATTCATTCTGGCAATCATCACTTCATAGCAATCACACACAGAGAAGCAGGTGATAAATGCAGACCAACAGATTAAGACCTCATCTGCCAGCTAACTTTCCAGTAGGATGTTCGAGGAAGAGGAGGAACAGCAGCAGCAGCAGCAGCAGCAGCAGCAGCAGCAGCGGTGGCAATTGTGGTGATGGTGGTGGTGGTGGTGGTGGCAATGACAGAAATGATAGTAGTAGTAGTAGCCACCAACATAGCTCAGGCAGCAGTACATTTGCCTGCTGATCTGGAGATGCAGTTGGGCATGGGTTATTTTTTTTAACTTGGTTATTTAACGATGCTGTATCAATTACTCGGTTATTTAGCGTCAATGGGATTGGTTATAGTGAGATGGTATTTGGCAATACGAGACCGAGGATTCGCCATAGATTACCTGACATTCGCCTTACAGTTGGGGAAAACCTCGGAAAAAACCCAACCAGGCAATCAGCCCAAGCAGGAATCGAACCCAAGCCCGAACGCAATTCCGGATTGGCAGACAAGCACCTCAGCCAACTGAGCTACGCTGGTGGCATGGGTTCTTTTCCCACTTGGGATGACTACCTAGTTTGGTCTTTTTCGAGGTTTTCCCCTACTGTAAATCATGACGAATCCTCGGCATCATCTCACTATTACCAATTTATTAAACACTAAATAACCTAGTAGTTGAGTGTCGTTAAATAATTGATTACATAGTAGTAGTAGTAGCTGCTGTAGAATATACACCCAATACAAGTGGTGCATATTGACCAAATCACATCAAAATTTTGTAACATGCACTTTGATCTCCTTACAAATCTAATACTTGAGATAAATGAGTACTGGTATCTAATTCTGATGTTCTTTTACGAGACCAGGCGATATCTTATCTGAAAAAAACTAGACTTCAAAGTAATCTCTTAAATGACATGTTTAAACTCTTGTATTTACTTTGCATTATGCACATGATACAGCATTGCCAACTCCCCTTATTTTGTCCTATTTATTTATATCTCCTGTCTCTAGTATTTCACTTGGCTTCACCATGTAGGATAATGATTACTCTAGCCTATATGAGGATTACATATACTCGTACATTAGAAGTCTGTATACTTTCGTTATAGTTTATAATTTTTGGGAATAATTTATCAGTCACATATCCTATAACGAAGAAAATATATGCAGCATAAAATAATTAGATTCAACAACATAATCGACCTGGTTGGCGCAGTTGGTATAGTGCTGGCCTTCTATGCCCGGGGTTGCGGGTTCGATTCCGGGCCAGGTCGATAGCATTTAAGGGGAGGTGGTACACAATATCTCCGCAATGTTAAATTTGCTATCTTTATTTTGGATTTTCTCTAAAACTACCAATCCTAGGGCGATGAAATTTGGTACACTTATATATTGATGGTTTCTGTATTGATTGACATTTTTGTAAATGGATCAGTACACATACACATTATATTTTAACCTGCCATGGTGTACCATCTCCCCTTAAGTGTGCTTAAATTCGACAGGCTCATGTCTGTAGATTTACTGGCATGTAAAAGAACTCCTATGGAACAAAATTCCGGCACACCAGCGACGCTGATATAACCTCGGCAGTTGCGAACGTCATCAAATAAAACATAATATTTTTTTTTTCAACAACATATACAGTACTATTAGCAAAATACTTTGTAATAAAAGTAGGAAAGACATTATAGATTACGGTGAGTAAATTAATGGGAGTACTAGCAGGCCTATAATGGAAGTGAGATATGGACTATGATGATGAAAGACAGAAACAGATTGCAAGAAGAAGAAATGCGATTTCTTTGAAGTATAGTCAGAATGTCATTACTAGTTCATATGAGTTACGTAATTAGAAATTGTCTAAGAGTCGAGTGTTCCTGACACTAATAATTTGTGAAAGAGTAGGCCTATATTTTCCTCCTGAACCTCTCTGTTGGTAATTAGTAGATTAATATAATCTGCTATTAAAATGTATTTTGTCTGACAACATGAAATTCATTGCTTTGAGAGTTACAACGTGATTTCTTATGCAGTAGCTAGATGGCAGCATAGTGAAATTGATCGAAGTTGTTGCTGACAAAGCCTATGAGGCTGACCAATCTGTTATAATATGTGATCTGAGCTGGTACACAGTTAGGTGCATGAGACACTATTACAAACTTCGACTTTCATTTAATTATTCTACAACGAATTTTATTACAAATGTAGTATATTACAAGCTTTTCGATTTAATGGAAATTACAAGATTAAATGATTTTTAAATATGGTTTATTTAACGATGCTCGCAACTGCCGAGGTTATATCAGTGTCGCCGGTGTGCCAGAATTTTGTCCTGCAGGAATTCTTTTACATGCCAGTAAATCTACTGACATGAGCTTGTCGCATTTAAACACACTTAAATGTCGTCGACCTGGCTGGGATCGAACCCGCAACCTCGAGCACAGAAGGCCAGCACTATACCGACTACACTACTCAGGCCGACAAGATTCCATTATAATTAGATGTTTGACAGATATTCATCTACTACTATTACTGAATTACATTGTATCCATTGTTTACCTCCACTTCAGTGTGCACATGCAAATGTGGAAAGGGTGCTTATCTTATGAATGCCCACAGATCAGAAGAAAAAGAAAGAAATGAAGAAAGGAAGAAAAAAACAAACAAAGGAAGAAAGAAAAGAAACTATTCACAGATACAATGTGTTTGCTTTAGATACCATGATGTCCACACCTGTGGAGTAATGGTCAGTGCATCTGGCCGCGAAACCAGTTGGCCCGGGTTCGAATCTCGGTAGGGGCAAGTTACCTGGTTGAGGGTTTTTCCGGGTTTTCCCTCAACCCAATATGGGCAAATGCTGGGTAACTTTTGGTGTTGGACCCCGGACTCATTTCACCGGCATTAACACCTTCATTTCATTCAGACGCTAAATAACCTAGATGTTTATACAGAGTCGTAAAATAACCCAATAAAAAAAAAAAAGATACCATGATGATACAGTGTGGGACTCACCTCACCAGCCCTGGCTGAAAAGGAACATCATAGGGGAAGCTGGGAGTGGAGATGTGAGATGAAATGCTGAAAAATCGCGGCATGGTGAAATCACGAGGACCAGAGCAACAAGCAGCAGCCAATGCATCATCATCATAAACTGGTAAAGCGTTTTGACACTATTGCTCTTGCTCACAAATCAATGGAAAGAAGGTAAAGAGAAAAACAAAGTAACAATAAGAGAAGTTTACGATAAATGATCTATCATTATATACAGTACATGACTCAATTTTACCTTTTTCAGTTCTGCTACTGCTGCTTCACCCCTTCCAACATCTCTAGCCGTCAAATAAACAAGTCCTTCATACTTCTCACAAAGTCCCTTGACAATTGCATAACCAATTCCTTTGTTTCCACCAGTAACCTACAAAAACAAATTGAATTAGTAAAGACATCTCCCTTTGGCATTTATTTAAGTTTGGAAAGTACCCACGTATCTCAAAATCTTTATCCATCTGGTTTTGTGTCATAGCTTACCAATACATTTACAATTTTCATACAAGTGTCCACCACTTTCACAAAGCAGGCCTACCATTCATTCAAATCATTGTTCCATTATAATAACAATGTTACATGCTTGAAACTCGAAGGCAATAATTCTCCAGGAGAGCTAGGCTTCCTAAAGCAGTAATTATCTGTAAGTACTGGTTTTTTGTTTTATAAAATTAATATTTTAAAACTTTCTGATTATTATTCCTAATGTGGAAACACTTAGAAAAACTGAGCGGAAAACAATCGTAGTTTAGATTTATTAGACTATTTACGTACTTACGGAAATGGGCTGATTGGATGAGGTAATCAGCCATTTTGTGTTTGATGTTTATAATAGGATAGGAACTGTTTGGCTCTGGCGCATGCGCTGACCTTTCATGCAGTGCCGACGTGATCCTTACGTGAATTTATTTTCGCGTGTACATTCCAGATCAAATCAAGCAGTTCCCTTCCTGCTCTGGTTACACAGCTTGCATATATACGATGGTTAGGTTTGGTATGTTTAGGTTTTCATTAACCAAGTCCGCGCAAGATCCTGTCGCGAGCCGCACGTGTATAAATCGATGTTTGATGACGTCACATTAATTCGATAGGGGCGCGCTTCCATTCAGGGGCAGTGGCATTTCCTCTAAGGTTAGAGCCCTGTTTAGGTGTGTGTTTAAATCGAAAAAAAAGTCATATAAACATGCGTCCTATTCTCAATATTTTCTAGCCTCTAATTTTCGATTAATCGGTGACAGGATTTTTTCTCGTTGCCAAACTTTCAGAACAGCCCCGAGGTTCACTCAGCCTTCTATAAAATTGAGTACCGGGTCTTTCCCGGGGGTAAAAGGCGGTCAGAGCGTGGTGCCGACCACACCACCTCATTCTAGTGCCGAGGTCATGGAAAGCATGGGGCTACCTCCATGCCCTCCGAGTGCCTTCATGGCATGTTACGGGGATACCTTTACCTTTTACACACACACCTAAACTGAGCTCTAACCTTAGAGGAAATGCCACTGCCCCTGTACGGAAGCGCGCCCGGAATGTATTTTTCTGGAAAGGGCAGAACCAATACTTATAAATATTTATCACCTTAACTATCCCAAGCAAAACTAAGCTAACCTAACCTAAGGTAAACTAGCCTAGTAATGTTATGTTAGCTTATGTTAGTTTAGTGTAGCCCTCTTGTGATAGTTAACGGGGTTATTTAAGTGATGGGATGCCAAGGAATTGTCTAGTGTGGGGGGGGGGGGGGAGAGATACCGAAGTTACACCAAAGTTTCCCCACACACTCAACTACTACAGTACCGGTATATACACTTTACTTACCACAGCAACCTTCATTGTATAATAAATGATGAAGGAAAATCTTATTCGTAGTACTAACGTACTAGGTGCACTCGGCTATATAGAAATAAGCATCACCCACTCACAACTTTATCACATAGTAGAATATTACAAGGCCACAGTCCACATCTGCAATTTCACTTCACTTATTTCAAAGCGTTTGAAAACATTTTACTTTTTCAGGATAGTCAACAATACTAACATATTTCCCAGCGCCGTATGTCAGACGTGTCATCTGTTTCTTGTTAAAGACAACTCGTTGATAACCATAGACAAATAACAGATAGCACTCTTTCACGTTTTGATTACCGAGCCGTGCCAAACAAAATACAATCGAAATGGTGGTAGTAAAATTCGCGACTATATTACATAATTCACTCCATTAGTCAAGTGCAAGGTTTATGCAGTACAACGGCGGTGTTTTAAAATTAGATCATACACAGTATACTATGATCGGATCTAGGTTTGAATGCACAAAAAAAAAAAAAAAAAAAAAAAAAAAAAAAAAGCAGATGTAGTACGGTCTGAAAATAGGTTATCACAACGAAATAAAGGGGGGGGGGGAAGGTGTGTTTCAGGGAATATCATTCAAATGAAGGAAAGTAAATTTCCAGTTAATGTTCATTCCATGAAGACATGATCATCTTGGCTGTCTGCGCATGCTTAATGAAAACCTAAACTAACCAATCCTAACCTTCATATAATATGTGAGATGTGTAACCAGAGCAAGAAGCGATCTTCTTGATTTGATCTGGAATGTATACACGAAAATAAATTCAACTCAGTATCACGCTCCATCTACATGAAAGGTCCGCGCATGCGACACAGCAAAACTGTTCCTGTCGTGAGTCCCTCATCTAAGCCACATAATCTACTCGCAATATTTACAAATACATCGGGTATTCTTTGGAGAATTTGCTACAATAGCTTTGAACCGTGACGGTACGGTTACGACCAAATTGAACTACATACACAATGTCGCCAACATAAGGACATGACGTTGGTCTGTGGCGTCGTTGGAATGAGAAATTTGTTTCTTTCTCTACCTCCTTCGTTCTGAACATTACCACTATTAGAGACAAGATGTATTGGATTTGGAGAAACTTTAGACCATTTCCCACTGACATCCGCCATGTTGCCTTCCCTTGCGTTATTTATTCTTTTAAGGAAAACCAACACAGCACACTAAACACAATGGTATATCAACAAAAACAAACTTTTCCCTCGTGTGCAATTGACACTTGACAGCCTTCAACTGTTTTTCAAGTTAGCCAACACAAAAGATTATCCCTCTATATCTCGAAGTTTGCGAAATTCAAACCAGTAAATTACAGAAAAAAAAAGTTACATCATGAAATGAAAGCCCTGAGCGACCTGGGCTTTAAATAGGGAACTCCCACTCACGCACGGCTCTTTTAAATGGCCTCGTTACGCCGTAAATATGCGACAAATTCGAAAAGGAAAGCGTCTAATTAAAATAGAAACTTAATTCATAATAAAATACTGAAAAACTAAAAAACGTTTTTTGTTTTTCATTTTTGACCGAAATTTCGCCGATGCATTACTTTAAGACGTCATGTCTGGACTCATGTTACGGAATTAGTGCTGGTTGGAGTCCTCATGGGAAAAGAATTTTTTCATGAAATTCCAGCCAGTATATGGAACTGGTTTCCACCCAACATCGTGATGAATTTGGGGAACTAGGCTATGATAGGTAATGAAAGTCACTTTCGAAAACCAGCTATAATAGTTGGGGGGGGGGGATCATCATGCTGACCATATGATACCTCCGTACTGGTTGAATGATCGTTCACCTCTGTTGAGACATATGGCCGTGAGATAGGATTGCCAACCCTCCCGTATTTCCCGGGTTCTCTCGTATTTGTCCCTAACTTTTAAAGACTCCCAGCTCTCGTATTTTTCATCTCTTTGAGCATTTTTCTTCCTTACTTTTGCATAATGTAAAAATTGTAATTCTAAACATCTGATTTTGTCGTGAATGATGATTTATACGATTAATTTTGTTGTTCAAGAGATATATTAAAATGTGCAGCCTTTCTAGAACAGCATGAAAAAGTAGCGGGCAGCAGGTTCAGCAGCGCTACTTTTCAGGTTGCACTATTGTTCACACGTCACACTGCGAAAGTAGCGATGTGTGACCATGCCTTAATGCTTGCTGGAAATGAGTTTCAGTGCTCACTCGTTTAATATTATAAATTTGGAAAAACAGACTGATTTTGTTCTAAGCACACCAAATAGTAATGCTCATACAAAGAGGGTGTTTCTCATGAATAATAATTCAACAGATATAGGAGCACAACACATCTAATCAACCAGAAATGCAAACTGCAGTCGACTTCAATTATTACACGAGACAAAATCTGTTTCAAAATACAGTAGAACCCCGATTGTCCGTTTCTCTATTAAGCAATTGACGGATTATCTGACTGTCTTTCTCTCGCGTTTTTTTTTTTTTTTTGCTAGGCCTACAGTAATATATGAAGTACTGTACATCATATTAGCACGTTATTTTTTTAGAGAGGGTTATTACAAGACTGTATTCTTACATAGTATGGTCTACTGTTTTACTTGTCGTACTGTATAACATCTATATAAAATTCTTTCACGGATATCAAAAGAAATCGTGTTATTCTAGGTATAAAAAGTGCAAATAGCTGAGTGGTTTGAGGAACGAGAAACTGTGGCTCTTCTCAGAATACGAGATTGGGGTCACAACTGTGTGCAATTTAATAAAAATCAAGGATAACATGTATAAAGTATGTAAATCTATAACATGAGACGTCCACTGTTCCTATCTTTCCACAGACAGCCATTACAAGGAGTTTCCTTGCCCCTTAAAAACCTGTTGTTAACAACCAGCGAATTTCTGATCCACTACCTAGCGTGTTGAGCACAGGACCATACAGGAAATTACGAAAGTGTAAGTATTATTAATTAAATTTACGAAGTCTTTTATAGTACGGATTATCCAATTTTTTCGATTAACCATTCAGTCATTAACACGGATAATAGAAGTTCCACTGTACTCTTAAGCCTAGCTGCTGAAGTGTAGAATAAAGTTGTTTTTCAGTAACTGGACCGAATAATCTGTCTATTTTATATGTGAAACCCTATATATATATATATATATATATATATATATATATATATATATATATATATATATATATATATATATATATGATCTAGGGTGAAACTTTGTCGATTTCTTAGTCTCCCATATTTTCTTCAAAAAAAGTTGGTAATCCTAACGTGAGACCAGTAGTCATCTGGTCGGCCTTGACCCTTCATGGGTTGTTGCGCTGTGGATTATTTCTTTCTTTGTTTATGTCTTCTTTTCGTTTTTTCCCTTCTTTCCTCTTGTCTCCTTTTTCACATTATATCCTTTTTTCTGTCTCCTTCTTTCTGCATTTCTTTTCAAATATCGTTATATCTAAAATCTCGTTAAGTCCAGTTTTGCAGAATGTTGGAATTATGGAAAATCTGTGTTACAAATGCTGTTATATTTTATAAATAACAAATACATAACAGTTGTTAGCTGGGTTATGAAATGAATAAGAAGTTATATTGCTCTCCTGTACAATTTCTTCAAACTGATTTACGAGATTTTAGAAGTAGGCCAGCTATATGTTATAGTTTTAATTTATTTGAATTGAAGGGCTCAGAGCCAAAGGCGACCAACCCACAATTTTGTAGTATTGTTCATTATTAAGCCTTTTTTTCAAAACTATACATTGTTGTTATAGATTCATGATATTTTTTGTATTTATTCAATGTATACCCATTAAAATAAATTGTGAAACCAATCATTTTTGTCAGGATCCTCTTAATATCAACTCATATTTACTCATTTTGTAATTGTGGGTTAGTCGCCTTTGGCTCTGAGCCCTTCAATTCAATCTTCTTTGTGCATTGACGTAAGATACATAATTCATCATCATCAGTGGCGTAACAACTCATTGCTGAGTTCTGGCCTCATCAAGGAATTTCTTCCGTCTGTTGCAACACATTGCCACCCCCCTTCAATTTATTTGTCCAAAAGTTCCAGCATCACCATTCACCTCATCCATGCAGTACAGTCTTGGTCTTCCTTCTTCCATCAGGTTGTATTATTGATATCTTTTTGGAGATTTCAACATCATCCTTTCTCATTAGATGTCCCACCCATCTTAGTCTGGTCAACGGTAGAGGGCAGCAGTTCTACCAATACTGGGTCAATGCTGAGAAGATACATTGGAAAGACATGATGCAGGATACCTCATGAGCTATGTCGGATCAATGGAATAGTCGGGATGCTGTGATGTGAAAGACCACAGTAAACTATTGATTTATTTTCCCTTGTATAATCAACACAGCTGAGGACAATAAGACGGCCCTCAGCCCCTGGTAAGGCCTTAAATGGCCAGAGGATGCTAAGAATCTCCATGTTAGCCATTAAGATTGCAATATCTAATGCAAGAAGTTTGATATTCTGGCTTAAGAGGACATTGTGCTGAAATTAAGAAAATCTACAATTTTTTGTTTTATTATCATAAATATTTGAGACTTTTCAAAATCATCTAACCATATAATCAGTTAATCTTTTAGTACTTTGATTTTTATTGTATTTGTAAATTTAACATTAATTGTAATTATAATTGTAATTGTATTCTTAATATTGTAGTTGTAATCCCCTGGTAGAGGGGAAGAGAAGGCCTGATGGCCTTATCTCTACCAGGTTAAATAAATAAATAAATAAATAATCAAAAGTGACCAAACATACGTTGCATGAGATATTTGAGAGAAATGTCTTTTTGTTTTTTTAATGCTGGTTTCTCGACTTTAAAATTTTAAACAGTAATAAACTGCTCCTTGCACAACAGTTATTGTCAGATTGGTCTGAAACTTCTCACAGAGGCGCAAATCAAGATTTCTGATGAGAGGCGGGATAGAATCCTAGATAAAGAATACCGCACATAAAATTATTACCTCATTCAATACGGCTCAACACTTGGTCGCACTGAGTTATCTTGCATCTTGATCATGATAATAATTATATTCAGCTTGCTGGTAATGATAATACATCAATATTATTTTCTTTACTTACTTTATACTATATTGTATAAAGTATACTCGTATTAAAAAATTATATTTCGTGAGGGGGATAGAAGTTATCCCTGGCAGGGATGTTAATATGAATTTATGAGAGGGATAATTTTTCAACAGAGGAGAAAATTCCTCCCATCCCCCAGTTAATTCGTACCCTGATTAAATGTTGATAAATAAGATTTAATAAGCATTTGTATGAAATATTAAGTTCATTCGGGGCATATTCATATTGCACTTAGATAAATATCCTATAATGGTAAATACATGAAGCTTAAAAATTTATTTATTGTGACTCTCTACTTAGACTGAACTCAAAAACCTAATTAAATTATATTCCCATGACTATTTTTAAGATTTTGAGCAAATATGAACTAAAAATTTTGAAAACTGATGCAAGGAGCCTTTTTAGTGACAACATAAAATATAATTTCAACACTATTAGCCTAATGACACCAAATTTTGTACAGATGATAGTATCTATGCCTGTTTATGCAGTTTAAATTTAACAAATTTTGGATGAAAATTAGGAAAGTTTTAAAACTCATATGTGTCCAAAACTTGAGACACTGATACAGGATGTGTACAAGGTTGGTGTTTCCTCTCTTATCCTACTTGAGCTCACGAAGCTGAACTTGGTCTCTCAAAACCTGGAATACAGAATTAAGAGCAACAAGCAACTTTTGCCTATTTGAGACTTAGGATCAGGACACATCCCCAGCTCGTCTTATTCTAGGACCACTCAAGTCGTATCTCATGATGAGCTACAATTCGGGCTATTTTATACACACCAAGGATCACATCCTTCATCCCTACACATTCTCAAATTCCGGGATTGGTTGGCAGGGATGGACTCTGTTTCCTGTTTAGTCCAGCATCCAGCACAATGGATGTTTCTGTCAGCTCCACTTTCAACCTATCTCTAAGCCAGGGGCGCATATTCCTTCTCCCCCCCCCTTTTTTTAAAATACCCATCTTTCCCCATATATGCCCTGAGGGTTGATTGGGAAATAATTTATTAGTGTCATCTCAGCCAATTGGCTAGTCTCCTAAATTAGGACAACTCATTCGGGCTATGGTTTTCTTAATTTGCTAATACAGTTATGGCTTTTAAGGAACCTGGAGGTTCACTGCCACCCTCACATAAGCCCACCATCAGTCCCTATCTTGAGCAAGATTAATCCAGTCTCTACAATCATATCCCACCTCCCTCTAATCCATTTTAATATTATCCTCCCATCTACGGTGTGTCAAAAGGCGCTTTATTTTGTGGCAGTGTACTTTATGGTTGGATCTTCAAAGCAAGCAATGGCTGGCAACAATATTTTAAAGACGGGTATGAGATTGCTTTCGTTAAAGTGGTAGGTGGAGAAGAAAAGTCAAATAGCCGGTCGAGTGGTAGTAAATGTTATTTCATAGTAATGTTTAATACTTGAGCCATTGACAGCAGTAGTGGTAATGGGTAATGAGGGTTAAAGTAAACATTCTGTAAAATACAGCGCAAAGTAGCAATTAATATTCAATTTATTTAAACTATTAGTAGTCAGTGGATAGCACAAAGGACATATTAATTGCTACTTTGCGCTGTATTTTACAGAATTTGAACGGCTCACTTATGTCTACTATATTCCATTTCAGAACATAAATTTGGACAAAATTTTATTACACCTCAATACAATAACCCTGATATAACAATACAATTTTTCTAGTCTCCAAAAAATTGTTGTATCGAGGTTCGACTGTATTAACACTCTTTTTAAGTTATTAATAATTTTGGCATAATCTGATAATGTTTCCCTTCTGCTAAGAGAATAAAAGAAGCTACAATTTCTGTTAAGCCAGAAGGCTGAACTTTGTAAAAGCTAGATTTAGCAAGGAAAAAAAGCTAAACTGGAAACATTTCTCACTACGTTGAAAAATGAGACGAGACTGTAAAAAGAAAATAATAAAATCAAAAAGTTTAGAAGTTACTTTAATCAGTTACAGACAATATCCAATACAAGCACAGCATGTACACAACAGTGAACTCTGTTGATTATATGTGGTGTATATTAATACTGATTACAATACTGCAATATGCACCACTATGTGATCAAGTATCATTTTTATTTTTAATACAGATTTCACAATAATTAAAATTCTGAAATAATAAAATGTGAGAAATGACAAAAATGCACAACCTTAAATAAATTCTACAACAGAATTATTTCACATTACATTATCTTTGCAGTAGGCTATCTATAGTTGCTGCCTACAGATATAAGCTGAAGCAAGAAACAAAATACGGGAACCACTACAAAAATCGAGGTTCCAACTTATATTCAAAGATTAACTCCCAGTATGTTGGTTCCCCTCCATATTATTCAACTGTAGAGCTTAAGAAAGTTAAATTTTAGTGCTTATGTATTATGGCACCACTGACATCTACAATGTCAGAAAAATAAACTTTAATACAGATAATACTGACTAAATGATCTGTTTCTTGATAATACTGACTAAATTATCTTTTTTCTTGCAAAATAAAGAACAGGATTTAAATATAAACAGCTCAATACAGTTCAGTGTCTCTGCATTCTACTGCAGAAGCTGTGGACTTCCAAAACAGAGACACAGACATTATGTCTCTTCACTCAGTTGCAAATATATGTCAACATTTATAACCAATCATATTTTGCATTTAACCCCACAATTCAGTATTTAAGAGGTCTGATGCTAGGTGCTGAAACGGTATTTAAATCCCCTAGTAGAATTAAATTTACATGACGTCACTCTTTTGTTCTATTTTCGAAATGGTTAATCATAATGCAATCATATGGCAGTAAAAAATCAAGACTCGAAAAAACTGCATGAAAATATCTCCACTAGATTACGAATTGTGACCAATTTTTCGTAATCCTGCATGATACATACACATGTACGTAAAACCACTACAGAGCTGCATACACGCATACAGAAAACTGGCCTGAGGGGTTAATCACTTAAGGGTAGTAAACAAAAACTATGAAAATACTGATGCTGTAATGATATATAAAAGTACAAACTGGAATTTATAAAACTCTTTCAGCAGACGATGAAAATAATGACTTTAGTATAGGAGAGTAACTGGCAGTCCACTTCTAATATGGACCAGGCATTGGACCGTTAATCCAATCTACGATCTCTCTGTTGCACCAGATGTAGTTTCCACGGGGAGACTTGACGTTGTCTGGGAGAAGTGCCAGATAGAGAGGTGCATCTGCTCCTGGAGATTGAAAAACACGTGTACATGTGAGCATTTCATAACATCAAGATAACTGAATGACATATTGCATAACAGGTAAGTATACTTATTTGAACTTAAACTAAATAGCTATAATGATGATGATGGTGATATTAATAAAGATAGTACATAATGATAATGATAATGATAATAACAATAATAGCAATAATTACCACCTCCATCACCATCAGGCTGGGTTCAGTCTAGCACATCGTATTTTGAAACTTTTACCTGGCATTCATGGATTTGTTTCCCAAAGGCTTATAATTATCAGTTCAGATATACATTTTTATTTTTTCTGTTAATTTAAAGATATCTTTAACCCTTCCTACTAGCTTTGTTTTTCTTTCAGTTTTGCAACGTATAGACCACAACATGTAAAAATCTCATTTCTGTGACTGACTATAATTCTGTGGTGTTCGGGTAAAGGGGTATAAGTCATTTTTTTGTCCAGGTGGAATTTTGTTCCCCAGATGATCACACAAGTTAAATTATATAAGTGGGTGTGCAAAAATCAAAGAATACAAACAGTTGATGTGCTTTATTTGTGTAGAAAATTATTTGTTATAAGGGTTCCAAGTTTAATTTTTGGAATATGTATGATAAGAACTTCAAGGTACGTTAATATTTAACACAAGAGAGTTCTTATCCGAAGTGATACAGAGTTAAAAGTTGTGTAATCAAGATGTATATATGTTTAATTTTCATTTATCTCCGAACTCATTTTTATGACTTATCTCCCTTTACCCAAACATCACAGAATTATTCTTTTTCATTTTTTTCAGAGTTCTGAATTCAGAGGTATACATTAGTAGCAAGGAAGCTTCAAGAACAATGATGTCGACGACAGGAACAACAATATTTCCAGAATTGATTTTTTTTTTTGCTGTGTGAGAAATGATCTGTACATTTTGTCTCATCTCTTTTGATCTAAATGAGGGGTTGGAAAGCAATGGTGGATCGTTAATGTTTAGATGAGGGGTTTGGACTTTTTCCATTGCTGGTTGTCACAATCAAAAATTAAGACACAACGTTTCGAAGGGTGGTTCTCCCTCTGTCTTCAGGTGGAATAATAATAATAATAATAATAATAATAATAATAATAATAATAATAATAATAATAATGATTTATTTTAGCTGGCAGAGTTAAGGCCGTAAGGCCTTCTCTTCCACTCAACCAGCAAAAAGTGTATATACATATGCATGAACTTACAAAGAATTTAACAATTTGATTTAGATGAGAGTTACATGTATACAAGAATTATTTACGAATTAAACAACAAAATACTATGAGCTATTAATTAAACACTGAAATAAACTGTGTAGCAGAATTAAACTAAAATACATAGAATGTTAATATATTTCAAATAATATTAGATAATAGAAAGAGATTATTATGAGACAATAAAAATACAGCAGAATCAGGATGATATCTAAAGAAAAAAGTAACAATGTAGTCAGTGATATTTTAAATCAGTATGATTGGAGTGAAATGCTAATAAGGTTATCTTTTAAGCTGTTCTTAAAGGTGTTTGTTGTCTTGCAGCCCCTAATACTTTGTGACAAGGAATTCCATTGACGCGAGGTGGATATTGTAAAAGATGATGAATAACAAGATGTTCTATGAAGAGGTATACTTAGCGTGCCACAGATAAGTGATCTGGTATTTACGTCGTGGTTAGAGTATAGATAAGAGAAACGAGAAGAAAGGTAATTTGGTGTTGAAGTGTGCAGAATTCGAAAGAGTAAAGACAAAGTGTGTAAAGTTCTACGTTCTTTAAGTCAGAGCCACGAGAGACTTGCGAAGGACGGTGATATGTGATCATATCGTCGGATGTTACACACGTATCTGACGCACATATTCTGAGCTCGCTGTAACTTGACTGACAATTCAGAACTTAGGTCACTTAACAAAACGTCACAATAATCGAAGTGCGGCATTACTAGGGTTTGTACTAGGGTAAGTTTTAGTTGCTGGGGCAAGAAGTTTCTCAAGCAACTCAAACAGTGAATGGAGGAACAGATTTTTTTTTATCGTTTCTTTAACTTGAAAATTCCAACTTAGATTATTATCAAAAAAGAAGCCAAGATTTTTTACGACAGATGAATAAGAGATTAGCGTGTTGTTAAGGGTAACAACTGAAAGACTACTGTTATTAAGGGAGTTAACTAAACGCTTATGTCCAATAATTATGGCTTGAGTCTTACTTGGATTAAGTGCGAGTCCGAAGGAAGGAGAGAAGAGAAAAAACCTACTGTTGGGATCATTATAGCTGTACGTAACGATCCCAACAGTAGGTTTTTTTCTCTTCTCTCCTTCCTTCCACCTGAAGACGAAGGGAGAACGACCCTTCGAAACGTTGTGTCTTAATTTTTGATTGTGACAACCAGCAATGGAAAAAGTCCAAACCCCTCACCTAAACTCATCTCTTTTATTTTGAGACAGAATTCTCTGTGTGTCACAGGCATCTCTCAGCTTGCTTCTGTGAAAATTCATCCACACATAACAAAGGTGTTTAAGACTAGTGACTAAAATCTTTTAAGAGAGATCCTTACCAACCTGTGTAGTTTTCTGTGCCAGGAGTGACATAACAAAAGTATAAATAATTCTGTATATGACAATTTCTCTTAGGAAATTATTTTTCACTCGATACCAAATGCACTGGTTCATTTGTCAGCTTGTATGTAATAAAAAAAACCCGTTAGAATGTCAATTGTGTTCCATTTCAAACAGAGGGACTCGTTTCTGATACTCTGATTCATAGATGCTGAATATTAATAAAATCTCCCCAACAGTTAAAATGAAACTGTTGTTGACATGTTTCATGTCTATATTTTATCCCTGTTCTGGTCAATTACAATATAACTTGTTACAATGAAGTTTTCGTTCTTAAAAATGAGGGGATGGGAGAAAGAAAACTTCTATGATCTACAATCTCAATAATATCACAACGTCAAATTATATACAAGATGGGGCATTTTCAGTGTAACTATTTTTGAAATGTGACGAAACTTTATGAAATGAAAGAAATACGTATTTAAACAATCTAATAGCTTATTTACATGGGAAGATAATACTAAAATAGATTTGAGGGAGGTGGGATATGATGCTAGGGACTGGATTAATCTTGCTCAGGATAGGGACCACTGGTGGGCTTATGTGAGGATAGCAATGAACCTTCAAATTTTCTAAAAGTCATTTGTAAATAAGTGAGTAATAGCTTATTTATGCTTTTAGATTTTGTTCATTTACACAATTGAGGTTATCTTTTAGAAATCACATCCTTCAAGTGACCGCCTTCACTTGTAATGCAATGTTTAAATTCCTTCTAGAAACTTTTCAAGATATGAAAAAGTAATTCCTGATCAATGTGTTCAATTTCATGCCGAATCTTGTTATTCAGTTCTTGATTAACGCATAATCTACGGGAAAACACCCTCTGTTTCAAAGAAAAAATCTGGAGCTGTCAAATTTGGTGACATTGTAGAATGTGTCACCTTACTGAACAGCTAGGGTTATGCTACATTGTCACCCTTATCCTTTCGATATTTCCTGCGGTCTTCACTGTCTTGTATGAGAATGAGGTTTGTTTTAATTCTTCCATCTTTGCACCTGTAACTTGCCCACTCATTCACAGTTTTGCTTCAAGCTGGAACCTGGCCATCCTGGTCACCAAATTCTCTTCGAAAAGAACACTAAACTTGAATTATTGATTCTGTTTTTATAAACTGCCCCCCACAGAAATGCTGACCAACATTTCATTCCAAACTAAACAGTAGCGTGTTGTGAACCGCTTTTGGGTCAGCAACGGCCTGTATATAGGCAGTAAGAGATGAATTACTGTCCAGACATTGCATGGATACAGGTGCTTATCTAAATGTAACATCACCACATGCCACTTAAACTAAATTCAAAATTATGAACCAAATTGTTGCTATAGATTGACAAATCGAACTGAAACCCTGACCGAGTTACTACGCGAGCGCTGGCTGTCTTGGGGAGGAGCAAGTGAGAAAGCACGGGGTGAAGGGAGAGAGCACTATGCACTATGTACTTGCAGGTCCACTTACAGTTTGTCAAACCTGCTAACAAAAGCATTAAAAGGTTGACTAGTTGCCTGCAATGCTAGCATAATGGAACCTTCCTAGCCGACAGTCGAGGCAAAAATGAAGAATCCGTTATTGTGGTAATACTGGAGAGTGGTTCTTCTATTGGTCGCGATGCCCACACACACCCTCTCAGATATTTACATGGTGATTGGTGACTGAATGACGAGGAGCGAGGGAGAGAGAAGAAAGAAAGAGAGAGATTCCAGAAGTTGGCGTGTTTTACGGGGTTTCACTTGAAGTTGTCAAACTATACCTTTATTTTTTTCTTCATGGCCTTGGTTAATTAGTAATACCAAATTAAATCTACTTCGCCAAAAATATCCCACCTTTACGATGAACATTATTTCAAAGAGTATTACCTTGTTCTATTGTCAATGGTCCCTTATGACTTGTCATATCAGTGTCCACATAGCCAGGATGAACAGCATTCACTACAATGTCTTCTCTAGAGTCAGCATCGAATGCTCGTTGCTGGATAAAGCTCAAGGCACTGACTCCAACCTTAGACACAGCGTATGCAGAGTTTGGCCAACCCTCCTGCTGGTGCTTCTCCTCCTTTGCGCACCTATACACAGAAGATTCAGAATCATATCTGATGTCTAGTAAATTGTAATTATGAATAGATATAGGGAGAAGGAGGGACAGGAAAGCATCTTGTGAACAAAATTAGATGCGTGTCACTACACATCCAGCACGCAGATCAATATTAGTTTTTAAGAAAGATAAAGATTTTGAATCTTGCGGACACTACTTTTAACACTTGAATATAATTAATTGATTAACTAGTGGACTTACTCGTGTTAATTATGTAAGATTTGTGCGGCTTACAGCTGTTTCAGTGCTTCACGCACCATCCTCAGAGCCTACTAGATCACGGCGTCATCTCGAACTTCTCTGCCTGTTATGTGGGTGTGTTTGATTGTTGAAAGGTGTTAAAGAGTGTGTGTGTACTGAAATTGATCTGTGTGTTGAGAATTTGAGATCAATTTCAGTACACACACACTATTTGACTCCACTCTTTAACACCTTTCAACAATCAAACACACCCACATAACAGGCAGAGAAGTTCGAGATGACGCCGTGATCTAGTAGGCTCTGAGGATGGTGCGTGAAGCACTGAAACAGCTGTAAGCCGCACAAATCTTCCTTAATTAACACGAGTTAAGTCCACTAGTTAATCAATTAATTAAAGATAAAGACATTCCCTTTATATGGCATTAAAGAGTATGGGAGACATGCCTAAAAGTGTTTAAATCAAACTTCTGGCTTTATAAATAAGTGTACAAAAATTAAATCTGGGGCCTGTTTCATAAAAGTACCATTTTTTAGCAGTTACTTATTAAGAGTGTAAAAATTAGTAGTTAGCAGTGTGGAAAATACTGTTTCATGAACAAGGCTCTGCATTCCTAAATTTTCGACACTACTTTTAGCAGACAGTAGTGTGGTCTCATTCAAAGGGTATATGACAAAGATACAAATAATTATTCTCTCTATTGCATTTCTTAGCCTGCTCTATGCACCAAATTTATAATTATTATTACAATATAGTAACCCAGTTGTAGTGTTTTTTAATATGTCAAAATAAAAGAACAGAAAGGACAGTTTCAGAGAATAAAGAATCTATTAATGGCAGTCCACCAAGTTCACTAATCTTAGTACTAACTTCAGCTACAACTTTTGGCCATCATAAAGTTTCTTAATATTTTATACTCTTCATCACACTTTAATTATTGTGCATAGTTGCTTTTGAAACACCAGAAGCAATGCTGTGATATTGTGCTCCAGTGTCTAACCAATATAAAGCAACTTGTAGTTGCTGTTTTGATGTTAAAGCCCTATTTCTTTAAGTATTAAAGGTAAAAGGTAAAAGGTAAAGGTATCCCCGTAACATACCATGAAGGCACTTGGGGGGCATGGAGGTAGAGCCCCATGCTTTCCATGACCTCGGCACTAGAATGAGGTGGTGTGGTCGGCACCACGCTCTGACCGCCTTTTACCCCCGGGAAAGACCCGGTACTCAATTTTATAGAAGGCTGAGTGAACCTTGGGGCCGTTCTGAAAGTTTGGCAACGAGAAAAAATCCTGTCACCATCTGGGATCGAACCCCGGACCTATTTCTTTAAATATTACTGTTTGAAAATTGTTCAGTGGCAATGACTGCATTTATTAGAGGTTGTGTGGGACATTTCATTATGTTCATAGGTCTCTGCCATAAAACCATAATCTATCCAAGGTCTGAACATTCTTGGACGTTTCACAAAAATAATGTTTTTCATTAGGGCTGGGGAATGCATTTCTACAAAATTATTTTCAAACGAAATATACCTTATTACTCATAAATCTATTCTTCTATTTACTTTTATCATTCTCGATTAGACTAGACAGCAGTTCGGAAGGCAGTCGGCTGCTATATGCGCCGTAGAATTTCTGGTATGGGACGTCACAATCTTGTACAGTAGAACCACTTGGAATCAGTCTATAACAAGTACTTCCCAAGTTCGTTTGTTCACGTGTGAGTGTTTCAATACATTGAATAAGTAAAATCAACATTTACTGTGTGTGTTTAAGATAAATAAATGGAAGAAGAGTCTGTGAAAAGAAAAGTATTGCACAGGTAGGCGCGGAAAATAGTGTTTAAGGTGTATTATTATTTCAAAAACGTTGACAAGCAGAACGCTGCCGGCCATCTTGATGCTGGTTGCAACGTTGCCAACGTGCAAGAAACAACTGTAGAAGTGTATGGTGTGGGATTAAGAACAGTGCAAAGAATATTGTTAGCGAAGGAAAGAGGGTTGTATGGTGTCATGCTTACAGTAATCAACGGCTAAGGTCATTATTGTCTTTCGATAATTTAAATTCTCTCCTGCGTCATTTGTGTTGCACATGCGCATGAAGTACGATGTGGCAATGTTGTACACTGCCTTGCCCTCTCTATCTGTCTCTCTTGAAGCAAACTCTAGCAGACTACCGCCTTCCAAATTGCTGTCGACTCTAGCTAACTGATAAAATTGACTATTTATTAGAAGTGTAAATTAGCGGAACTCATATGTTATGAAACAGCATTGTTACTACACTGCTAAATGAGTCCTACAGTGCTGTTATTTTACACTGCTATTTATATGAAACAGCTACTAGTTTTAGTAGTCTAAATTATGAGTCTACACTGCTTATAAGCAGACTGCTAGTTTTATGAAATAGGCTCCTGGATACTGGAAGAAGACAGTCATTAAGGAACAGAATATATATAGAAAAAAATACATAAAGCTACTAGTAGTATGTAATACTAACTGTATGAACTCTTTCATAAGTTCAGATAGTTGTCCTATAGTCAGAGTTGGACTGGCCAATTTTTTCTTGAGTTTATCTCCAGGTATTCGGCTAAGGTGGCCAGCAGAACTTGACAGATTCACAACTCTTGCATGTGGACGCAGAAGTGGAAACAATGTGTCACATGTTTTGAGCAAGGAGAAGTAATTAACGTACAAAGTGTTCTCTGCTTGTTCACCAAAAGGCTCAGTGGCATTATGCTGTAACAAATCAAAAGACACTCTGATTATTTATCACGTGCAATGTTTGTGGCCAGTAAGATGATCTTTAGACTTACTTTCAAATGGTTTTTAAGGAACCCAGAGGTTCATTGTCGCCCTCACATAAGCCTGCCATCAGTCCCTATCCTGAGAAAGATTAATCCAGTCCCTACCATCATATTTCACCTACTTCAAATCCATGTTAATATTGTATGACTTGAGGCTTTCCCGACGTTTGATGTAGAATAACTCTTCTCGGGTTCTCAGCCAGGTGAGTTGGAGATTAGCTGGCTGAGAACCCGAGAAGAGTTATTCTACATTTTAATATTATTCTCCCGCTATGTCTTGGTCTCCCCAAAGGTTTTTTTCCCCCCTCAGGTCTTCCAACTAACGTTCTATATGCATTTCTGGATTCACCCATACATGCTACATGCCCTGAATTCTGACTTGCATTACATGACAGAGAGAATGATTCAGTGTACTTGGGGAAAAATCGAGTTGCTGTGATGTGTCCCAGAGCTATGAAAGTGTTCACACTGAGAATTTAGTAAGTAGCAGACAAACCCTGGAAGGTTTATATATATTGTAAAAGGAAATGTAATTTACTTGAACATGAAATTCCAAACATCCCAGTTGATGATGCAGTATGGTATTTTATAATTCCGCAACTTAAAAAAAATTACTCCACTAAATATTTTAATATAATCTACCCTTTGAAGAGCACGTGATTTCATGATAGCATAATTTTTTTATTGACCTAACTGCAAGGAAATATTGTATGATTTATTTGATAAGCTGATCCACTGCTGCAATATATTCAACATGTACCTATAAGAAATTAAGACATAAGCTAATCTATACGTAAGGACGAACATTTTGTTGTACAAACAAAAGTAGTATATAACTAGGATATTTATTCCCTATAAACTAAAACATGTTACTAGAATTCTCACCTTATATGCCATAGCAGCATTATTAACCAAAATATCAATTCCACCATGCTCCTTCTTTATGAAGTCACGAAATGAATCCAAACTTTCTTGTTTAGAGACATCTAATTGATGAAATTTCGGCTTCAAACCCAACTGGAAGAAAGAAAAATCAGTTTAACTCTCGATAAATAAACGATAAAGTAATATACTATAACCATATATCATTTCTAAATTGTTTAAAAGTTTTTAGTATTTGTCACAAAGTGCAAATATTTCCTTGGAGGCACAGGTATTGTTTTAGAATTAATAACTCTCTATGCCAAAACATAACTGTCATACTTTCCTGATCATAGCGATGGCTCTATGATCAGATTACTATGGCCATCATAGTAGTTCATCTAAAAGTTTTAAACTCTTCAAGTCTATGTCATCAAAATAGAAAACAAGTAACGAAAATAGATTCTTTTTATTTATTACATATTCCTTTACTAATTTAATCATATTTTTAAATCCCAAACAATTTTATAAACTGACATTTTATTTAACAATGGATAAACATCTGTGCCCTTGAAGATTATCAGGTCCATGATTCGTATTTACTCTCTATTTCAACATACAGAGAGAAAAGTTGTTCTCTATGTCCTAACAGAGGGTTGTAAATTACACAGAGAAGTGGAAGGAACAAATAAAACATGTATAATTACCTGATTCGGTAAAAAAAATGGGGTCAATGTTGAGACAACACATCTTTTTGGAGAAGGAATATAAGACAACACATTTTTCTGGAGAAGGGATATGCATAATTACTTTATTTCTTTATCAATTGAGCAAAAATGGGATCAATGTTAAGACAACACATCTTTCTGGGGAAGGAATATGCATAATTACTTAATTAGGCAAAAAATGGAGTGAATATCGAGGCAACAAATTTAAGTTTGTCTCTTTCAAAAATACAAATTCAATAATCGTTTCTGAGCAATGATAATGCACCATACTCTGATATTTTCAATATGTTCCGCAGGTTTTCTGTACTCCAATAATGGTTATTTTGGAGAATTATCGTGACTACTAAGACAAAAGCATGTTTCATCACTGAAAATATTACAGTGGGATTCGCTAAACTGATGCAGATGGACTGCTGAAACAGCTATGAAAATTAATTCTTGTAATACTTTCTCCATAAAGACTGTTTAATGACTTTGTCACCATTACAATTTCGGTGCCCAAGATTATACCTCGTTTTAATAATATGTTTCACTGTAAGCGAGTATGCACTTGTTTATTCATTCTGGTAATCAACTACTACTACTACGATGGCATCACAGCCCAAAGTCGAGCCTTAGCCTCCTCAATTTTCTTCCTCCAACTGTCCCTGTCCTGTGCTAAACTCCTCCAGGCAGTTGTTCCGAGATAGTCCTGAGAATCGATCGTTACCGCATCTATCCATCCATTTTTGGGTCTTCCAATTGGTCTTTTACCATGTATTTTCCCTTCCATCCGATAGACATGTCCGGCCCATTCAAGCCTCATTAATTTGATGAAAGTAACAATATCAAAACTTCTATATAATTTATATAGCTCGTTATTATAACGTATTCTCCATTGCATACTTTCTTGCACCGGTCCAAAAATTCTTCTGAGTATCTTGCGTTCAAATATACCTAGTTTAGCTTCTGTCTCCTTAGATAATGTCCAAGTTTCACTTGAATAAAAGAAAGTACTTCTAATAATTGTTTTGTATATTTTAAGTTTTGTTTCCTTGTGCACACAGATTTCAATATTGCACTTAATGCAAAATAGGCCTTATTGGCTGCAGTGATTCGACTCTGTACTTCAATTATTTCGTTATTGTTACTTGTCATTACTGTTCCAAGATATTTAAACTTCTCAGTTTCTTCAAACATGTTTATCGTCAGATTAGGAGGGTTGTATATATTCTGTTTATTTCTTATTTGTGTCATCCGTTTGGTTTTACTTGCATTAATCTGCAACCTGATTTTAGCGGCTCCTTGTTCCAGGTCTTTATACACTTCTTCTATTGCTGTCAACGACCGTCCCATAACAGTCAAGTCATCTGCGTATCCTACTATTTGAACGCTTTTGTAAACTAACGTGCTGTTAGGATCTATACCTGTGTGTGTTATCACCCAATGTAAAGCAAGATTGAAGAGCATTGGTGATAGAGCATCCCCTTGTTTCAGCCCATTATCAATATTAAATTGTTCTGTTGAACCACCATATATCTTCACTTGAGCCATGGTTTCTGCCATGGTCATCTTGACGAGTCTGATTATCTTTGGATGTATCCCTTGATGAATCATAATTTTGTATAATCCTTGTCTATTAATGCTGTCTCTGGTAATCAACACTTCATAGCAATCACACACAGAGAAGCAGGTGATAAATGCAGACCAACGGATTAAGGGCTCATCTGCCAGCTAACTTTCCAGTAGGAAGTTCAAAGATTTATTTTGTAGTACTGGCGTTATTATTATTATTATTATTATTATTAGTATAGTAGTAGCCACAGCAGGTGTAGAGCATACAGCCAATCCAAGTGGTGTACACATTGACCAAATTATATCAGTTTTCTAACTTGCACTTTGATCCTGTTACAAATCTAGTATCGGTACCTAATTCTGATGGTTCTTTCATGAGACCAGGCAGATAACTTACCGTACCTGAAAAAAACTAGGCTTCGCAGTTATCTCTTAAATGACGTGTTTAAACTCTTGTATTTACTTTGCATTATGTACATGATACAGGATTGCCAACTCTCCCTATTTTGTCTTGTTTATTTATATTTCCTGCTTCTTGCATTTCTCTGGGTTTCACCAAGTAGAATAATATTATTATGATGTACCGAAATACATATGATATTTCTGTGAAGGAATTCTGTGTTATCATATGATGAAGGATGGAGAGAACAGAGGAATATTCTCTCCAGCACCGGTACTCGAACCCGGGTTTTCAGCTCTACATGCTGATGCTTTATCCACTTAGTTTAAATTCTGCCTCTCAGTTTTCCCTTTGGTGGCCTACCCTCATGTACTGTGTCACAGAATATGTGACAAATGTATAGAGGTGCACTCATTACAAGTGACTAAGTGACTGGAATCCGACGGGATGAGAGCCGTCTTCATGTAGAATAATGATTACTAGATATGAGGATTACATCTGTACATTAAAAGTTTGTATACCTTCGCTACAGTTTATAATAATTGTTAGTTCATATAAGGAATTAGGCCTATATAATTAGAAATAATAATCTACGAGTTCAGAGTGTCCATGAGAATGGCTATTCAACTAGCTCTTCAAGTACTCATAGTCTTTTTTCTTAATGTGACAAAGTTTTACGCCATTACAGTTAATATGTATAGCTAAATTTTTATACTTGGCTATTTGCTGGGAGATCCATTTGGAGTTTTAGGGAAGATTTCGATATGAACTCATTAATAGTTCGTTTGTGAGAATTATTTCGAATTAATGACGAACATACATATGCTCTACTTCTTTATGTTCTCTCAAATATTGTATGCACAGTGAAAATAGTAGCCAATGACTACATCTCTACTGTAAACACATTACATAATATTTACTAATCTATGCTATAAAATGCAAAGTCACGTAAATGCTTAATTGGAAGTATCCATATGGAGTGGGCCAAAGTTATGCGCTCTGACTCACTAAAGATAAGAATAAACAAACAAGGCTGGTACACAGTTAGGTGCATGTGCAGTTACATAAGACAATATTACAAACTTCACAACATGACTTTCATTTAATTATCCTACAGCGAATTTTATTATGAATGTAAAGAGATAGGTTTGGAAGTAAATCCCGAAAAGACAAAGTATATGATTATGTCTCGTGACCGGAATATTGTACGAAATGGAAATATAAAAATTGGAAATTTATCCTTTGAAGAGGTGGAAAATTTCAAATACCTGGGAGCAACAGTAACAAATATAAATTATACTCGGGAGGAAATTAAACACAGAATAAATATAGGAAATGCGTGTTATTATTCAGTTGAGAAGCTTTTATCATCCAGTCTGCTGTCCAAAAATCTGAAAGTTAGAATTAATAAAACAGTTATATTACCAGTTTTTCTTTATGGTTGTGAAACTTGGATTCTCACTTTGAGAGAGGAATATAGGTTAAGGGTGTTTGAGAATAAGGTGCTTAGGAAAATATTTGAGGCTAAGAGAGATGAAGTTACAGGAGAATGGAGAAAGTTACACAACACAGAACTGCACACATTGTATTCTTCACCTGACATAATTAGGAACATTAAATCCAGACATCTGAGATGGGCAGGGCATGTAGCACGTATGGGCGACTCCAGAAATGCATATAGACTGTTAGTTGGGGGGCCGGAGGGAAAAAGACCTTTAGGGAGGCCGAGACGTAGATGGGAAGATAATATTAAAATGGATCTGAGGGAGGTGGGGTATGATGATAGAGACTGGATTAATCTTGCTCAGGATAGGGACCAATGGCGGACTTATGTGAGGGCGGCAATGAACCTCCGGGTTCCTTAAAAGGTACTAAGTAAGTATATTGTACATATTACAAACTTTACGATTTAATGGAAATTACAAGGCTGCATGTTTTTTATAAGGTTATTTAATGACGCTGTATCAATTGGTGATAGATGATATTTGGCGAGATGAGGTCGAGGATTCGCCACAAATTACCTCACATTTGCCTTATAGTTGGGGAAAACCTCGGAAAAAACCCAACCAGGTAATCAGGCCAAGCGGGAATCGAACCCATGCCCGAGCGCAACTACTCCGGATCGGTAGGCAGATTCTGTGGTAACTTAGATGTTTGACATATATCCATCTATTATTGTTAGCGAATTGCATTGTATCGATTGTTTCTTTGATATTTCCGTTTTACATTACCTCCAATTCAGTGTGCATAATGCAAACATGGAAAGGGTGCTTATCTTATAAATTCCCACAGATCAGAAAAAAAGGAGGAGGAAGAAAGAAAGAAAGAAAGAAAACGTGTCTGGTTTAGATACCATAATGGTACAGTGTGGGACTCACCTCACCAGCCATGGCCGAGGGGGAAATCACAGGGGAAGCTGAGAGTGGGTATGTAGTGGAACTAATAAGAGGTGTTTACAGGCTAAAGATCTGGCCATTCAGCTACCACATGGGTTAATGCAGGTATAATGATTATTCTCCGCAGCAAATCTCCTGCATAAGAGGAGAACCACTCAGAGATTGCTGCAGTGTTGTAATATAGATGGCTTATGCGAGAGAGTGACAGCGATATTGGAGCCAGACGGAGGGAGAAATCAGTTTCCCACTGCGTTAAGAATATCGAACTTCGCCATACTCGACAAACTTGAACCGAACATAGCACCTGTAATGCATTATGCTAATCAGCACTAAGCTTCAACTTATCCCGGGAAAAGAATAGGAATTCAATTTGATGGACAACTAAGTGAACCCCGGGACTGTTCTGGAAGACTGGTAATGAAGAAAAAAAGTTCCTCCACTGTCCAGGATTGCATCCAGGATCCAGAAAATGATAAAAAAAAACAAATAAGTTTCTGAACTGTGTCCAGGAATGAGAAACGTACAACTGACTTTAAAAGAAGAAAAAATAAGAATTATAAAAGAAGCAGTAACTAAATATTTTCAATGCACAATTTCTTTATGATGTAATTATCCTTGATTGAATATAATGGTATGCTAGGGATGGTCACGTGTTCCTAGTATGCATTACAACTAAAATCATTCTGTGTCTTAGTTTTCTTCATTAATAGTACGAGAAATTCTCACCTCATTCTCTGAGAAGTTCTTCACATACGCCACTGGCTTCACTTCATGTATAGCCATTCTTTCGTATATAGCTACATATATATGTTGATAAATGTAACCTTTTGCAAAAAAATATAATAATAATAATAATAATAATAATAATAATAATAATAATAATAATAAGATTATGAGCATTTGTTATTAATTTTGTAAATAATTATGACTGTCTTCCTGTACACGTTATGTTATGGTTATCAACATGTGTTGGAGTTTTCTATCAGAAATTTTAAGCAATTCTCTCCTGATATTTCAGAAATAGAATATTACATTTAGTTGGCAGATATAATAAAACAGGTTCTTTGAAAGACCGAAAACAGGCAAAAACGTTGTGCTATAACTGATGAAAAAATTGATGAAACAGAAGTAACCTCGGAACATAGCTAGTCCTTAAAAGCCCCTGAGATGTGTAGCACAGGAGTTAGAAATTTCTAAGGCATGTGCAAATTGGGAGACAGAATTGTTAAAATTAAAACCCTATAGAACTCCAGAAATTACAACCCAAAGACTGTACAATCAAAGGCACAATTTTTAAAGGCTAATTCGGTGTTAGAAAAAGCAGAAAATGAAGATACTGATCCCAGATCCATTTACTATTCTGATGATGCTTGGTTTCATTTGAACAGTCTTGTAGCATCATATAATAACATACACTAGTCAACAGAGAAGCCAACAACTGTGAAAAAGACTGCACTATATCATGAAAAAAATGGGGTGTGATGTGCCATCAGTGCTCACAGAACTACTTAACTGTTCTTTCATTAAGAAACAATGAAGTGTGCGAGGCACAAGAGACGTTTTGGAAGCATTTTTCTTTTTTACGAATTAACATATTATGTGTACATTTCACGGCACATTTTCAGCAGGATAATGTCACACCTCATACTGCTAATGTATCCATCACCGAATTACACTGCACAGGTTGCAGAATTATTAGCAGGAATTTGTGGTCTCCTCGTTCTCCACACGTCATAGCTTGTAATTTTTATCTCCAGGAAATGCTAAAAAAACAAACTGTATAAAACAAATCCTGATATAGGCTTACTAGAGGAACTTAAAAATAGGGCTATATCGTTGCTGCACCTCCAAAATCCGCTATGTGTTTTTAAAATACTTTGCAGGAGAAAGAAAAAAGTACTGTCACTTTTAATTTTCTTGATTTTCAAAGTCACTTCCCGTAAAATTTCATCGTTTTTCTTGTGATTATTGAAATTATTCCGAAACTGATTAGCTTTGAAAATCAAGGAAATTAAAAGTGACAATGGTTTTTTTTCTCCTGTAAAATCTTTTAAAAAACACGGATTTTGGAGATATTAGTGCAGAGAAATAGTTCCATGTGAATGACAATTTCTGGAAAAGACGTGAAATAAGAGTCAGAGAAAATGCGCATCTCTTCCAGCAGCTATTACACGGAGGAAGAGTTGGGTTACATTTACACAATTTTTAATCTGAGGTGAAATGCCAGAAGATCGAGGCAGGATGCAATCACGAGGACTCTGGTCCTGCAACAAGCAGCAACTGATGTAAGGCCCATCATAAACTGCCAAAACACAATGTATTTTGACACTTTTGCTCTTGCTCTCATATCAACGGAAAGAAGGTAAAGAGAAAAAACAAAGCAACGATAAAAGAAGTTTACGATAAATAGCTTAAATCGTCATATACATGACTCAATTTTACCTTTTTCAGTTCTGCTACTGCTGCTTCACCCCTTCCAACATCTCTAGCCGTCAAATAAACAAGTCCTTCATACTTCTCACAAAGTCCCTTGACAATTGCATAACCAATTCCTTTGTTTCCACCAGTAACCTACAAAAACAAATTGAATTAGTAAAGACATCTCCCTTTGGCATTTATTTAAGTTTGGAAAGTACCCACGTATCTCAAAATCTTTATCCATCTGGTTTTGTGTCTTAACTTACCAGTACGTTCACAATTTCGGATAAATTTCAGAACACGGATTCCTTCCTTTTCCTCTTAATTCAAAATTCCAACCTTGTGCACACAGAATAAATTATTGGCATTGAAAAGTGACTTTTCGTAAGCATGTTGATGCACATGCGACAAACGCAGACAAATCTGCTCTTTTTAGTATTTTAAGATATAATTGTCAGTGAGGAATACATAGGCTGGATAAATTTCAGAACACGGATTCCTTTCTTTTCCTCTTACTTCAAAATTCCAGAGTAGATTATTCTACTCCTCTTGATACGTATTACAGTACGTACCATAGATAAATAAATAGAGGTATATACTGTACACTTTACTTACCACAGCAACCTTCATTGTATAATAAATAATCGAGGAAAATCTTATTCGTAGTATTAACGCACTAGGTGCACTCGGCGGCTACGCTATACAGAAATAACCTACACAACTGTGGTACTGTGCAACGGCTTTCTTGTTCTACAACGTTACAGCACACAGTCTAGCGGTTACACCTCCCCGGAAGAATTTCAGTTCTCAGAACGCCCAATCTGACAGTCACTCACAGCTTTATCGCATCGTAGAATATTACAAGGTCACATTCCATATATACCTGCAATTTCGTTTATTTCAAACAGATTGAAAGCATCTTAATTTCACAGGGTAGCCAACAAAAGTAACATATTTCCCAGCGCTGTGTGTCAGATGTGTCACTTGTTTCTTGTTTAGAGTTTGTTTCTGTGTGCAAAGGGTCAAAGATTGATGTTTATTTTTCAGTGATTATTGTTATAAGTTCATTCTGTTTATTTATTAACTTTACTAAGTGATATTCACATTCTTTTCATCAGTTTCTTGAAATGTTATTCATATCGTGTCAGTTTTTAAGAGATGCAAAAATCGAGAAATCGCCAATCCTAGCTTCAGATGTAAAACGCATAGTACGGTCTGGTGAGGTAAGTTAAATATTATGTTCCTTTTTGTTTTGATTACATCCTTTATTGGGTTAATTAACAATATTTTAAATCGTATTGTCGATACAGTCTCCCAGTCAAATTTATGAGAATTCAGGAGAAATCTTTGACATTTCTAACCTAATAAAATTCATCTCTGCTTTCTTTTCTGTGAACTTGTTATGTAGTCTTCCATTTTTTCCCTAAGTCCGGTGTTGTTTCCTTCATTTGTATGTGTTGTGTGTAGTTTAGACTAAAATGTAATGAAATTATAGTTTCAGCACTTCATACTGTATTCGGTTATGGTTATTTCAACAGTAGACCTACCATGGAATGTTAAGTTCGGGTACATCATTCTACATAATTAACCACTTTCCATCACCATTATTTAGACCTGTCATCTACCAAATCCCCTCTGAGAATAAAACCTAAAACAGCTGAAATAGTCTGAAAACTTCAACTTAAATACTGTAATTGAAGTCGCTCTATTTTTAATTTCAGGTATTTGGAGAAAATGACATATATCTGCTGTACAATGGCAAAAAGTTGTCTGATGATGCCATTCTTACAAGTGGCATTGTCCATATTGTTCCAAGACTTCCTGGTGGAAAAGGAGGTAGGCCTAATGTTATAAAGATATTGTAATCTATCTCAGTGTTGGTTGGGAAGATGTAAGAAAAGGCATAACATTAGCTGCACAGCTTGCAAAATAATTACATAGCCTATTTATGGCTCAAAATCTTGAACTGTAAGGATGCTGTTATTCTTAACGATTCACTTCTCTTCTTTCATTTAATATAATAATGCTTCTAAAAGACAATTTAAGTGAATAAATGTTATTAAACTTTGTATTCAAAAGTCACGAAAGATAAGAAAGTCGTCTAACTTTGTTAAGAAGTAAGCTTACAAAAAATAATATAAGCCTAGGCCTAGTTTTATTTATAAAAGAGTGGGGTTTATTCAGATATAAATCAATTTATGAGAGTATGTCTCTGCATGCCAGCATCTTATAGAGACGTTAATGATAATGAGTAATAAAAGTTTTTATATGTTATGAAATTAATTGATTTTATATTTCAGGTTTTGGCTCCATGTTACGGGCTATTGGTGCCCAAATTGAGAAGACAACGAACAGAGAGGCATGTCGGGATCTGAGTGGTAGACGCCTGAGAGATATAAATGAAGAAAAGAGGTGAGATGGTAACATTTGTAATCTATTTACATGTGTAGAAAGATAAATACCAATATGTTATTAACATACTTAAAAGTATAGCTTTTTTTTTTTTACTAATAGCGGGTACTTGAATCTTTGTCACACTCCCATAAGAAGCCAGTTGTGTAGACCAAATTTACCGACAAAGTCATTGCCCAGGCTGCGCCATAGAAGGCTATGCATGAGATGAGATGATGACGGAGATTTGTTGGGATGCCACAGGGGAACTGGAGCTCCCGGAGAAAACCCCTGTGTTACCTGGACTACGGGATTTGCCTAACAGAAGTTATAAATTGGAAGTATGCCAGGGATGGAACTCTGGTCCACAGGATTATAAGTCCAGCGCAGTAGCCATTAGACCATTGTGGCAACAATAGTATAGCTAATATTGGTTTATGCTCGACCATGCCGAAATGTAGTAATTATACACCTGGTAGCAGTCCTTTAATGCTTGTCATAAAAGTACACCTATTCATAAAGTTCAGGTTTTCGATTATTCTCGAATATGCAATCGAAAGACAACTAGGGAAACGTCACGGAGGCTGGAAATCCAATACTGTCGCAGAAGGTTATGTTCTGTTACTATAATAATTAGTGTTAATTGTAAATAATATTCAAATAAATTCAATTTGTCATCTCGTTTTTCAATTCTAAATCAATTTCCAGGTTATATCAAAATTAGTTCATGTTATTCTCTAGATTATACCAACGTCAATGACATTATTGTTCCTCGGAAAAAATCAATATTTTCGCGTCTGCGCACATCTCACAATTTACGAGCTATGCACAAGGTCACTTCCGTTCTTCAGTCAGATGCGATTAAAATGAATACTTCTGAATAATTTCAAGTTAGAAATATGGTCGAGCATAAAAAGTCGTATGAAACTTGCCTATAATGGTAATTAAGACGCTCGTATGAAAATTATGAAACTCGCTTGTGCTCGATTCATAAACAAACATACTCGCGTCTTAATTACTATCATTATAGGCTCGTTGCATAATGTACTATTTGTTAGTATAGTATAATAAATTTAATTCAGATTCTCTTTTGAAAGTTCCTCATGTCTCAGGAAGACATGGGGCTAATTTAAGAGTTAACAAATGTGAGTGGTACTTTGAGTCTGAGCTTGCATGTGGGTTCGCATAGGAGATACATAATTATTTATTTGAATACTTTTCTTTAAATTGATTGATAATTGGTAAATTTACTGATGTTAAATGCAGGTTGAAGAATTGGATAGCACAGCAGGCTGAAAGAGAGCGGGAAGCAGCAGAACGCAAGAGAAGGAAGTTGGAGCGACTCAAGCAAGAGCCAAGACACAACTTTCAAGATCATACATATGAAGAAGAACGCTCACAGTTGACGGAGAAAGTCTCGGATGCTGTGGAACAAGGTAGCTACTGAGAAAAAAAAACTCACATCTGTTTCTATGAAATAGTCATAAATAATATTTACAGGGTGGTCATAAATTGAATAGCATTGTTCTCAAAACCCATTAAATCATTTAAAATCAATTTCCTTATTTTCCTTCACTTCTACTCTTCCTCTCTCTCCCACTTGCTAACAGTGAATGTTATATGAAAAGTGTATTACATAAAATACATAACTCTGTTTTATGTACAATGATTTGAGATATTTTTAGAACGAATGTTTGTTTACTTAAGTAAAATAGTTTATCTTAAAATTGCTAATTTTATTGTTAATTTGCTTTAAACAATGGATATGGATAATTTAACAGTTTAACGATGCTTAAACATGTTCCTGTGCCCAAAATTTTCTTCTCCATTCTGCTCTATCCCGCCAGTATTCTTCTGCCAATTCTTTACATTATGGATAAATTAAACTTCTAAAAGTGTTACCTAAAAAATTCTTGATTTGAGAAGTGCTATAGCAGAAGTAATTATTATATACTACAAAATTTAGAACAGTAAGGATTTTATATTATCTTTCAGGTGTTTTAAAGAATCTGTAAAAGTCTATGGGATTCATTCTTTCATATTGTTCTGCCCAAGGGAGATCTTTTACTGCAAACCCAGCATTCTCCAATTTTTCCTATTTTCCGTCTTCATCTTAGTCTCCGCATATGATCCATGTATCTTAATGTTGTCTAACATCTGATATCTTCTTCTGCCCCGAACTTTTCTTCTGTTCACTATTTCTTCCAGTGCATCCTTTAGTAGGCAGTGACCCAACCAATTCCTTTTTTTCTTCCTGATCAGTTTCAGCATTATTCTTTCTTCACTCACTCTTTCTAGCACAGCTTCACTTCTTATTCTGTCTGTCGATTTCACATGCTCCATTCTTCTCCATATCCACATTTCAAATGCTTCTAGACGTTTCCCATCACTTTATCATAATGTTCATGTTTCTGCTCCATACCGTGCCATACTTCACACAAAGCAATTCACTAAGTCTATGGATTCACTTCTACGGAATATACAACACAATATTAGTACCTAGATTTAGTCATTAGCTTGTAAACCCTGAAAATTATTAGCAGGCGGTTGTATGTGTGTGGAACGTTTGTGTCCATTTGCATTTTTTTTTTCACATTGTTCATTTTCAAACACGATTTGAAGAATTACATGCTCTTTTTATGGTGAAAATATTTGAACTTATATCTTTGTGAGGCGTTGACTTTATTTTTCTCTAAAACTGCTCATTTTAATAAAAGTATGCTTTATTTATTAATGAATAAATTGCCAAAATTTATCTGATCATGTACTTTCCATTCATCTTAAATTTAAATATATTATTTCAATGTACCGAAGTACATATGATATTTCCATGCAGATTTCTCCGTTCCATTACTCTTTCATCATATGATGACGCAGAATATCTGCATGGAAATATCATATGTACTTCGGTACATTGAAATAATATATATGATATGCGTAAATCACTTCGTGATTTAAGACGGCGCTTATTCCGTCGGATCCCGGCCAACTAGTCACTCATAACGAGTGCACCTCAGCACATGTGTGGACTTCGGTCCTATGTTCATAGACATCTATGATGTAGTGCAGAGGGCGGCCACTAGAGGGAACCCACGAGTTGGAAATCAATCAGAGACAATTCTGTCCGATGCCGGGGTGGTATCCGGTGTGGCTTAGTGGATAAAGCATCAGCACATAGAGCTGAAAACCCGGGTTCAAATCCCGGCGCCGAAGAGAATTTTTCTCTGTTCCATTACTCTTTCATCGTTAAATTTAAATATTGAACTACTCTCTGAGAATTTCGAAAATCTGATCAAACTGGACTTAGCTGTACAAAATGAAATGTGCCTAATGCTCGAATTACGTATTTTAACAATACTTTCTTCTAAAAGGTTTCAGAATTGCATCAAGTAGCAATGGAGCACCGGGATGCAGTCAGAAACGGAAAGCAACAAGTACTGCTACAACCTCTGCAAAAAAGAAAACATGTCTTTGGTAAGTTAGATAAATGTTGTCTACTGGGTCTAGTTTCATGTCTGTAACATATTTGTTCCTTATAGTGCTGAGGTAACTGCTGCAGTTGCTACTATATGCACACTACAGTCTCAGGGGAACATATTTGACAAGACTTTATGCTCCAGTCATAATATTAAGAAAATTCCTTTTACACCCATATTTAGTTGGTTAGTATTTAGGGTTTCATTTTCACACTTTTTAAAGTCTTGTAAAGCTGCTAAAAATCGATTTTTCACAGAAATACGTCGTTTTCAACATCCCTGATTTTTTCAGAAAAAAAATGTAGTTTTGAACATGCCGTCTGTGTGTATGTGTTCCTAAATTATTATGGATAGAGTTTACTATATTTTGTTCTTATTCATTGTCTCTCAGTCAGTTTATCTGGGAATGATGTACACGAAATGTGTTACTTTTAGTAAGAATTTTATGGCTCTTTACCTGTTGGTAGAAGAGGGTTGACGAAGTTGGTAAATGAAATGGAAAATACATGGTGGGGATCCACCTCAAGATTCGGAAGACGATTTTCTTAATGATTTTCAGTGTTTAAAGTAGAATAAATTCACAAATAAGACAGTGGAGTTAGTATCAAAGGAAAAGGTTTTGGTAAGCAAAGCTTTATTATTTTATTCAGAATTATTTTTACGTTTTGTTGCGAATTTGCCAAAGTTTCAATCTTCTCTGGCCAGAAGCAAGTAGTGGAGACCTTGGCTGGAGAGAACTTTATTGTCACAGGATTACTGGTCCCTGACATTTGTAGAGATGTTTAAACATCCTGCACAATTGCAATGTTCTGTCACATGAAAAAAATGCACTTCATGTGGACGTCCAATCTTCTACTTGCTTTAGATAACATTTTACAACAGTAAATAACCATATTGTGACAGCCGGGTGTTGATTGTGTGGGAGACGGGCGACGCGGCGGGGAGGTTGCACGTGCATCTGGTGCATGCCGAGAGGGGAAGAAAGCAAACTGCGGCACGAGGTGAAGGCGGAGAAGAAGCAGCGTGACAGATTATTCTCGAAAACGAGTTGTTTTAACGAGAATGATCGCGAAATCGTAGTTTCTGGAAAGTATGGCTTAACTTATAAAAAGCGAGCAGCCCTCGAAGTTATAGTCCCGTCACTCTAATTTCCGGCAGCCAATCGCATTGCAATTCGGCTACATTTAAACGTGTGTGTCTTGTGATTCGCTGATTCATTTCTTAAGGCTCGTTAAATACTTAATATAATCGCCCGCTATTTTAGCTCTTTCGTTGGCGTTTGCAGAAAGCACACAAAGACGTTATTTGCCGCTCAATTATTTGCTCAATTACAGTGCGTTTGATTTATTATCATAGGAGCTATGACATGATAATGTTTAACGGTGTGGCAAATAGATTCCTCGTATGGTAGCTCTGCAACATAAGAACAAAAATGGCGAACGATACTACCTACCTAGACTTTATAGAGCCTTCACTTTCTAAGACGTAAGCAAAGAGGCGGAGTCACGCCGGAAATAACAGCGTCGGGACTATAGTTAGTTGCAATCGTTGCTAGTCAGCAGTCTTGTGTAGCAGTGAAGCCAGCTTCGAGACCGGAGTTCGACTTGAGTGTGTCCGCAGCTGTGTGAGCGTCCAGTGGACTGTCGCCGAAGTCCTGAGTTCGAGTGCAGTGGACCGCAGTTGGGGGACTTGAGTTCGAAGTTCAGTGGACTGTCTCTGAAGGTCTTGGGTTCGAGATACTGTGAACTTTGACTGAGCTGAAGAACTAGCCAAGGCAAACGAACTGTGAACTGAGAACTGACAGTTCTGTTTTGTAAATAGTGCTTTGTAAACATTGGTTAAGATTAGCAGTACATTGTTGTTCGTAATAATCCAAGTGAATTGCCATTGTCGTCTGTGGAGTGCAGTAACGAATACTGTGTTGCTGTATGGAGTGGAAATCCCATTGTTGACGGGAGTGTCTAAATTAAATTGTGAAAGTGATTATTGTTGTTTTGAAATAAAAGTTATATTCTTGTTTGAAGTAAAAGTTACAATATCAACAGATTTTTTCTTCAGAATTACTGTAGTTAACTAGTGTCATTATAATTATTCTTTATTCATGTAGAAGCTTAGTCTACGAGTTCAACTTAATGACTGGACCAAAATCTTCTACCTGGTAGGAAAAACTAAAGAATCAGTTCAATGACAGGGACAACGAAAATTACATTTTTATTTATACTTATTAAAAAACATAAGAATACTAGTATTTATCAGTTTGAGTGCTGATTTGAGTCCCTTTCCTTTCGTAGTTTAAAATGAAATAATGGATGGAGGGGAACTAGATGAAATTAAAAGTCACAGAAATTTTTTATGTGGTGATTATTATTATTATTATTATTATTATTATTATTATTATTATTATTATTATTTGTATCAAGCATGCGTGCTTGATGGACACATGATTCTTTGCTAGAGACAGACCACTTCATGAGTAAGCATGTATAGTTAGTAGAGAAAGCTACTATTGTTTAGACTTATCTGTATATGACTGAAAGCAGGGGATTCGTTATTAATTTTTTTAGTTAAACGTGTCATAAATAGCAGTTGCATCTGAAATTTCTGATTGAGCAAATCCCTCTTTGCCCTTCTTCTACTGTCATTCTCAGGATTCATTACAGTGTAAATGGTAACAATTTGTAGAAATAGCTCAAATTCGTGTTAAAAATACGTCCATAAAGTACCTTTAATTTACGTGAAATATGCACATATTGCCTCATTTATAAATAAATTGTTTCATTTATTGGTAAAAAAAACTCTAATAGGCATCGTCATGGATTAGGTTTCTCTGAATTGTTCATGTCGTCATCCTACCCTGCAAGGAATTGGTAGTACCTTTAGGGACCTGATGAAATATTCATGGGCTCCAAATAGGAAATTCCACTAGATCAGGTCCACACCTGTGGAGTAACGGTCAGCACATCTGGCCGCGAAATCAGGTGGCCTGGGTTCGAATCCCGGTCGGGGCAAGTTACCTGGTTGAGGTTTTTTCCGGGGTTTTCCCTCAACCCAATATGAGCAAATGCTGGGTAACTTTCGGTGCTGGACCCCGGACTCATTTCACCAGCATTATCACCTTCATATCATTCAGACGCTAAATAACCTAGGTGTTGATACAGCGTCGTAAAATAACCCACTAGATCAGTGGTCGTCAGCACTCACTGAAATGTGCAAAGGGTGCGGTGCTGTCCCATGTGCACCGTCGTGCAACAGGGAGAGATAGAGAGCATACCCGCTAGCAGCTACGGAGTGCACCTGCGTTTTCCGTGGGTAAGAGAGACTAGCTCCAGTGTGCTCTGTGCTGACTACCCCTGAACTGGATGAAAGATTTTATTGTTGCTCATGTTTTTTATTTTTTTATTTAAATACGTTCTTGTTTTACAGGTTGGGTGTTGATGAAGATCTGGATTCTGAAAACGACAGTGACAGCTCTGAAGATGGAGATGGAACTTCCATGGAGAAATCGAGTAAAGAAAAGAAGACAATTACAACTGAAGTCTCTGAAGATTCCTCTGTCTCTAGTAGTTGCACTTCAAATGGTAACAAAAACAACATAGATGAAAAACCAGACAAAGTCACACTGAAGACACCTGAATCAACTAACTCATCTACTGTAGCAACAAACATCTGATTATCGTGTTTAAATTTGTAATTTAATAATTTGTAAGTTGAATCTATTTTCATTACTAAATAAAATTGGGAAGGCTAATGAATAATGCATTTGTGTATGTGATTTATTTCAGCAGAGATTTCTATGACACGTCATATTTCTGTCCTGATATCTTATCACAAACTTACGGTATTCATCGACTCTAGAAATGTCAGATTTCTTCAAAATCTGGTAAATAACATTTTAGCCTCATCTGGAAGTTCATTTCTTCTAGTTTTCAAAAATATATAACTTGTATCCATTATCTCAATAATTTCATAATTATTTGAGGATTTATAATATAAATGCAATATACTTTCTATACTTTACGCCATCTTCAGTGCCTGTTTACTATTTCACATTTTCCGACATTTATTATTCTTCCGACAAGAGGGCAAAAGATGTCATTTTACCAAATTAAAGCTTAAACATGTGGCTATGTTGTAAACCAAAATTATTATTCTCAATCGATTATAATTATTTTATCCCATAAATATACAAATATATGAATAAATATTTTTTTTATACTGTATAATGTGGCATATCTGGCATATTTCTTGAATGGTTCAAGATAAATAAATAATTTTGTATGTAATATTCTCCATATGTAGGAGATCATTTTTGCGAAAGAAGTTTTACGCTGGGTCAATTTCTAATGGAGTTAGGTGGGTCCAAAATGTTATTAATTTTTCCCAAAAAAAAATGTTTTCTTTGGGTTCCCAAATTGATTTTCAACTTTGAATTATATAAATGGCTTAGTTTACACCCACGAATCATGTCACCAAAGTTTGAAAGGCGTGAAGTGGAAAATGTGGATTTTTGTCCTAAGAGTCAATGAATATCTTAAATTAAACACACTTCAAACTTTTCTAAACATGATGATATTATGGTTTTTATTGGTCATATGAATGCATATTTTAGAATTAAGTTATATGTGATAAAAAAGAAGATAAAAAACTTATTTTTGGTCATAATTGTTTTAAAAGTTCTCAAAGTATTATTAAAATGTTTTGTGTCAATAATGGCAAGAAGTTTTGTTTGCGTTTGGTTACTTATTTTGAATTTCCTTTTCTAAGAAGTGAAGGGGTGAGAAGGATATAGTCCTAAGCCACACAGACAAAATTTTACAGGACAGTGTGTTAAAGGTTTAGAGTCCAATGCTATTAAGTGCGGTATCATAATTTCTTCAACATATACTTACGTCATTTGTTCAGTAATTTTTATAATATTTTACTAGTAGCTTCCTCATATGTATAAGAAATGAACTCTCACAAAAAATAATTTTTGTTAAAAGTGTGGCTTTGAAATATCTCGTTCTCACCCCTTCAAATATTTTGTGGTTAAATAAAGTTTGAAGGTAACTGGATTCGCCAGCAGTATATTGTCAAAACACAAAGGAGAAAAGAATGTTAGGAATATGGCTAGATTGTTGCTCTATACCCTTTTCACCCCTCCCAAACATGTGATACTTAAGAAGTTGCAATCCTGCTGTTGCCAGGTAGTAATTCATGAAGAGTCATTGACCCTATTAACATAGCTGTAAAAGAATTAGTCACGCAGAGGGCAGACATTGCACATTTTTCAGTCTTCCTTTCCCCCATTTCATTTCTACAGGCTGAATACTTTGCTATGGCCAATACAAGAAGTTAATATTCACAAAAAACGTAAACACAAACATGCTTGGTACCATAAGAACTCTTGTAAAACTTCTCTATCAACACATAAAACCTTAAAGGACAAAATAAATGAATTGCTTTTTGATACAGCAGGCTGCAAAATTTTACCCAATGCTCCTCCCACAAATCCATTAGACTACACTGATATAAAATCTGAATTATCATTGATATAAGATATACACAAATCAACTGACTTCTCACCTAAAATGGTACAGCTATCCTTATAAACAATAAATATCACTTCGGAATAGAAAGCAAATATATACCATACTTTATTTTCGGAAGTGATATAGTGTTAAAAGTTGTGTAATCACAATGTATAATAAATATCAGATATTCATCAGATGAATAAATACGAATATATTCTGGTGGCTCCTTACGTAACATAGAAAAAGGAGCAAGAGCTGGAATCTACATCGAAATCTTCTCTCAGTATATACCACTTAGACCAGGAACAACAAATTTCGAAGCAGAACTGAAAGCAATAGCAACCACATAGCAGAATATTCTGTATAGATCTCAGATAAGAAGAAAAATAGCAACACTCGTGGATTCAATTTCGACAATACATAAATACATAGAATAACTAGATATGACTAAACTACCTCAAAAATCATCCAGGAAATCAGAAGCATGTACAAAATTTTGATGACACAAGTTAAACATATCATACTGCAATGGGTGACTACTGTATTTGGTAACGGACAAGCAGACCTGTTAGCTAAACAAGGTTCTAAAGTTCTACAGACAACAGCAAGAGAGATTTCGCTACAAAGAATGCTACAAAAAGTAAAACAAGATATACCATAATAGAGACGAACAGAATAAGAGGAATGTTTTAAATAAGATATATGAATCCTCTAGATTCAAAATCCCCCTAAAGACCATTTGTTCAGAACTGAGTTATGCCCACTTGCTAAGAATGAATTCTAATGATTTATATAGTTTGAATTAAAAAAGTGACTAAATTTAAATCAAAAGGTTTGTTAAAAGTCACAGGTTGAAAATTCCCTCTATTATTGTCAAACTCCTTTAATTTGTGAAAGTGGATATAGGGGATTTTGAATCTATAGGATTCATATGAAGCCATTGCTAAATATGTTTTTTTTTTTACTTGGTTATTTAACAACGCTGTATCAATTACGAGGTTATTTAGCGCTGATAGAATTTTTTTTATTCATTTATTTATTGGTGATAGCGAGATGATATTTGGCGAGATGAGCCGAGGATTCGCCATAGATTACCTGACATTTGCCTTATGGTTGGGGAAAACCTCGGAAAAAAACCCAACCAGGTAATGAACCCAAGTGGTAATTGAACCTGCATCCGAATGCAACTCCGGATCGGCAGGCAAGCGCCTTAGCCGACTGAGCTATGCCGGTGGCTTGCTAAATATGTTGATAAGATTAAACACATTCCATGAAGAACTGTGGCAACACTTTTATGATTGGAAACAAGTCATGACTGCTTAGATCAGGAGTTGTCATCTCAGTGCACTATGGTGCAGGCACCGTTTGCTCGCTAGCTCAGTTCTATCCCTTAGACATCAACTGTGCAGCAGGAGGTGGGGGAAAGGAATCAGCTGATGGCAGTGGCGTCCGTTCACTTGTTCAACCCTTTTAATCAGTCTCTAATAGTTATAATAAAAATGAACATGGAAGAAGCATGTACTTAATTTATTTTAAGAGAAACTGTGTAATAAGTAAATCACTCTTCAGTTTAAAACAAGAAAAAAGTTTTATTTTTTTCGTTATGTATTGTAACAGTTTTGAAAGTAAATAGTTTTTTTTTTTTCATGTTAAAGTAATTGAGAACATACATACCTATAATGCATTTTCACTGTTACAAAATATTAAACAAATCGAATCCATTAGTAATATTTAAATCATGTCATCCTGTTTCTTTGTTCAAGTATTGTCAATAAAATAAAATTAATTATCCATTTTTTATCTGACACTATATATCACAAAACCAATTATTTGTTATTTTGTATAACATATGGAACATATTATCGTTTCTGTTACAATAATGAAGTAAGCCTAAATTATTTTATTACAATGTAAATAACAAATTTTAAAAATTATTTTATAGCTGATCATTAGCATTGATTTTCCTGGATTTTTAAATCACTTTTCAGTTTAAGACAACAAACAAGTTGTACTTTCTCGTTATAAATTGTAACGGTTTTGAAAGTAAATAGTTTTCTTTCATATTAAAGTAATTGAGAACATACAGACCTATAATGCATTTTTACTGTTACAAAATATTAAACAAATCGTATCCATTACTAATATTTGAATCTTGTCATCCTATTCCTTTGTTAAAGTGTCGTCTATAAAATAAAATTAACTATATATCACAAAACCAATTATTTCTCATTATGTATAACTTATGAAACATATTATTTTTTCTGTTACAAGACTGAAGTAAATTATTTTATTACATTGTAAATAACAAATGATAAAAATTATTTTCGCTGATCATTAGCATTGGTTTTCCTGGATTTTTTAATTCGTTTTTCCCTCACTAACTGGTTTATGTTAGGTGTCAATGCTCGTGTGGAACACAATCGAAGAAGACATTGTAAATTATGGTAAGAAAGTTGACTTCTGTGATGGATTGCGTTGGCTTGGCTCGACACACTGCACACTACTACCTCCTCAGCCAGCGTCTCGGCACTCCGAATTAGTATGCAGGCCAGTTGACGATGGCTAGCTTAGATGAACATCTTCAAAGAATGAGAATACTGGGCCCAGGCTCACCCAAAAAATATGCGAAGTTTTGCGCTTTTTTAATGGAAAATACTCAACATTAAAACTAAACCATGGATCCAGAGCAATAGTTACAGTTGATAGCATTAAGGTAAGAAGTCAAAAATGCGTTTATTTCTTTAAGAGCCAATTTAACTGTGTTGGATTGGGCCTAAAAAATTGTCTGGCAGCAGTAAAAAGGAGAAAGTTGTGGAGGCTACTGAATTGTTACATCAGCTAGAAAAATTTGACACCTTATTTTATTTGGTATGTTTAGATCATATTCTTGTTCTTGCAAATTCTTTATAGGAAGCACCTCAGTCTCTAAAAATGGATATTAGTAAATGTTCGTCCTTCATTAAGGTAATGATATAAAACTTTTCAAAGCTCTGAAACGAAAAAAAATTCGACACAAGCACAAAGGTTTGTAATGTAGCAATTCTACCCATCAAGAGAGAGAAAAGTTTGGATTTGTTGAAGGATCCATCATCAGCGATCGACAGATTCGTTGCTAGGAAATCTTGATGGCTCCAGTTCACCTTATGAAGCGTCTGTATAGGTATGCCTTGCATGATTGTGTATCATAATTTTGCATGTTATTAAATAAGAGTTTCGAGAATGAGTTTCAAGAGAGTTGACGGCAGCGGCATTGTCAAGAGATGGGTCAGGTACTTTCTAAACCCTGCATACCTGGCACACCCAAAATAATTAGCCTGGCTACACAAGTGGATTATGAAGTCCGACCACAAGTAGAAGTCGTGTACTAGATTAGCATAGCCCAGGAACTAATACAAAGTTACAGTTTCTGAAGTCACTGGAAACTAATAATGTTTTGGATAGAATGCATACCATTTCAATATTCATTTCTTTCTTTCTGGACATTTTTCCACAGAAATTTATCACCTAAAATTATTATTTGACCATCAAGGCTCATTTGGGAATTTCCATTTTAACCCTTTTACAGACACTGCATGTGGTAGTGGCATTGCACCGCAAACTGGAAAGTCTCAGGTTCAATTCCCAATGATCGATTAGATCAGCTTCACTATGGCCAAGGTTGTTACTCAGTCTCTAACAGAAGTGAGTATTGTACCAGGATATTTCCTTGAAGGCCACGAAGTGGAACTGCTGCTCAGGATTGACTGTATTGTGATGTGGGAATCCTAACATCCTGCTACCCTAAAGCTTTCTGGGCCTCTAACGGAATGACTTCGTATTTTTGGAGTAATAAATTTTACTTAAAGATGCTTTCAACTGAAGAGGTCGTTCAGCTTCAAAAGTCAATATGGCGAGAAATGAGTGATAGACAATCACAGACAATTCTTTTTTGAAACCTGATTAGATTTTTAAAATTTGATTTAATACGCCAAGTATTTGTGGACATTTAACCCTTTGTTGCCGGACATAAGAAAAAATTAAAATAAATCCGTTTTCTTTAGTGAATGTTGTTAGAATATGAATTCAAAACATACAGTAATTTTTTCAGAAATTTTTTATTTTTTATTTTAAAAAAGGTCGTATTTCTATATACAGTACTGTCAGTATCCTTGATGGATTTTATTTATCAGGTTGCACGTAATTTCTGGCGGTTTATTATTCTGCCAGGTCTTCCAGTATGCAAAATAAATCACGGTACTTCTAAGTACCATCAGGCAACTAAGGGTTAATGAGGTTTATTTGGAAATCTTTACCTTCGTCCTAAATAGTTCAATCCGTTTACTTACCATTAATTCGTACTAAACTTTTTAATATAATTATTTTTCTTTACTCATTAACATACTATGAATAAACACCATCATGACAGATAAATATGCCTATTAAATTTATTTCAAAGGATTGTGAGGTAATGATTAAATTTATATAGTAGGCATATATATGCGAAAATCTGTGATGCTAAAGTATTATTAAACCCTGGACTGCTCCCCCTCTTTTGGACATCGTTACTGCTCACCTGGGGTATGTTGTCACTCCACGACTTTCCTCTCCTCCCTCCCTCCACTACAGATAACTGAAGCATTTATTATCGTTGAATAGCCCAAACTACTGTATTATTAGATTATTAGACCAAACTACAGAAGAAAATGGAGTCATCTGGGGTGACGCGTCACCCCTGGGGGTATTACAGGTAGGGCAATGGTGGGCATTCCTCCGGCATTGCCGCAGTGACGTCAGACCTCAGCGAAGCATCAAACTTACACCCTACTTTCCCCTTCCCCCACTCCATGAAAATACTGCGCGTGTACGTGGCGGATTTTATTGGATTGCTGTACTTCGGAGCTTCATTAGTGATACAATGTCTTTTGCAGAATCATACGAATCGAGAGGATATCACACTTACAAGAAAGGCGGTTCTTTCACTTCTCATGTTTAGAATTAGTTACAATTATTCAGGACGCGAACTTAAATTGTATATTCTTAAAATAGATCACCTGTTATACGAGTTCAAAAAACACAGATTCAGTGATTTTCAAAGGATGGAGAAATATTTCAATATCTTTGCCACTCCTTTTCATGTTTAAATTGAAAATGTTATCCCAGAATTGCAGTTAGCGGTAGGCCTACTGGATTTGCAGAATGATGGCTTCTTGAAAGCAGAATGTGAAGGTCTACTGGGGGCTAAAATTTTTTAAAAGATTTCCAGTACTATATATCCACTGCTTAGACAGTTTGCTTCAAAAATAATGAGTACCGTCATTTCCCATAACTATGGTCCTGGAACATAACTACTGTCCACGATACAACTATTCAAATTTTGTACTCCATAATGTAGTACCTCGTTTATCTATATTCTTACTGTACTGTAGTTTGAATTCAAGTCACTGCAGCTATCTACGAACGGTCTATGTTACTTCTGCAATGATATTTTATGTTGTATCGTGGACCATAGTTGTGTTCCAGGACCATAGTTATGGGAAATGACGGTATGTATTCATCAACCTACCAGTGCGAACAGCTGTTTTCTAAAATGAAATTTATAAAGTCCAGCCACAGATCCCGCTTAAGCGATGCTCATCTCCTTGCGCAACTGAAAATAGCATGTACAGATATAAATCCCAATTTCGAAGAAATTGCTTTGAAAAATGATTCATTAAATATCACGTGAATGGACTATTCTAATTACATATGGTAGGCAGGAATGTAGTGGCACAACTGTTTGTAAATCCGTCACTGCACTGTAGAGTGCAACCTCTCCCACAGTATGTAGTTGCCATTTAAATCCTGTCTTGTGGGTTGCGTTCATTTTGCCCAGCACTGAGGTAGGGTGACCAGAAGTCCTTTTTAGGCCTTTGTCCGGTATCCGGGCGGATTTTTTAAAAATCAAGAAATGTCTTCCTTTTCGTAGCTTGTATGCCGGATATTTTGAAATTATCAGATTTGACGCCTTTTTCAAGTAATTTGCCTGTATGTGGCACAAAGACGTTTTATAGTTTAACCCTGGTTTAACCGATGTGGCAGCAGCATCGACGGAATATACTCTTTGCCAACTCTCTTTGCTTACAAAGTACCGGTAATATTACATTCATATTTTGTGCTGTCTTTTTTTTATGTATTTTGATAGTTCCCTTGGCTTTCATATATTATAATTTATATTATTAAGTTTTATTATAAGTATGCTCTAATAAAATAGATATTGACATAATTTTAAATATAATATAGGCCTAAGCCTAAATGTAAATATATATTTTCTGTCCTCTTTAATAATTATTATAGTTCCCTCGACTTTATATATAGCTAACTGTAAAATCATTATCAAGTTTTATCATAATTAGGCCTATTTTCTAATAATAACATACTTTTAAGAATTATATAAGCCTAAATCTGTACTTAAATATTTTGTAATAAAATAGATATTGACGTAATTTGTAGTATATTATAGGCCTAAGCCTGATCTAAGTACATATTTTCTGTCCTCTTTTTTTCGAACAATGTCCTCCTTCTTGAAGCTTTGTGTCCTCTTTTCTATCGCTTTGGATCTGATCACCCTAATTTACAGGGTTGAAGTCAAAAAGAAGATGTAACTTACAATGGAGGCAAGATTGTTCGCACGATAATAAAATTCATAAAACTCGCCTAGAATCTACAGCACGAAGACGACGGTCCGCCTGAAATAATGACAATATAGCATAACAAAAATTGTTAGACGTTGCTAGCAAGTGGACACCTTATTTGTGATTTTACATTTCGCATGTCTGCTTGACTAAAAGTGAAAAGGTTACATTCGCAAGTTATTTGAAGTTAGCTTCTTATTCCAATTCTTCTTCTCTATGTAAATCAACCTACAAGATCTTCTTTGGTGAGTAATATCAAAATTATAACATACAAACAATATAGTCTATGTTTCACATTAAAACAATGGTGCGTTATAGTCTACATACGGTACTAAAACGCAATGCACTAATAACAAATTACCTAATCTAGCGAATATACAGTATTGCACTTATTTTCCAAAATAGTATTAGGTAGTTATTAATATTCACAAGATAAAAATATTTCAAATATTATTATACTCTCAAATATCGTATTAGTCATTTCTAGAAATAAGACCTGATAATGATTTGGAAATATGGATGTAACGTGTATCCATTTAGTAGGTAGTAAATTTAATCTATTGTACAAACTGGAGGTCGTTTCTGAAAACTACATTTTAAGAACTGAACTACAGTATTGATATATAATTAATAATTATTATTTATTTACTACCGGAAAAAGAGAAGCCAGGTAACACCAAACTGCGCAACAAAACATAGAAAAATCTGCATTATCAGAAATACGTCAGCACATAAAATACATCACCTGGTTTCGGGAACGAAACTACGGTTGTGTTAGTTTGAAAGTTTTATTTTTGTTTCGGTTTACAAATGTAGAGCATTATGTTAAGAGAAGTACTTAATGAAAGAAATGCAATATATTTTCTCATAATATGAAGTGACATTTTGAAATGAGTTCCAGCTCACAACAAATTTTTCACTCAAAGTGTAGCTGTCATACATGTCTATTGTCACATTAATATTGCTGAACTCGCTATTACAAATCAATCGCGTGGTCGTACAAGTCTGTAGTTGCTCTCGATGCCGAGATATTACTAGAAGAGGCAGAGTGGCACAGCTAATTTTATAAGCAACTTCGGCGCCCTCATGCCCGTAGCGAGGGGAGGTGGCGCCGTTGGGCTTGGACACACAAGTTACATTGGTTCATGGTCTAACTACTTACAATATTAGCAGTCGGCTGTGGTTCATAGTGTTGTTACAGGAAGCATTTGAAATTCCGCCATTTTTTGTTTCACCATAGATCCCAGGACTCGTGTCCATACTCGGTGTGGACAAAGACCTACGAATCTTATGGAGTATGGTGTTATGAAGGTGCGCAACTGTCAATCTGCGCAAAGTTATTAAAGCCGCGCAACTATCCATCCCGATCAGTCCAGTCCCGATGAGCATCGTACAATATAATAATATAATTAAAAGTAGCAGGGCCACTAAGTACGAGAATGCCTACATTACAAACGTATAGGTATCCTGTTAGCCGTAACAATATTATGTGGCCTCCGGTTGTTCAAATGATAGTGCAAAGACTGCTCTCGGGCTTAGGTTCAAACTCGATTAAATTATTTACGTATTTGTAAAGCGAATGTTAGGTAATATGCGGAAATCTTGAATTTTCGACCAAAATACTTACCTCTCTATCGCCCATTCAAAAGATACTACGTAATCACTAGGGAACGGAATTTGGAGCAGTAAAAACTAGTATTGGCATCTACACAGCCATTTGTTTACAACCCTTTATACCAAGTCCTCCCCTCCATGACACACTCGCAGATCTCTGCACGTCAACAACAGGTGAATGGTACAGTTGTCGCATAAGAACTCCAACATGCTGGTTTGCAGTTCAGAGTAGTGAAGTGCAGGTACAATGCCGAAAGTGAAACCAACTAACAATACAAAAGTGAAAGACTAGATTTGTAAAAGCTCCAGATCGAGTATCAAAATTCAGGAAACAATTCCCTACATTATCGCTTCCCCATGTCCAGTTCTTAAGAGCTGGGGGTCATGGTTAGAAGCTTGCAATTATTACGCACATCACCTCCAATCTGTGAGGAAAGTGGTCCAGTCTTTCGATCCCGATGACGCGGCTGCGATTCAAATACGCCAGGAACTGCTAAATGCTAGAACAATCGAGAAAGAAGTGACGGCCATTATTCAATTAGAAAAGTCAGGAGTAGAACTAGTTAAGCAAATAAATATTATGAGGACTATTGTAAATAAACTGAGTGCAGTAGAAGGTGAAGTAGGAAAACGTGTTGGTGAAAAAATGAACAGGGTTTTGATTGAAAATAATGGGTACAGTATTCTTAGTCGGATTTCATATATACTAACAAAGACGTGTCCCAATGAAGTCATTCAACATGTGAATTTAATTGACGTATCTTGTTTCAAGTACTTATTCTCCAATTGTCTCTGCAGATGTAGAGAGGAGTTTTTCCATGTTAAAAAATTTCCTTCCTTGCAACAGAAAATTTGAAAATGATATTTACAATTTATTATAACAATGCACAGCAGGAATAATTGTTTCATCAACAAAACATAGCATTAATTGAAAATGCCATTTCGTTTGGTTCTACATATTCAAAGGCGAGTTCCACACAGAAGACAATTGTCTATCAGCCATCAATATATCTAAGCGAGATGCAGAGATTGATATTTCATTATATATATTTGTAATGTTGTTTATTGGTGTCTTGTGGTTGCCAAGAAAAACACACGTAGTTCAAAGTGAAATGCAGATTATGTGTGTAGGCCACTATATGTCATTAAACTAATTATAACATTTGCTTATTCTGAAATACGTTTACAGCACGTTGCGTGTAAGTTTGTATGAAGTGGACTGTACTCGTCCATGCTCTGTGACGCAGCTCGCTTGTCAGTCACTGAGCTACAAATATCTATACTACGTTTCACCATTCGTTATAATACTCCAAATCCCTTTCCCTGGTAATCACGCATTTCAATGTCGCTAAAGAACCGAACAAACAGAATGTATGTAAATGAATACATCAAGAAATGGCGGTAAAATATAAGGTACGCTGATACGTGCATGATGATATGAAGAAAAATACTGCCAATGTAATGTGGAACCAATCAATGCAGACAGATATGCAGAAGTAAATAAACTATATCCTACTCGGTGATGTAGTAGTGGCTATCATACTTGCCACTGTCCTCGAATTCAACGAGTAAATAAATAAATAAATAAATAAATAAATAAATAAATAAATAAATAAATAAATAAATAAATAAATAAATAAATAAATAAATAAATAAATAAATACATAAATAAATAAATAAATAAATAAATAAATAAATAAATAAATAAATAAGTAAATAAATAAATAAATAAATAAATAAATAAGTAAATAAATAAGTAAATAAATAAGTAAATAAATAAATAAATCCTTTTTTATAATTATGACATTGAAGAAAACTTTACTGGAAATTTATTGCCATTGCCCAGGGATGTATTGGCAATAATATTTAACTAAAAACTTTTTAACAAGCGCTTATTATTTTTTCCATGACAAAAGGGAAAATCGTTTTTTTTCTGACTTAACTTTTCTCATGTCAACGCCTCAATCGAAATCAGTAGGGAATCGAACTCCTCTTCACACAATGATAATCTCGCGCCATGCCGTGGGGGGCATATGGAGAAAATACCAATAAACAATCTGCTTTGTGGAAGGACAAAAAAATCCTGCAATTCATTATTGTCGAATAAAGTTAATTGTGATAATGTATGCTAATATGGCTTGCGGATGACAATATGAGTTTGACATATATGACTAGTAGCAAAAGCTTGCAATATGTAAATAATTGTCATACATGGGTTTCCCCTTCTAATGTGCAGGCAGTTATGAGAAGGTAATTTCATCTGTAACAGATACAGAAGGCCGTACCTTTAGACACGCGAGAACTTGACTAGGATCTACACTTCAATAGTTTGCTCACGTTTTCTTTATCATTGCGTTACCAGTGACGCAAACGATTAGTACTTTAGCTATGACGTAGGACGAAATATATTGCCAAGACGTGGGGCTTCATAGTCTGAAACTCTTTACTTCAATATAATGATTACAACGATAGAATATTATGCATTCGGAATGAACGATTCTTATTATAGTACCGGTTCGAATTAAAGTTAATGATATAAACGAAGTATACCAACGCCAACTTATACATCTGTCATTAATTATTGAAGAATGCAGAGTAAGCGACAACGAAATGTGCTGTCTATCGCCATTTTATATGATTAATTTAGTTTCTTACATTTCAAACGTGTTTATCGGAAGGTTAGAGTTTATACGTGACGTTGGTATACTTTAAGTTTAGTGTTCGAAATGTGTTTAGTGTATCCAAAGTGTTTTATTTATTATTTATTTATTTATCTATCGATTTATTTACTTATTATGAAGCCATATTCGACAATACAAAACAAACGATAACAGAAGTCATAACGAATCAAAGTAAACAGCATAATTTTTGCTAGAAGAAGAATAGACAATGTAAATTGAATCGATGATTGCAAAAAGCACGAATCGTCAATTCTTAAATTTACAGGAGAAGCAATAAACTAATTTTTATTCATATTGTTGCTTCGAGAACAACCTGCTCACTCTATGTAATTATAAATAACCATTCTTATTAGATGAGCTCATTGTAGTTAATGTATTTCACTAATGTAGAGAGGAATTTGAATTAATAAGTTTGTGACTCATGTGGTTTTTGCACTGATCAGCTGAATTGAATATATGTTTTTAACTAAACATAGTCTTTTTAATGCATAGCATACTAAATTATTTTACATAGCAAAACTAAAGTTATATACGGTACTTAATGTAATTTGTTAATGTAATGATAATCTCAATATTATATAAATCTCAAACATTAAGAAATCTGTGGTTTTTCTAGTCCTTATTATCAGAAATCTGTGTTCAATCTTGATCGTTCCTTCTCAGAATATTTCGTCACCCTCCTCCTCCTCCTCCTCCTGCTCTTCTTCTTCTTCTTCTTCTTCTTCTTCTTCTTCTTCTTCTTCTTCTTCTTCACCGTCTTCCGACGGCCATTGTTTTAGATCGTCATACCATGGGCTGGAACTCATGAGGGATGTATGAGATAAGTTTTTCAATGTCTTGAAGTTTGGACTTCTTGATGGGTACCTTTCCTAACGGATTTGATTTCCGGATAGGCATAGCAAAAATGGTATTGGGCTTATTCAACTTGAAAGTATGTGAAGATATACCATCGATGTAGCTTTGTACAACAACAGTGCCCTTGTTCTCTGCTTTATATTTGAAGGTCATAAACTCAGATGGTACAAATGAAATCTTCGAATGTCTTGGAATTTCTTTTCCATATTATTCATTGGAAAGACATCTCCGCTTATAATGAGCTGGCCACCAGGCTTTGAAGTCGAATATATCTTCAGCTGCCAGATGGTCAACTGAAAATTTTCTGCATGTTCCTTCAATGATTGTTTTGTATTCCCCACGAACGTAGATCCTATCGTGCTTCTTCAGCTTCTTCTTTATGACACCGAAATCTTTGTCATTAGGCAAGAATGAATGTCCACATTGTGGAAAGTAGTGATAATTTCATCAAATCTTTCAGTATGAGTTAGAGAGAGGAAGAATCTGATGACAGTATGATTCTTGTTCTGCCCTTGGCAATCGTCTGAAAAAAAATGCAGAATTCGTACTGTTTCAGGCACACAAGTTCCTATGTATTTCAGAACCATTGAACACACCTCATTTACACTCTTCTTGGCTTCTACTTCATGTTTTGTTTCGGTTTACTATTGCTAATGATTGTAGGTCTGGAGTAACTTGTAATGTATCTTAAATGTAATGTAATGTACTTTATTTCTACAAATAATTAAACATTATTAAATAAAAATAATTTATTATTATTATTATTATTATGTTCACAGCCCTCCATTAACTGCTCTTGGGCTCCTCGGTTGGGAATCACTGGCTTAGTTAATTATTATTTATTTAATATCTTTACCTACTACAACTTATTTAAAATATGCTGCAACTTTTTAAGACTCACTTTGGAAAAAATGTTTGAAACAAAAGTTGTCGATTTGTTGAGGAGAATCAGAATACCCTAAAAATGTAAATTAGTCCACAAAAAATATCAGAGCTGTCCCTCCAAGAGGAGCTCACGACAGGAAGAAACTTAGCTGTGAGATCAAACTGCGCATGAGCAGGCTTCTAATGCAGTGCCAGCATGATTCTTAGCTGAATTTATTTTCGCTTGCACATTCCAGATTAAATCAAGAAGTTCTCTTCGTACTCAGGTTGTCCATCTTTCATATACGAAGGTTAGGTTTAGTTAGTTTAGGTTTTTATTAACCAAGTCCGCGCATGCGCTGTTTGATCTACAGCTAAGTTCTTCCTGTCATGAGCCGCACGTGTCCCTCCCCCGTACCCCATGAGTAGGTCTCAACACAATACCATCCATGATGCAAACTGAAAGGCCCTCTCCTCTGACGAGATGTAAAAAAAAATAAATAAACAAACATTTAGGTTCATTTATGCATTTGAGAGAAAGTAACTTGTAACAATTTATGTGGGCCACCTTTATTTTTCTCAACATAAGCCTACCAACTAATACTCATATGACTATTGGCTATGTCAGAAAATTAAAACTTGAATAATGATATTTCATTTCCTGTGTTGAAAACGCCACAAATCTTTAATCACAATTAAACTGGAAATTCACACAACAGGTTAACTTCCTGTACAAAGTTTTCCATTCAATGACTGAACATTCTGCAGGATCATGCTCTGTCTACGTAATAAGCCAGTAAATGAGGTAATTCACTATGTACTCACTTCGTTTGTATGTCAAGGACACAATTTAAAGGGGAGTACAACATAGTGATCGTCACAGTTGAAAACTGGTATAAAAATACTATTACGTAAGTTAAATCGCTCTTGTAAGAGAAATGAACATGCAAAATCTCTAGGCCTATCTGTTAAAAGACAATACTTTTAATTTTCAAATTGCTTTGATTTCATTTAAAAAAACTGACGAAATTGTAAATGAAAGAACCGAGAAGTTTTTAAGTAGTAATATCAGGCACTGTAATAAAAAAAAGACGCGCAACTAAGATTTTATTCAACAACAAACAACACTATTTCTCTATAGGAGCTGAATGTACAAAACTACACAAAGTTAACAGAATACAAGAGGATAAACTATCTATCTTTCAAAATCTGTATTTCAGCAGCTTTCATTTGTTTTATTTTCATTTTCGGTCAATGTCCAAACTTTACGCTGACTATTATACTTTTACTACGTCATACTACTTTTGACCAATAAAACGGTATGAAAGGACGTCTTTCAACCAATTATGGCTGCTTATCGCACAATTTTATCGCGTCCCTAGCATTTGTTTAATTGTATCGCTTCCCTAGCATTTGTTTATTTTTATCACTACCCTAGCATTTGTTTCTTTTGATTGCCAACATTTCAAACTGCACTGGTCTGGACGTCAAAAAAAAAAAAAAAAATTACAAATCACTCCAGTCGATGCACAGTAGTTTCAAATATGACTCGCATTGGCATTCAACAACAAGAATTCATAAAGATCACTGGTCATAGCTATGCATCTTCCCTCAAACCCTGTTTACAAATAAATGAAGAGCACCATTCGGAAATCCTGAATAAGTTTAGGAATACACCATGTACATCAACGAGTGCCACTTCTTTTACGCACACGTCCAATATAACATCAACTGAACAACCAATCACTAAAACATTCAAATTTGAAAATTGTACATTCAATAATTATTCCTTTTAAAATTATTCATGATTATTTTTTATTTCATCATCGTTAATTAAAACTTTTCTTGTTTATTTCATCATCCCTAATTAAAACTTTTCTAACACTTATTTATATTATTTAGGTTATGTTATAGCTTCTGCCATATGATATTATGGATAGTCACGTATCAGAGATTGTTTAATATACAAAGTTAATATTTGAGATGGTATAATAATACATTTGAAGACAGTTGTAATTTCGTAAGTCAATTAATATTTTATTATATTGGAGTACTTCGTTACTTCTAATCTTTATATACTTTCTTCTAATCGTGTAATAGTCAATTAAATCCCACTCGAGTTTTGATTTTCTCTAGATAAATCAAAACCTCTAGTGAGATTACTGTTGATAAAAGAATAAAGCTTGTTAAGAATTATTATATCGATGGTATTTGGGTAAAGGGAGATAAGTCATAAAAATGAGTTTACGAAAATTAAACATCGGAACCTTATTGGAAATAATTTTCTGCAGAAATAAAGCACATCAAATGCTACGATTCTTTCGTCTTTTGCACACAAAATGACTTAACTCCCGCTACCCGAACACCATCGACGTAATTTGAAAAGAGTTTCAGTTCTCACTCTATCTTATAGTGTTTATTCTATTGTGTCATAGAGAAGTTGGAATTTAATTATATTTTTTAACGTAGGATAACATTATTATTCAGGGCCACTAGGATGAAAGGGGCAGATTTTCACGTAACACTGACGCAACTCCGTCTTTGGATGCTAATTATTCAATACCTATGGCGTATTTATAGGAATGTGTTACAAAGTATAGATATGTAGGCCTAAATGTAAATGAAGAAATGAAGACTGATCTATGCATAAATGATATTAATTTTATTTCCAAAACAAAATTGTGCATTGTTTAAACAATAGCCTGAAAACATGTAGTATTTTTCCTAATTTTACAGACTGCAACTGTTTGCTATAGCTACACCGTAATAGTAATATGCGTTATAAGAGCGGTATGTTGAAGTTTTCATGTTCGAGGAAAAGTTTGAAAAAGCGAAACGTAGTTGAGCTTTTTTAATTTCCGAGAATTGAAAGAAAGCATACCGCTCGTGTATCGTACATTGTTTTGTGCGAAGATCGTTTATTACATACCTGAAAGACGAATTTCTAATTAGTTACAATGAAATCTCCATCTTGGTTTCTGTTCAATGACGGCAAATTTGTAAAACAAAAATATCTATCTTCAACATTGTTGCTTTAAAATGTTTTCTGTGTTTACTATACTCCAGCTGGCCGTGATATACGTCTGTCTTTTTTTCCCCCAGTCTATAAATGCGAACTTAAAACAAACGGTAAGGTTATGTAATGATTTATTTTTCATTTTAATATTTTAACAATATTATTTATATAACATATTGCAGTAATAACATCGGCAAGTTGATTTGTTGATTTTTTCACGGCTTCCTTAATGTTACTTGCATCACGAATCCAGTAACTTTAGTGGAGTTGTAGAGTTTACTTAATTTTTGCAAATATTTAAAAACAATAATTAACAGTGCAATTTAGGTGAAATTGCAGTGGCAAGTTTCCAATTTATAATTATTACTATATTGAACGTCTCTAAAAATAATATGTTAGAATCCTAAAGTAGTAAAATCAATATGTCACTTAAGCGGTAAGAAGAGGGAAATTGTTATGTGTGTTAGGTTGGGAATACTGAATGTGGAATTTTAGACTTACCGCGGATTGGTTTTGTGCGGAAACCAAGCAAATACGCACGATCTCGCACAAACGTAAAGGATGAATCTGGATATATTGCGATCTTTTAAAACAATACGGTTTAAAAGTTAGGATCACTTTTGTTTGACTTACGAAACTGCTATGCTGAGAGCATGACGCAATAAGCTTGACAACTGCAAGCGTGTCACTTTATGCACAGATAGACATGTCTACAGGAAGCATTCGCGTAGAATATATGAGACTTTATAGGAAAAGAAGACGTGAAGACTGAGTTGTTTTACGACGCTGTATCAACATTTCAAGTTATTTAGCGTTTGAATGGAATGGTGATAATACCGGTTAAATGAGTTCGGGATCAGCACCGATAGTTACCCATCATTTGCTCATATTGGGTTGAAGGAAAACCCCGGAAAAAACCTCAACCATGTAACTTGTCCCGACCAGGATTCGAACCCGGGCCACTTGGTTTCGCGGTCAGACGCGCTAAGCGTTACTCCACAGGTGCGGACTGAAAACGTGAAGAAAAACATAATTCCCAATATAGTAATAATGAACCAAAATGAAGAAAGACTAATGCCAAATACGCACCGGTACATGAGTATAATGATTAATTTAAATGTCAAATTAAAGTTAGTTTAATACAAACCCTAATATTTACCGTTAGTCAACGTTAATCCTAGAACCAAGGTTCCCTAAAAATTTTTATCAAAGTTTGTATCAATATTGGTTTAGTTTAATTCAACCTCTAGGTCATTAAAACACTTATCTGTTGTATTACTTTATCATCTAGAGAGACCTATTAATTTTCATTCTTACTGGTTCATTGCTTTCAGATGCTAAAACTTTCGCCATAGCAACGTGATCATAAACATAGTACATTGTGAAATTATTCGTATATTCAATTTTGTAAATAGTGTCTGTTTTCATACACAAAGTCTGACCAATGAAAGTACCAGTAGTTAAAATACCACTTCTGATATCTTGTGTCGGTAAAAAGCAAGATGTGAAGAAGGTCCATGGATAGTATGTAAATATGGAACGGAATTTACGAGAGGGGGGCACTATGGCCCAGTACTGCGACCTGTTACGAACTATTGCGCTAATCCTCAAGCTAGTTGCATTCCCAAACCCACACCGGCTGACTACACTAAGGTTCGCTGCGTACCCAGGTTTCGAACAGGAAACCTCCCTCGTCTCTAGGCCAGCCTCCTCCGTGCATCATTCTCTGTATTATGTTTGGGTCATCTACAAACAAGACAGTTTTTCCTTCAGCTTTATTTAACGGGAGGTCATTTATGTATATAAGGAATAAGATTGGACTAAGAATTGAACCTTGAGAGACACAATGGTGCATAGCAACGGATTTTGATTTTATTGAGCCAATTTGTACAACCTGTTGCTTAAATATGATACGAACCAGTTCTCTGCTAATCCCCTTACGCCGGTTTGATGTAATTTCCAGATTATAATTTCGTGATTAATCATGTCAAATGCTTTGCTATTGTCCAGAAAAGGTCCAACTGTTTGTTCTTTATTTTCTTTAACATTGAGGATTGATCCTATAAACGATATTATAGCATTATTGATTCCTTTACCTCTTTTAAAACTAAACTGATAATTTGAGAATTTAACATTAGGCCTAATTATTATATTCCAGCAATGAGACTAATCCAGTAGTGGCAAAAAAAAAAAAAAAAAAACCGGACCAACCCTTGTAGCTGATTTCAGAGCCTTGTTCACAGTGACAGCACGATAGACTGGTAACTAATACTTTCGTGGTTCGAATCCTGCATGGGAAGGAAACTTTTTTTGTTTCTTATTCAAATTTATTCCCAATATTTTTCGATTGCAGCGACATTTTACTACTTAATTAAATTATTATTCCCAGAACATGAATTTTACCAGTCTAATGGCTTTCGAAATGGGCTACATCAGCAGTCGAAACTGCAACAATTTCAATAGATTGCTCGCTATCTTGTGAATGCGGGCGTGGCATGCGCAGTGGTTTATTTTGGGGACTTTGATTATTCCGTTGGTCCGGTTTTTTTGCCACTACTGTACATGACCTATTCAAGTACTGTACTTTCGAGAACCTAGATAATAGGGATATAGGTCTATAGTTCTCAATGTTTTGTTTATCCCCTTTCTTGAAAACTGGATAAACTTTTGATACCGGTACTTTAAATATCTCAGGAAATTTACCAGTAACTAAGGATATATTACAGATGTCTGCCATTGGCAGTGCTAGAAGATAAGTACAAGCTTTTATTGGCCTTCTGCATCTGGGATTTCGTACCGGCACCTGGAATCGAACCCAGGACCTCTCACCTCTGCGCGCTGAGCGCTCTTTCCAACTGAGCTATGCCGGGACACGATGCACGGCGCCGGCCGAACCCCTCCCGGTGCCGGTACGCATTTTTCTCGTATTAAATAGTAATAATACATATTGGCTATTTCATAATAGTCGTGTAGTATTCAATGAGGTGGGCGAGACCTCATACAAAATGAATATGTGATGTATAAACTACTTCTGTTTAATAATTCAATATTGACTTTTGCTGTGCCTGACTTTCTCCCGGTTACTTTTTTTACCACATCCCAAATTGCTTTATTTTTATTATCTGCTTCCAAAATAAAAACCTGATTGTATTTTAATTTTGCTAATATTGGAATATGTTTTGGGATTGAACCCACGTCGTCTGTTCGTTATTTGACTGAAGTAATATGGCTTCATTTGCTAGGACAGTCACAGAAAATAGTTGAAAATGGGACTCCAAATTTAATTTTTTATCCGACAATATTTCGAAAAATTGTTTTATTTCTTAATTTCCTTCAAACAAGGAGAAAATTGACATAGTGTGTCTCAAGTTAGAGAACTTTATCTACAGTGTTTGTACACCCATAAATCATCACATGGTAATTAGTAGGACAGACCTTAACGTGCTCATAGATTTCTTACATTATCTTCCGTTCAGGAAGGCAAGTTTCATACACTGCCTTTCTCGGAAATTGAATGAAATTCACAGCAACAACTGCGATATGTTACGCTATGCTGTGACCAAACATGGAAATAACTATGAGTTTGTGATATTATGGTGAAATACAGAAAATAGGTGAATAAATGAATAAAAAATATTACTACTTTGCAAAATAACATGATGTTAGCATAAAAAGGAAGGTCTGTTTATTTAATCTTTAATGTTTTTGTACAGTTTCATAGGCTCATCATTTGTGGTTTGGAATATTTTCGAATTAAAAGGAATGGCGTAAAGTCTAACCTCTATCTCCTGTCGCTTCAACGAATGGTTGAGGAACAGTTAATCAAGGATTGTAACGGCGGCAAGAAGAAAGAGCTCAGCGTCAAGGATATGCGATTAAAAGGCGGAGATGTGTTTCTTTATTTGTTACTTCTGTCACTCCCATGTTCGTACTGTAATTATTTTAGCTTTGACATCCGGAATTTGAATGTGTCAGAAATTTCTAGAACGACGGTGGACATAATCATAAGGGCTTGTCGCTGGTTATACCTAGCAGTCAGCAATTTCGCGGTAATATCTTGAGTAATAGAACGATATTATTTCAGATGTTGTGACTTTATTAAGCGTTTTTTTTTTCGGTCGGAAGATAACATTTAAAATAATTTTATGTGTGTAATGAAAATGTAATCTTTCGCCTTCTAATACGTTCCTCAGAGTCCTTAACAATTCATACTACACTTTGTGTGTGTGTTCTTTTTTGTTTATGATTGTATTTCATGCCGTATTGATCATTATAATACTATTTCTTAATTTCTTATTCTCAAAACATCCAAAACTGGATTTTGAATGATTGATTTCAAAAACAACCTATATCACAAAAAGTAAACTTAGGAAGAAAAAAAAAAAAAAAAAAAAAAAAAAAAAAAAAAAAAAAAAAAAAAAAAAAAAAAAATTACTTTCCAATTATGATAATTTTTGTTTAAAAAAATTGTGTGTTCACAAAATATTACGTTGTTTACACTTATTATGAAGCACATGCGCCACTTACATTATGTTTATAGCATGTGAAGGCTCAGATTTCTTCCAGTTATTCCTACATTGTTGTAGATTTCCTATTCCTTCTGATATCTTCATTTCTCATCTTGTCTAACACAGTAATAGTTATTTATGGTACTTGTAAGGTAAGTGCATCTTTATTGCACGAGTGGAAAGATTTAAGCACGAGGCGTCAGCCGAGTGCTTAAATTACACGAGCGCAATAAAGATCACGCTCACAAGTACCATACGTAATTTTATCCATGACCATAACGAAAAATTATGTTTTATGAAAGAAAATATGTTGAAAATAAGTCCTCATGTAATCACATACCATGGCATTGATTTTAGAATCAATACGTTACTAGATAGGTCATGATGTAGGAGGCTATGATTAATAAAGAATGGTATCTAAGGCGTTGGATAAATAACAAATTATAATTAATTATATAATTTTAATATATATTTTTTCACTTTAAAAGTGTATTTTCGTCTTTTTGAAGTTTCAGGGATTATTTAGAAGTGTTCACGGAACTAATGTGATTAAAATAATTTCACATTTTACTTCTGTAAACGTAAGAGGAATATTAAAACTTAATTAATCATCGTGTCTGTTTAGCTCAGTTGGCTAACGCGTGTTGTTTTAAAATTTGAAATCCTATAAACCCAACTTCGTAGGTTCAAGTCTCCTCGCATTTCAAAAGGTAAATTATTACAACATTTTAAGAAGATGCATATTAGATATGGATGTAATGTACAAATTACGACGTAGCAGATAGAGAAAAGAGAAGGAGATTGAGTGTATGTATATTTAAGCAATGGTAATAAAGAAGTAGAGGTAGTGACATCTAGTAACTAATATATTAACTTCTTGAGTAATAGTTCAATGGAAAATGTATACGTGTGTACCCGGGTACTAGGAAAATACTAATGAACTGTGAGATAAAGTTCAAACTGTGAGGTAAAGTCTTTATCTCACTAGTGAAATAAAGTAATGTTGAATAAAAGCCTACTTTACAAACGCAAAAGTATTTAGTAAAGGCATGTTTTTCGTTATGGTCATGGATAAATTACATATTACTCGTTAAAATCTCTTTTCTGCTCCTTCGAACTTCCTTTTTCCTTTCTTTATATTTTTACTAGCTAAAAGCACCAGGTGTTGCCTGAGTTTTCCTTTTTGCTTCAGAATTAAGGAGAACTTGGCAACTCACGTATAGACAAATGAAAAGAATTACTGTCTTTACTAAAGCTTTCCTCGTCCCTAAAAATGAATCTTTACATAGCGTCACTTACATGCATTAATGACCTTCTTAGCCAAAACACCTGCCAAGATTAACAGAATTTAAAACAGCTGAAGATCAGACACCGAAAAGAAAAGATGTCATCGTGTACCTTACTGTTTTTTTATAATTATCTTTGTCTTGTAGTTTAGTTTTGTTAGTACTTATCACAGAGGCAGTTGTAATCCTTTACATTCTATGATATCTGTTTCCATCAGCAGCACATCCTCACAATCCTCCTTATCTCTATCTCATTCTTCTACTTATTAGGCCTACATTATGATATTTGATAGGTTTTGAGTGTTTGTAAACAGCGAACCTACATAGGCCTATCTAGCTATTTCTTTCGAATTATAAAGTTTTTCCTTCATAATAATAATAATAATAATAATAATAATAATAATAATAATAATAGTAGTAGTAATAGTAATAATAATAATAATAGTAGTAGTAGTAGTAGTAATAATAATAATAATAATAGTAGTAGTAGTAGTAATAGTAATAATAATAATAATAATAATAATAATAATAATAATAATAATAATAATAATAGTAGTAGTAATAGTAATAATAATAATAATAATAATAATAATAGTAGTAGTAGTAATAGTAATAATAATAATAGTAGTAGTAATAGTAATAATAATAATAATAATAATAGTAGTAGTAGTAATAGTAATAATAATAATAATAATAATAATAGTAGTAGTAATAATAATAATAATAATAATAGTAGTAGTAGTAATAGTAATAATAATAATAATAATAATAATAATAGTAGTAGTAATAGTAATAATAATAATAATAATAGTAGTAGTAATAGTAATAATAATAATATTAATAATATTAGTAGTAGTAGTAGTAATAGTAATAATAATAATAATAATAGTAGTAGTAATAGTAATAGTAATAGTAATAATAATAATAGTAGTAATAGTAATAATAATAATAGTAGTAATAATAATAATAATAATAATAATTTAAATATTGCATAGTTTTATATCATATCACAATAGACATATTGAAAACTATTATTTATGCCTCGATGAAACTTAAAATTTAATATTGTTATACACTAAACTTTCTAGCACTTTCAAGATCCATAGGCCTAAAATTTATTTATTTGTGTCTTTATATAAGTCCACATTAGAAACGTAAAAAATTATATATTACAGTTATATGAACACTAATAAATATAATATAATTATTAAAGAAATTAGTAATAGTCAGACATGTTTCGGAGATGCTTTTCCATCCTCAGTGACTATTTACCACGACGGCTTAAGCCAAGCAACAACGCGGTTCGATCACCTGAACCAGCCGTCGTGGTAAATAGTCACTGAGGATGGAGAAACATCTCCGAAACATGTCTGACTATTACTAATTAAATTATCTTATATTTATTAGTGTTCATATAACTGTAATATGCAATTTTTTACGTTTCTTATCAAATCTATGAACACTGTATAATTGGCCTAACATGTGTGGTTTATCTTTGAATATGAAGTCCACATTAATTAGTCGCTATTACGAAACGAATAGACACCATCCTGACAAATATAGCCTTCAGTAATTTGTGACATAATATTAGTAAACATCATCATGTATTCAGAAGTTTGTGGGAGTAACTGCATCGCTCATAATGTAATATAACGTTTGATCTATTTTCCCCAAATGTAAGCTGCAAATTGACATGGAAACAAGCGGATCGGTGTGATATAATATTAATAGAATTCGCTTATAATGCTAGCTACGAAGATGAGCCTCTGTTTGGAATGACGACAATATAGCATACGAGCTTTATTAGCCGTTTCTGGGAAACGGACTCCTCAATTGCGATATTACATTTCGCATGCCTGCAGGACAAAAAGTGAAATGGATACGTTCGCAAGTTATTTGCTTCTTATGCAGTTTCTCTTCGCAATATTTAAATAATTCTAGAAGATCTTCTTTGGTGAGTAACATAAAAATCATAATATTATATTAACAACGTAGCCTACTGTACTTCTGACACTAGAAACTCTATAACCAAATTAATTATATTGTACACACTAAAAAGAAATGCATCAATGCGGATGGATGTACAGACAGACGGACGCACAAATAGATAGATAGATAGATAGATAGATAGATAGATAGATAGATAGATAGATAGATAGATAGATAGATAGATAGATAGATAGATAGATAGATAGATAGATAGATAGATAGACAGACAGATAGATAGATATATTTTTTTATTTTACTTGGTCATTTAACGACGCTGTATCAACTATGAGGTTATTTAGCGTCGATGGAATTGATGATAGCGAATGATATTTGGCGAGATGAGGCCGAGGATTCTCCATAGATTACCTTACATTTGCCTTATAGTTGGGGAAAACCCAAACGAGAATCGAACCCGCGCCCAAGCGTAACTCCGGATCGGCAGGCAAGCGCCCTAGCCGTCTAAGCGATAGATAGATAGATAGATAGATAGATAGATAGATAGATAGATAGATAGATAGATAGATAGATAGATAGATAGATAGATAGATAGATAGATGGATGGATGGATGGATGGATGGATAGACAGACAGACAGATAGATAGATAGATAGATAGATAGACAGACAGACAGACAGACAGATAGATAGATAGATAGATAGATAGATAGATAGATAGATAGATAGATAGATAGATAGATGGATGGATGGATGGATGGATGGATAGACAGACAGACAGATAGATAGATAGATAGACAGACAGACAGACAGATAGATAGATAGACAGACAGACAGACAGATAGATAGATAGATAGATAGATAGATAGATAGATAGATAGATAGATAGATTTTTTTATTTTACTTGGTCATTTAACGACGCTGTATCAACTATGAGGTTATTTAGCGTCGATGGAATTGATGATAGCGAGAAGATATTTGGCGAGATGAGGCCGAGTATTCTCCAGATTACCTGACATTTGCCTTATAGTTAGGGAAAACCTCGGAAAAAACCCAACTAGGTAATCAGCCCAAGCGAGAATCGAACCTGCGCCCAAGCGCAACTCCGGATCGGCAGGCAAGCGCCCTAGCCGTCTAAGCGATAGATAGTTGAATGGATTGAGCGATGGATGGGTCGTTGGGTGGATGAATGGATGGATGGACGAATGGATGGGTGGATGGATAGATAGATGACTTGATGGGTGGATGAATGGATGGATGAACGAATCGATGGGTGGGTAGATGGATCTATGGATGGATGGATGGACGGATAGTTATTTTACTGAGCGCTGAGATTTAAGCTGATGCGTGTGAAGGTGATAATTGCTGTTGCCACTTCAGTCTATTAAGCACTGTGAGAGGAAACCAGCAGCGGGCTTTCCGGCAAATAAAGAAACTCAGTCTGACGTCGATCTGTCACGCTCGGATGCGAGGGGGGGAAGACCACTCCTGGAGCAGCAGGTTAACGTCCGTTTCCATAGTAACCGATATGTAAATCTAACGTCCCTTTATCTCCCTTTTCCCGAAACACTGATTCTCAGAATCAATACGTCGTAATAACTGAGAGAACAAAACACCACTATATTGGTTACAAGTCCGTTACAGCGTTTGCCTAATTTGTAGAGAAGGCATCAATTTTCATAGAACAGCTTGGTGATATCACTGGTTTTACATCATAGTGTTTCTAAGAAGGAACTCTTCGTATACTTCTGAAAGTAACGTAGGAAACAAACTTTACTTAGGATAATAAGAGATTATAGTGAGTTTAATGTACCTCACAAGATTGCAAGAATTATCTCGATGAACGAGAGACAATGTATATTTCATTCACACAAACGGAAACTCGGTCCCTCTGAGTTAGAGCGAGGTATTATCGTAGCATCTTCTGTGGCTCAAACTTAGCGTACCTTTCTTCCATCTAGGTGAGGGTTCGACTCCCGGTCCGGTTTGAGACGGTTCCTCGTATAGGATAAGGAGATTTTCATTAGATTAGTATTTAGTGTTAATATTCTTATATGGATGGGATGCGCGGACGTGTAAGTTAGTTTCAAAATCTGAGACGGAAGTAACAGGTGGACAGGAAGGCCGAACCCAAGCTAGGGGGACAGGAAACATGTGTCCAGGCGTGGAGTTGACTGATGAGGGAATGTATGGACTTTGCCTGCGGGTGGTCAGTAAGATGACGCCAAGCCAGGTTCCAATAGAGATGATCTGGTATATGTCAGAGGATTGTCAGGACGCCGGAAGTAGGAGGTGTTCTAGTTAACGAACAATTTTTTAAGAACGCGTCTTAAGTGACGTAAGTGTAATCATGGCCAATCAGGATTCTTAATAGAGACACGTGATATATAGATAGGAGGGTGAAATTCTATGTTTGGTGGTTGAAAGTAGAGGATAGATTTGGCAGATAGACAGAAGGCAGATATACAGCGTTCGGAGAGGACGCACTCGACATATTCTCGGCAAACCTAACTCGGAAGTATAACAATTTACGGACTTAGAATTTTTTAGTGGGTGTAATAAGAAGTCGTGTGTTGCATTATTATTATAAGTCTGAATTCTTTCCTCTCATCACGTTATCAACTGTCCGTTATATTACTGGTGTTTTATAGTACAAATTATATAATTACGTGAAGTCAGAAATTAGTATATCAACTTGCGGGAATTGAGAGCGAGATATTATACACTTGGACGCGCATTTCTGCTAATCTGAAACGAACACTTAATAATAATAATAAACGTTTTCATAGTTCTTACCAACAACTTCTGGTGTGCGCCTACATCATTACAACCTACGAGCACGTCTCCCAAACCCCATGTCCCGACCGTTTTGCAGCTGACCTGGGAACCTCATCCTCTACCGGAGTAATCTCGAGGAGGCTGGCGCCCAAATTAATCAGTGTATATAATTAATTATTTATATCGACGTGCCATCCTCGAGATATTCTCCATATTTCGGAGCTGGCAGCCGAGGGCGACGACGACCGCTTCATATTTTGGCGTCCCAACGTCGGGCTCGAGATGGCAACAATGACCACGGCGGGGATCGACGCGAGAGCCGACAGCCGACGCAGGGTTAATGCGGCTCGAGATGGCAACAATGACCACGGCGGGGATCGACGCGAGAGCCGACAGCCGACGCAGGGTTAATGCGGCTGATGGCAACAATGATCGCAGCGGGGATCGACGCGAGAGCCGACAGCCGAAGCAGTGTTAGTAGAGCAGCTTGCAGTATCATGCAGTGTCAACGACCGACAGCCACAACACCATGCAGACCCCAAACAGCTGAGAACAATGATGGACGGTGGGGGAGACGATCAACCAGGCGTAACCTAGAAGACGTCGATACGTAAGCATAAAGGGTTTCATTTCAATTGTTGTGTCCATATATATGTACATGTGTGTAATTCATTTTGGTAGGGTTTATTTTGTTTTTGAGTTTAAGGGGAATTGTTGAGGATATATTATATATTACATGTTGCTAAGGAGCCAAACTAAAAGTGGAAAAATGGAGACTACAGCAGGGACGAGTACTAGCCAAGATAAAGAAAGTTCGCGAGGTTCGGACAATGTCATGTCGAATAGTGTGTTAGAGCGGATATTGGAACAGATGAATCAGATGAGGAACGAAATGATAGAAACTAGTAATAAATTGAAGAGTGATTTGAAGAGTGAGATGGCTGAGAATAGTAGCAGGCTAGAGAGCCAGTTCGGTAATTTGAAGAGTGAGATGGGTGATTTGAAGAGTGAGATGGCTGAGAATAGTAGCAGGCTAGAGAGCCAGTTCGGTAATTTGAAGAGTGAGATGGGTAATTTGAAGAGTGAGATGGCTGAGAATAGTAGCAGGCTAGAGAGCCAGTTCGGTAATTTGAAGAGTGAGATGGGTAATTTGAAGAGTGAGATGGCTGAGAATAGTAGCAGGCTAGAGAGCCAGTTCGATAATTTGAAGAGTGAGATGGCTGAGAATAGTAGTAGTCTAGAGAGCCAGTTAATGGAAAGTTCTGACGTATATCAAGAGCAAATTGGTCAATTAAGAAATATAATGAACGAGAGATCTAATAGATTGGGAAATATGATAGAAGAGAGCTATAATAGATTGGGAAATGTACTGGCCGAGAATAGTAATGAAGTGGAAAGTAAATTGATTGAGGATATTAGTGAATTGAATAATAAGGTAGCCGAGAATAGTAATGAAGTGGAAAGTAAATTGATTGAGGATATTAGTGAATTGAATAATAAGGTAGCCGAGAATAGTAATGAAGTGGAAAGTAAATTGATTGAGGATATTAGTGAATTGAATAATAAGGTAGCCGAGAATAGTAATGAAGTGGAAATTAAATTAGCTGTGAATATTAATGAATTAAAAGAGAAACTAGATGAAAATAGTACTGAACTGAAAGATAAGTTAGCCGAGAATATTAATGAATTGAGTAATGAACTAGCTGAGAATTGTAATGAAGTGGAAATTAAATTAGCTGTGAATATTAATGAGTTGAAAGAGAAACTAGATGAAAATAGTACTGAACTGAAAGATAAGTTAGCCGAGAATATTAATGAATTGAGTAATGAACTAGCTGAGAATTGTAATGAAGTGGAAATTAAATTAGCTGTGAATATTAATGAGTTGAAAGAGAAATTAGATGAAAATAGTACTGAACTGAAAGATAAGTTAGCTGAGAATATTAGTGAATTGAGTAATGAACTAGCTGAGAATAGTAACGAAGTGGAATTTAAATTAGCTGTGAATATCAATGAGTTGAAAGAGAAACTAGATGAAAATAGTACTGAACTGAAAGATAAGTTAGCTGAGATTATTAATGGATTGAATAATAAGAAAGCAGGAAATAGTAATGGAGTGGAGAGTAAATTAGCTGAGGATATTAATGAGAATATTGGGGAATTGAATATTAAGGTAGCCGGAAATAATAATGAGGTGGAAAGTAAAATAAATATGGATATTAATGGATTGGACGATAATCTCGATGAGAATAATAATGGATTGCAGTATAGACTAGCCGAGGACAGTATCAGGTTAGAGAGCCAGGTGTTAGAAAGTTATAGAGCATTCAAGGAGCAAGTAAATAGAGTAATCGAAAAGTTTTATGAGTTTGGGAGCGAGAAAGAGAATGCGGAAACCATCACAAACATGGGGCGGAGGGCAGAAGAAGCCTTCCCACCCCACAGAGGGTACAAAAGCAATGACCATAATGACGGTTGGAGCAGGGATCGGCCACACAGTGCTGGCGGTCATGGTTTACAACCCTACAATAATGACCGATTTTCTAACAATAGTAGGAAGCGGTACTGCAACGATCAAAGGAGTGAATATAGGAAGGGCTATTGGAGGCCTCATTTTTCTGCAGGAGGAGAAAAAGTTAAGTGGAAGCATGCTGGTAGATTTAATGTGAGGAGTAGCGTGTCTCCACGTGTAAACTGTCAATTTAAGAATGGCACAATGACATATGAGGAAGGCCGCATGATTCATGATAGACATCCAGGCGACGTACCAGGTTAATAAACGAGAATTTGTGTGAAGTTGAAAATAATATGATTTTAATTATAAGAAAAATAAGAATGTATTTGTTTTGTGCATGTAGTCTTTGAGCGGTATAAGCAACTAGAACCAAGAACTGATTTCAGTGCTGAAAATGTTTCCTCGTGAAAAGTGTTGTTACTTTTGTTTTCTTTTTGCCACCTTCAGAATTAGTTGTTTTTGTGTGTTTTCTTATAAGATCACGCGATAAGTAGTATTCCCTGTGGCAATAATTTAAAGATGATATTAATAAGAATTAATAATGATTAATAATAATGATAGAATATTTTTTAATTAACTTCATTTATGTTCATTCATTTGTAGAGGTTGAATGATTCGATTTGAATATGTATCCATTTTTTTTAGAATCCATATTAAGTGCCAGACCATCATTTTTAGTTCGAGACATAAAGTGGTCCTCTATATTGAGGGGACGTTATTCGAGATGTGTATTCAAGGTTGCAGCTTATGTATGAGATATGATAAATAGAGTCAGTTAGTATTTCAGAAGTATTGTGCATCGTTTAGTATAATTTTGATTCTGGTTAATGGTTATTATTTCGGTTTCATGAATATAGATGTGTTTTGAAGGTTGCAGATAATGTATGAAGTATGATATAAAGGGTTAATTGGTATTTTAAAATGTATTGTGTATTGTTTAGTGTATTTTTTTATTGTGGTTCATAATTCTTATTTCTATGTTATAAGTATAAGTATGTATCAAGGAACCGATCATGAATGTGAGTGAGAGAGCGCCATTGTATTCGGATGTGCCCTGAATGTTACGATTGGATGCTGTATATATGTCAGGTAGAAGTCAGTTAAACTGGCGTGTGAGATGTAAGCAGGCGTGAGGTGTGCATATAGATTCGTACATGTAAATAGTTGTAAATATGTAATAATTGTAAGTGTAAATTTGTACATTGTTTACGAGCTTAGCAAAAGGTGTATCCAAGTGTGACTAATTAGGGGACACCGGAGACTAGTAGCGAAGGTATTATTTTGGGGCGTCTCATAACAACAAATATTCCCTTGTGAATATTCTTTGTTATGAGAGGGCATTTGAGACGGTTCCTCGTATAGGATAAGGAGATTTTCATTAGATTAGTATTTAGTGTTAATATTCTTATATGGATAGGATGCGCGGACGTGTAAGTTAGTTTCAAAATCTGAGACGGAAGTAACAGGTGGACAGGAAGGCCGAACCCAAGCTAGGGGGACAGGAAACATGTGTCCAGGCGTGGAGTTGACTGATGAGGGAATGTATGGACTTTGCCTGCGGGTGGTCAGTAAGATGACGCCAAGCCAGGTTCCAATAGAGATGATCTGGTATATGTCAGAGGATTGTCAGGACGCCGGAAGTAGGAGGTGTTCTAGTTAACGAACAATTTTTTAAGAACGCGTCTTAAGTGACGTAAGTGTAATCATGGCCAATCAGGATTCTTAATAGAGACACGTGATATATAGATAGGAGGGTGAAATTCTATGTTTGGTGGTTGAAAGTAGAGGATAGATTTGGCAGATAGACAGAAGGCAGATATACAGCGTTCGGAGAGGACGCACTCGACATATTCTCGGCAAACCTAACTCGGAAGTATAACAATTTACGGACTTAGAATTTTTTAGTGGGTGTAATAAGAAGTCGTGTGTTGCATTATTATTATAAGTCTGAATTCTTTCCTCTCATCACGTTATCAACTGTCCGTTATATTACTGGTGTTTTATAGTACAAATTATATAATTACGTGAAGTCAGAAATTAGTATATCAACTTGCGGGAATTGAGAGCGAGATATTATACACTTGGACGCGCATTTCTGCTAATCTGAAACGAACACTTAATAATAATAATAAACGTTTTCATAGTTCTTACCAACAACTTCTGGTGTGCGCCTACATCATTACAACCTACGAGCACGTCTCCCAAACCCCATGTCCCGACCGTTTTGCAGCTGACCTGGGAACCTCATCCTCTACCGGAGTAATCTCGAGGAGGCTGGCGCCCAAATTAATCAGTGTATATAATTAATTATTTATATCGACGTGCCATCCTCGAGATACACTCTCCATATATGACGGAGCTGCCAGCCGAGGGCGACGACGACTGTTACAGGTTGTAATAGAATTTGTGATGGAAGAAACAAATATTGCAAAGAGAATACTGTACTTGTCTTCATTTTGATTTGCACATCTCGCACAACCTGAACCTGGCCTTCTGGTACATTCTTGAGTCTCTCTAAACGGTTTTATTGCACCATGAATTGTGTTTCTAAGCATATTCATTACATTTGCGACGTAGCGTAGACTGCACCTATTATCGTTAAGGCTGCAAATGAAGCCACATCTTCGAGCCGCATTGTTTAGGCTAGATAAGATGGAACTACCATATTTACACTCTAAACTTACATAACGTAACAAAAACAACAAGAAATAACCTAATGAAACACAAAACGATAGTATGCAAGAAAGACTTTCTACACATAAACGGAATATTGGGTAACAGTAACATGGCAACAAAATATAGCCTATTGTATGTCTTCTTAAAATAATAATAATAATAATAATAATAATAATAATAATAATAATAATAATAATAATAATAATAATAAAAATATTTGATAAACATATTAACACATACACTCGTAAAATGTCAGGAATATTTTGTCTCTGAGTGCATTTCAAACTATTTTCGTTTAAACGTCTCTAAATTTTTATGAAGTGATATTATTCTAGTAGAACTTGCGATTCTGAATTGAATGACACAAAACAAACACTATCTCTGACCGGTCGAAACAAACCGGTTGTAAGCCCTATTCTGCAGCTCTCTACTTCACACGATTTCTCAATCTAGGCCAGGGCTGGGCACCAAAAGCGAATTATACTCTCTCGCGGGAAGCCATATGAATTCTCTTCAACTTCTTTCTTCCCCGCCGAATATCGCGCAGCGTTGGTGCCGTGTCGGATGAATATTAAGCGTCCCCGTTTAGAGTTTGAATTCGCTCCCTGTGCCCAGCCCTGATCTAGGCTATACCGCTGATGCACCCACCACTCCTATAGCGATGACTCATCACTCGGACCGCTCATATCATAAACGTTAGTCCTTATACTTTAAAGTGCAATTTGGTTTATTTGTATATCTCTATTAGTTCTCTCACAGTAGGAGTTTATAATTTCATCTAATTTCGTGACACACTAAGCGAGTTTAACTCTCTATACCAGTGGTCGTCAGCACTCGCTGAAATGGGTAAAGGGTAAGCGGAGCCGTCCCGTGTGCCCCATCGTGCAGCAGGAAGAGGTAGAGAGCATACCCGTTAGTAGCTACGAATGCAGTGTGTAAGGGACGCTAGCCCCAGGGTGCTCGGTGCTGATGACCGCTGGTCTATACGCATTGCGAACAAAGACGTATTTTACGTCAAAATCTCCGCCACTACTAAGGTGCAAACACGGTACCTTCTAATCCGCAGTTTGTTACTTTATCGTCTGAACCGTAAGATGGAATTGGAATGGAATGGAATAGAATTTAACTGAGGGGGGGGGCACGGATGGTCCAGCACTGCGACCTGTTGAGATCTATTGCGCTAACCCTCGATATGGAATTAGTTGCATGCCGCAGATTCCCTACGCACACCAACCAACCACATGACTCTCTAACGACCGGTCCCTACAGCCAACAGAAATCCATATACCATTCCTGCTTCGTCAACTTCCCTCAAGACCTCCCTCCTCCCCCGAGTAGGTCCGCCTCGAATGCTCGTTGCAGAAGCCATCCAACATCGCTTAGCTACATTCCACGGAGACCGGTCGAGAGAGCCAGTAGTTTCCGGAGGTCGCCTGTAGAGTGATCTGAAAACCAGAAACGGGATGATGAGGAAAGGATGATGGGGGAGGAAAGGAAGTGGCGAAGATAAGTGGGGTTCCAATCACCTGATAAAGTTACCTGATATTCATCCATAGGAGTGAGGGAAAACCCCCGAAAAAACCTCACCCAGGCAACTCGTTTTGACAGGGAATCGAACCCAGGACCGCTGGGTTCAGAATTAGACTCGCTAACCCCTCAGCCACAACGGTGGACGAACCATAAGACAGTCTGTAAACATATTTTCTAACGACATTAAATTATACAAAATGAGGGATAAGGAATGGAGAGTGTTAGTGGAATGAAATTTATAAAGTTGGCTGGTACGAGAAAATCCTGGGAAAAACCTTTGCCCTTCCATCTCGTCCACCACAAAAATCAGCCGGCACCGAGGTTCGAACCCAATTTCGTGGAATGTTAATCCCTCGCTCTAAGGGCAGGGTCCTTACATAATAAAGGGTTCATAACTGACCACCTATTTGAGATGAATACAAGAAAATATAATAATATCTAGGGAAAGGGACAAGGATGTGAATAACTGCTTATCTCAGAACTGGCGAACAAGTAAAGATGCCACTGTACACATCCGGAAACGCGTCTCGTTTCATTACCACGTGCCTGTTTTCCAGTTCCGTGAAAGACGCTAGCACTCTCAGAACAACAATGCTGCACACTTCAGCTGCCACATAGCCGACAAGGACGGGGATGAGCTCCGGTGACGTGGTTCTCAGGACGAGCCGCCATTAGACTGCAATTCAGATAGTTTAATGTTTTTCTTTTTACTTGACTATTTTATGACGCTCTATCAACTATGGGGTTATTTAGCGTTGATGAGATTGATGATAGCGAGATGAGGCCAAAGATTCGCCATAGATTATCTGACATCTGCCTTACGATTGGGAAAAACCTCGGAAAAATCCCAAGCGGGGATCGCCTTAGCCGACAGATTTACGGCGGTTTCTAGTTTAACTATGGAGAGGTTATTCCATATCCTTAACGAGAAACCAAATTTCATTAAAACCCTCTCTTTATCTCATACTTTTATTTCGACTCGCCTCTCCTATTCTTTCTTCTCTTTTTATTCACCATTAACATCATCTTAATAACCAAAATTGAATCGCTGATTGCAGAAAACAATCTAAGTCACAAAATCTGTGGCGTACGCAGAATTTTATCAAGAGAGGGGGGTTATTAAAATTGTTTACAGTTTACATTATCGATATTTTAAATTGTGTATTATTATTATTATTATTATTATTATTATTATTGTTATTATTATTATTATTATTATTATTATTATTATTATGTTACGGTATCCTCATAAAATCTTTGAATCGTGATACTCGTATTTTCACAGCCATCCAATTTTTAACGAATTTTAACTTCTGTTTAATTTTGTATAATAAAAATGCCTGTGTCATTATTACACTTACACAGTAATCATATATATATATATATATATATATATATATATATATTTAGTCAGCAATTATTAGTATATGATAGGTAAGACATTTTACTTAACATAACAAGAAAATCCATGGAAACAACCAATATATTGAAATTAATTTAATTAAACACAATAATGGAACATCTAACAAGAATACATAAAAGATGACGATGATCATGACTATGATAATGATTCTTCTAGTTCTTCAGGTATTAGAAATTAGCCCATTTTGACTCGAAATTGGTTTTTTGTAGTATTTGAATTTGTGTGTTTGTCTAGCAATAGACGCCCGAATCTCTTTTGCGTTGAAGTTGATACTTTTGTATCAATGCTGTTATTCTTCCATTATTCATCTTAAAGAAATTCTTAAATGATCCATTATAAAGCTTTAAAAATTTCATGAAATTATGACTGCAATTTTTTGTAAATATGTAGTTTAAATATTAGCACATATATCATGATTTTTTCCCATGCTTTCACGTAAGCCTACAAATTCTCCGAAGAAAGTGATTAGGGAACAAAAATATAATTTTGACATTGATGATAATGTTGATTATGATTATATGAACAAAAGGAAGGAATAGAAAAAAGAATAAAGTTAAAGTGATTTAACTTATTAATAAAAGAAATAAGAAAATTATGCTCCAAAGAATTTGCAAGAACAATAAAGTTAATTGGCAAACCGTAATCATCATCATCATTATCATCATTAATGGCGACTGTGCCTTCTTGAATCTTAACTTCCAGTCTTCTATATCTTCTGCCCTTGGTTTCCAATTTCTGCAGTGAAATGTGCGATAGATAGCCTCCTTCACAGCATCTAGCCATTTCTTCTCTAGTCATCCGAGAATTCTGTAGGACTGGAAACAGTAAAGTGACAAACCCACCACCAGTCTCGCCCTGCGACAGGCAGGTTACTTCCTCAGGGACAGAAAATATACTATCAGCGACGCCAAAAATGCTGGAACGGAGAAATATTCTCTCCGGCGCCGGGATTTGAACCCGGGTTTTCAGCTCTACGTGCTGATGCTTTATCCACTAAGCCACGCCGTTCCATCACTCTTTCATCATATGATGACGCAGAATATCTGCATGGAAATATCATATGTACTTCGGTACATCAAAATATATATGATATGCGTAATAAATCACTTTGTGATTTAAGACGGCGCCTATACCGTCGGATCCCGGCCAACCAGTCACTCATTCGAGTGCACCTCAACACATGTATGGACTTCGGTCCTGCGTTCATAGACATCTATGACGTAGTGCAGAGGGCGGCCACTAGAGGGAACCCAAGAGATGGAGCTTAATCTGAGACGATTCTGACCGGCGTCGGGGTTGTATCCGGCGTGGCTTAGTGGATAAAGCATCAGCACGTAGAGCTGAAAACCCGGGTTCAAATCCCGGCGCCGGAGAGAATTTTTCTCCGTTCCATCACTCTTTCAACCTAATTATTATTAATAAAAATAAATTTTGATTTTCAATGTGACTGAAGACGTGAATTAAGCTCTCTACTTACTTACTTACTGGCTTTTAAGGAACCCGGAGGTTCATTGCCGCCCTTACATAAGCCCGCCATTGGTCCCTGTCCTGAGCAAGATTAATCCAGTCTCTATCATCATATCCCACCTCCCTCAAATCCATTTTAATATTATCTTCCCATCTACGTCTCGGCCTCCCTAAAGGTCTTTTTCCCTCCGGCCTCCCAACTAACACTCTATATGCATTTCTGGATTCTCCCATACGTGCTACATGCCCTGCCCATCTCAAACGTCTGGATTTAATGTTCCTAATTATGTACGTAAAAAAATTTACTTATGATCTGCTGGACTTTGATCCCTTGTCCCTTAGTAAACAGGCATAATCCATATAAATGATTGAGTTGTATTTGGGTCATAACGAGGAAAGTTGAAGTAAAAGTTATCCGAGTGCTTTCTAGGAAAAGACTTATAAACAGACGTTACCGGTATTGTAAGAAATAGATGATAATTTTAAAGCTTAGCTGACAGTTGTTCAGATTAGCCATTTAAGGTCGTGTGTATCATTAATTCCTTCAGCAGTACGTGTTTACATTCACAATTGTTATGTAATAAACGGTAGTTACTCATAGTACACAAATGGAGAATGCAGTGGCGGCTCGAAAATAGCGTTTCAATCAGTGTTGCAGTCCCAAACTTTATAGTGCTGGAGCTCTTTATGTTTTTTAACCTATGGGAAAGGGGGAAGGTTTGGATGCAAAAAAAATAAGACAAAGAAAGAAATTCCATAATGTAAGACTCTCAGGACAATGCAAGGCAACACCAATCAAAACCTACTCCATTAATTAGCTTCCGAAGCTCAAGTAAACCGAAATGGTCACTGTAAGGGTGATTATTCTGCGCAATGTAGACTTAACAAGCTGATATAAATTTCGCTTTTGTTGATTCACGGTGGGCTGCACTCGTTTATTCGCCAACATTTTCAATTGATTGGTTTTCAGACGTATCAACAATTTTTGTGCTATATTATGAGCACTGGATTTCTTGTGTTCAATAATTTTTTTTTCGTAGTGGCTTAAGCTGATCTGATCTGATCTGTTCGATCCGTAGTAATTTACTGAAAATGAGCACCATTCATTAGACACAGAAATACACTCTTTTTTAATACACCTAATGTAGTTACTTAATGACACACTTTACAGCCTAGCTTACATTGCTTACAATCAATCCACGGATAAGCTTTTTTTTTTCTTGACCACATACATTCGGCCACTCACTTTGCAGGCCGACTTTTTGGCTTTTATTATTTTACTATTTTGAACATTATGATGTTGAATATTCTTCACAGTCATACTGGAACTGTATCTTCTATAACAGTATCTGTGGTTGAATTACTAGGTTCATCAAATAGAAGCGATGGGCTTGAGATATCAACAATATCAGGAGAGGAAGCTTTTGTAACTCCACTAGTAACAGCAATGACACGAGAAAAGAAGTAAGTTATTGGTTTTTGTCTATATTTATTTTGTTCCATATTTACTGTAGGGCAATAGATAAAAACAAAGGTTTCAAGCAGTCTTTTAGTCACGTTATAGGCAGTAAATTAACTGTTTAAAATTCACTTCGTAAACTAACTGGGAAACGAACACAACACATTTCGGTAAGTAACACCATGGACAATCTCCTGTATCGTACAAAGAAGCGAAAACTAACGAAATACGACACGAAACGAAAGTGAATAAGGAATGTGATCATTTCACGCAGGCGCAGGGTAAAGTTTAGTTTGGTGGTTGTTTTGTCACGGATTCTTCCCCCATTTCTCACCACACATCCCGTCTACGCTCCTAGTGGTCTTGCGACCCTCTACTTCCGAACTTGTTCCGCTTTTCTAAAGGACGCACAGAAAATATAATCACTAAATATTCTGACATTAACTAAGATATCGTTAGCTGGGAAAGTATTGTGATGTCAAAACAGATTTTAAAATTTCAAACCAGTGCCGGAGCTCCGCTCCACCTCCGAACACAGTCCGCTCCACCTCCACTACATCCCTGGTTTCAATCGAAGTTGTGGAAAAGGATTACTTTATTTGCATTATAAATTAGAAAGGAGTACTACGACCCAGCACTGAGACCTTGTAGGTCTATTGCTCTTACTCTCCAGTCAGGCGCATTCCCAACCCACACCGGCTGACTACACCAAGGTTCGCTGCGTATCCAGGTTTAGAAATAGAAATCACATTTGTCCCTCGACCAACCCCCTCCGTGCTTCGCTAGTCAGCGATCTGGAAACGTTATGGAATGGAATGGAATGGAATGAAATGGAGTGGAGAACGGGTAGATTGGTGTTAATAATGACTAAATGAAATGAAAATAACGTGGGGAAATGAGAGAACACCGAGGAAATTTCAACTGCGACCTGTTATCCACAAATGTCACTATGGATTTTTAATGAAAAATTCCAGGTCTTACTGGGACTCGAACTATGATAGCCTGTATGATGACGGAAAAGGATTGGCTCTAACAAGGCAACTATCCCAGATCATGGTATTTGAATTTAATGAAAATGCATACTTAAGCTAATTTTCGTTCGTTAAGGAACGTGGTGATAGTCGTTCGCTTCGCTTTTTCCTCGTTTACGAAATATAATGACTTGAAAATCAATGCTACTTATGCCACTTCTTGTGCGCACTCGGATCCCCATAGTTCCGCCACACCGTATCACAGCTCTCGTCCACCGTTGTGGCTGAGGGGTTAGCGAGTCAAATTCCGAACCCAGCGGGCCCGGTTCGATCCCCGGTCGGGACGAGATTTTTTCCCTCACTCCTATGGATGAATATCAGGCGACTGGAACCCCACTCATCTTCGCCACTTCCTTTCCTCCCCTATCATCCTTTCATTCATCATCCCGTTACTACTTCTTTTCAGATCGCTGTACAGGCGGCCCTCCGAAGCTGCTGGCTCTCTCGACCGGCCTCCGTAGATTGTATTCATGCGATGATGGATAGCTTCTGCAACGAAACCCGGGGCAGACCTTCTCGGGGAGGACTTCCGCCTCGGACCGTTAAGGGAGCCTTGGGGGTAGGGGGGTTGCCGAAGCAGGAGTGGTACATGGACTCTGTTGGCTGTAGGGACCGGTCGTTAAGGGGGTCAAGTGGTTAGGTCGGTGAGCGTAGAGGATCGGTGGACACGCAATTCATCCCATATAGAGGGTGTACAATAGACCTCAGGTCGTAGTGCGTGGGATGTTCCCACCCTCCCTCCTAACAAGTTAAAACAAATCACAGGTCTCGCATTAATGCTCTAGTACAGTTTCTTTTTCCCTTAACTCACACTATCATGGCTTAGGTTACATGAGAGGAGAAATCTGCACTCACTTTCTCTCTTATATCGAATTATGCACACTACATCCCCCTATTATTTATTCGCTCGTTTTCATACTCTCTCTCGCTATCATAATATTAATACTCGATCACAACGCGATAACACGCTAGAAATTCCACTTCACACATCGTCTCTGTATTCCTCATCTTTCACTGTTGCTACCTCTCGTCACTGGAACTCTCTGCCGCCTGAAGTCAAGGGCTGCCGAACATTGAAATCTTTCAAATCCAAGTTAGAAAATTATCTTATGACGAGTTGCCAAACTAACTTACTATTATGACAAGTGTTGTATTGCATGTTTCCAAGTATTCACATTTTTTTTTTATATTCTAGTGATATTCAACTTATTTTATATTTTTGTTTTCATATTTTCCGATAATGGTATATCTCTAATGTGATAAGTTGAGCTATATATAATCATAATTTTCCTTATTGTGTGTACTCAAAAATATTGTATTCACTGTATGCTTTGTACTGCACTATATTATTACTACTATTAGTATTATTACTATTATTATTATCATTATTATTATTATCATTATTACTATTCTTATTTTTTATCATTATTATTATTATTATTATTGTTATTATGAATAATTGTCTTATTTTTTTATACTTTGTATGCCTCATTTATTTTGACCTGCTGTTCACATTTTATTATGTTTTTTTCTTTCTTTCTGTATGTTATATATCATGTCTGATTTCTTCTCACTTGTTGTTTACATTTTATTATTATTATCTTATTCAGTTTCGTGTGTAAAACTGTAGTGTACTTTGTAAATTTGTAGTGTTTTTGTAACGCAGTCTTTACTCCTGGTTGAGTGTTAGAGAAAGCCGTATGGCCTTAACTCTGCCAGGTTAAATAAATTATTATTATTATTATTATTATTATTATTATTATTATTATTATTATTATTATTATTATTATTATTATACAATACCCTTGCTAAATACAAATTTAATTTGAATTTAAAATATGTATTAATTTTGTGACTCACCTTAAATGAGATAGTGTAGATTCGAAATAAAGTGGTCGGGACAAAGAGTCATTGAACAGTACAAACATTTTATATAGGCTGGTTTTCCACACTCTTCTGTAACACATATACTGTTTCTAACATGCAACATTGTTGCAAGAACATTATTAAACTTTCTCATATGTTTCTCCGTCACATATCCTCACCTCTACTACGCATATATTAACATGTATATTGTAATGTAAATTGTGGCGCAAGGGAAAAGGCTCCTACAAAAGACCTTTTCGGTTTCAAACACATGTAATTTACGTTCTATAAATCTAAGCCGCATGAAAATAGTACCAAAGGAAAGAGATGAAAACATTCCAGACACATTGCACGATAGGGGCTTCATAATGACATTACATTGTTGTGTATCACCAGTTTCATTCACCTGTCCTAAACTTTTTGAATTTCTCTTTCCAGTGGTACTATTTTCATGCAACTCAGATTCATAGAACGTAAATTGCATGTGTTCGAAACAGGAAAGGTCTTTTGTAGGAGCCCAAAGCGATACAATACCGCATGTTTCAAAATGAATATCGGAGTTTGAAAGTTTTGTAGTATTTATTACATTTAACGTACAATTATAAATTAATAATACATGAAATGAAAGAGGAACTAGAACAGTTTTGTACGCGCATGCACTGTTTCCTCTGTCTGCTGTTAGAAAGAGCGTTGAACGAGTGAGAGGGTCTTTCACGCATAGCCCCAAGAAATCTGTTCAGAAGGCTAGCCGTGAATTAGCAATTTCAGCGACGTCTGTGTGGAGAATTTTAAGGAGACGCATATGGAAGTACGCGTTTGGTTAAACGACGTTGTACCGCTGGATTGGCCGAAAGGGGCCGAATGAAAGAGCTTGTTTCGCATGGCCTCCACGTTCACCAGATCTTACGCCATGCAATTTTTACTTTTGGGTATTCATAAAGGATCGTGTGTATGTACCTCTGCTACCAGCTGACCTACCAGACTTAAGACAGAGGATTGAAGCAGTTGTTGCAATTACTCCAGACACACTGATCAAGGTTTGGGAAGAACTCACTTATCGACTCGTTGTGTGCCGTGTGACGAATGGTGCTCATATTGAGCATTTGTAGCAAAACTGTTTGAGTTGTCTTTCATTTGGTGTATTATTTATAATTTACGTTAAATGTAATAAATACTACAAAGCCTTAAAACTCCGATATTCATTTTGAAACACCCGGTATTTAATTATAGTACATTATGCAACGAGCCTATAATGAAGGTAATTAAGAAGTGAGTATGGATATTTATGAAACGAGCGCAAGCGAGTTTCATAATTTTCATACGAGCTTCTTAATTATCATTATAGGCGAGTTTCATACGACTTTTTATGTTCGACCATATTTCTAACTTGATATTATTAATTTTATTGTATCTGACCTGGAGCAATGTCCCGTATGTTGTGAGATGTGCGCAGACGCGAAAGTATTGATTTTTTCCGAGGAACAGATGTCCACATTGACCTTGCTAGGCCATAAGAACCTACAGAGATAACATTGAAATTAAATTAGACATTGAAAAACGACAAATTGAATTTATTTGAATATTATTTACAATTAACGCTAATTATTATAGTAACAGAACATAACCTTCTGCGACAGTATTGGATTTCCAGCCTCCGTGACTTTTCGCTAATTCTCTTTCGATTGCATATCCGAGAATAATCGATACTTGCGGTTTTATAACGGTAGAAAGCTGACCTGTCATTGGCTGAACAGTTGTAACCTGAGTCGTCATTGGCTGAAAGACCTGACCTTTAATGAGTAGGTATACTTTAATGACATGCATTAAAGGTCTGCTACCAGGTGTATAATTACTACATTTCGGCATGGTCGAGCATAAAAATATTAATAAAACTCAAACCATTTATCGTACAGGAATGGGAGTTTGTACATGTGTTATTATTAACCAGATACACCAGTGATAAAAGTTTTGAGAATTTAACTTTAAAAACATGGAAGTTAGTAATTCCAGTACCGGTATAGTTTCCCCTTAAATCAGGCCTGCACAAGGTTTGCGCTCTCCGAGCCGGCTCACAGCTCATGAGCGGAATGCAGATAATAGCTGCGCTATGTATAAGAGTGGACTGGAAGAAGGGGTGATCTCGTACAAAATATGCACAGACGGAAATACTACTACAAGTGTTTATGAAATGAATTCCCGTTCAGTGTTTGCAAAACTATCTTGGACTATTATTAGTTAATAAAGAAATATTTATTTTACAGAAATAATATAAATTCTATAGCTACTTAAATGTACAATATCATTTTGTTATATTTTTATTTATCAGTACATCAAAACGAGGTTTTATGCTGTTGGCAGTTGAAAGGAACAATAATCTACTGATCGTAATGAAACATCAGTTACAGATGTCCGATGTCTGCCTTTATTAAAGTTGATTATAGAAAACAGTTGCTAACAAATATAAATGTTGAGCCAAACATAGCAATCATTTTCACAGCCAGCCTGTGTAGTCGTGGATATTATTGCTAATATTTAGTCTTGTAAAACTCAATCATGCTAGTAGTATTATTCAAACTATCTTTAGCCCTTAGGTCACATTGAAGATCAATAAATTCGAGCTGTAAATCGTTAAATGTTAAATGTTATGTTCCGTCTTTTAGATTCCTCCATACTGTATTGTATATAGCAGTAGGTAAGTAACGTGAAACAGTTACTGAGAATAGGCCTACACACTGCACTCCACTGATAACTGAGTGGTCGTTTCCCTCTCCTCTACCTATAGCAAGTCTTTGCCATTCTGACGTATCTTCCTCTCCGTTTCGGCGAGCGATAAACACAGCTCTCCCGCTCCGAAGGAGCGCGCGCGCTCGTTGAGTGCTGTTTGTGCAGGTATGCCTTAAATCCTACATCAGCCTCGGAGATCCTTACTACCCCCAAGAATTCATACTAGGCTATTTTTAACTAGTGAAGATGATGGGTGGAATGAGGGAAGTGGGGACGAATAGAAAGAGAAATAGGAATGTCACGAGAAGCCCACTGCAATGTCTTCCAACGCGATCAGACGGGCTCGAATCCGGGCCTCAGGCCTATTACAACTAGCCGCTGCTGCGTGAAAGATTCCAAAGCGGAGTCCCTTTGTTTACATCTGACGACTTGCGTGAGCCTCTTGACCGGAAGCTGGGGCAAGAGGAGGGGCGGTGGGCACCGTGCACCCAAGGACACGCAGGGAAAGAACGGGGCGGGAATGACCCCGGAGTCCGCGAAGGGTCCGTTACCGCGAGGTTCATCATCGGATGGGAAATACCCGGCGGGAGAGAGGGACAGATGATTCAATCGGATTACAAAAATATGTTAGCACGTACTACTCCATTGTTTGCTAAGTTGTGATCGGTCGGCCGCGCGGGCATGGCTTTCCAGACGCAGACGCTCGAGGATTGCCGCCCCAGTCTGCAGGCATCGCCTCCCTGAATGGACACCCTCGCCGCCGGACTGAAGGTAGGTCCAGTGAGCAACTCGTGATATGTCATGTCATATGATGGCAGATCTACTAACACTTCGAGGACTGTGTCTATGTATGGTTCAATGGCGTGGCAATACTCTATTTCTACTTTCTTGTTGTAATTCTTGATCAAATTCAATGAAATACACGTGCATGAAACAGAAAAGTGGTTTCTGGCATGTCATCTTTTTGTACTCAACGATTTCTCCTAAGCTTTTGGACGAATTTTTATTTCATACGTGAATTTATTATTAGAATGGTGTACATGTAATAATAATAATAATAATAATAATAATAATAATAATAATAATAATAATAATAATAATACAATTGAACTATGTTGAACTTTTTTCATAAACATCATTCTAAGTATAAAGATAAATAGAAAGATTTCATAACACTAGACGAAATACTGTATGTTATCTCTTTATTTGAGCCAAAATACAGTAAAAAATCTGGACAAATTCATTCTTCATATCTGTCGTCCATTTGCAAAAGGGGACATGTCAAAATAGCAAAATGTTGGGGGGGGGGGGAAAACTATAAGTTAACAAATTAAAATGTTCATATATTTATTTTTTCTAATTAGATCACTATGGGTACATACATTCAGGATCCATGAACATTTTAATTTTTTCAGTCTGTTAAGGTTTTTTTGCGATTTCCCAACACTTTATCATTTTGGACGAGTCCCCTTTTGCAAATCGAAGACAGATATTATGGGCCAAGATTATACAACCAGTTTATCAAAATAAATCCCGAATTAAGTAACATTAATAATAACATTTTCAGTAATAGAATTAATATTATTTTATTTAAATTTAAATTATCCATTATTTAACCTTTTTTGTATACATATCTTTTTCTTTACTTTTTTTTTCGACTAGTGTTTCTTTCTCAATTTCTACATAAAATTATAATTGTATCACTTAACTTTAGTATCATATTATGTAACTGGAACTGTTTTAAGCTCTTTTGGATGCAAGCTATATATTTTTAATATGTATATAATTTGTAATTTTAATAAATTAAATGTTCAATAATAATAATAATAATAATAATAATAATAATAATAATAATAATAATAATAGTCATGACTAGGATATAAAGTAAGGATTGTTACGTGAACAATTTCCGGTATGCAAAGGTAATATAACTAATAATAAAAAAATAATGGATATCTTAAATTAACAATACATAAAGCCGATTTAGTTCATTAAATACCGACAATTTTACTCTTGCGACTATTCAGTATTACGTAGAATAAAGTGGAAAATTAAGCGGTGTAGTCCAAATGCCTATTGAATTAAAAAGAAAAGAAACTTGATTATTATTGCTATTATTATTATTATTATTATTATTATTATTATTATTATTATTATTATTATTATATAGAAAACTGTTCTGTTCTTGCCACCTCCAGCCAAATGGTTACATAGGTTGAAAAGTTTCTATTTCTTAAAGCATTGGTGGTCACTATCCCCTTATTTACTTTTTCATTACCACTGCCATCATATTTTATGTGTCCTCTCTGGCAGGCAGAGTGTTAAAGATGTAGAGAAATACTGTGTTGATGAAAATATCGAATTTTATGTGTTGCATTTTTCATGCTTGCTTCCTCTGATCAGGTGATTAGGTAGTGACAAATTCCTTTTACTTGAAGCATTTTTAGTCACTAGTTACAAACCTTCTTGTCTATTCTTCTTTATATGAAGTGTAGAGAAAATATTGTTATAATAAAAATGTCGATTTATAAGTGTTAAGAAAATATACGGTTGGATTTTTCATGTTTGCCTCCTCCGACCACATGAGTGGACAAATAGTGACGAGTTCCTATTTTTTTAAGTATTAGTTATCACCAGTTATAATTCTTCATTATACTAAGTGTACAGAAAATATAAGTGATATTGAAAATATCGATTTTTCTGTATTAGGAAAGTACATGTTCGAAACATTCAACATACTTTACAAAAATGTTGTAGATGTACGCTTCTTTGTTCACTGGCGAATTCAAAGGATGGCCTGGGGAAGATAATTTCTCTCATAGAAATATTTTTTTCCGAATATAATTGAAATGAAAATTAACAACGATTTATTATTTATTTTTTCTTGTACCTATCTAGAAAAATCAGATTTTGATTCTTATAGTAGCAGCAGCAGCACTAGCAGTAGTAGTAGTATATTATTTTAATAACGCAACGCTTTCAATTGCGGATATTATTGGGCGTCGAAATTCAACATGGGGGTTAATTGGCTGATAGTGCTTTTGTTTACTAAAGTTCTCTTATAGTGACTTATAGACTAGAACTATAATTTTATTACAACTAATCATTCGAACCTAGAAGCTTTTGGGCCTCACCATTTAGCGGTCTTTGACACTCAATAATAATAATAATAATAATAATAATAATAATAATAATAATAATAATAATAATAATAATAATTTAATAATGACTATTTCGTTTGTATGGCGTCATTCCATTTTCGGCCAATGAAGTGTAATGACATTTTGAATTCCAACCAATCACAGCCATACATCGCGATAATTTCTGCATGGTCGTTCTTCTGTTTAGTCAGTGTCACCAACTGTTTCCACGTAAGTCGATAAGCATGAATCCATTGTACTAAATAAAGTGCGAAATCCTACTTCCACATCTACATCTTCTAATTCGATGTCCATTGTATCTAAAGAAAATGACACTCCTTCATAACAATTGTTCATTTAATTAATGTATTAATCAGGTTTTTTGTAATTATACTATAAAATGTTTAAATTAAATTATGATTTCAGCAGATAATGAAAACGCATTTCTGTTATAATAAAAAGAGAAAAGCGCAGTACATGTAATTAACATTTTTAAACCTATATTTCGCTTTTCTCAATTGGCATTACTGAATGACTTTCAATTTCTTTATTGCAGTAATCGATATTCATCTATTTCGACTTCACAATGTCTGAATAGGTTAAGTATTCATAAATATACAATTATTAACATTTTGTGAGCGCTTTGCTCGTGGATTTATCGGTAAATCTCAGACTTCTTGTGACTTGTGACATTACTATAGATAAAATCACAATTATTATAAATAATAAAACAGATATTCTACTTACTAGTACAAGCGTAAGCTTCATTACAACTGAAGTATCATTTCAGAGAAAGCAATGCTACATAATCTCACAGACAAAAAAATCTAGCTGATATTGCTATATCAAATATACGCAACCTTTAAATCATATCAGACGAAAAATCCACCAAATACTCGTACGGACATCTAGCTGATGAAATGAATATATTCTGGACCAAATAACGTACATCTAATCTCAAGCGGGAAATATTCAACAGTCTAGTAGCCTATATACAGTCACGAAGCTTGAGGTGATGAGAGTACTAGGAACAATAGACTGTGCCGGTATTATTTCGCATTGTCTGTGATGAGGCGATAAAGCGATCCTAGTAGTTAGCAACTATCTATGGATGCGTATTCCCTATGTATTGCGTTTTGTGACTGTATATACCAGACTCTGGATATTCCAATAAAAGGTACACAGAACCCTAAAGAATATTGGACTATACTCAACTGCATGCGTCCGCCATTCTATCGACATGTGCCGTAGTCAGTTGCATAAAGTGAGCAATAGAAAGGAAACAATATTCATGCGACCGTTTCTGTCACCCACAAAATATCACACAGACTGAAAAGCAATGGTAATAGTTACAGTAAAATTATAAATTAGTTGTTGAATTCAGACAAATGTAGAAGCCGTTTTGTGAGAGCCATATCTTTATTCACAGAAATATTCCGACTTCATGGCTCCAGACAGGCCAGACAAATGTTGCTGGTGAGATTGTTATTTGTGCGGACTGATATAAACAAGGGAGCAGCCTGTGGTCTAGTTTTATATTGTATGATACCCCGCATTTTCTGGGAACTGCTGCTATCTTCAGAACACGCCGTCGTCGGTCTGCTTGTGGTAAACCGCTGCCATCACCGAGGGCGTTCAACACGAGGCCACTCTGCCGCCCTCTTACCGGAAATTACGACTTTCTCTTCTTATTAGACTTTGACTTTTGATTGTATTTCACTAATACTCGACTGATATTTAAACTTTTGTGAAATAAACCAAATTACTGTACTCTGAATGAACTATATTTGGACAATACGTTTTAAATTCACTGTGCGCCGTTATTCCGGATGAATAATTGTCTTACTTACTTACTGGCTTTTAAGGAACCCGGAGGTTCATTGCCGCCCTCACATAAGCCCGCCATTGGTCCCTATCCTGAGCAAAATTAATCCATTCTCTATCATCATATCCCACCTCCCTCAAATCCATTTTAATATTATCTTCCCATCTACGTCTCTGCCTCCCTAAAGGTCTTTTTCCCTCCGGCCTCCCAACTAACACTCTATATGCATTTATGGATTCACCCATACGTGCTACATGCCATGCCCATCTCAAACGTCTGGATTTAATGTTCCTAATTATGTCAGGTGAAGAATACAATGCGTGCAGTTCTGTGTTGTGTAACTTTCTCCATTCTCCTGTAACTTCATCCGTCTTAGCCCCAAATATTTTTCTAAGAATCTTATTCTCAAACACCCGTAGTCTCTGTTCCTCTCTCAGAGTGAGAGTCCAAGTTTCACAACCATACAGAACCGGTAATATAACTGTTTTATAAATTCTAACTTTCAGATTTTTCGACAGCAGACTGGATGATAAAAGTTTCTCAACCGAATAATATCAGGCTTTTCCCATATTTATCCTGTGTTTAATTTCCTCCCGAGTATCATTTATATTTGTTACTGTTGCTCCCAGATATTTTCAGGATTTACTTCCAAACCTATCTCTTTACTTGCTTCAAGTAAAATTCCCGTATTTGCCCTAATCGTTTGTGGATTTTCTCCTAACATATTCACGTCATCCGCATAGACAAGCAGCTGATGTAACCCGTTCAATTCCAAACCCTCTCTGTTAACCTGGACTTTCCTAATGGCATACTCTAGAGCAAAGTTAAAAAGTAAAGGTGATAGTGCATCTCCCTGCTTTAGCCCGCAGTGTATTGGAAATGCATCTGACAGAAACTGACCTACACGAACTCTGCTGTACGTTTCACTGAGACACATTTTAATTAATCGAACTAGTTTCTTGAGAATACCAAATTCAATAAGAATATCATATAAAACTTCTCTCTTAATCGAATGAATAATTGTCTTGTGGATATAAATCGAATGTGTACATAATTCGTATAATATTTAAGGGAAATAGTTGTGCGAAGTGTCTGATTTAAATCGTTCATTTTTGCTTAAGCAGGCCAAATAACAGTCGAGATATGTGGAAGATATTTGAAGGGTTCAGAGCCATAGTGGGCCAAGCGCCATTTATTAAAAACGGAGAAAGCAAGGGTTAAAGTTAAGTGAATACCATAGTTTAATGAAGATTGACATATCATTTAGTTTTAATGTGTATACTTTATACTACTTGCTATATGTTTCCATTGAATTATGGTAATAACTTCATTTTAACCCTTGTTTTCTACGGTTTTAGTAAATGGCGCTTGGTCCACTATGATTCTGAACCCTTCATTTAGGCGAAATTAGGAGTTTGTATAACGTTCACTGACATCATCACGTGATTTTTACAAATTTTAGTCTTCGTATGATAATTTTATGTTAAACACATGCTGTCAATCGGTTATCTTAATTATTTATTTTCTTTCCCCTCTCCAACGTTTATTCCAGTCTTGGATAATGTTTTATCGAGTTTTTTTATTGTTCCTACAACACACGTTACTCTACATCCAATCCTCGAAATTAATTATTTTGTTTTGTTTCATTCGGAAGAAGCAAAGTATATTTAAACAACATACAGTGCAGAATTGTAACACAATTTATTGATTTATTTCAGTATACACTAACATACCAATAAAAGAAACACTACACATGTTGCTGAATGTGAGGTTGGGCGTCGTCTTGTATAAGATAAGATTTCCAATGTCATGATCCTGTAATTTACGTATCGTATAATCTTGTAAATTGCTAAAGTAACGCTGTCCACTAATCGTCAGAATGCCTCTCTGCCCATCCTTAATGTCTTCAAAGAAATGCGCTATTACAAAATATGACGTGCAAACACAACAAACAGCAACTCTCACATCATACAGTATAGACCTAATCTCGTAGGACATTATTCAGTTTCTGCAGTAAGTGGTTCATTGACAATCAGACCCAACACGAAATGAGTAAGGCCTAAGTTTGCTGAAAAATGATATGATACGATATGATATAATATGATATGATATGATATGATATGATATATGATATTATGATATGATATGATATGATATATGATATGGATATGATATGATATGGATATGATATGATATATGATGTGGTATATGATATGATATGGATATGATATGGCTATGATATGATATGATATATGATATGATATGATATATGATATGATATGAATGATATGGATATGATATGATATATGATATGATATGATATATGATATTATGATATGATATGATATGGATATGATATGATATGATATGATATGATATATGATATGGATATGATATGATATGGATATGATATGATATATGATATGATATGGATATGATATGGCTATGATATGATATGAATGATATGGATATGATATCTTATATGATATGATATGATATGATATGATATGATATGATATGATATGATATGATATATATGATATGATATGATATATGATATGGATATGATATGATATGGATATGATATGATATGGATATGATATGGCTATGATATGATATGATATATGATATGATATGAATGATATGGATATGATATCTTATGGATATGATATGATATGATATATGATATTATGATATGATATGATATGGATATGATATGATATATGGATATGATATATGATATGATATATGATATGGATATGATATGATATATGATATGATATATGATATGATATGGATATGATATGGCTATGATATGATATATGATATGATATGAATGATATGGATATGATATGATATGATATGGGTATGATATGATATGATATGATATGGATATGATATGATATGATATGGATATGATATTATATGATATGGATGATATGATATGGATATGATATGATATATGATATGATATGATTTATGATATGATATGATATGATGTGATATGATATGATATGGATGTGGTATTATATGATATGGATATGATATGATATGATATGATATGATATATGATATGATATGATATATGATACGATACGATACGAGACGAGACGATACGAGATGAGAGGATACGATACAATACGAGATGAGACGCTACGATACGATACGATATGATATGATATATGATATTTGTCAGTCAACTTTATATTTTACAGTTATGATGGACCATCATATTTCTGCTTTTCGATCCACCTGTTTAATACACACTAATCTTTTTTATTAATATATTCATTTGCCAAGCATTTTTTGATTACTTCCTATTCATCTATTTTAACTGAATTGCTATATATCCCTCCCTATCGATCCTCTTCTATTTTCTCTCATACCTAGTCTGCCTCCTTCCCATTTCTCGCTTTCGTACTAAATAATATTGCATATTCCTTTCCTTAATAAATCACATTATTTATTCATTTTCTTCTCTTCTCTCAAATCTACCTACTCTTAATCATTCTTTTCCAGCTATTTGCTCCTAAATTAATTGTTTACATTTCCCTTATCTCTATTTTACAACATTTACATCATTCTTTTTCTACTATTCTATCATATATATATATATATATATATATATATATATATATATATATATATATAAATTCTGATCAGGAAGAGTAAAAGGAATTGGTTGAGTAACTGCGTGAGAAGAAACTGCCTACTGAAGGATGCACTGGAAGGAATGGTAAACGGGAGAATAGTTCGGGGTAGAAGAAGATATCAAATCATAGACGACATTAAGATATAGTGATCATATAAGAAAACAAAAAGGAAGGCAGAAAATAGGAAATATTGTAGAAAGCTGGGTTTGTAGTGAAAGACCTGCCCTTGGGTAGAACACTAAATGAATAAATGAATTAATATGTAAATTCCTGGAAGAATAAAATAAGATGCTTTGGAGATGCAGAAATTAGATTTTCAAATTATTACGGAAAGAGGCTTATATGTTTTCAGCGTTCCTAATATCGTCCCCTGCAAGGCAAAGTACCGTAAGCGCCACTTTTACCGAAAATGAGTAGTGGTGCTTAGGTTAAATTGACTAATACTGCGCTTGGACTGGAAAAGTTCCCTGAGCCCCAATAATTTTTCCCTCTGATAAGTTGGTTTAAAGTTTGACTACCATATCCACCACCATATTGGATAAGTACTGTAACTGCCTCTTCTGTAAAGTTAGCAAAATTGTGCATACGATATTCTGCCTTGGAGGGGACGATATGCAAAATCTCGTTTTGGTCATGTTTTTTGTCTATATAAAGTGATATTATCGTAGATCATTAGTCAAATATCATTCATATTCAGTATACAAAAGTATATTTGAGCCGTTGAAAGCAGAAGTGGTGTAAGTCAAAAATGGGTAATGAGGGTTAAAGTAAACATTCTGTAAAATACAGCGCAAAGTAGCAATTAATATTCAATTTATATAAACTATTAGTAGTCAGTGGATAGCACGAAGGACATATTAATTGCTACTTTGCGCTGTATTTTACAGAATTTTTACTTTATACCTCATTACTCAATTTTGACTTACACCACTTTTGCTCTGAACGGCTCATTTGTCTGATAATGCACATGAAGTATAACATATTACAGTAAAGAATTTAATGGTTCATTATTTAAATCAGAGATACATAATTAATGGCGACTCATTCTAGAACAAAGCCATAAGTTTTCTTCGTAATTTTATCCACTACGCAGAAATATAAGAAAATAATTATTCATCATCATCATCATCATTATCATCTTCTTCTTTTTCTTCTTGCAAGGCTTATGTTCATAAGTATTCAGATGTATATCATTTATTCTAAAATTTTGTCTTTTGTTGAAATACCAGCATGTAACAACATCATCTATATACATATTAAAAAGAATGGACAAGGGACATACCTGTCTCAGTCCTTGATTAATTAAAATTTCATTCCGAGATTGTTTATCACATTCCTAATTAAGATTTTAGTTTACACATATAAGTATTACAAAGAGAATTATTTACATCTTTCATTGCAAAGAGAAAATATATTATTCTCTGAAAATAATGTAGGTTACTGACTGTAAAAATACCTACGTTTGTTGCAGCATTACTGCAGTCTAGTATATACAGTCACGAAGCTCAATACGAGGGAATATGCATCCATAGACAGTTGCTAACCACTAGGATCGCTACTATCGCCTCATCACAGATAATGCGAAATAGTACCGGCACAATCTATTGTTCCTACTTCCTCTCACAATTCAAGCTTCGTGACTGTATATACTAGACTGTGCCATTATCATTAAACAGTATGTAAATGCTGCGATAATTTTACAAAAAATATTTCGATTGTTGCTAATGTGTATAAAGCGAAGTTTACAACAATCGCTTTGTCGGTATTTTTAAGTTCATGAAGTATTTTTATTTTACAAGATTACGACCTTAGTTCTCTTCTGAGAATTTACCTTTATATTACGCGTTCATCAGCACTTATCTCGCAATCTTTTTGCACTTAATGTTCGATACTCGGCATTTGACCAATTTGATAGATTTCTTGTAAATTCATTGTATCACTTCAAAGTATTTGACGCGTTTTAGTATCCAGCACGTCTCCATCTTCCACGGAACCGGTCTCTTAAAATTTTCCAGCAAGCCTTCGGAGCGAAGACAGATTATAGGGTCCACGCCTTACACCATTTATATGTAGTTATAAATCTTCTCTGGACGTAAGCAAATTCTCTATTACTCCCATAATAACACTCAATAAGGTAAATTTGCGCCTACAGAAATAAAACCGCAATAACCCATACAAAAGTAGCTTGAATAACTTTGATTAATTACATTTCGAAATAAAATACCGCAGAGGAAATGAAATTAAACAAATGAGAACTGTTTTGCGACCTTAAAAGCCGTTTTCTCGTAAAAGAAAGGGCACTGTTATGTTCATGTACGAGTAAATCACGTTTTTAACAAACCACATTTTAAAGTGTACTGATCTTCGAATGTATGTAGCTCTATATACAGTATGATCCGTTTAGGTATGGATAATATTAATTTATTATTATAAAGGTGTTATGATTGTAGGCCATGTATTGTGGGTCCCTATCACCACGGCATGGCGCGTCCTCAGGTTGCGGATAGAGGAGACGGCCTCCAGATATGGAGGGTAGCTGCGAATATATTGAATAAGCAGTCGTGGACAGCCGATAAGGGGTGGTCCTCCAGCTTGGGGGTTGGGCGAAGGGCTAACAACCCATCACCGTAAAAAACAGCTTGTTACGTATCCCTATAATAAGCCTCGGAATAGGCAGAACTGCACGCATTGTATTCTTCACCTGACATAATTAGGAACATTAAATCCAGACGTTTGAGATGGGCAGGGCATGTAGCACGTATGGGCGAATCCAGAAATGCATATAGAGTGTTAGTTGGGAGACCAGAGGGAAAAAGACCTTTAGGGAGGCCGAGACGTAGATGGGAGGATAATATTAAAATGGATTTGAGGGAGGTGGGGTATGATGATAGAGACTGGATTAATCTTGCACAGGATAGGGACCGCTGGCGGGCTTATGTGAGGGCGGCAATGAACCTTCGGGTTCCTTAAAAGCTATTTGTAAGTAAGTAAGTAAGTAAGTATGATTGTAGGAAAAATTTCTTGCTGGTTGTATTATGATTAAAAGATGGGAGTTTACATAACAATAACAATGAAAGTTTACGTTCAACACATTTCGAGGTATAATCCAACAACTTAATTTAAGTTTGTAATCGATAATACTATTAATTTTGTTAGATAAATAATCCAATGATGTTATCGATACAAGTCTGCTAATGCACCCATTGTGTCCTAGATGGCTATGTATTGACAAGGAGACTTGTTTACTACAAGAAAAGAAGAAGAGGAAGCAAGAGTAGAATATTTTGAACATGTTTCTGAATTGATTAAAGTTGCAACACTTGCTACCAAGCTGACAATATCTAACAGATGTTTCATTATGTTCTTTCATTAATAACTAAAAAACTAAGGATTTTCGGAACTATGTTTATATGAACTTTTTTTCTTGTTTTGGCGTGAGAAATATGATCCCAAGGTCTGTCAAAGTATTTCTGAAACACCCTGTATATAAGAATCTGTGAGAAAAACTTTGACCCGAACTTCGAGAACAAAATGGGGAGGATCAATTGGAATATTTTTTTGGTTCCGAATTAATGTTTTTCGATGCCAAAATACATGATCTGTGGCATTTTTCGTTGTTGTGATCGTCCTACGTGTTGTTGTGCATACAGAGGAAAGTTTATTCTAGTCAATGGTAATTTTTTTCTAACAGTCTTTAGACTAGACATTATGTTCTATACAGCAATTTCGTTTCATATGCATTTCCTTCAACTGAGCCATACTCAAAATGCATGTCTCTGAGTTGTGCGAAAATATATGGCTGCATTCGATAGGTAGCAGTTAACGTAAGCTAATGAGGAATGACAGGAAGTTATGAGGAGGACTGTGTGTCTTAGCTGATATATATATATATATATATATATATATATATATATATATATATAAACTAATGCACTACATGCGTGATTAACTTGTAAAGTGGAAACATTTCCAGTTACACGCGATCACTATTCAAAATCTTAACACTATGTTTAAAAGGTTCAGGTTTTTTAACATGCTATAATATATTGATCAGACTGTATAGTTTATAGTTAAAAGTTAATTCTGTTCTTAGATATTGCACTAAGCGAAAAAACTAGCGAACAACCTAGGTTTTCTTTGGAGAGAATTCTAATCAAGAAAATTATTCTCTTTTATGACAGATACAGGGTGAGTCAGGAGGAAACGTGTGAGAGATAATAATATTGGTGATTCTGAACAAAAAAGTTTATATGAGCATATGCCCTGTTCTTAACAGAATCTGACATATAGCTGTTTGAAAATCACAGGCGTCACTCTCATATCCTTCATCAGCACTCATATACGAGCACAATCAAAACGGCATTAGGTTGTAGTAGGATCAATGAGACGTGTCCTGGGCGTTGGATCGGTCGCGGTGGAGTCATTTCTTGGCCACCGAGGTCTCCCGACATTACTACATTGGATTACTGTGGGTGGAGTTGGCTTAAGAACGAAGTCTCGAAGTGGAAATTTGTCTCTCGAATTTTACATGCTTTTGCTCAAGTAAAGGAAAGTCCGAATCAGCTCAGATCAGCAACACAGCATCTGTCTACAAGTGCATTGAAGTTGACTGTGGATTTTTTGAACATGTTCTGTAAAGAAACAGAACATAAGGTAACAATGTTTTAATTTACTAGCACTTGCACTTTTCATGTTTCCCATTGTTTCCATTCGTTTTCTCCGAAACCGTTCAGAACAGGACATATGTTCATATAAACTTTTTTGTTCAGAATCACCAATATTATCATTCCTCAAAGCATGTACCTTTCCTTCTGACTCACTCTGTATGTTGGAATATTTCTTACATTCTGCTTAGGTGTCGAGTCACTATATACTATACTATTATAAATTTAAATTTATATGCTATAATTGCATAGTAGACATAAGACAAATTGTATTGTATACTTATTAATTTCAATTCAGGAATCCGCCCCTGAGCACGAGTTCTACTCTTTCAGGGGCGAGCTAAAGTTTTTTCTATATATAATATGTCATGTTATAATTATTAGCAAAATAATAAATAAATAAATAAATAAATAAATAAATAAATAAATAAATAAATAAATAAATAAATAAATAAATAAATAAATAAATAAATAAATAAATAAATAAATAAATACGTATTAAATTAAGCCTTTAGGAACTCGGTAATCCTGGTGTTTAAATCACAACAAATGATAATATGCTTCTGTTATAAAGAAGTGCGGATCATGGACGTTATAACATGACAAATACTTTATAATACAGAAAAAGAACTGATTTCTACCGTCTCTTAGGACTGGATTATAAACATAAGTTCAGTAAAAGGGAAAGTAAATGAATTTTTAAGGTTGTAAGGTGAAGTATGCGTGTCTTTGAGGTGAGAGATGTGGAAACATCAGTAATGAACACGGTGTAAGAGAAATCAACAATCATTAGTATAATTTTCTCTGCAATTGTTAAGCACATTCCCAAAGCACAGTATAGCGTCGGGTTGTTAGTGGAAATTCCCAATACGAAAATTAACCGAAATCTGTTAAGAGCAGTTTACGCAGGATCTGGGGAAAGTGGAGCCTTCCCGTCACGCTCGGTCCCTGGTGTCAGCGTTCGTGCGGTAATGATCGGAGCCGATCACGTAACGAGTTGCAAATTACAACTGGAAGACGCAATTTCGTTCATCCGCTTGCCACTCGTCAGTGTGGGAGTTGGACATGTGCAGTGCAAGTAACACACTGACCGACTTATGCTAACAGGCGATGTTCCCAGATTGTTGCTCTTATGGCGTTTAAAAGCCATCAATACTACTCATGAATTGAGGAGGTTAGAAGCAAAGGGCTATAAGTGATATTTCTAATAACATAAGTTAAGTGCATCTAGGGTAGGCTAAAGCATCTAAAATTTCAGTGGCAAATGGATATTATTTTTAACCACATCACACATTAAAATTTAAATTAAAATTTTCACGGAATTTACGAGAGCATAAATACTTTCAACCCTATTTTCTAAAACGTAACTTAAGTGCTCTTACACCCCTTTGCTTTTGACCCCCTCAATTTAGATCTACGTCATCTTTTTCGTTCTCAAAATAAAAATTTCATGTACTAGTCTCTTTACAATTTTACATTTCAACTTTACATTTTGGAGTATACAGAATATAATTAATCTTACAGGAAGGTTAAGTAAGATACAAAACACAGGTTATGGTCTTCTTATTGTGGCTTTGTGGGTGGAAGTATGTTTTTCAATTTAATTCTTCATTATTTAATAATTAGTAGTTGAAATTTGCTGTAAAATATATTTTACCTGCACTAGTTGCATTTTCACACTCTCTGGTTATGTTGAAATACCACCAGATGGCACAATTCATTGTTTTTTGACAAAATAGCCCCCAATTGTAAATATTGCAATTCATGTTCGATAACTGAAGTGAATTGCTTTATGCACTAGTGAGCATTAGAGATGAAATTTAAATTATTGAGCGCTCAGTTATCATAAAGTGTGAAAGAAACAAAAATCTGCTGTATATGAGCTTTTAGGCTTTCGCAGTGAGTGTGATTAGAATTAGGCTTTTGGGTAATCCATCGTGTTCTGGAACTTGACATTTTCAACGTTTCGGAACTACATACAGGTTCCATCATCTGCGCAAGACCAATGAGGTCGCGTATTCTGTTGGGTTCGTTACGCCAAGCTAATCCGGTCGAATGAGCAAAGGTTCTAATTGGATATTGTTTATATGGGAAACTAATTGTTGAAATCAAATAATATGTTTGGAAAAAAACATGAACATATAATACAGGAGTATGTGGAACAGAACTAGAAATAATTGATTATGGATTAATAAAACTAATTATTAGTATCATTAACACGCAGAAGAAAAATCTGAGCAATTATGTTACAAAAAGAGTAGTTAATATGATCTGCGTAGTAATATCCATGACGGAATAGGCAAGATAATCCTTGAGTACTGTTTATAAAAGAATAGTATTAATGCTGGAATCTGTTGTAAAGCCTTGAAGAATTTTGAAAATTTTACTGAGGGAGAGCGGCTTGATAAAACGAAATATTGCTCAGAGACTGTATTTTACTGAAGGATAGCAGCTTGATAAAATGAGATATTGCTAAAAGAGTGTAGTTTATTGAATGAGAGCAGCTTGATATAACGAGATATTGCTCAGAAACTGCATTTTACTGAAGGAGAGCATCTTGATTCAACAAGATATTGCTCAAAAACTGTATTTCACTGAAGGAGAGCAGACTGATAAAACGAGAAACTGTATTTTAGTGAAGGAGAGCAGCTTCATAAAATGAGATATTGCTGAAAAACTGTAGTTTATTGAATGAGAGCAGCTTGATATAACGAGATATTGCTCAAAAACTGTATTTTCTGAAGGATAGCATCCTGATAAAACGAGCTATTGCTCAGAAACTGTATTTTACTGAAGGAGAGCATCTTGATACAACGAGATATTGCTAAAAAACTGCATTTTACTGAAGAAGAACAGATTGATAAAACGAGATATTGCTCAGAAACTGTATTTTAGTGAAGGAGTGCAGCTTGGTAAAATGAGATATTGCTCAAAAACTGAAGTTTATTGAATGAGAGCAGCTTGATACCTATAACGAGGTATTGTTCAGAAACTGTATTTTACTGAAGGAGAGCAGCTTGATAAAACGAGCTATTGCTCAGAAACTGTATTTTACTGAAGGAGAGCATCTTGATACAACGAGATATTGCTAAAAAACTGCATTTTACTGAAGAAGAACAGATTGATAAAACGAGATATTGCTCAGAAACTGTATTTTAGTGAAGGAGTGCAGCTTGGTAAAATGAGATATTGCTCAAAAACTGAAGTTTATTGAATGAGAGCAGCTTGATACCTATAACGAGGTATTGTTCAGAAACTGTATTTTACTGAAGGAGAGCAGCTTGATAAAACGAGCTATTGCTCAGAAACTGTATTTTACTGAAGGAAAGCATCTTGATACAACGAGATAATGCTCATAATCTGTATTTTACTGACGGAGAGCAACTTGACGAAACCAGATATTGCTCAGAAACTGTACTTTACTGAAGGAGAACAGCTTGATACAAAGAGATATTGCTCAGAAACTTATTTTACTAAAAGTGAGAGGTTGACGAAATTAGATATTGCTCAGAAATTGCATTTTACTGAATGAGAACAGCTTGATACAAAGAGATATTGCTCAGAAACTTATTTTACTAAAAGTGAGAGGTTGACGAAATTAGATATTGCTCAGAAATTGCATTTTACTGAATGAGAACAGCTTGATAAAATGGGATATTGCTCAGAAATTGTATTTTACTGAAAGAGAGCAACTTGATAGGAGATACTGCTCAGAAGATGGGTGTTACCTCACAAATATGAGCTTTATAAAGAAAAAAATGTCTGTTGTCAAACAGAGCAGAGAAATGTGTACGGAAAAGATCTATACCACGAGAGGATCGATTCTTTTTCAATGTCTTCCTCTGTGTATTCTGTGTATGTTATGATATTACACCAGAGATGCTTACCAAAGTGTGGAGAATAACTCGATTACCGGCTGGATGTGTGCCGTGTAACAAAGGGTGCCTACATTGAGCACTGGTAGTCATTAAAAAAAATAAAGCTCGCATGTTTAATCATTAGTACCAGCAGGTGAGAGATGACCATCATATTTCGGCCTACTTTACTTAAAATTAATTCTACGGGTAGCAGAGAATTATGTTTAAACGATGGTCATACTTACATAGGCCTATTAGTACTTTAAATGTCGTAATAATTTTGCAGACTCTAGCCAACTGTAAATGAAAAATTAACAATTGCGTCATAATTTAACTTTCTCGGACCATTCATTTCGAGTTTAATGTCACATAAATTTTATTTAATGTGACATTAATATCCTTGAACTATAAATAATAATCTATGAAAAAACATGCATAATAGTTAATCTTTTACAATGAACTTTCACATGTTCATAAAATCATGCCCTTTTGAAGAGGCGGTAACAATTGCAAAGCATTTGATTTCTTTACCTTTACTTCAAATACTGCGGTCAAATTTATCGCTCTAACATTTTTCAGGTGTAGACAAGCTTAAGAAGAGATTACATGACTTCCCATAATAACCATATATCACAACGGGCCCCGTCAACTGGCGATCTCCTCCTAAGGGAGTGACGATGGAATATTAGAAGAAACCGTTAGATTACTGAGGGAAAAACGAAAGCGAAGGTTTTCTGTGAGCATAGTATGATTCTACAGTCGTGATCCTTACTGCATATTTACAAGTGTGACGAAACGCCACCGTAGAGAATCGTATATAATTTTCGGTGTTCTGTCACCTATAGAAACAGTACAAAAATACGCGTTGCAACATGCTTCACTAGTCAACAATATAGGCTGGATTTTAGAATAATATTCTGTGGATTAGTTCCGTGATATAGCTGCGTAGTTCAAGACATCATGCCTTGGAATAGCATTACAGAATAAGCGATAGTTTTAGTTCACATGGGAGAAGAAATTTTCTCAGGAAATATCGACGAGTGTATGGGATCAGTGTCCACCCATCATCGTGAAGAATTCGGGGAGTTGCAGTGAGAAGCAAAATTCAATTTCTTAAGCTAGCTATAATGCCTGGGGGGATCATCATTCTGATCAAATGTTATCCCCGTACTGGTTGGATGATCGTTCATCTCTACTGAGGCATGTAAGAGAGATCTGCAATCGTCTCGCCATGGATATTTTATGTTGAAGATTAAAGAACTTATGCACGAACACGAGTTGAATTTTCCCTGTCGTCATCCTCTCACTGCACCGTCATCTTCATATAGTGTCAACAGATGATACACTCTAAGATAGACTTTAAGGCAAACTAGCATCTTTATTTTCTTAGTATACGAAGTGTAAAGAGGCGGTATTTGCATGCTGCACGAAAATACACCTTTTAAACAAGTCTAATACCAAGAAGTGATTTTGTGACATAATAGATTTGTTCCAACAAGCAATTCAGAACGCGTTCCCAACTATATGAGTAATACCGAATTTCTTTTGACGCATGCGCCAGTTATGTGCGGTGTCAGACTAGTTTGGAATTTTACGTTGTTGTAACGTTTCTTAAACTCTTCTTTCACGGCCTTCGGGGTTTCTTCTCGTATTAAAATTATATTCATATTCCGAACTTAATTCTTCGTAAAATATATCGCTATCACCTTCCAAATGACTCATGATGGACTATTTTGTTATTTTAACCTGCCTAGTTTCGAAACATTTTAACCATTTCTCCAGATAAAACCACCTGCCCATGCGTCAACAGTTCAGAATTCCCAGTTCCTGCTATTAATCAAGAACCAATTTCACTCGTTCTGAACGAGTTCTGAAGCACGTAGGAAAAGCGAACTGGGAATTCAATTCTAGTCTTGGAACGCACACTGAGATACGAGTACGACATAAGATCTGAGTACGAATGAGAGTCACCAGAAAATGGTATTACGAATACAGAAATTTTGAAACAAGTGTCTGATTTTAGATACCTTGGCTATGAAATAAAAATATGACAGACACATTGAATAGAAAGTTCGTAAATTTGAAGCAATATGTGGGACATACAACGAAATTTTATAAATAAAATTAGGAAGAAGACTAAAATTAAATTTTATAATATGATGGCATTACTCACATTGTTTTATGGCAGCGAAACCTGGTACCAACTCAAAGACAGAAAAATGAAATTCAATCGGCAGAAATGAGATTCGTCAGAAGTATTAAAGGCTGTATAAGGTTGAATAGAATAAGGAATGATGAACTAAGAGAAAAATTAAACATTAAATCAGTAGGTAGTAAAATAATAGACAATAGACAAAATTGGACTGAACATTTATTAAGAACGGAAGACAATACAGTTCCCAAAGTAGCCTCAAAATATATGCCGAGAGGAAGAAGAGATCGAGGATGACCCAGGAAATGCTGAGGACAACTGTGAAACCGGAACGGGCAAATTGGATAATTCTTGAAGCGGAGAAGAATAAGAAGAAGAAGCAGAAGAAGGCTAGGGATGAACGCGTATTGCGGCGATTGTAAAAAACTAACTTCGTGAATCAAATGCATATGCAAATCATTCCACAGGAACGAACAATAAGCCTACTTGGACTACATTACCAAAGAAAAACTCTCGGCCTTTCCTAAAAGTCACAAATCACAGTCATTAGGCAAATTTAATTCACACTCATTATCTAATTATCGGATTATTATTTAAATCCGGTATTTCGATGTAGAATAATTTGTAGATATCTTAAGCCTTAAAATCTTGGGCTCATAGATCTTGCAATTAAATTTAATTCTTAATTTTTCATATAGTTAGTTAGCAATTACAGTAAATAGTTGTTGAAGCAATTTATTAAATTTGTGTAGGTTTCTTAAGGGAAGAGGATATTGAAATTTTGAACTTCCCTGTATCTTGTTTAGGACTTTCGATTTTTTTTTACACAAAACTAGCACATTTATAAAATATAAAATCAAATCTTGCAATGTTAAAAAAATAAAGGGGGGGGGGCGAAAATTTTGTAATTTACCCCCCCTCAACTATGATTTGGAAAAAAAGATATATCTCAGCCAATTATTGAGATATTTTAAAGCTGTTTTCACCATTACATTCACAACAAAATTATCTACAAAATGGCTTGATTCGATTTTTACTATACTGCCTAGATACTAAATTACAGGTATCAATATAATTTATATTTTTTGGGAGTTCACTTTTTTACATAAACTTAATTATTTTCATGTATAGTGTAAAAATCAAAATTCTAATGAAGAGAAAAGTTTTTAAATAGGTTACTTAACATCTGTGTAAAATTTTGTCTCCCTATCTTTTGTAGTTCCTAAGTTATATGAATTTGAATGCAGCAGTGTGTCAAAAAACAAATTATCGAGAAAATGCAATCAAAGATATGCATGCGATAAAAAGTATTTTATCTTACTTTACAGTACTCAGAATGCACCAGCTGCATAGGATGGTCCTTCTTGCTTCTTCCTGGCTTCCTCTGACCTCAGTTTGGCAATTTTCACAGCTCTCCTGTAACGTTGAAACGCTTCGGTACTTTGTATACTTCTTCTATTCACTGTAGCTAGGTCTTTCCGTTTTGCGTGTTCTTTAGTGTGGTGTCCTGGAGAGAGACCTAGCTTCTCTTGTGTTGCAGTTATGGTACATTGTCCATAATTATATTGATTGATTGCTTCACACACTGCTATGCTGATGCGTCGCTTCGTCACAAACACTTCTTTGGGACACTTGCTCCAAATTGAACGATGGAGAGCTTCATTGCCATTCTGAGTTTCTCCTTCCAGGCACCTCTCTAGAAGTTCATCAGAGGCAAGTCTCTGAAAGACTGGCATTACATTGAGAGCAACTTTACCTGATAAGGGATTGTGGACATTGTCTTTGTGGGACCCTGGGGTTTCATTCTTCGCTACAGCTCGGTTATAAAAACACCAGGAATCCTCACCTTGCGGGCACTTGTGATGTTCTGGTTTAGCATCAGTAGACCTACAATGGTACAAAATGGCATAGATTGCAGTTTTCATACCGTCTCGATTGCCTTTATGTGCATAAATGGCATTTCGATAGTAACTGCTAGTGCTCACTATTGTAGACGCTTTCAGGCTACCATGAGCCTTCCCACAGAGCGTCGTCCCCTTCTTGCCTTCATCTTTCACAAGGTTCCGAAGTGCAGTCCCCATCCTTTTGGAGACATGATTGATACACTCCAACTTCTTTATTTTGCCACCATATATTTTGTTTTGAAGCAAGAGTTTATATGATTTGCTATCGCCATCGCTTATCATCTCTGTATACCTGAATCCATAATCTTCAGATCTCTTCCATAATGTGAGGGCTGCTGTCATTTCCATCGCAGTTGACGAACCACTGTAATTCTTTTCACAGTCCTTCACATGGCCTTCATACCAGAAATGATATTCTGGCGTGTCACCCAGATCCTTATTTGTCTCACATGTATGACAATACTTAGACAGGATCTCATAATCAATAACAAATCCTGTCTGAGCATCAATAACACATGCTACGCCATACAGTGAGGTGTGTCCACGACGGTGCCAGGTGGCATCAAAACTTACCGTTATATCTATAATTTCTTTATTGGCAAGAGAGGAGTCTAATTCTATGTATTTGTTCCTTACTTCTTGCCTTGCTTTTTTGAACAGGTCACTTACCGTTTCTTTTGATGCCTTTTCAATTTTCTTTACGTGCCTGTCGAAAGTTTTGTGTGTCATGCACAAAGTATTTAATGACATGCAGAATGTTTCCAGAGCTGCATGCCCTTTGCCAAATGCATTGAATGCTTGGACTATTCTTCTGTTTATATCAAAACTTGGCCTTGCCGAAGTTTCATTTACTCTGACTGAAGAATAATGGTATGTAGAGTATTTACATTTATTGCAGTATAGTTCAAGTCTCTTTGCGAAACCTTGACTATCGCTAGACTTTATGATTAAACTTATACTAAAACACTTTGAGCACGCCACATTACTAACTAAGTTTTGTAAACAGTTTGTATCTACTATTATATAAGTAGGTGATAACATATTTACATCTTCTATTTCTTTATTTACAATTTCTTGGAGATATTCTAATCTCTTCTTCACTGGTGGAGTAACATTAGGCCCAGATCGATTGTTATCCGAAGGCCTAGGCAATGACTGTTGAAGGTCTACTGAGCTTTCGGCATTCATAATGTTTTCTACTATTTTTAGGGGGTTCATCCTTACAGTTTTCATATGCTTTACAGGCCTAGACTTATTTTTACTAACTCTGCCCATGATGGAAGCAATTTGGTCTAACACGCCACTGTACCAAATTTATGTAAATTTGTGTGCTTGTATACTAAAAACCAGGCATTACTTTCAAATAAGTTTTTCAAACCTAACCTACTGCCACACACAAAACCGAATTTCACTGTTGAACATACACACAGTTATTACACAGAACTTATCACTTATTCATACTTATATACACATTTTTACACACTATAATAACTATATACTTATATTTACACTCTATAATAATTATTTTCTTATTGTTTCTAGAAACATGTGATTTCCAGGCTTAGAAACAAATCAACTCACAAATGTAAACACAAACTACGTGTACTAACAAAAAGATTTGGTGGGAAAATTTACAAGGAGTGAATGCTACTGTCATCTAGTTCAGAAAAAGTAAACTATTTCACTATAGTGCTGCCACAATGTTTAGAAATGTAATTATCATGAAACTGCATGAAAAATCACAAGAAATGGCAGCGAAAATGCGGGAAAATAGATGAGAAGTAAAAGAGGAAAAATAAGTGGGCGTAGGTTTTTAAATCCCAGGTGCAACAATTTAAAAATGGCGTCACAATGCGTCATAGTATAGCAGAAGGGCTTTAAATGACATTGTATCATATTCCCAATATATCAAAGAGTAATTTAAGAGAAAAAAAATTTTTTCGAAAAGTTGTCGATTTTTTGACAAATTTCAGTATCCTCTTCCCTTAAGGAAAAAATTATTTTTAATTCTAGTAGACTTGCAATTGTTTGAATTGCTTTATTGATCGGTTGTGACTGCTGCCGTGTGACATCTGCTGGGAAACAATTGATAATCGGCGCAAACAGTTGCATTTCGCACGCTATCGAATAAGAAGTCCTGGCGTTAAAAGAACTACTCCTAGGTATAGCTGTTTGAAAAATATATTTTTCTATTTTTATTTCAGATGCTGCTAGATGAGCGTGTCCAGTTCACAACTGCAATCGTGGCATTAAGTTGCATTTTAAATTTAGAATTCGCAACCTCTGATTGTGAGTATATTACTCTTATTTTATTCTTCCTTTCGGTTTAGACATTATGATATTTCTTTCTTAGTACGCCTATAATTCCACTGTAACTGCTGTATTATAAGGAGGTGAAAAATATTGCTTCTCCCTGGATTGGATGGAACACAGACTCTCCTACTCCCTATTCTGCCACTATACAGACAGATCTACTCGTACCTTTCTGGTAAAAGTAAATCATTTTGTTCACTTCGCATGCTCACTCATGACACGAATTTTGAACTTCTTGCATCCTGGTAGCGCGACAACCCGCATCGTGATATTGTCAGAGAAGTTGCCGCATCAGCCAGGCACTTTGTGCATAAGAAAGTTCATTTTGTATTGCAAATAACGGTTCACTGACCTTTAAATACATCTCTTAAGCACAGTACTGATAGGCCTATCATTTTCCGTGAAAAGTATGTCTACTCTAGATAAAAGTAACCTACAACAAATTTAACAATATTCAAGGAATCTATGTCAAAACAAATATACAAATATATGCAATTATCATAATTTTTTTATAAATATATGCCTACCTATATATTCAGACTTTTTGACTGAAGTTCTAGAAGTTTTCGTTACGAGAAATATCCTGTCACTATCCGGGACTGAATTCAAAACCTTACAAACCGAAGTCAGCTGTTTTAACAAATGAGCTACGTGGCCGCTTCATCTAGCCAGCTCTCGCTAAATTAATATGATATTAGGATACTTTGTGACTTTTTTTTTCAATAACGGAAAAAAGCGATTCGCTCTTTGTCTATAGTCTAACGACTTAAAAATTTTCCTGTTTATTAGCCGATTAATCGATTTTTAGTGCTTCCTGTACTTTAGTCCTAGAGAGGAAGCTTATCATTCTACAAACTTGTGTTCGATTTCTGACGTTCAGTATAATGATATTTTTGCTTGACATAGTCCCTACGACGGGTTATGGTTTTGTCCAGGGTGGGCAAACTTATTTACAATAGAGTCAAATGAAGAAATTCAATTTTTTTGGAGGGGCAGAGGCTTTTATTCGTAACTTTTTTTTTCAATATTCATATTTCAAATTTGAAAACGCACATAATAGATTGTCAAAACTCATGTAGGTCTGTAACTTAAAGTTACATACATTTTCTGAATAATACAAAAGATCATACATACCTAAAAATCAATATTCATTTTGAAAAATCTAAAAAGAAAACATAATATATTGATATGAATACAGTTAAAGTTAAACACAAATTCAGAATGCAAAATAATGATACATATCTTTAAAAATTGTTTCAAGTTCTTCAAAAAGATTTATATAATGGGATATGAGATGAATACAACTATGATCGAGCTTCCAGCATGTTTTCAAACCTGAACTGAGCTGTGAGGGGGCGATTCTCGAAAGAGAAGGTAGATGTTTATTGCCCGTCACTTTATCAGTAAGTCGGCATATAAGATATCAGATCTCTATTCCTAAGCTTCATGATGGAAAATACTTGTACGCATGGTTATGAGGACGCAAATATTTTCACGTTTATAATACTTATTTACGTTATGCTGATATTAAATGTTCTACCGGTTTGTGATCTACCGATGTTGAGTTGGGCTGTGTGATGAGTCGGAAACAGATTTATTATGCTTAGCGCGAACTGGTTAGAAAACACAACGTAGTGTTGTGGTAGTCCCGTGACTCAGCTCGGAATCGCATCAAAATGCAGTGCACATCGATCGTTGTCTCTGTCACTTACCAAGAAGACAACGCATTCATATCATCACGCATTATTTTTGTGTGGGTAAAGGCACGGATATGTGAGTGTAATAAGACTGATTTCAAAGTACAGTGAAACCTCTCCTTACGGACACCTCCAAGATACGGACACTCCTCATATACGGACAGATTTTTATGTGCCAACTGAAATAATATGGAAATAATGATAAATTTAACTCTCGTTTACGGACACTCTCAAACACGCACACGGACAGCTGTTTCACAGTCCTAAAGCTTGCTTTACCTCCTGACTGCGGACAGAACTTGGATTTCAAGACCTAATGTGTTACAAAAATGGAAAATTTAGTTTCGAGAACTGTAGAAATTCCTTAACATGAAAGAAGACAGTAAGGGTTTCGTAGGGTACCACTAGCCCAGCTGGCTACCTCTTGTTAGCTGGAAGCGGGTGATAAACAAAGTCATAAAATTTAACCTGTCTGATGGGACCAAGGCTTCCGCGATCGTGAAATTATATTCGACACATGATAGGGTTAGTAGGATTACTCTCTTCACTTCAATCAGTTGTTCTGTTTCGAGAGACATGGCACTTGAACGTAAAGGTTAGGTTGAAAACTGTAAATTACAGTACTGCATAACTGTAGACATAGAATAAAATTGCTTGGCACAATACTGTATTTTCCTTTTTCGGTCTTATCTACTGTAGTTCAAAGTTGCAAAGAATTTACTGTAGTATACTGTATTTAGAATTAAACTACAGTAATACATTTTATTTAGAGCGTGAAGGGATACATAATGCATATTATAAATGTACTGTTAGATTGGAGAGCCTCCCTCCCAATAAAGGACACCCCCCAGATGCGGACAGATTGTTACGTCCCTTCGATGTCCGTATATGAGAGGTTTCACTGTAATTATGTTGGCTTTTATTTTAGTACTTACCTTTAAGTCATTAAATACACGCATCACTGCTTGCCGGAGCATTTTAATGGGATAGTGAAAAATAAACCTTTTAGTTTTTAAACTATAATGTACTCCGTAACATTTTAGCCTTTGTAAATACACGTACTCGCATTTTCCGCTTTAATGCAATTGACAGTGTTTCAAGCTAGAAACCTAATGAATCCCGGTTCGAATCCCGGCTGGGAAATAAAATAGCGACCTACATTTTTTAATGTGACTCCTCAAGTTATTACCGTTAGATGGCAGTATTATAGATGTAAACACAAGCTAAACAAAGAAGCAGCAGTTGAGAGATGACGGCATCTCTATACGACTGTACCATTGGCGAACGTGATCAGAATATTGATGCACGCTTTGTCGCCGGCTGGTAATGAAGCACTAGCATATCGTCCCCTTTAATGTCTACTCGGATCAAGTCGCCAAACGGTTGGACATTTGTCCCAGTAATAACCTCCACTGGCTGACCGGCCAGCTGTTCGATAGTTGTCGCCCATACACTGGATGAAATTTCATTTAAAAATTTCTTTCCCTATGAGGACTTCAACCGACGCTCATTCCATTTTGCTAGCTTAAGGAATGATATTTATTTTAGACCATGCAACTACGAACTGGAATATAAAATAATAATAATAATAATAATAATAATAATAATAATAATAATAATGAGTGGGTGAAGAAAGAATGATGCTGAAACTGATCAGGCAGAGGAAAAGGAATTGGCTGGGTCAATGGTTGAGATGAAACTGCCTCTGAAGGATGCACTGGAAGGAATGGTGAACGTGAAAAGAGTTCGGGCCAGAAGAAATCAGATGATAGACGACATTGAGATATATGGATCATATTACGCGGAGTCGAAGAGGAAGGCAGAAAATAGAAAAGACTGCAGAATGTTAGGTTTGCAGTGGAAGACCTGCCCTCGGGCAGAACACTATGAATGAAGGAATAGCAATAATAATAATAATAATAATAATAATAATAATAATAATAATAATAATAATAAAAATAATAATAATAATAATAATAATAATAGTAATAATAATAATAATAATAGTAATAATAATAATAATAAAATTAATAATAATAATAGTAATAATAATAATAATAATAATAATAATAATAATAATAATAATAATAATAATAATAATAATAATGTGAAAAGTGAACCTTATTACAGGCCATGGAAGTCCACGGGGTAGAGGGAATTTTAAGGCAGAAACTTTTGCAGGTAATCGGCTATTATTAGCGGTATAGACGCCCTTATTCCTAAGAGAATACCCTTCATAGTCATTTCCGTAAGAGACTGGGTAACCCCAGGATTATAATGCGTCGAAAGGAATGGATCCCATCGGGAATCCAACTCGCAGTCTTCCGGCTTGCAGCGCAATGCTTTAACCCTTAATCGCAAAACTACCGCTTGCCCAATTATGATGATAGTAGTAGTAGTAGTAGTAGTAGTAGTAGTAGTAGTAGTAGTAGTAGTAGTAGTAGTAGTAGTAATAATAATAATAATAATAACAATAATAATAATAACTATATGTTATAAATTTTACTATGTAACTCCGCGTCTACAAAGCCGGAGTCTGTCTGTATTGGAAAAACATAAATAATAAAGTATTACATTTTGCGACATGCTTATATGTTGTAACAATCAAGAGAAATGTGTAAAAGTCATTAAGCATAACGTATTGCAATCTCTTCTCTCCGAATATAATACATCCTACATTTTATAAGTTTAACCTCAAGTATTGAATTAATTAAAATCAGGGCTCGTCCGGGATTTGAACCCGGGACCTCTCACACCCGAAGCGAGAATCATACCCCTAGACCAACGAGCCGATATGGAAATGCATTTGAACAAATGCTTGTTGCCCGAGCGTTGTCAGCATAGCTTGCAGTGCGACTGACGTGTTGCTATGTACGCGTAGGAGTGAAAGCAGTGTTCGATTCCTGAAAACGTGCGGTTATCGGATTGCAGTTCATTTCACAGCAGGAACTGCTAAGCTATATGGTGTTCATTATCTTGCATTTCTCAGAATAATCCAATTTTTGGTTGTAAAACATTATTTTATCATATCTGAAAATATTAGATACGAGAAATACAAGTACTAACAATAATTGCATTAAAATTACTAAAACGGATTGATTTAGTTAGCCAAGAATCTTCGTAATAAACAAAAGCTATAGCGGTTACCATGGAAAACAGCAATTTGTTTGGTAAATAGGCCTAGTTAATCCTTTGACGATAAAAAGGTTAGCTGATTCTATATTGTGAATTTTTAAAGAAATTAAATCACTAAAAATTGAGTTTTTTTTTATAAAATTGGATATCGGTGGCTATCTTTAGCCACGGTTTTTACAAAATGACAACACTCGAATAATTAAAAATTATTCCAATCGTGTATCATTATAAATATAATAGTTTTCAAAAACAATTCTAACTATATAATACGTATTACATAACTAGAGATAGCTGCTCCATAGTCACATATCACATTTCTCAGCTATTATTATTAACTGCCATTTAAAATTATATAACATTCACACGTAACGTTTAATTACTATTGAAGTTTGAACATATAAGCGATCGGAACGTGGCAGTTAGCCCGGTAAATTTTCCTTTTATGAGAATGATAATAAACACAACTATTTATATGGTGTGAGTAGAAAAATAGATCCTTAAAAAGAAATGTATGTAACGCATGAATGAACCAAATGACAAACTCGTACATGCACTTAATATTTTCTCACTGTTCTGAATATAGAAAAAAATATGAGAAATTAAAAAAAAGTAGTAATAACACAGTCTAGTACATACAATCACGAAGCTCAATACGTAGGAAATATGCATCCATAGATAGTTGCTAACCACTAGGATCGCTACTATCGCCTCATCACAGACAATGTGAAATAGTACCGGCACAATCTATTGTTCCTAGTACTCTCAACCAAAGACCTTATAATAGTATACTAGACTCACACAGAGCGCTGGTGTGCTGTCCAAAATTGAAACCAGTCTGCGCATGTTTACGCCGCCATGCTACTGGTAGAAATAGAGCGGTAAACACGATTGTCATACTTGTCCTTTGTTTTGTCTCGGGTGTTTTTAGTGAATAGTGTGAAAGTAATGGCAATATAATTTTGAAAGATGATATATTATCGCCGCGGACTCATGCTTAACATCTCGGCATCATACAATAACGTGCGGTGTGGTTTAAAAAAATAATTTTGCCGACCGATTGTTGCTCTGTAGGTCTCACTCTAAGCGTCACGTTGTCACGTCTACTTTCTCGATAAGAATAAGCACTAGTTTGTTATATTGTTAAATGGCTATTATTATTATTATTCTTATTATTATTATTATTTCATATACGAGTACGTTGGCTTTCTTAACTCTTAATAATAACTCTTTAATAATAATTTTTAATCACATACCTTAATGTTCGTCCTCAGCACAAGACATTGCAACCTCGGGTTTAGTCTCCGTAGATTAGACAAGTAAGTGTCATTTAATAATAATTGAAGCAGCTTATTGGTTACATTATTGAAATTGAGGCGAGTGATTGGAGCGGCGACACAAGAAATTGAAAACAATAATACAACTAAATTTCAAAGACCTGCCGAACGCATGAGGCCGCTCAAAGACCTGCCGAATGTTAACCATGAGAGCGCGGCGATAATACCATCCCTGTTTAATTTTCCAAGCTATTTGCAAAAGGTACGATATAATATTATATCTGTTGTTACAATATCAATATCTTTAAAAATCAATCAGTAGTTTACGACAATAAAGAATACTTAATTGTTAGTACAGGTATATCAGACTGTAGAGAAATCCCACTGAGTGAATTATTTAGACTTACATATCAGATGTTAAAACATTAGTGGAAAGATCATTTTTTTGTTTTTATTATATAAATGAATTTATCTGCAAGATAATAAACTTTCATTCAAGATCCATATATGGATAAATAAATATACAGATAATAAATAAATAAATAGCTATAATAGCTAAGCCTCCTTTGTGAATTTATGATTCAGAGTTCACCTATAAATAACTCTTTTACATGTTGCCGGATATATTTTATTAACAAAAGCAAGGAATTGCATCTTATTGATATTGCATAGTGCATAAAAATTATGTACCATCACTCCGCAAGCAATGATAATATATCTATTTTATTTATTTACAATAACAATACAATATGTAAAAAATCCACACATAAAAAGTATGTGTTTTTTTTATCTTGCATAAAGTGATTGTTTAGTTTTTAGGTCTTCACGTTACCTATTGTTTGAAATGTATTAGGTACCGATACTTTTTATAATTGATAGCATTCCATTTATTAATTGAAGAATGAATTCAATGTAATTTGGCTACCTTCGCATATTATATTTTGCCAGATTACCTATGTCCTGTGGTCTAAAAGTACCGGTAATATAATTTATTTTTGATTCTCTAAAACTTAACAACAAGTCTACACTGATTATCGCATATTTATTTCACTTAGGACTTTGATCATAACAAGAACTTGTGTAATCAAGGTGCATATATTTATGTATTGTGATCTAAGAGTTAATATGTTAATATAATTTTAGATTCTCTGAAACCTAACAATTTGCTGATTATCGTAAAATTATACAATCTATAATGTGTATTGTGTAGGCCTATTTATGGATGTATCAGTATGTTTTCTATAAATTGCTGCATACGTATTTTCTTTTCTTTAATGTTCTAATACATATCAATGAAACTTTGAATATGTTTATTTCGTCCAAATTTTACGTTAAACGTCGAAAATGGCCATAATATGTCAATTTTAGATCATCACAGCGTTAAATTGCGTGATTTACGCACTGCTATTATTTGTCTGCTCTCCAACAATATGGCGGCAAGCGCAGCGTTCAATTTGCCCCGGTTTCCTCGTTTCGCGCAGCCGAGACTGTAGGGGCTTGCTCTCAACAACTCAAGCTTCGTGATTGTATATACTAGACTGTGGTTATAAATTAAGTTTAATTTTTGAAAATACGAATTTTAATGTTACGAGTAGATCGTATTTAGTGTAATACAGTATAAGACACTTCAAAATATGACACTCCTGAGTTTTCAGAAACCAGAATTCCAGTTACCATTTGTCATACTGAGAATACGTTCATCGAACTCCTAACATGATAGGCCCTATAAATCATGTTTGTGAGTATAGTCAATGCATTCATATTTGGAAATAGCTACTCTACATTAATTATTGTCCGCATTTCTATTATGATGTAATGTAATGCGTCTAATTCCTCCTCAATAACATATTTTTTATGTGTTTAATTTTCATCATTAGTTACAAAAACAAAACCATGCAGACTTTTATTACTTTTTTTAGCAAACTAATACTCCCTTGAATGTATAATAGTTACATTCACTAAAATGCGGTTTCAATGCAGAAAATATCGTAAAATTTATGCAGTATTTGCAGTTCTAAATACTGTACATAGTAGGAATATTAACTTACGATACAAGGTTGGAAAGTACTTTTTAAAAAATCGCTCTCTCTGCTCGTTTTTCAATTTCCGAGATCCTGTAATGTACTTCACAAACGTGTAATGTGCAGTATTTTTTGCACGATAGTATATTTTGATAATAATAATTTTAAAAATCTTACACTATGAACAGCTGACTTATGTTAGACTAACAGTCTGACCAACGTAAAAACTTCACCATCAACTTCAATGTGAAGGAGTAAAAATGATTCAGATACTTGTAATATTTCGTGTTCAATTGGAATAACTTTTATCTCTTTTGTTAAGTGAAGTTTGAATTGCTTAAATAAAGTTCAGTACATTTCAAATGCAGTGATTTGTTTCGTATAGGGGAGAGTCGCGTAATATCGGACAGTGAATTTCTTTCATCTACCACACGATGATAGTATCTGATTGACATGGTTACGTTTCTGTGATGTCGCATAGAGAAACGTAACCATGTCATTCAGGTACTACCATACGGTGGTAGATGAAAGAAACGCACTGTCCGATACTACCCGACTCTCCCCTAATGTATTAATTAACACTGCCTTTTGCGTATTATGAATTTTGCGTGCATTGTAGCATACATAGAAGACAGTGGTTTTCATTATAAACACTAGAGCAATTATTTGTAATATTTCAAAGTACTTATCTAGGTTGACAAATCTGAATTCTGTAAAATCAACTTTCAGTCGTGGAGGCGTCTGATATAATGACGAGAAAACACACTATCGTACAAAAATAATTTTATTGCATAATATATTTTAGTTCATTGTAATTATTACAGTTTATATGGCTTGTAGCAGTTAGCTCTGGTTGAGTAGAAGAGAGTCTTGAAGGCCTTAATTCAACCAGACGTTTGAATGAATGAATGAATGAATGAATGAATGAATGAATGAATGAATGAATGAATGAATGCATGAATGAATGAATGAATGAATGAATGAATGAATAATTAAGTAAATAATACATTAAGAAATAATAAATAAATAAGTAAATGAATAAATGAATGAATGAGGAAATGAATGAATAATAAATAATTAAGAAAAAATAATAAATTAAAAAATAATAAATAAGTAAATGAATAAATGAATGAATGAGAAAATGAATGAATGAATAATTGAATAATAAATAATTAAGTAAATAATAAATTAAGAAATAATAAATAAATAAGTAAATGAATAAATTAATGAATGAGGAAATGAATGAATGAATAATAAATAATTAAGTAAATAATAAATTAAGAAATAATAAATAAATAAGTAAATGAATAAATGAATGAATGAGAAAATGAATGAATTAATGCATAATAAATAATTAAATAAATAATAAATTAAGAAATAATAAATAAATAAGTAAATGAATAAATGAATGAATCAGGAAATTAATGCATGAATAATAAATAATTAAGTAAATAATAAATTAAGAAATAATAAGTAAATAAGTAAATGAATAAATGAATGAATGAATGAATTAATTAATAATAAATAAATAAGTAAATGAATAAATGAATGAATGAGAAAATGAATGAATTAATGCATAATAAATAATTAAATAAATAATAAATTAAGAAATAATAAATAAATAAGTAAATGAATAAATGAATGAATCAGGAAATTAATGCATGAATAATAAATAATTAAGTAAATAATAAATTAAGAAATAATAAGTAAATAAGTAAATGAATAAATGAATGAATGAATTAATTAATAATAAATAACTAAGTAAATAATAAATTAAGAAATAATAAATAATTAGATAAATGAATGAATGAATGAATATAAAACACATTAGCATTTTGTTATGGCTCGTAGTGTTGTTAGAGTAGGCATTTGCATTTCTGTCACTTTTTGTTTCACCACAGATACCCGAACGTGTGTCCATTATCGGTACGGGAAAACACGTATTCTTCGTTTTAAAATCATAAACAAGTTTTTGGCATCGCTATAACAACATCTTGCTAAAGGGAATGTGAACGTTTATCTGTCTTCAGTGACATCATGGCCTGGTCCAAATGTAAGGATCTCTCGATGGAGAACTGAGAGTTGGTCGGCGCCAATCATCTTGGAGCCGAGGCTGGATTCGGAATCCTGCAGCTGCATTGAGGCGAAGTTGTGCCCCGAGTTCCTGGAGATGTTGGAACACCGATCAACCCGCTCCGAAGAACTGAGGCAGCTCACATGTGGCTTCAGGGGATTCATTCCTTTCGTTTGCTGCAACCTAGTCTCAGTGCGTCGATCCTTAGAAACGAGTTACTTTCCTACACCCACAATATACCCAAGCGGGTACAACAGAAACTGTGATCAACCCCAACCTATGACTACAGTACAGCCCAGGATAAACCCCGGACCCACCCCTTACCACAATCCTGGAGTGTACTACAATACTGCAGACTTTGTGCAACCTACAACACCAACTTACAGACTAAGCTCACCTTTTGTTCTTTCAAGTAAGGCAGACGATGAAATGGGGTACCCAAACAATAGATTCCTTCAAAATACCCCCTTCCGTCCACGTAGCAATGATCATGTCACGGAAAGCACGTTTCTTTACAATGCGCATAACGCTAATTCAAATCCTAATTTTCACTCACATATGCCAGTGACTCCCAGCATATTTCCAGACTATGTTGTGAAACCAGAAACAATATCTCCACCAGGTTATTATAACACAGAAAACTCTCATGGATTCTCCAATCCCAATTCTTTCCATCATTTTAATCAGCCAGGTTCAAAGCCAGATTTTCCCAACAGACCAGTTTCTTCAGCCAATTGGAATGGTGGACATCAGTCTTCTAATTTTCCCACAGGGTCATCAGTGAATGATCCATATCACAACTCAAATCCAAATGTAGGTACACACACGCAATACAACCCTCCTGACAAAGACCAAGGACATTTTAATTATAATCACAACACAAACTATCCTTTCCATAATATGCACAACGATTTTGGAAACCTTGATATACACAGTCAGTTCCAACCAGACAATAATCAACCAAAACATCCTCCTAATGACACCGATTCATATGAGAACAATTATGATTCCCATTCAAAGCCTGTTGAGACAGATCGAGACGAATTCGGATTCCAAAATCATCCACACTATCATCAACATAATCATGCCATTGCTGCAGGACATCACACTCCAAGTCCTGAGTTACCTACCGGTGACACAGAAATGAGGAATGTTACAGACAATGCAAATTCGACGGATGAACCGGTTAAGTCTCCAGAAAAAACTTCAACCACAATTCCTGAACTTGGTGTGAGAGAGCGGAAGAGGATACTGCTGCCCAGTGACGAATGTGGCATTCCCCAGGGAGAGCGTATCGTCGGTGGGAAGAACGCCTTGCTTGGACAGTATCCATGGATAGCTCGGATTGGGTACACACGTGAGTCTCTAGCTAAATATATGTACAAATTAAGGAAAAATTGAATACTGAAACGACCAAAATTGATATTTTTTACTTTTAATTCCACTATCTTTACATATTTTTTATGGATCAGAATACATATAGGATCTATCAAAAGGTCAGGTCAACCGTTAAGGAGGTGATACAGGGCTTGATTTGCTGCAAAATATGTTCGTACAATTTTTTTCGAATTCGTCCTCATTTTCGAGTTGCAAGATGATAAACTTTCCTATGAATGTCATACTTTGTGGATCCACTTGGTATTTCATTTCGTTAATTAATCATGCTAAGTACTTAAATAAACATAACCTGCTAAACGATATATCACTTAAGTCTATCTCAGCAGTTCTTCAAAATGTCTCCCTCCCTCAAGTAAACCTAAACACAAATCAAATTTTGCGTTGCAAGTTCCACAAGCCAGCTATCGTATCTGCCCTGCTGATACGTGAACTTTTGCAACTATATCTTCATTTGCTATTTCAAAACTGTAGACATGTTCCTTCATAAAGACCATAGACAGAAATCCAATATCAAGTCTGGAGGATACGGTGGCCAAGAAACAGGATCATCCCTAATCACTACGAGTTTGAGAAACCGAATATAGGCTATAAAAATAAAGTACACTCATCACAACAGTGGATACTTAGCGAAATAAAGCGATAAATGGGTCCGTAGAGCATGATAATCAAAGGAACTATCATCCTGCAACTCGAAAACGGGGACGAATTCGGCAAAATGGCATTAATATTTTTTTCAGCAAATCAGATCCAATATCATCTCCTTAACGATTGACCTTACTTTTTCATACACCCTGTATATATATAGTTTATTACAGTTATCACTTTTGTCAAATGGCACGTTGAGGCAGTTAGACTACAAAACATGAATAATGAAATGTATCTTTATTGCTGCTTTTTCTGAAAACGACGTCTTAAAATCTTCTACGTATCCTTTCTCAGAAACTGCAAGTCAAATTTGATTCATTTTTTCATATTTTACTGTACTACACCAAGTAACGAACAATCTTACTGATATGTCTTAAGACTAATTTATACTGAATGTTAAATACTCTGAAAGCGTATTATTTATCGATTGTAAATGTTGATCATTACACATAATATTTTTCATTATTGTAATGAAGATATGAGATTCTCTGTTACTTATTTTGAAACTATGGCTTCCAACACGTGTGAAATAGTTATTTATGGTACTTGTGAGGTAAGTGCAATAAAGATCACGCTCACAAGTACCATACGTAATTTTATCCATGACCATAACGAAAAATTATGTTTTATAAAAGAAAATATGTTGAAAATAAGTCCTCATGTAATCACATACCATGGCATGGATTTTAGAATCAATACGTAGGCCTATACTAGGTAGGTCATGATGTAGGAGGCCATGATTAGTGAAGAATGGTATCTAAGGCGTTGGATAAATAACAAATTATAATTAATTATATAATTTTAATATATATTTTTTCAATTTAAACGTGTATTTTCGTCTTTTTGAAGTTTCAGGGATTATTTAGAAGTGTTCACGGAACTAATGTGATTAAAATAATTTCACATTTTACTTCTGTAAACTTAAGAGGAATATTTAAACTTAACTAATCATGATGTCTGTTTAGCTCAGTTAGCTAACGCGTTTTGTTTTAAAATCCTATAAACCCAACTTCGTAGGTTCAAGTCTCCTCGCATCCCAAAAGGTAAATTATTACAAAATTTTAAAAAGATGCATATTAGATATGGATGTAATGTACAAATTACGACGTAGCAGATAGAGAAAAGAGAAGGAGATTGAGTGACATCTAGTAACTAATATATTAACTTCTTGAGTAATAGTTCAATGAAAAATGTATACGTGTGTACCCGGGTACTAGGAAAATACTAATGAACTGTGAGATAAAGTTCAAACTGTGAGGTAAAGTCTTTATCTCACTAGTGAAATAAAGTAATGTTGAATAAAAGCCTACTTTACAAACGCAAAAGTATTTAGTAAAGGCATGTTTTTCGTTATGGTCATGGATAAAAATATTTACACTTCTGCCTATATTAGTTTTGAAAGAAGGTATATTAAAAGCCAATGGTTAGAGTTAATGGAAGGAAAAAAGTACGTAGTTTCATTAATGTAACTAAAATATTCATTCAATCAGAATGAAATTCTTGTGGCATTGTGAAGTTGTCATTTTTCAACAATGTCTCTATACCAACAGCAATGTATAATAGTTTTTCCGAAACTTAGAATTTGAAATTTTGAGAGCTTGATTACCGAATGATGCGCCATGTTAATTTCTAATTAATACTTGCTTAATAATAATGATATGAAAGTATTACTATAATTTTGAAGCACAGTGCACAACCGTTTGTATTAAAATAATGGATGTTTACTTTTGAAATAATATAGCATTTAATATACCTACGTCAAATTTAATGGGCTATAACGATTTTATTTTGAGTTTATTTCTTACATGAGATGTACTGATTTCTTTAGAGAGAAATTTTATCCAGTATCTTAAAATTACTTGCACGTCGATAGTGAAATACATGAAAACTCAGTCTGTAAAAACTTATTTTTTTTCTGCAAGTATTCGTAGGATCTATAGTTACTCTCGGAATCTTTATGACTTACAAAAGTCGTCTAGCCTATATGGAGCTAGTAAAAACCACTCGAAGAAGTCGATTGGTTGAAAGAGGATTACTGTATTTGCAATAAAACTATGTCTAGTCCACGGCTGTGGAGTAATGGTTAGCATGCTTCTCCGTGAAAGAAACGGACCCGGCTTCAAATCCTGGTTGAGACAAGTTACCTAGTTCGGATTTTTTTTCCAAGATTTTCCCTCAACCTATTAAGAGCAAATGCTGGGTAACTTTCGGCACTGGATCATGGACTCATTTCGCTGGCATTATCACATCATCTCGTTCTGACGCTAGATAATCGTAGCAGTTGACAAAGCGTTGTCAAATAACCAATTTAACTGTGGCTAAGTCGAAAATGCCACCCTTTTTCATGCTTTATTTGTTATTGTACGCATGTTTTATACAATTAGTAGGAACATTTTTATAACAAAATTGCCTACTATTTTACAACTTCCCCTTTCCTTTAATCAGGGTTGTAAAAGAAATTAACCAGAAGTAAAAATTCGTTTCCACAGTCAGTTGTATGTACTGCAATACTTATAATCTCATTACATGTTTTTAACCAAGACTTAAGTTATTTTATTTATATAGTATTTCATGTTGCTTCTTAACTGTAGTTCGTAATTTAGCTGTCGAATTTGTTGGGGACTTAGGTTCGATATTCAGAGAGTAGAGAAGAGGACGTGCGTAATGTTTCAGGCTTGAGCGTTACGTCTTCAGCAGGATTATACTGTACAATTCATACATTTTCACATTTTCCTGAAGACTATTATTGATACGCTGATTTGATTATTTATACGACACACACTTTCTATTCTCTTCATTTTATATTTTTCTCAGTCATATTTTTGTGCAGGTTATTTGGTATATATATTTTTTATATTTAAGGGTATAATTGCATGCATATTAAAGCATTAAATTCCTAGCCCTTGTTATCTCGATAGAGATATTTGATTAATTTTCCTTTTACTAATTATATTTTGTCTTTCTGTCCTTGAATATATTTTTTTCTACTTCCTCCATAATTTGACATTAGAATCAACAATTAAAGTAAGTCCACTAAACAGCGAGCAGTCATTTCCTGGGAACTCAGATGTAAATATTAGCCAGTAGGGGCCATATTCATAGACATTCTTAGCGCGGGCTTCCGGTGGATGATCAGCGAACTAATGTTTTTCGTATTCATAAACCAGTGTTAGCGATATGATAAGGTATGAATCCTGTACAAGTAATCAGACGATAGTCGGGGCTAGTTTAGCACGCTCGTAGCGCGGGCTAGCGAAATGTCTATGAATAGCATCCTAGTTGTTTTCCCTTAGTTTGCAATGTGATGCGAATCATTTCTGCTGTTTCTCTTCTTTGATCCCATGTGACAGAAATTAACAATTTGGCTGAAGCTGATAGGTGAATCAACAACCTATTGTCTGAGGTAGTGTGATTCATTTCCTTCGTACGTGATGAAGAAGGTGATGCGGCAGGACCATTTCCAAACACACCCAGATACCTAAATGTTTTTATTAATCACACCTTGTGCATTACTGTTACGTTGTCTGCATTGAAATTATGAGAAGGGAGAGATGATATTCGGGGTATTCCCAACACGATGGCAGGAGACCGTAACAAGCTATCAGGTATATAAATACGTGTAAGGTTGATGATGATATTGAGGAGAATGTACAGTATATGCATGTAAATGTACATAATATACATCTAATTTTGAAACTTCAAGTCAATATCGTATTTTATAGTGAAAGCTGACAAGAAAACTTGAGGATCATCATATCTAGAGCCCGGATTTCCATGCACTATCAAATCTCATGCACTATACATGCATTCATGTAATGTCATATGATAAAATATGTACAATGAAGCGAAGAAACATTAAAAATATGTAATATCAAAATTGAATTCTACATATGTTACGTTTTTATTTTTATTTCTAAACAACGTACTATAACTAATTTCTCAAAAATTTCTTTACTTAAGCTCATGTGTTTATCTGAAGCACATTCTTGAACACAGAAAACGATCATTCTACGTGACAAGAAGTGACAGATGCTTGCTTTAAGCGAAGAAATTTGGGACAAAGTGAGGTCGAACTGAGATATTTTGCATTTCCGCATGATCATGACTCCACTAGGAATCGAACCAATCGAAACCGCGACTTTCCGACTTTGCAGCGTTACACCTTAACCGCGACGCTATCGCGCACCCCAAATTCACACGTACTTACGTCTGTATTACAGCTATCACAATACACTACATCACCGTTCGTCTTCAGAAATATTCCTTTCCTTCAATACATTTTGATACAAGATATCTTTTTGCAATTCTAACAGAAGCTATAGCAACACTTCACAATTCGACATAAAAGTAAGGGGTCTTTACTGAATTGCAGTTTGCAAGCATGATGCTTCTGCCTTCCTTTCTTTCAATATTTTGACCTCAGGCTTGTAACCAGCGACAGTTGGGGTTGGAATTTCCAGTGTAACAAAGAAAGATTTTAGTGGAAAATCCAAAGACTAGTTGTCAAGCAGGATACCACGTTTTTATATAAGCTTGTTACACTTCTAAAACTTTGCAAATATTCGTTTTATGACATATCGATTCCAAATAACCGTACTTTTTCCGTGCATGTTTCCATGTTTTGGCCCTTTTTTGGTAATAAATTCATGCATAATGCATATTCTGAAGATTTTAGATTTAATAGCATATATTCAGACTTTTACATTGCATATTATGTCCTTTTTCTCGTTTTAGTGCATATATTATGTTAAATTGCATAATAGTGCTTTTTATGAATGTTGCTTCGTAGAATCTGGTATTTCCACGTTATTTAGAAAAAAATAAAAGAAAGCTTCCGATAACCATGGTCTTCGTCGTGTTTGCATTTATCTTCACCTCACACTGCTCACAGCTGTCATTTAGCTCCAATAGCATATATCCCTTAGTATTGCATCCTCTTCTGCTAACAACGTCACATCATCAGCATACCTTAATTTTTTGTGATACTTCTTCAATAATATATTTGTGTAATCGTTCAATCTTATAGATTTTAAATTCAGAAAAGAAGGGTGATCAGTACATTTAAGCAGATTTTGATTATTATTTTTGTTAAAAAAATTAGAGGATATGAAGGAATTTTTTAAGTTCTAATCCATGCAATAATGCCATATTAGATGATGGGCTTAAAAAGAGCTAAATAAACAGTATGTAAAATACTGATGGATAAAATATGACGAAGAATCACACATTTATAAACTGTTTTACGTAATCTGCTGCATGGATAAAAGATATGAGAAACAATTCCGGATTTTCAATCATGTTGCGTAGATACTTCGCAACTTCAGCTTTTTTCAAGGGAAGGCATTTTCAATTAAAATTAGAACTACAATAAAATTATGTTTTACTAAACTTAAATTACTATGTTGATTCAAAGATTATTGACCAAAAGATGCTAAAAAGAGAGAGAGAGAAATAAAGGGAGAGCGAATAATAATGAGAGAGAGAATAATAATGTTTTTTTAGTACTGAACGAAAGGAAATTAAAATCAAACCAATATTTAATTATATTTATATCTATGTTAGCATTTTTATAAATTTTATTTCACGAATAACTACTAAATATGACTACTTTGTCATCTGTATATGGAAGTATGGAACTTTGAGCTATTACAGATTTTAAAATGAAGTTAATCTGAATCTTTCATTAAATTAGTTTATTTTTCATAACGTAACAAATAATACTTTGCCTACATATTCTCTTCTCTTCTTTGTTACTTTCATCGCCTTTTATCCTTCTTCAAAATCGCGTACCCACATTTCTAGATTGCTATATCATAAACACTATCTTAAAGTATCAGGTTAAAACAAATACAAATCCCACGACACTGTGTGCATTTGAAAAAATAAAATAAAACTGACAAGTAAATCTGTCAAATAAATATTTAAGGAACAATCACCACTTATGCAAGAAAAATTAATTTATAATTTACTTGCCTCTTGTTACTTGTCATTTCTAATGTGGAAAGCTTTAAAATACCGCGAATTTTTTAAATAAGATTTCTTTTAATAAAAATTACAGCACATATTAATCATGTTGATGAGTCGTTGTAGTGCATATAAGATTATGATTCTCTACATACAGATTAATAAGTTAAAGTTTTAATTAAAACCTCCAATTCCTTCGAAAAATTTAATTAATTTTATTTTTAAAATATACAAGAATTAGAATAACTCTTCTCGTGTTCTCAGCCAGGTGAGTTGGAGATTAGATTCCAAGCTTTCGACGGCTAGCTCTGCCATCTTCTTCAGGGACTTCATCCTGAAGAAGATGGCAGAGCTAGCCGTCGAAAGCTTGGAATCTAATCTCCAACTCACCTGGCTGAGAACCCGAGAAGAGTTATTCTATATCAAACGCCGGGAAAGCCTCAAGTTATACAAGAATTGTCATTGTCATATAATACATAATATGGAACACTCAACTACTGCTTTTAATAGAAATCAAAAGAATTACAAAATAACATACTTTCTTTACAAATTATTTCAATATACAAGGCCGAAACAACTTTTTACAATACAGTAAGACATACTTGAATGATTTCTCAAGATAAAAATTATATAACAAACTGGAAAAAAATGTCATCAGGAAGATCATAACATACCTAACGAAATTATTTAGGATAATAAAGTTCCAACTCATCCTGAATTTAACAACATACAAGTCGATACAAAGACAACAAATTTAAATTTCACATCTCATAAAAGATCCTTTTCCTATCTGGAAGGAAATATAACCAGTCCCTTCAAATTTCCTACAATATTTACTGCAAAGAAGAAAAATGTCACACTCTTGAGAATGGACCTATAGTACGGGTTGTCGTACCACTTCTCCACATTTGTGTTGCCATCTTTGTTGTTGTTCCCCATGGTTCTGGAAAAGAATCGAAACAGTAACAAGACTAATCATTACTTTCTACTTTTTGAGTATGTTTATCATTGAAAAAATAATTATATGATTTCCTTGTCCATCTATAATCTTTCACATTAATTATTACATTAAAATTGCTAGAAATGTTTAACAACAGAATCCTATCTTATGGTACAAAGTATGAGAAGAAGTATTGAGAATGTACAAACAAATTATGTAGATATTTTTTGGGGAAATACACATTGTCAGTGTCCCAAATACAGCAGAACAAGTTGTCTTGGACCTACCATCTACTTGTGTACTGCGATTTTCTCCTAAGTGAATGGACTAATTTTCTTTATATTCAGTATCTAAAAGTCAATTTATTCGTGACTGATTCACATAAAATGTAATACTTTTTAGTTAAAATTAATGTCTTATTTGAAGTCAAAGACACAATGACAAAACACATCAAAAATCTTAGACGGTTATAATCGAAAAATTTTTACGTAACAAAAACCGGCTAATAAGGTGGTGATATTAATATTGATGGAAAAAGATTTTCAAAATTGAAATGAATAATTACTACTGTAGATATAACTTTGTAATATTCTTATCCCCTGTATCGGTGCTTCTTTTATCATGATTTCCTCGAATATGTCGACGAAATATGAATTTTAGGGTTAATATTTCTTTAAAATATCAGGATACGGCATACAAAATTAATATTATGCACAACAACATATAGAAATCTAGTTATTAATTTTAATTGTCACAAATTTCTTGATATTTTAAATATTATAATTATATAAGTAAAAATGTTCCTTAAACAGTAGGCCTATATCCAATTATTACTTAATATCAGTTTACACATATAAAGAAAGAAAGTATTGAAAAGTACTCTGACTAATCCAGAAACCGGGGAAAGTTCAATCTCAAGTAGCAAATCTTACACCGGGTTACAGCACTTAACTATCCTATCCTATCTCGTGTTCCGAGTGGACAAATACACTTAAAACATTCTGCAATATTCCTGGGAGGAGCCAGCAAACAACGCTTTGCCGTCAGCCTGGCTGTAAAAATATCGAGACCCTTGGCCATGTACTAGGGTTTTGATCAAAGGGAGAACTCTTCGTAACACACAACGCAGAGTGCGTTCGTCTATTTCTACAGCCCTATCGAAAGCTAAATGGCAGGAGTATAAAAAATCCATTGCGTTTCAACCGATAGCAGCCACCGACGAGCTAATATTTTTTTTATTAGTAGATTATTTTACGACGCTTTATCAACATCTTAGGTTATTTAGCGTCTGAATGAGATGAAGGTGATAGTGCCAGTGAAATAAGTCTGGGGTCCAGCACCGATAGTTAGCCAGCATTTGCTCAGATTGGGTTGAGGAAAAACCCCCAGAAAAACCTCAACCAGGTAACTTGCCCCGACCGGGAATCGAACCCGAGCCACCAGGTTTCGCGGCCAGACGCGCTAACCGTTACTCCACAGGTGTAGACTCGAGCTGATATTGTAGCGATCGACAGAAAGAGAGAAAGAGGTCTTATTTCGGATCCCACCGTGAGAATGGAGCAACACACACAACAAGTGAACGACGAAAAGGAGACAATTTATCTCCCCTCACTTCAGCATGGGAGGTAAGGGTCTTCTTTTTGGTGCTCGGGGAAGATGTTTTAAATTTACCAATAATTATTTGAAATATCTAGGTACTGCAACATGGTATTGAAAAGTCTCCAAATTCTTAAGAATTCTATACTTACATTAAATACTCATTTGTTAGCAAATTTTATTATAGTTATTATAGTTAAGGCTGGTTCACAATAAACCGGGAATGAGAACCAGAACGAGAACGGGAAGTGGACGCCGTGAATGTGAAGATTTGTGATTCAGAATAAACCGAAACAGAAACGACTATGCATATCAATAACGATATATTATAAAGTCGACATTAAGCAATCTGATATTATTTGTGTACAATTAACCAATGGCGTTCTCTCATGAGTACAAGCCAGCCACCATAAACACAGGTTAACCATCTTCAAAATTTGTGACACAGAATATGTAAGAATTCAATTTGGTCGTATACACACGCAGCATATCGATAGTCTAGATCAACGGTTATCAGAACATTGCACCCTCGGGCTAGCGTCTAAGCCGTGTACAAGACACTGCCCTAGCGTGCATTCGTGGTTGCTGGCGGGTATGCTGTCTCCCTAATTCTTGTGTACGACTGAGCATATTTCCTTACCTCCCATTTCAGCGAGTGCTGACGACCACTGATCTAGATCTAATACCACGTATGTAATTTTTCCAAAATTTTCAGGAGAGACATAAAACTGTTTATTATAACTATTTGAATCACTGAAAATCACAGTAATCGGTAAGAATACTACATTTTTACTGATTATTGTGTTTTTCAGTGGTTCAAATAGATAGACTAGGCCTATATGAATAATAAAAAGTGTTATGTCTCTGCTGAAAATTTTGTAAAAATCACATACGTGGTATTAGATCTAGGCCATCGATATATTGAAAGCGATTCTACTGAATTTCTTAGCCAGACATGATGCAAGAAGAAGAAATTATGTCACGGCCTCCTTACAACAAAATATACGACGGCAAAATAGCTTTATGATGACAACAGAAAGAATCTAGTAGGCTGTGATCGAAAACGAGAACGACAAAGTTAAAACTTCGCCAAGTTTCACGTTCCCCTTTCCGGATTCCGGCAAGCTTCTCGTTAATTTTGAACGCTTACATTTAAATGTGTAGGCTATTTTAACAATTTTTCCGTTCTCGTTGTCGTTTCCGTTCCCGATTTATTGTGGTAAAAAAGGTAAAGGTATCCCCGTAACATGCCATGAAGGCTTTTGGGGGGCATGGAGGTAGAGCCTCATGGTTTCCATGACTTCGGCACTAGAAAGAGGTAGTGTGTCGGCACCACGCTCTGACCGCCTTTTACCCCCGGGAAAGACCCGGTACTCAATTTTATAGGAGGATGAGTGAATCTCGGGGCCGTTCTGAAAGTTTGGCAACGAGAAAAAAATCCTGTCACCACCAGGATCGAACCCCTGACCTTCCAGTCCGTCGCCAGCAGCTCTACCAACTGAGCTAATTGTGGACCAGGCTTAATTTTGGCATAATGTGGAATCGTTAATGCAGGTACATCCCGAGGTTTCTCTAAAAAAAAGTATGAGTATATCAGACTGAGCTTAAGAGTGTTAAAGACCTCCGGCGTCAAGTTAATGGGTGACCACACAGCGGCGCGCCGTGGAGACGAGCTTTCCTCCAGGAACTGAGGAACCGGAAACAAGCACTTTTCCAGAGAGCTAGCCCGACCTTGACCATGTCATGGAGTGTGTGAAGATGTCGATAGCTATTGGCAAGGTCGCGCGATGACCTCCAGCCCTGGATCCGCTTGCCCGTGGCCCTGACCTCGAGTGTGATATGGCTTTGATATACGTGTATCCTGTTCGTGGCAGGTTCCGGCTCCGCCGCGCTCCTGTTCCGCTGTGGAGGTTCCCTCATCAACGACCGCTACGTGCTCACGGCGGCGCACTGCGTCACCGGCCTGCCCGGAGGACTCCAACTGTGAGTAGGCCTACCCCACGATGCAATTCCCATATATTCTTATTTAAAATTATTATTACTTACTTGCAAATGGCTTTTAAGGAATCCGGAAGTTCATTGCCCTCCTCACATAAGCCCGCCATTGGTTCCTATTCTGAGCAAGATTAATCCAGTCTCTAGCGTCATATCCCACCTCCCTCAAATTCATTTTTATATTATCCTCCCATCTACGTCTCGGCCTCCCCAAAGGCCTTTTTCCCTCCGACCTCCCAACTAACACTATATCTATTTCTGGATTCCCCCATACTTGCTATTCTGAATTTAATGTTTCTAATTACAGTAGAATCCCGATTATCCGTCACCCTATTAACCGATTGGCGGATTATCCGACTGTCTTTCTCTCGCTCCTTTTTTTTTACAGAAACATATGAAGTAGATAGCCTACTATTGTATGTTATATTAGTATATGTATTTTTTCTACAGAGTGTTATTACAACCATTTACACTTACACAGTTTTGGTCTACTGTTTGAGTTCCCGTACTCTACAACTTCTATATAAAATGAATTTCATAAGTGTCAAAAGAAACTTGTTGTGCTAAGTATCGAACAAAATACAAATAATTAAGTGGTTTGGGGATAGAGAAATTGTGGGTCATCTCACATCACAATACGAGAATGGTGTTACAACTGTGCACGATTTAATAAAAATCAAGGATAAAGTGTATACAGTATGTAAATCTACAACATGAGACCTTTACTATTCCTATATTTCCGCTGACAGCCATTAAAAGTTTTCTTACCCCTTAAAATACGTCGTTGATATCCGAACTTAAATTAATGAACTTCTGATTCACTATCAAGCTTATTAAACACAAGACCACGCAGAAAATCACGGAAATTCAGTGTTATTCACTTAATTTGCAAAAATATTTTATGGTACGGATTATCCGAGTTTCTCGATTAACCGTTCAGTCAATCGCCTTCATTACCACGGATAATAGGGGTTCTACTGTATGTCAGGTGAAGAATACAATGCGTGCAGTTCTGCTTTGTGCAACTTTCTCCATTCTCCTGTAACTTCATCCCACTTAGCCCCAATATTTTTCTAAGCACCTTATTCTCGAACACCCTTAACCTCTGTTCCTCTCTTAAAACGAGAGTCCAATACGACATAGAAAAAAGTTCTTCCAGTTTTCTTAATCATGGGTTCACGTCTTGCTTGCCAGAGCGACGGTTCGACTGGGGGAACTGGACGAAAGAACAGATCCCGACTGTTCCAGTACAGAGTGCGCGGATCCGGTGCAGGACTTCGTCCCCAGTGCCGTCGAAGTGCACGAGAGGTACGACAGTCCCAAGTTCAGGAACGACGTCGCCCTCATCCGCCTTGACCGACCAGCCATCATCACAGGTGAGCGGAGTTCACTACATCGTATCGCACGCAACGGATATTTAAATGGAGTGCGTTCACTGTAATGACTCTACCTTATCGCATCATCGGACTGCACATCAGCCACAGATCACAGACAGATAGCAGCTGTTTAAAACATATGATAGGTTCTAACTTGTCACATGATCTCCTACACTTCTTTTAAAAGGAAAGGATCAAATTCTGAAGTGCGGCATTGACATTGAAAACAGATGAGTTTTGAGATTAGGCCTAATAATCACGAGTGATAGCGAAGAAGAAGAATAATTTGTAATTGCTTCACGCTTATTAACTGAAGAGGAAGAAACTAAACAGATATTGATTACATAATATATAAGAAACGACTTGATTACTGTAATGGGGATGCCTCAAATTATTCATTCTTTGTATTTTTCTACAAGCGAAATAAATTTTCCGTCTTGCATTTTGGCACGACACTGAACATGGTACAACATAATATTACAGTTAAACAATTACAATTAATCTAGCATAATGGTTAATTACACTGTACTGATATTAATTGAAATAATGTGTAAAAACGTTAGTTATAAATGAAACATTTACGGAATCTTGGCTTTGACTTTCAACCGATCGCAGATCAGTCAGTGACGTCATATTGTTTTGGTCTAGTACTGTTCTTGGCTTGGATAGACATTAGGCGTTCGGAAATTTAACTGATTTTTCAACGATCCTTATTTAGCCTAGGCCTATACACTTATTATAATTAGGGTTCAGGTATGAGTAATTTATTTTGTACCGGTACTATTATTTTCAGTGGCCGATCTGTGTGGCGCAAGCGACAGAGGCACGGAATGCCCTCATTAAATGATAAGCACAGGAACGCCATATCGTAGCAATTTGTGAAAACACTCGGATAATGGAAAAAATGAAACGGAACATCTCCACTGAGGTCTATATGGTAAAATGCTAATTTTTCCACCAATCTTTATTTAATTTTTTGGTCAAGGGAAAATACAGTATTAAAATAAAAAGTGTTTTTGTGAAAGACTAATATTTTCCCTGGACCAAAAATGCAGTATAAATGGAGTAAAATTAGTATTTTACGTCGAGCATATTAAAATTGTGGTAAAACAGTTAAGAGTCTACACATTACCGTCGCTCACTGGAGATTTTATTTTCTACCAATGCCTCTACTGCTTGGTCCGAAGGACTGTGAGTTCGAGTCCCGCTCCGAGCATCGATGTTTGTATTAATTTAAGAAATAAGGAAATAGAAAAGGAAAACTATGAAACAAGAAGGAGAAAGTTAGAGTTGTGTGGACACTTAAACATAATAAAAGTTTTAGTATAGATTAAAGAAAGAAAAATGAAAAAAAAAAAAGCTAATAAACACATTTCTCCTCATATGAATATTTACATACGATTAATAAAGTTCAATACAAAATCAAGTACAACTTCTAACGCGGTTTACCTCACCGCCTTAGAAAACTTACACCGTTCTTTCTAGCAGGAGACCTTTGCCCTTCACGGGATAGAATAGTATATCTTTATCTTTTATCTTATTAACTTAGAAAGTAGAAAAGAATAACATTTTAATTTTAGATTTATAAATAATTGTAGAATGCACAATTAAGGATTGGTTGCATTAAAATGTCACTGTTATCTTGACTTGTATATTAACACATATTTTGTACAGAATTGTAGTCTTAAGTAATGATGTACTATAAGAGAAAATGTAATAACAAACTTTTTTGCTTAGCTTACGTCAGCCCAATATGCCTGCCCTTCGACTCTCTCAGGAATAAGACGTACACCGGCTTGGTGTCTCTCGTAGCAGGCTGGGGAGCTACCGATATAGGTAACAAATCCACTATTCTTTTAATAATGAAAAATAACATTACTCGACAAAATATGTATGATGTCTTCCTCTGAATTATCAGTCACCATGCATAAAACCGTTGCTACAACAATCGACATTGTTACGAGTAAAATTTCACTGAATACTGAAGAACTGGAAAAAGTTTAGATATGAAATCGTTGAGAAAACAATCAACTGTGCTCCTTTTAGATACTAATCTTTGATGAGGAAGTAAATTACTCTAATATAATTTACATACAAATTTCATAGTTAATTTCTTCCAAAACACAAAATAAATTAATGATACAAAATAAACCTGAAGTGCAATTAAATATTTAGCCAATTTTATACTTTATAAAACACATAACATTCATGTAGTATTTTTTCGAGTAACAGTGTTCTTCATTTACTTCACACTACTTTATTTTTTCCTGGCGCCTTTCTGCCAAAGTATTTTTTTTTTATGCAGCCATGCGGAGAATGAGTGATGTGGAAATCCCGCCATGAAGGCATTTAATATCGCAAAATAGAATAGTAAGAATACATCAAGACGTACAAGGTGATTCATAGAATGTGAAATCCAATTCAGAAATGGATTCATGACCTAAAAACATAAAGACCAATCTTAGATTCGAAATAATAAATTATAGATTTCAAATAGTAGTTTTTTTTTCTCGGACACATGTGAGTTTTAAAACTTTACAAATTTATGAATTTTAAACAACATAAACATGCCTAGAATGCTATCATTTGTACAAAATTTGGTGACATTAGGGCTAATAGTTTTGAAATTATATTTGTTAAACTTTTATTTATTTAAAAAGGCTCCTTACAACAAAATTTTCAAAAATTTCAGTTCATATTGGTTCAAAAGCTTGAAAGTAGTCATGGGAATATAAATTAATTAGCTTTTTGAGCTCAGTCTAAATAGAGAGTCAAAATTAATTTTAAGTGTTTTTTCTTAATTTTTCACTATTATTTGATCAGTGTTCCCTTAAGTTTATTTAAATACACGCTTACACATCTGTGGTCATATACGTTGGGTATATATCAGTAGACCGTTTTTACTATTGTCGTGTGTAGGGTTGCCAACCCTCCCACATCTCCCGGAATCTATCATATTTGGTCCTAATTTTTAACAGTCTCCTGGCTCCCGTATTTTTCTTCTCTTCTAGTGTTTTTCTCTCTTACTTCTGCATAATGTAAACATCATTATTGTAAACATTTCATTTTGCCGTGAATTATGATTGTTTATATGATGACTTTTGTTGTTCAAGAGATGCATTAAAACGTGCAGTCTTTTTATAAGCTAATGCTTGCCATTAATAGGTTTCAGTGCTCACCCATTTAAACTCAAACAATATTAATACATGGGTCATTCGATAATTTTATTATAGTCACGTCGCTCTAATTTCCGGCAGCCAATCACGTTGCAGGTCGGCTACATTTAAACGTGTGCGTCTTGTGATTCGCTGCTGAAGACGTCATGCATTGCCTAAGCCTGGATAAATACTTAATATAATCGCCCGCCATTTTGGCTCTTTCGTTGGCGTTCGCAGAAAGCACATGAGGACGTTATTTGCCGCTCAATTATTTGCTGAATTACAGTGCGTTTGATTTATTATAATAGGAGCTACGACATGATAATGTTTAACGGTGTGGCAAATAGATCCCTCGTCTGGTAGCTCGGCAACGAAAGAACAAAGATGGCGAACGATACTACCTACCTAAACTTTATAGAGCCTTGACTTCCTAAAACGTAAGCAAAGAGGAGGAGACACGCCGGGAATAACAGCGTCGCAATGTGGCACTATCAGTGGTAATTTTTTATTGAGTTATTTTACGACGCTGTATCAACATCTAGGTTATTTAGCGTCTGAATGAAATGAAGGTGATAATGCCGGTGAAATGAGTCCGGGGTCCAGCACCGAAAGTTACCCAGTTGCTCGTATTGGGTTGAGGGAAAACCCCGGAAAAAACTGACGTTACTCCACAGGTATGGACTCAGCGGTAAATAACGTAAGCTAATAACAATGAGAAAGAGGAGCATCTGATGTGTGTTATCTGTGAGCTTGAAGACAATAATCTTATTAATAAGATATTTGTAGTGAGTTTAATTTGTAGACTGTTATCTGTAATGCTCTAAAATGTTCAGCAAATACGAACACAGATGCCTCATTTAAATTCAGATTGCAAGAGGTAAGAATGCCTCTCAGAATACTTTAATTCAAATGTTGCCATTAATTTTCGAACGATTCATGTATTATAAATTTGGAAAACTGACTAGTTTTATTCTAAGCAATAGCCGTACCCGTGCGCTCCGCTGCACCCGTTAGAAATAAATATAAAGTAATTACATAATTAAAATAGGACATTTGATCCAGGGAACATTCATGTCTGATAGAAGGATAAATCGTTTAATATATTACTTAATTTAAATTGCATCCAAATAATTAAAATGCGATCATTTTGGTCCAGAGACCACTCATTGGTGCAATGACAATTCCTTTAACATGATTATAATTTTTATTACATGCAACCATAGTTTAATGAACATTGACATCATTTAGATTTAATGTCTATACTTTATTTTACTTGTTTAGGTTTCCATTGAATTATGGTAATAACTTAATTTTAACCCTTCTTTTCTACGTATTCAGTAAATGGCGTTTGGCCCACTATGGTTCTGAACCCTTCAAATAACTTAAATTATATTATATTATATTATATTATATTATATTATATTATATTATATTATATTATATTATATTATATTATATTATATTATATTATATTACATTATATTATATCAGAAGTTGCTGTAATAACATTATAGCATTATTTGCATCTAGAGAAACTACACTTTCTAATGGTGAAATAATAATTAATTATACAAATCGGTTAATTTAGCTTCCGATATTACTTCATACAAACACAGAAACATTCTCTGTAGGTTATCTTTCATAGCTTTCGATTGTTGCTGTCCAAGGCCCCTTATAGACGAAGTCATTCGTTTTTTATTTCATTATACGGCCTTAGATGGCAGTTATTTTAATTTTAAAACTCATTTATCTCATTAAATATCAGTCCTATCAAAATTTTTGAAGGAATAAAACTTATCGCAAATTAGTTTTAAAGAAACGTTTGTTATGTAACATTTTTCACAGAAATCAATAATAAGCGAGATATTTCGATTTATTTAATTCAGGCCCCCTTATAACCCCCCTTTTAAATAATGTATTTTGAATGCCATATAGCCTAAAATCTAAGTTACAACGAACTTAATTTATATTCCAATTTTCATCGAAATCCGTTCAGCCATTATCGCGTGAAAAGGTAACAAACATACAGACAGATACAGACAGACAAACAAAAATTTCAAAAAAGCGATTTTCGGTTTCAGGGTGGTTAACTATATATGTTAGGACCAATTATTTTTGGAAAATCGAAAATTACCAGAAAAATTTCGGCTACAGATTTATTATTAATAGAGATAAAGAGGATATTTCATCTCTTGATCAATAATTGGATAGGTATTCCAAACAGGAGCATGACACATCTATTCAAATCAGAGCTGCAGATTGTAGTCGACTTCAACTATTACGCGAGGCAAAATCTTTCTCAAAATACTCTTAATTTAAGCCTAGCTGCCAAAGTACAGAATAAAGTTGTTATCTTTCCTACGGAGTATTCAGCTCTGTTTCGCAGGCGGAGTGATGGTCGTTGCCGATAGGCGGGCTGCTTGCAAACTGTTATGTAGCTTAAACGTGACACTCCATTACAGCCAGGAGAACACTGTAGATAAAAAAAGCGTTTTCCATTGACGGATGTTTCGAAATATGTATTCATGTGGAAATAGTGAGGGGAAAAATGAAGTTTACTCTACTGAATTTATTTAATTCGTTCATATTTTATTAGGAATGGAGAAGATCCAATCGAAATTTCTCAACACGCAATCATTGTTGCATCCATCTTCAAATATTTATTTAAACTCAATTCATGATTTCGTTTTTGTTTTACAAACGTCTAACTGTATAGGCTAATTTAATAACTCTGATAATAAACAGTATGCTCAAACAACAGAAGTTGTAAAAACTTCAAAAATAAATAAAACTTCAACAGGTCCAGTTCGATTAAGAACATAATATTATCATTGCGGTATTTGTTGACAAACTAAGAGAAAATTATGTATTAATAAAACATACGGTATATTTTATTGCAATTCTTTATAGAGTAATATCGACGAATACTGCATATTTCTTGTAAAATAAATTATAGGAATGCGCAATATTAAGGAACTAAATTTTAAAGATATAATTTTTTCTGCCATAAAATTAAATTTCATATACACACATAACATTTAGGGTATAAGAAAAATATGGATTTTAAGAAAGTATTTATTTGCAGACCGTTATATTCAAGCGATACAATATCTCACTGAAATTAACTAGAGATCTGCGATCAATGTCATCTTTCTACATTGAAGAACCTAGTTCGATTTTAGATTACAGTAAAAGGAAATAGTGAGAAATAAATGGTGTTAGGGTCCACTGCTGTGAGTTATAGTTATCATGTCTGGCCGTGAAACGAACGGGCCCGGGTTCAAATCCTGGTTGGGACAAGTTACCTGGTTGAGGTTTTTCCGAAATCCATTAAGAGCAAATACTGTGTAACTTTCGGCGCTGGACCCTGGACTCGTTTCGCTGGCATTATTACCTTCATTGCACTCAGACACTAGGATAACCATCGCAATTGATAAAGAATCATAAAATCTCTCAATTAAAAACACTGTGTTAGGGTACATTTTATCATGGTGCTGCCCCTTCATTGAAGACATTCAACAATCTCAACTTGAGTAATCATCCGTCTTCAGAACTCGTGTGCTTTATATCTTCATTTGAATCCCAACTTGCTCACATGGCTAATAAATGTTTTCTATTGTGCACATCACAAATAGTCCATTACTTACGGGCTTTTAAGGAACCCGGAGATTCATTGCCGCCCTCACATAAGCCCGCCATTGGTCCCTATCCTGAGCAAGATTAATCCAGTCTCTACCATCATATCCCACCTCCCTCAAATCCATTTTAATATTATCTTCCCATCTACGTCTCGGCCTCCCCAAAGGTCTTTTGCCCTCCGGCCTCCCAACTAACACTCTATATGCATTTCTGGATTCGCCCATACGTGCTACATGTCCTGTCCATCTCAAACGTCTGGATTTTATGGTCCTAATTATGTCAGGTGAAGTATACAATGCGTGCAGTTCTGCGTTGTGTAACTTTCTCCATTCTCCTGTAACTTCATCCCTCTTACTCCCAAATATTTTCCTAAGAACCTTATTCTCAAACACCCTTAATCTCTGTTTCTCTCTCAAAGTGAAGTCCATAGCGCAGGGAGCTACATAGGTGAGAAATTGTCGTTATGCAAGGTGTGACAGAAACAATCAAACGACATCCCTATATTTTGGTCTTGGTCGGTAGTTTGATGCTTACTTACTGGATATGAAGTTTTCGGGTTCAAACTCAGATGAAGAATGTGGACTTTTCCTCACAGCATAATTTCTCAGCTATATCTTGTCCACTTAAAAATCTGAAGACATAATGAGTCAAATTAACACCCAAGTGGCAGGTGTGTAGTCATAAATAAAATAGTGCTAGGACACTTCGAGAAAAGTTTAATAATAATAATAATAATAATAATAATAATAATAATAATATATGAATTATTATTATGAATATATAATATAGGCCCTATATGAATTATTATTATTATTATTATTATTATTATTATTATTATTATTATTATTATTATTATTATTATTAGTCTACTTATTAGTAAAGCCGCTGCTATTATAAATACTTTTAATCCATACTTATAAAATACAAAGTTGAGTACAACAATTATTATTTTAAGAAATAAAAGTACAGAAGCAGGGTGCTTCCATGTACCGGGGCGGCGCTCTGGCATGACTAGACTCCTGGCAAGTGGGCATTGTTTTGTCCCAACCTCAACCTGTAAATCAAGTAACTGCCAGTCCCATATCTTACAAGTGACTATGTGACGAGAAGGATTCCCACTTCTGCTACCAAACAGCACTGACAACCTAGTTAGCCTATTACAAAATATTTGAGTAGAAATTAAAAGTTGCTAAATTACTATTTTATCGTTGGAGAACATTTTATTCCTATCGCTAATGGAACTTTAAAAAGTCGTTAAATTATATTTAAACAATTTAAACTTTTAATTCATTTTTCGCTGAAAAATTATAAAAAAATAGCCAGATAAGAAAAAAATCGCTAAATTGGCAACACTGCTTCACAAGATATTCCGTTCTGTGAAACAGGTGTTGCCATAAAATTTAAGTTCAAAGTAAAACTAACATCGAGTATTTTGTAGGAGCAAATATTTTGTAACTGTAAATATTTTTGAACAATTGTTATTTTGGAACGAAGTATTACAAGGTGGCTAGTTTTTTTAACAGTTCCAACTAAGAACTGCTCGAAAACAACTCACGTTATTTTTTCTCCACCACTACTCTTCATTGATAATCAATAATTGAGAGGACTGATTGTCCATACCCGGCATGTGATTCACAATATTACAAAACACTCTGATGCGTGACTGGCTGCTGAAGATTGTGCGGATGTTAGTCATACGGGAGAAATATACTACCGATACATGACCGGAAAAGAACGACGATTAGTGTAATTTCCACGATAATCAAACTTAATTGTAATAAATAGTGAATGTAGGTTAATAGAAACCACGACAGTTGGACAGAACGACAGTAGAGGCAGGCGTTCACTACATCGCATCGCACTCCTCGGACGAATCGCACGAAACGGATATTTAAAGTGGAGTTCGTTCACTGTAGCGGCTCTACCGCATCGCCTCATCGGATTCTCTATCAACTGTTTGGTTTAAAACATAATGTCGTACGGCATTGACATTGAAAACAGAGGAATTCTGAGGTTAGGTTTATTAATTCTGAGTGATAGCCAAAAAGAAATTTTAATTGTTTCATGCTTATTAATTGAATAGGAAGAAACGAAAGAGATATTGGTTACATAATACGAGGCGCATCCATAAAGTAACTTTCCCATTCATCCCACAGCTAGCAAACCATATGTTGCGCGAAGCGACTGCGTGTACGTGATACAATAATGTCCTGGCATGGCGCATGCGCTAGCGGAACTTCCCAAGTGCTCTCAGTAGCTTCGTTGCACTGGTTGAAGATGGACGCTCCTATTCCAGCTCCCGCAGCGTGTTAAGTGCGATCAGTGATAAAGTTTTTGAATGCACAGGGCATAGCGCCGATTGAAATTTATCGTCAACTGTGCCAGGTCTATTGGCCTAACGTCATGAGCAAGCAGATGGTTGGCCTCCCACTGCGCTCCTCGTCATGCACATTTTGGCGTCCACGCACCATCTGCTTGCTCATGAAGTTAGGCCCATAGACCTGGCACAACTGACGATAAATTTAAATCGGCGCTATGCCCTGTGCATTCAAAAACTTTATCACTGATCGTACTTCACGCGCGGCGGGAGCTGGAATAGGAGCGTCCATCTTCAACCAATGCAACGAAGCTACTGAGAGCACTCGGGAAGTTCCGCTAGCGCATGCGCCATGCCAGGACATTACCCTATCACGTACACGCAGTCGCTTCGCACAACATATGGTTTGCTAGCTGTGGGACGAGTGGGAAAGTTACTTTATGGACGAGCCTTGTATATCGCCGTTTTTATGAAATCTTCTATGTGACAACACAGAAAATTTTTCAGGAGGAAGAAAAAATTAATTAAAAGTCAATAGTCGTACATAAGAATATGAAATAATTCAGTAGAAAACGTTGGTAATAAAAGGAACAGGTTATCCTATACTATTTGTAGATGACACAAGTATCATAATTACAGACAACAACTTTAGACACAACTATCAACAATATACCTCTACTAGAAACATCAACAACCAAATTTCTTGGTTTGCATATTAAAATAATACATTAAACTGGAAAAATCATATTAAAGAAATAACCCCCAAACCTAGGTCAGCATGCTTCGCAATTAGGTCGTTACAACAATTTCTAAACAGCAGTATCTTAAAGACAATATATTTTGCCTATTAATCATGATGTTAGTCAATAAGAATTTGTAATTGTTTCACGCTTATTAATTGAAGAGGAAGAAACGAAAGAGATATTGGTTGCATAATATTTATGTAAGAAACGACTTGATTACTGTAATGGGAATGCCTCAAAATATATAATTATTCGCAGTTTTCTACAAGCGAAATAAGTTTTCAGTCTGCTATTTTGGCGCGACACGGAACATAGCACAACATAATAGTAACAGTTGAGCAATTAAAATTAATTTATTAAATAAGGCCATGATCGCACGTATCGGAAAAGTTGCTCATCCGAGAAACGTGGACGGATTTACCGATAGCCGATGCGTGCGATACGATGTAGTGAACGCAGTTACATAACAATTACAGCCAGGGGCGTATTTTGCGGACTACCGGAGCTACCGGCGGTAGCCCAAGGAAATTACAAAAGAAAAAGTTTATAATATAACATAATGTAATAATTAGTTTTACCGCAGTAATTAAAATTAAAGTAATTGTTAGATTTATATACGCTCTCTGCTCTTGAAAAGAAACAAGTTGTCAAGGCGGCATCACTGGAGAAACCGCTTGCTACGTGAAGTAGCCTGTGACCGTACCGCTCACGCTGTCCGGTCGCACAATTGCCCCTCCCCCCGCTCTCTTCTGTTTCCATCGTGCAGTGTAGGCCGGGTGAGTTGCCGCTCTCGTGATCGGTTTCTTCGCAGGCGCGAAGCAACATTACGCTTAGTACGCTAGCTCATGAATGTGATTGTGTTCTTGCAGTGCAGTATTTTAAATTTGTGATATGTTCGAGTGTCTAAGAGTTATATTAATTGTGAATTTCCCAATTAAGTGATATTGTGAAAAATATGGCAGAACAAGTTTCTGGAGAGGTTTGTGTTGAAAATGACTGTGTAATAGAAGGTTTATTAAAAATGCCTTTTAACCGTCGTACATACAACGAGGAAGTTGAAATTGTGAAAATGGAAAGACCAACTCCTGAGTTAAATTTGTCCATGGACGTAAAAGAAAAACAGCGTGAGTACACACGCCATTTCACTTCAACATCATATGGTAAGTGGAATTGGTTGTGTGGTAGTTCTAAACTGTCTAAACTATTTTGCTGGCCATGTTTGTTATTTAGCCGCGAAACTAATGTGTGGTCAAAAGAGGGTTTTCTAATATGAACTCCCTTCGAACGGCAGTCCTAAAACACGACAAATAAAAAGCTCATATTTGTAGTAGCATGAACTTTGCAAACTTTGGGAAGACAAGAATTGATTTACAGCTAGATAAGCAAAAAGCTCTACATATCAAACAACACAATGCTCCTGTGGAAAAAAAATCGGGAGATTTTACTGCATCTTATTAACGCAGTCTGCTTTTTAGGAAAACAAGAATTGGCTTTTCGGGATCATAATGAGAGTGTGGAATCAGAAAATAGAGGAAATTATATTGAATATTTAAGTTCCTTAAGTGAATTTGACTATTTACTGGCCAATCATCTTGAGAGTTCAACAGTATTTCGTGGTACTTCTCCCGCAATTCATTCATAATGACTTGATATTTGCTATAAGTGGGGTTATGATAAAGAACATAAAATCTGAAATAGAAGAAGCACCTTTTGCGGCCATTGTTGTTGATGAAACAAGTGACTGCTCTAATCAGAGTCAATTGTCTACTGTTTTAAGATACGTCGATAGTACTGCCAATGTTCAAGAACGATTTATAGGATTCACAAATGTCAGTTCGGGCAAAACTGCTGCTGCTTGGTTTCAGCATGTGGAAGGTGTTTTAGCAGAATACAATGTCGGCAATAAGTTAATTGCACAGACATACGATGGTGCTTCAGTTATGGCGGGAAATATTAATGGCTTAAAAACAAAAGTTCAAGGAAAGTATCCTCAAGCACTATTTGTCCATCGTTACAGCCATGTTCTCAATTTAGTTTTGCAACAAACTACTTCAACCATTCCAAAATGCCGCATTTTTTTTACAAAACACTGTCGGGTTTAGCTGCATTTTTTTCATCATCTCCTAAAAGATCAGAAAAACTCTAGAATTTATGAAAAAGAAACTTCCAAAAGTAGCACCAACTAGATGCAATTTTACATCTCGGCTTGTAAATACAGTAAAGTAATACAGAGAACAACTGACTGCTTTCTTTGAAAATATCATTTGTAATGACTCTGAAGAAACTGGGTTGATGATGTAATTGTGCAGGCTCAAGGATATTTGTATTTTTTTTTTACACAGTTTCAGAATATATTTCTTCTTGAAGTCAATGCTAGAGTGTTCGCACATACAGATGTGCTCTACAATATTCTTCAGACAAAAAGTCTAGACATAGCATACTGCTTGCAAGAGGTATCAAAGTTAAAAAATACTATATTCGAGTTCAGACGTAGTGGGTTTCCGTCCATATGGAGTGATATGGAAAATGAAAATTCTTCAGCCAATACAATGGAACCACCATTAAAGCGAAGAAAAGGATATGATGAATTGAAATACAGGCAGCTGTACTACAGCATACTAGATCGTATGCACATGGAAATTACTGACAGATTTTCTGATTATGGAAAGCTTCAGTTCACATATCTTCTAGATTCTCAAAAATGTTCTGCTTATAGAGAAAACTTCCCGAATGAGGCACTAAACAAATTATTTCAGTCCTATAACAGTCACTTTGATCAAGTACGTTTGAAAAATGAATTAAGTGTAATATATTCAGCAGAGGTCTTTGATTTTTCGAACAAACCTATCCATGAAATATCATCTGCCATATATGAAAACCAGCTGAACCAAGTTATTCCTGAAGTCCTTAAATTGGCAACATTAATTATTGTGACAATACCAGCTACGTCAGCATCAGTAGAAAGAACATTTTCTGCGTTGAAGAGAATAAAATCCTACTGTAGATCAACTCATACACAAGAACGTTTATCCGGCTTGGCACTGATGTCCATTGAAAAGTCATTTCTACAGAAACTTCGCAAGCGGCCCAACTGTAATTTCAATGACGAAGTCATCAAAGTATTTTCGTCCCAATCAAGACGTCTGGAATTCATATATAAATAGGTAAGGAATTTTATTATAGGGACTTTAAAATATATTTTGTGTAATAATAGGGTCAGTGGTAGCCCAGGCCCTTAAACCAGTATACGCCACTGATTACAGCAAAATTTGTCTTTTTTCGATCCGTGCGATTCGTCCGATGAGTGTGATACGATGTAGTGAACGCTTACCTTAATATAAAGCTCCACTGTATTCATTATTTTTATGAAAACAAACTAAACTCTGTCCCGTGAAACAATTAAATGATGCAGACTATACAACACCGGAGTAATAAATTACGGTAACCCGGTAAAGGCTGGTTCACAATAAACCGGGAACGGAAATGACAACGAGAAAGAGAACTGAAATAATGTTAAAATAGATGTACTTAAATGTGAGCATTCAAAATTAACTATGATTTCAATTGGATAGTTACTCTGGTGTAATGAGTGAATCGAAAACATCACCCGATTTCTATTGCCCACTGCAAATGAGCTGCGCACTGGCGCTTACTGACGAACGGTGTGCGCCCAATCTTTGCGAGATTCAATTGAGATGGATAGGTGGAGTGTGCAAGATCTTATTCGAGCGGTGGAACTGTTCATTGAAATTAACGGTCTTACTAATAAAAACTCTATATACAGACGTTTAACTGTCTTATACTTATACAATGAGTAGCTCCTTTATAAGTCGTGTGTAAATTCCTTACTAATAATCACTACATACGTCGTGTATAACAGTATAATTTACACAGCTACGTCATAGTTTCGTCATTACTTCGTTACGAAAGGCAATAGAATATCTGAGGTTCTCTGCTGGATCCGGTAGAGCGCTCTAGTGTGGCGTGTTAAATGTCGATAGTACAACTGGCTCTAATCGATTACCACACTACTTTTGGTCAAAGAGTACAAGCTACAGCAATATTATTCTAATAATTCTATGATCTTTGGTTTGTTCCTCTGTGGTTACAAGGTAAACATCATCATAAAATGACAGTCGATACGAACAGCTGTTAAAGGGGCGGCCATTTTTCCCTATATACAACGCTTAAACAAGGGGTTTCGTGTATATAACTACTGCAAAGCAATTCCCATTGTATAGTTACAGCCTGTTTATACGTCCATAGCGTATTCACCGTTTATTAGTAACGTTTTCTGTCTCAACTCTGCATAAGTCTCGTATAAAAACTATACACGGTTTATTAGTAAGACTGTAAGTCTATAGTAGAGAACCAACGAGATTTGGCTATGTAGCTTGGCCGTCATGTTCGCCGGATCTGACAGCTCCTCATTTCTTTCTCCGAGGGTACTTGATGTCCCGAGTGTTCGAAACCCGCCTACCAACAATCCAGGAACTGAAGACCAACATCCAGAATAAAATTGCCGCTATTTCTGTCGCTAAGCTGCAGAATACTTCATGGCTCAACTGCACGACTGCCATCTGCGTGACGTGATTTTGAAAACTTGATTTCCTTAGAGTAGACCATGCCTGTCAAAGTTTCAAGACTGCCCGATACTCCTGTGTTTGTTTGTCAGAGTGTTCCATTGTGATAAAGTATTCGTTACTAATAAAAGATGGAATTTCTTTCTGATTTGGATGATTCTAAAATACTACATTTTTGACGTGAATTTACTGTTTCCAGGAACGACGGGTTCGAATCAAATCCTGCAGTGGGTTGAAGTTAAAGTCATCCCAAGTGTAACTTGTGCAAAGGCGTACGCCGAACGAACTGGTACAATGCTTGGTCCTGGCCAGATATGTGCCGGAGGGGCGAGAGGCCAGGACTCTTGCGAAGGGGACAGTGGCGGACCTCTGATGAGGGGTGAGCTTCAACGGTACTACTTGTTGGGCCTTGTCTCCTTCGGCGCCAAGCGTTGCGGCTCCGAAAACCTCCCTGGCGTGTACACGGAGATTCCTACATACCTCGACTGGATACTCGACAACATCGAACCTTAGACGTGGACAGCCTATGAAGATACGTTCGCGTCTCAAGTAACCTGTAACCCGAAAGGAATGTGTGTGTTCCACGTGGTGTTATGGTAGCGAGAAGAAGGGCAAGAATGGGTTAGAGTCGAGAAGAAGCATCTACCAATGTAAACGAAACTGTTCGTGCAAGAATGAGATAGCGATATATTTATGTTTCCCAGGTGATCGAAAATAAGAGATCCATTGTCTTTACAGGGCCCCATACACAATCAAGCAAATGGACAAAAACGGGCGTTATGCAAACATGTTGACTGTGTTTGATTAGGATTGAGATATTTCACAGCAGTTTGCCAATTGTTTTAATATGTAGGCTAGATAAATATGAAAGCTTGGAGTTTGCAAGCTTTCAGTTAACGTCTTAATTAATTGTGAATTATTTAATTAAATTATGCCTCATTCACAATGAAAAAGTGAGCGTTAACTTAAGAATGCAACTATTACCGTTAAATTGAAAGACTGTAACCCCATTCACGATGGAAACATAAACCTAACCACAAAGATACTCACTCGTTAGCCACGATCGTAATTCTGTTGTCTACTTCAGCGCTATATGATTGTGTATTACTTTAAAAATCCCGTAAGCATAAACATGAAAGTTCGGAGTTTGCAAATTTTCATGTTATCGCCTAACGATAATGTTTTAATTTATATTTATTTAACTCGCTAGCTAGCTAGTGAGTACAAATTAAAATTATAAAACAAAAATGTTTCTAGCCACTACCGTAGAGCCAGGCTCGTGTACGGTGTGGTCTTAGCCAATAATATATAACATAAAATTACAAGGACAGTTTACTAAATACAGTAAGTAACTTAATTCAAACCAATAACAGACAAGAGCAAAAAAAGAAGAAAGAAAAAAAGAGAGAAAAACACATTTAATATAATTTATGCTCGACCATGCCGAAATGTAGTAATTATACACCTGGTAGCAGTCCTTTAATGCATGTCATTAAAGTACACCTACTCATTAAAGTACAGGTGTTCAGCCAATGACAAGTCAGCTTTGTACCGTTATAAAACCTCACCCAATGACAAGTCAGCTTTGTACCGTTATAAAACCGCAAGTATCGATTATTCTCGGATATGCAATCGAAAGACAATTAGCGAAAAGTCACGGAGGCTGGAAATCCAATACTGTCGCAGGAGGTTATGTTCTGTTACTATAATAATTAGAGTTAATTGTAAATAATATTCAAATAAATTCAATTTGTCATCTCGTTTTTCAATTCTAAATCAATTTTCAGATTATACCAGAGTAATGTTAATTTTATTCTGTGCCAAGTTCAATGAAATTCGGCCTCGGAAAAAATCAATACTTTCGCGTCTGCGCACATCTCACAATTCAGGTCAGTTCGCACATAACCATAATTTTGAATACTTTCAAGTTAGAAATATGGTCGAGCATAAAAAGTCGTATGAAACTTGCCTATAATGGTAATTAAGACGCTCGTATGAAAATTATGAAACTCGCTTGCGCTCGTTTCATAAACAATCATACTTGCGTCTTAATTACTACCATTATAGGCTCGTTGCATAATGTACTATTGTCAATCAGACAGAAGCCAATGATATTCGATAAAAACATGAATATAGTAGACGGAAATGAAAGGTAAAAAAATACACACATTTGTTAATATTATATATCATGAGTAATTTTATAAATTTATTTTTTAAAAGCTTCAATTTTTAAACATTTCTTCAAATTTGGAAAATGGTTTGTAATTTTATTATAAAGTTAATGTTAATCTTTATGTAAATCATTGTAAATGATCCCATCAAATAACTTGGCCGCAAAGTTCTGTGTTTATGTTAAATTTCATTGTGAATGAGCCATCATATAAGTACAAGCCTTAATGCTTACATTACATTATTGTGAATGGAGCTTCGAAAATATCAGATGAGCTTGGCGCTATGAGATTCAAGTCTGATAATACAGAATTGCATACTAGAAGGTTCAACGAATGCAGGCATACACTCTCATCATGCTTGTTTGTGAATACCGCAGACTCATGATATCTCATTGTAATATTTAATACACAGATGTACACTACTTTACAATAAAAAAATATAAAAAAAACATTAAACAAAAGTCAATATAGTAACTACATTAAACAAAAGTCAATATAGTAACTATCACAACAGAAAAAGGAAAGCAGATTGACAATCACTAGACAAAGCAGTCAGGTCGCTTTCTCTGTTTTAAGGCACATCTAGATTAGAGTGACATCCACCCACACAGATATACATTTTGGACTGAAAGTCATACTTAAAGTTAAATGAATTCAATCATGTAGAATTAAGACTGTTGAGTTGCAGAGGAAGAAAGGGAAAGATGGTGTATCATATATTTATAAATGTGACGTTATTGAATAAAACAAAAGCTGACACTTCAAATTTCCTTCTTTCTTTCTTCTTTCCAATTCATACCTTTCCCCAATAAAATATTACCTCTCCCATTAAAATCAGGTTCTCAAAATAACATATCAAAAATAAATAAACGAATTGTCTTTACTAAGCTTTCCTCGCCCATAAAGATGAATCTTTACTTGACGTCATTTATATGAATTTATGAACTCCTTAGCCAAATGCCTGCCAGCGGTAACTCAATTTAAAACAGTTGTAAATCAGCCACCGAAAAGAAAACATTTCATCATGTGCCTGACGTTAAACTGTTGTTTTAAGTTTATGTATTTATTTGTTTTTATTTATATATTTATTTGTTTTTATTTATTTATTTATTTGTTTTATTGATTTATTTGTTTTTATTTATTTATTTATTTATTCTGGTGTAGTTAAGGTCATTAGGCCTTCTCTTCCGCACCACCAGAAATACAAATAAAGTAATAGAAAAATCAAACTATAAACAAAGTAAAACCCAACGAAAATATAATTCCTTCTCCTCTTTCTGATCAGTTTCAGCATCGAATCAATATATATATATATATATATATATATATATATATATATATATATAATTTAATTTATATTGGAAGATTTTTTTTACCTCTTGACCGGACCGCTGTACACCCACTTATATCATACCCAGTTTTTTTAATATAACTTGAAAATATATCGGGTGAAGTACTGGGAGTAATACGGGTTTAGGTGCTAATATGGGAAGGGCTTGAAACATCGATCCTTAGGGGCTTATCATGCTACTCGTCTCCAGGCAAAACATGGCTCTATCAGGGGCTGAGGCAGGATAGCCCACCTGTCAGCATCGAATTCACAATTGCCACTCAGGCCGCCTGTCATCGCATATTAGGACGCACAACGGCCGAAGCAAGCCTAAGTGTACGTACCAGTCCCGGGTTCTGCTCTCGAAAAACCAAGCTGATATCATGGATCCATCTTTTTTTTTTTACTTTGTTATTCATACCCTAAAACACCTGAAAAATAACGTATACAGGAATAATCCTCAAACAGATTGACGTAGTGACAATATATAAGAGAAATTGCGGCTGGCGCTGTTCTCTGCTGATCCGGAGTTGCGTTCGAACTTAAATTCAATTCAATAATCATTGACTGGACAAAGTTTTCTAGACAAATAAAGCACACTTCTTTCTTAGTGGTGAAGTAAACACACGTAATTGCAGAATTTGGTCTGAAAATGACCCCTAGATTTTAATTCAATAAGGTCTTCATGTTATGAAAATGTGGCTTCGCAATTCATCACTGGTCGATATTTCTTCGAAGAAGATACCAATGGAATAATAGAACTGTCACAATAAACGAAGAGTGTGACTTCAATATGCTACAGAAATTCATTGCCCCTAGATGAGGAAAACATAATCTCCATACAAAATGATGCACAATCCGTATCTACTGTACTTCCCTGCAAATTAATTAATTACATGAATCTTTGACGATCGTGTCATCAGTCGGCATTTCCCAATAATATGGCCTCCACAATTTCCAGATATCAATCCGGCTGAATTTTTTTTATTGTGGGGTTACATTAAAGAACGAGTTTTCGTGGCACACCGAACAACCCTACAGCAACTGAAAGATGCTCTCTCGCAAAAAATTTGGTTATAATATTTCAAGACGTTTTTCGCAAACTGCTGTGCATTGTGTCGCAGAAAGAATTGAGTCCTCTAGTTCAGTATCATAACTCACAGTATACAATAACAAAACAAAAACTTATTCTTTAATAATTCATAAACTTATATAAACCAAACGATTTTACTTAAAAGCAGTCATTAATATTTAAAATTATGATAGATGCCATATTTAAAATAATTACTGCCAAATGGTAATTAGTGAGATGTAAGTTTTTGCTTAATTTGCCAAAAAAAAAAAAAAAGTTTTTTGATATTGTGAGTTATGATTCTTCTAGAGTAGTGGTCGTCAGCACTCGCTGAAATGAGTAATGGGTAAAAAGTGTATCGCAATATGCACCGTCGTGCAAAAGGGAGAGGGAGGAAGCATACCCGCCAGCGCAATATCCGCGGGTAAGAGACTCCAGCCCGAGGGTGCACTGTGCTGATAACCGATGTTCTAGAGGACTCAATTGTGTTTGTTAAACAAGAGAACGGCGGACATATTTCCAATGTTTTGTGAAAACCAAACCCAACTGTTTGCCCAAGACAGTGATATATTTTCTACCTCAAATACTATAGGTCTATTCATAACGTTTTAATTCTGGAAGTACTTTTCAATGTCCTTACATATTTTGCAACATCACAATGTTTTCTCTCCTTAAAATAAAATAAAATAATAGCATTTTCAAATACCATACGAAGAGTACAGGGAAAGAACGAACTTTGTCCACTTTAGCAAATTGTTCAGGAGTGCAATTTAAAGTCTGTCTTTAGCATATTCTTACCTTTGTATACCCAATGTAAAATCTGTCATAGCACTTAGATTGTTCACATTATCACAGTGTTTAATTCGTAGGATTAAACTACATGGAATCCTACTCCACACAATATGCATAACTCATTTCTGAAGGGGGGGAAGTGGACAAAGCTCGTTCTTTCCCTATACTCTTCATAATTTTATATTTGAGAAATGGTATTCAGATTTCGGTAGTAATTGTACTTCAAGTGATTAATGAAATCATATAAGCAGACTGTATAAATTGTTTTTGTAATTTTTACAAGCGTGGAGGTATTTTCAGTCGTATTGCTTTCCGTATCATGGGAAGACAGAATCTCGCATGACCTAGTTCCTATCCTCACCGCTAGATGACGTGAAAATCCACTACCAAGCAGAGTCCGTGTATATCCAAGGACCAAGGACTATTGGTGGAAGAAAGTGACGCCATGGATAAATATATGACACGGCAGCGAAGTTTCCCTTGCCATCAGGAACTTTGCATACAGAAGTGTACATAGGCCTACAATCTGATCTGTGGTATGTAGGCCTATGTTAGAGGTATGCACGGGCCGAAATTCTTAGGTCCGGCCAGACACGGCCCGATCTGAACCTAGCCCGAACCCGACATAAAAACCCGATATTAGCTTATAATTATCACCCGAGCCCGAACCGAAACACGAAAGACATGCAGATACAGCAGAAGCCAGAGATCACAAGGGTCAGGAACAGCTGCGAGAGAAGTCACTCCAGTAGGAGCATAAGAAAGGGTAATCTTCCAGGTAAAAGAGAGATCAGAAGTTAAATACCGTCACGAAATACGAAGTCGAACTAAACAATAACTTACGATACTGTACCGGTAGTCTACTGTTCTGGACGAGTACCAGATGGATATCTAATATTGCGCACGCATTCAAATCTTCGTATTATTTTTTAATCTATATATAATTCGTAAAGATTTGTGTTTCTTTAAGGCCCGACCCGGCAAGCAGAAGTGAATTTCAACCCGGCCCACCCGTGCAGAGCTCTATAATGTATGTATGTATGTATGTATGTATGTATGTATGTATGTATGTATGTATGTATGTATGTATGTATGTATGTATGTATGTATGTATGTATGTATGTATGTATGTATGTATGTATGTATTTTTTTAATTGAACAACATGCTCCATTACATAGTAATACTACATACTTTTAGGGTTTTCCCTTTCCTACGATAAATATACATTTGGATTTGTATTGGTGAATACTCCCGATTTAGTCTATTCTTCCTATTTACATTGATCATACCTAAGCAAGATACAGAATTAATACAAATACATATGCCTTAACCTAAATAAAAAGAAAAGAAAGTATATATACATGATAGGAATATATTGCAATTGTGAGTTTTTTTAAACAAATTGTTAATTTTATAAAAGTTGAATGATAAATATGTGTAACCTAACAATAAATGCATTTCTATGTATGTATGTATGTATGTATGTATGTATGTATGTATGTATGTATGTATGTATGTATGTATGTATGTATGTATGTACTTGTATGAATGTATGTTTCATCAGCATCATTCATGGATAGGGTAATTATCGTTGGTCGACTATTACCAGACTTCTGCACTCCCAGTGGCTTGGCTTTTCGAGGACTGGTCCCACGCTCAAGCAAGTAGCATATTTTTGACTGGTTGATAGTATTGGTGGAATGAAAGAGAGTAGACTTACCTCTAGGAAAACCATCTTCGAAGTCTGCTTTGTACACAACAAATGCCATCAAAGCGGATCGAACCTTGTCCGCCTGGACTGATGATCAGTCACAGACGCACAACATCTCGGTGTCGGTGACACGACTTCGCCCATTTGTTTCATGTTATGGCTGACATAGATAGGAGGTTTGCCATAAAACTTTTTTTCCATCACAAATTCCATTGGAATAAAATTGTGATGGGTATTACAGAATTAAATATCTCTAGATTTCTATTAAAAGTTGAAAGGCATTCATTGCACATCCGAGTGTGATTAGCTGCAATCCGAGGTTTACAGAGGGTTGCAGATCACATGAGGATTGTAATGAGCCTTTCAACACGTGTATTACTTACTTCTTTTATATTCCTCGTACCGTAATTTTAAAATATAGCAGAAAGAACTGTAACACAAACTCGTTTAAAATCTCACACTGCTACAAATCTCAAATCATGCAACATTTGAACTGTATTTCCATAGAGACGGAAAATATTGTTTGTGTCATTATTGTTTTGTTTGACGTAGCTATTGAATAGTTTGTGAAACTGATCCTGAGAGGATAAAAAGGAGGGAGTACTCAAAGGCATATGCTTGAAATCGGTGCGACGGATATGACGCCAAACTACACCTTTTACGCCCCATAATCCACCGCAAAATATCGCCAATTGCCAAATATTAAATTGCTACTATCGGTTTTAGTCATACGTAAACGGATTAGAATGGATGTGGAGGATTAGGCTACTAGCAGATTATTATATCAATGTATATTTCACTATAAATTTATTTATTGTAACATGGACTGAACACTTCATTTCCACATTCTTTCTCTTATCAAGAAGGATGTTGGCATTCCTTCATATATTAAAGCATAGGCGGACATATCAACGGACATATTCTACAGTTGAGCCGAACAGAATACTAGCTTATTTATAAAAATATAACATCTGTTGAACTTGACTACACTATTGAAATATTCACAACACAAAACAATTTGTAATCGTAATAATATGAACAAAACAGCTGATAAACACACCGAAAAAAGAGATGAACTATGGGTAATTTGATGGCCATACTAGTACACCTTTTTGGTTCCACCGTTTCAAACTTATGACCCGGGGTTGAACTGATCTAAATAATAACGGAAATTGGCAAAAGAAGTTCAGAGGAATTATTCTTGGACACTCCACCAGACATCGCAGTAACAGTGAATATTTATAAGGAACCAATTGCTCTCTGAGAAACCGAGACAACGATATGAGCGAGATCGTGAATTTTATTGTCCACAATTTGGTGCAAGAAGGAAAAGGTAAACTACACTTATTGGAAATGTAATATTGCTTTACTTTGTAGAAAAATCCACAGTGATGAACTCTGAAACTTTATTGTCAATTTATTTAATGCTTAATTCTTAGTTCGGAGTCTACATTTTCTTGAAATCCCCATACATGGAACTAACATAATTCAGTGCAGCCTATTTTTCTTATTGTCAATATTAATGTGAAGAGCAAATCTTAAATAACCTTCTATAGCTATTTGCATCATTAAATAAGGTAACCGGTGGGTATTAATGCCCAGCATGTTATAAGGCCCACTATCTAGTTTTGCCATTAGTTATACACTTTTGCAAAAAAAAAAAAAAAAAAAGCAACAGCTCTTAAGAGACCTAATTCTTCCTGTCTTAAGAGCCGTTGCTCTTTTTTGCAAAAGTTTATAACTAACGGGAAAAGTAGGTAGTGGGACTTATAACATGCTGGGCCTTAATACCCCCCCTGGTACTTTACGTTTATTTGCATTTATAAAACTGTGCGGCGAATCAGTGTTGCAAAGCTGTGAATTTCAATTCTAAATTCAGATGAATGTCACACTGCTATTCAATGAACTGAGACCATTTTTTGCGAACGCGGAAATGAAACAACTAAAGGATGATAAAAGGAGTTAATAAATCATTTAAGATATTTTGTGTAGGCTACTATTGCTTTGTACGGAAATTTATGCTTATTATTATTACTTACTTACTTACTTACAAATGGCTTTTAAGGAACCCGAAGGTTCATTGCCGCCCTCACATAAGCCCGCCATCGGTTCTTATCCTGTGCAAGATTAATCCAGTCTCTATCATCACACCCCACCTCCCTCAAATCCATTTTAATATTATCCTCCCATCTACGTCTCGGCCTCCCTAAAGGTCTTTTTCCCTCCGGTCTCCCAACTAACACTCTATATGCATTTCTGGATTCGCCCATACGTGCTACATGCCCTGCCCATCTCAAACGTCTGGATTTTAAGTTCCTAATTATGTTAGGTGAAGAATACAATGCGTGCAGTTCTGTGTTGTGTAACTTTCTCCATTCTCCTGTAGCTTCATCCCGCTTAGCCCCAAATATTTTCCTAAGCACCTTATTCTCAAACACCCTTAACCTATGTTCCTCTCTCAGAGTCAGAGTCCAAGTTTCACAACCATACAGAAGAACAGGTAATATAACTGTTTTATAAATTCTAACTTTCAGATTTTTGGACAGCAGACTGGATGATAAGAGCTTCTCAACCGAATAATAACACGCATTTCCCATATTTATTCTGCGTTTAATTTCCTCCCGAGTATCATTTATATTTGTTACTGTTGCTCCAAGGTATTTGAATTTTTCCACCTCTTCGAAGGATAAATCTCCAATTTTTATATTTCCATTTCGTACAATATTCTGGTCAGGAGACATAATCATATACTTTGTCTTTTCGGGATTTACTTCCAAACCGATTGCTTTACTTGCTTCAAGTAAAATTTCCGTGTTTTCCCTAATCGTTTGTGTATTTTCTCCTAACATATTCACGTCATCTGCATAGACAAGAAGCTGATGTAACCCATTCAATTCCAAACCCTGCCTGTTATCCTGAACTTTCCTAATGGCATATTCTAGAGCGAAGTTAAAAAGTAAAGGTGATAGTGCATCTCCCTGCTTTAGCCCGCAGCGAATTGGAAAAGCATCAGATAGAAACTGACCTATACGGACTCTGCTGTATGTTTCACTGAGACACATTTTAATTAATCGAACTAGTTTCTTGGGAATACCAAATTCAATAAGAATATCATATAATACTTCCCTCTTAACTGAGTCATATGCCTTTTTGAAATCTATGAATAACTGATGTATTGTACCCTTATACTCCCATTTTTTCTCCATTATCTGTCGAATACAAAAAATCTGATCAATTGTCGATCTATTACGCCGAAAACCGCACTGATGATCCCCAATAATTTAATCTACGTACGGAGTTAATCTTCTCAAAAGAATAATGGACAAAATTTTGTACGACGTCAACAAAAGTGATATTCCTCGAAAGTTACCACAGTTGGTTTTGTCCCCCTTTTTAAAAATAGCTTGTTACGAATCCCTACAATAAGCTTATTATTATTATTATTATTATTATTATTATTATTATTATTATTATTATTACTATTATTATTATTATGAGTATAAAAGATATAAGTATACCGAAGGAAGTAATGCAATGGAAACCAGAAGAAAGGTATAAAAGTCAAGAAGACCAACGGTAAAATAGATGGAAGGAGTGAGACGATGTATGGGTTGAAAGGATTATAGGATACAGATGCGTTGGGTAGGGAACACTGGAGGAAAGAATTAAATTAAGAATGATATTTCATGGTTTACAAGTTTGTTTGGTTGAGGAAAAGTACAGCATTGTAGAATATCCTTAAAAATACTACTACTACTACTACTACTACTACTACTACTACTACTACTACTACTACTACTACTACTACTACTACTACTACTACTATTAGTACAGTGCATAATGAAATCTTAGTTGGAATTCTGCCGAGATCTTGAATGATGTCTGCTACCAGCACATTGTCGTTTACGACACTTGAAATGTAGCCTATGTCACATTTATATTCCACTGCTTAAGACAATTTTTTCGAGACAATAAATGAAACATTGACAGGACACAATGGAGTTAATAATCCATGTGTTAGCGGTACTTCCAATATTTTATTTTCTCGAGCGGGAGATTTATTACGCTATTATAATAGTCACCTTTGCATTGCTTTTACTCGTTCAAAACTCGGCAGTTGCTGCTCTCGATGCCGAGAGATTACTGAGAGGCCACGCGGCATGGCTAAAGGCTGGTTTACAATAAACCGGAAACGAAAACGAGAACGGAACTATTGTTAAAATAAATATATTTAAATGTGAGCATTCACAATTAACGAGAAGCTTGCCTAAGCCCGGGAACGGAAACGTTAAAGTTAATTGTGAATGCTCACATTTAAATATATTTATTTTAACAATAGTTCCGTTCTCATTCTCCTTGTTGTTTCCGTTCCCGGTTTATTGTGAACCAGCCTTTATTTGATACGAAACTTCGGCGTCCTTAAGCCCATAGTGAGGACGTTAGCGAGGAGAGGTGGCGTCATTGGGCGTGGTCAGATAAGTTACGTTGGTTCATGAACTAGCTCCTAATATGATTAGCATTCTGCTTTGGCTCATAATGTACCGTACTTACAATAACAATGTGAAATTCTGTCATTTTTTGTTTCACTATGGATCCCAGAAAGGTTGCTCATACTCGATGCGAGGAAAGACGTATCTTACGTAAAAATTTGTGGAGAAACTTCTAGGTAAAATTTCCAAAAATGTGCTGTTCTTGCAAGACAATGCAACCGCTCACAAGTTCCTAATTACGTTGCAGAAAATTGATTAAATTGATCTTGAATTGACTGACCATCTGAAAACATAAAAAACTTAGCCAAATCGGAAACGAACCAACACCTGAGTGCAGCTGCGTATCAGCAAGTAAACGCGCATATTCATGAGCTTGTACGTATAAAAAAAATTACTCTACCAAATTATGGTGGAAAGGGAAAAGAAAAAAAGAGCAGAAAATTAAAATGTTTAGTTGGTTATTTAACGACGCTGTATCAACTACTAGATTATTTAGTGTTCATGGAATTAATTATAGCGAGAAGAGGTTGAGGATTCGCCATACAGTTTGAGAAAACCTCGGGGGAAAAGACCCAACCAGAGAATAAGCCCAAGAGAAAATAGAACGAACGTCTGAGCGCAAATTTGGATCAGCAGCATACGCGCTGCCGTTGAGCTACATCGGTAGCTAAGAAAAGTAAAAGAAGAAAAATTTAGGAAAGAGAACGAATAAAAGTTCTTTTATATTCCTCCCCCCCCCCCACATTTTATAACTCTTAAAAAGACTTTCATCAATGATGATGATAATAATAATGGACCACCTCTGTGGTGTAGGGGTCAGCATACTGACCTCTTACGCAGAGCGCCCGGGTTCGATTCCCGGTCGGGTTGAATTTCCTGGTTGAGGTTTTTCAGGGTTTTCCCTCAACAGTAAGGCAAATGCCAGGAAATTCGGGCCTCATTCATCATCGAAATAATATTCATAACAAATCTGCAATATAATATGTACAGTCGCCATCTACTTCACAACAATAGAACCAGTCTCAACAATAGTACACAGGCCTTCGGATTTCAACCAAAGATTAACTCTCTATATGACCAGAGATGTTAATAATAATAATAATAATAATAATAATAATAATAATAATAATAATAATAATAATAATAAGGAACTTAATATGTTTAGTAATAAATGGTAACCTCTCACATATATGTTACTCTCCCAAATATGACTCTGGATAAGAATTCATAATTTATCACAAATATCTCTGCAAATTTATTTATTTATTTATTTATTATATTGCTAATAATTATAACATAACATATTATATATAGAAAAAACTTTAGCTCGCCCCTGAAAGAGGAGAACTCGTGATCAGGGGCGGATTCCTGAATTGAAATTAATAATTATACAATACAATTTGTCTTATGTCTACTATGCAATTATAGTATATAAATTTAAATTTACAATTTTTCAATTTTTATAAAATCCATACATAACTTTTTAAATTTAATACTAGAACCATTAGAATTGACAAGATTAGGATATTTAAATATAAATTTGTTATATATTCTTGGGCCTAAATTACTACTATGATTAAATACTGTAACAGTGTTGCATTTTGGTTCAAACAATCTTAAAGAATTCATACCTTTTGTTTCATAACTATGAGAATACAATTCAAAATTATTTCGATTTTTATGTATGAATTTTATTAATACAATATAATAAATTTGTCTTACGTTAAGTACATTAAAGTCTAGAAACAAATTTTGAGATGGAAAATCAATAGGTTTATGAAGACATATTTTAATTATTTTATTCTGTAATAAATAAAGTGGATTAAAATTGGATTTAAATGAGCTACCCCATCCTATAATTCCATACATAATTACCGATTGAAATAAAGTTAAATATTTTGTGCGTAATAAACTTATTGACAAGTAATTCCTCAATAAAACAAAATAATATACTATTTTACGTAATTTATTACAAAGGTAATTAATGTGTTGGTTCCATTTTAAATGATTCTCGAAAATTATCCCTAAATACTTAACTTCAGAGGACTCTTTAATAATCGGACATTTACACTGTATAAGACAACAATCAGAATTATGTAATTTAATACTTAATATAGATGTAGGAGGTTTGTTACATTTTTTAGATAATGAGAATGAAATAATGATGGTTTTATTTTCGTTGATAGAAAGATAATTTATGTCAAACCATTTTTTTTATTAATTTAAGTCCATTATTTGAATTATTATATGCATCATACCAAGTTTTTCCACCAAAAAGTAAAACTGTGTCATCTGCATAAGAATAGTGAACACCATTGTATTGTTGTAAGTCAATTTTTAATAAGTCATTAATATATATTAAAAATAGAATAGGGCCTAGAACTGTGCCTTGGGGAACACCTATATTAATAATTGAAGGTTCACTTGAATAAATGTCAATTTTCGTTATTTGAATTCTGTCGTTAAGATACGATTTTATTAAGTTTAAAGCATTAAGGCCCATTCACAATGAAAATTAAACATAAACATAACGTAAGCATAAAACCTTGTGTCCATGTTATTTGATGAAAGCATTCACAATGAATTACATAAGCATAAACTTAATCTTAACCATAAGACGTACATGAAAGTTTGCAAACTCCAAACTTTCATGCTTATGTTTATGCGATTTGGAAACAGTACACAAGCGGAAAGCGTGTTTTCACTTTTTGTTTAACATCTCATGGGCTTTGCCTTCAGGCAATATTTTGATCTATTGGGCGTGATGATATCTAGGCGCGCAACATGGAATCATATGACGAAAAGTTGATTATTTTATACCAAGAAAACCCTTGTCTATACGACAAGAAACATAAAACATACAAAGATATTACATTAAAAGAGAATGTATGGAAAAAAATAGCACAGGAAATGAATTCTGAAGGTAGGTATTAGTTAAATCATTTTATAGCTAACATTATTTTATACTTCAAAGTATTGGTGTTTCAAAATATATTAGTATGTGAATGTGGTTATAAAAGTCCCCCTGTTGTATTCTTCTCTGATTCAATGGATGAATCCACCATCGTTTCTTACATCTCCGTTTCTTTGATTTCAAGTATTGAAAGCCATATACTGATGCCATTGTAGTTATTAGAAACATAAATTGAATAGCTACATCGTCAGTCATTGTGCAATTCTCCATTTTTATGTAATAATAGATTCTGTAGTTTTGTTGATTCAGTATGTTTGTTTCCACACACGTGTTATGTTTACGTTATGTTTAATTTTCATTCTGAATGGGCCTTGGCTACTTAAGTTTGTGGCATATGTTTATGTGCTTATGTTAATGTTTACGTTATGTTTAATTTTCATTGTGAATGGGCCTTTACCTTTGATTCCTAATAAGTCTAATTTCTCAATTAAGATATCATGTTTCGCTGTATCAAAAGCTTTTCTTATGTTCAGGAAAATACCAATACATTTGTTACCTTGATCAAAATCTCTAACAATTTTTTTAGTAACTTAATATATTGTATTATCTGTACTGAATTTTTTTCGAAAACCAAATTGATTATCACTTAATACAGTATATTATGTTTATCAAGGTAATTCATTAATCGAACTTTAATACATTTTTCTAGTAATTTTTAAATACATGAAAGTAATGATATTGGTCTATAATTGTTCATATTTATTTTGTCTCCTGTTTTAAAATAGGTTTCACAATTGCATTTTTAAATTTATTTGGGAATTTGGCATTTAGGAAACATAAATTAAAAATATGAGTTAGAGGTTTGGCAATATAATTTATAACCATCTTAAGTATTTTAGCACTTATGTTATCAGGACCAGGTGATACATTATTTTTTAAAGTTTTGGCTATATTGATTATTTCATCATCTGTTACGGGGTAAAGATACATACAAACATTTACTGAAGTTACATTGCTAAGAAAATTGTTATTTTTATAGACGATACAATATCCAAGCCAATGTTAGTAAAATACGAGTTAAATTCTGTTGCAATATGTTTTTTGTCACTTAAGATTAAACCATTTCGAGAAACAATCTCAGTAAATTGTTCTTTTTTATTTACTTCAATATTTGCCGCTTCTCGCACAGTTTGCCAAAACATTTTAGAATTATTGCTATATTTTTCTAATTTGATAGAGAAATAATTAGCTTTCGCTTTCTTTATTACGTTAGATAATATGTTACGAAATTTGTAAAACTAAAATACAACTATATTAGCTAGTACAAACATAATTTTGAGTTATATTTTATGAAGTTTATTTATTTCATAGTCGTTTTAACTGGAAGGTCATATCGCGACTGTGTGTTGGGAATGATACATAGTTGATACCGTGGTTTCCATTTTTGCTGCCATCTCCAGACTATTCCTCATATGTTATTGAATAAAAGTTGTTTTGGTAAAGAGATAGGAAGTCCAATTCTTAAATAATATCCCATTATCCGCCACTGATCAATGAAAGGCATATCAGAAAGTTATACGATATGTAACTTGAGTTAATGAAATAGCAAATTGGCATGATAGGCCTAAGTCTTGCACAAAATGTGCTATCTGTTCATAGAAGAAAATTTAGTGTTCTTTTAATCATAAGGAGGATGTCTTTGCGATAATTAGTGTAATTAGCTCTTTCAGAATGGAGAGGAGGATATCTACTGACTGAAAATTCTAATTGATCACTTAAATCGTACGTAACGAGCTATGGAGCGCCGCCTATATAACTCTCAGAGCGGAACAGATAGATTTTAGCTCTCGTGGATTCTGCTGCGACGAGGAGAGCGCAACCACCAGAGGAAATTGTTGCAGGTAATGACTAGATCTGGACTTTTAGAGTAAATGCCTATTTTATTCCTCAAGCATTGATACCTACGAACAATTTTAATGTGTCCACGCTTCATTAAAAAATCATGAAATTTGGTAGTGTTTTATAGTGCCCTAAAATGCATATTTGGTCGGTAGTGCATATTACACGGTTTTAGTGTCTAAAATATCTATTCATGCATATTTTAAAAATTGCCAATTTCTATAGCTTTTATTACAATAAGAATGAGACAAACTCTACAATGCATATTCTATAACATCTGTGCTATCTACATAGTTGTTGTTACCGACAATCAACTTATTATAAACAGCTGCTTTACAACTTCCCAAATTGTGTCATACAGGTACAGTCGGTTATATTTATTACACGATTCAGTGGGCTTGTGTGTTAAAGAAAAATTCCGCTCCCCCCTCTGTCCCCAGTCTAAGGCATTTAGATGAATTTGTGGATTGGAAAGTGAAGATCTCTCCAATGAAATTAAAATTAATTATGTAAATAATTTAGCCATGTCCTTCTAACGTTTGTGTAGAACACTCTTTTCCAGTTAAAAGAATTATACTGACGGAAAAAAAGATAAAACCCCACAGTGCACAGTTTAGGCAAGATCATTTGTGCGAGATCGTGCGTATTTGCTTGGTTTCCGCACGAAACTAATCCGCGTAAAATCTAAAATTCCACATTCAGTATTCCCAACCTAACACACATAACAATTTCCCTCTTCTTACCGCTTAAGTGACATATTGATTTTACTGCTTTAGGCTTTTAACATATTATTTTTAGAGACGTTCAATATAGCAATAATTATAAATTGGAAACTTACCACTGCAATTTCACCTAAATTGCACTGTTAATTATTGTTTTTAAATATTTGCAAAAATTAAGTAAACTCTAAATCATTACATAACCTTACCGTTTGTTTTAAGTTCGCATTTATAGACTGGGGAAAAAAAAAGACAGACGTACCTACATCACGGCCTGCTGGAGTATAGTAAACACAGAAAACATTTTAAAGCAACAATGTTGAAGATAGATATTTTTGTTTTGCAAATTTTCCGTCATTGGACAGAAACCAAGTTGGAGATTTCATTGCAACTAATTAGAAATTCCTCTTTCAGGTATGTAATAAACGATCTTCGCACAAAATAATGTACGATACACGAGCGGTATGTTTTCTTTCAATTCTCGGAAATTAAAAAAGCTCAACTACGTTTCGCTTTTTCAAACTTTTCCTCGAACATGAGAACTTCAACATACCACTCTTGTAACGCATATTACTATTCTATGTAATCCGAAGCAAATTATAACTTACATGAAACTCATTTTTTTTTATTCCGTTATTAATCTCGTAAGCAACGATTATAATATATATATATTTCCACGTTATGCGAAATGTAAACTTTGTAGGTTATATAATTATTTATTAAAATACTTTCTTTTCTCTCATGTATGAAATAAATTAATATTTATAGCATCAAAATGCAGTACGCCGGACACACAAGCTAAGAAGTTTGTAGGAATGTAAATTGCACTGCTACACTGTCATTCATCGTCGAAGCATCCATGTTTGTTTGCCACACTCTTCAATTGTTTTGAGGTTAGCGTTCTGTTGGCATTGTGAATAATAACGTGAATATTATGTTCATGTGTGTGTTTATGTCCTCGTGTTAATGTTAACGTTTTCATTGTGAATGGAGCTTTAAATCTCTTACCTTAAGGCATATACTGAAAATATCGGCATTTCTTCACCTTCTTTCAAAGTATTCACTCGTGTACAGCGGTTTGATAATGTTGCCAGATTTCAGAAAGGAGGTATATCGACAATGAACATCACAATGCATTAGCAGGTCAATAATTGACTTTCTGTTGGTTGCCTTCTCTACTTCCATATTGGGACATATTCTTACATCACTTATTAGCACAGCGATTGGTATTTATTATTTTTAATTCTTTATTCGTCGCTTGGATCACAATAATGATTCAGTATTTTATTTTTATTGGTAATCCGAGGTGGTAGTACGTACTCATCGTAGTGCTATCTGGATACTTTTCGTTCGTATATTTCTCTACCCTTTCAGTTAGTCGTTATAAGTGTTAAGCAAATGCTTTCTTGGCGCGAAATTAAGTTGGTACATTCTTGGATTACGATTGTGTTCCGCGCAAACATTCTCTGTCTCAATATGTATATGTATTTACAGAATTTATTATAATATGTAATTGGACAAATAATTTGTTTGAATATTGTGAATATTCAAAAATGGATAAATAGACTTGCCAATGTGTAATCATTAACAATTAATCAGAAGGAGTGAAACATAGAATTATTACGTGTAAAAAATTAGATGTAGCACGAACTGTGATCCACATGACCACTAACGTTGCATTTAAGCGCGCAAACCCTGGGGGCTTAAAATACCGTTGTTTTTATTGTTATTTAGCCAACTATTCGAAGACAGATTTGAACCTCGTTACACCAATAAGGCATCACTCATGAGGCAACTAAGCCAGGAGATAATGGGGTAGGGTGCCCAATTCCTTTCTCCCCCTCCATTGCATACATCGCTGACTAGTAACATATTATTACACTAATCAGACTTTAGAGTCTAAACTATTAATATACATTGTTTTTCCTTTGATGGAAAAAAATTCAACACAAATTTAACTGCCAGTTAATGCTTTTCGTTTAAGCGTGCGATTTTCAACCATTTCTTAATAGAGAGTACTATCTTATAAAAGGCACTGCAACATTAATAATTGTAATTGAAATGTGTGTAAAACTCTTTTATTACATCAGTTGAAAATCTGTTTTGCTAATCACTTTATTTAATGTCCATAATTAGAAAAGTATCTGACGTTCTGGCTGATATGTAGGCCTACATCTATTATCAGGCAGTACATCTCACTTGTCGGTAAGTGGACAGTTCCTTTCCCCCTCCATTGCATAGGCCTACATCGCCGATTAGCTACATATTACACTTGTCAGATTTCAGATGCATACAAACAATTGTTCTTGTTCTGAAACATCGTCATGTGAGATGTACTGCCTGATAATAGATGTACAGCAGTGGCAGAAAAACCGGACCGACTCTTGTAGCTGATACAAAAGAATCGTGTGCTGTGTATTGTGTCAAATTGTGGTAATTTCAATATGGATAGTGAAGCCAGTGGTATGTACTGCTATTTAATGTAAAAATACGCAGTTATCTTTGTCGAATAGAGGTAGAAATGTAATATTGATACCAGATGAAAATAAAACTCTCAAAGTTTTTTCGTCTGTAAGTTTGAGGCACTGAAGGAAACAAAAGACGGTAAGAATCGAACAAATGCAATAAATTCCATTGTTACAATTAATTATACAAGATGAATGTGTTTTGTGACTAGCAAAATTTGAATCTGTGACTCTGAAATCAGCTACAAGGGTCGGTCCGGTTTTTTTGCCACTACTGTACATTTATTTTATTTTATTTTATTGGGTTATTTTACGACATTGTATCAACATCTAGGTTATTTAGCGTCTGAATGAAATGAAGGTGATAATGCCGGTGAAATGAGTCCGGGGTCCAGCACCGAAAGTTACCCAGCATTTGCTCGTATTGAGTTGAGGGAAACCCCGGAAAAAACCTCAGCCAGGTAACTTGCCCCGACCGGAATTCGAACCCAGGTCACCTGGTTTCGCGGCCAGACGCGCTGACCGTTACTCCACAGGTGTGGACACTACTGTACATATCAGCCAGAACCTCAATCAGAGGGTGTGAAGTCTGAAAATGGTTTCCAAATTTGCCATGACCAGATATATGCGGCAAAACAAACGGCACTGAAATGTTATTTAATTGCGTTGATGCAGTATGTGCACCAGTAGCGGCCGGTGATCGAAATCCTCGGTGAGGCCAGATGCAACTACAGTAGTGTAAGTGCCTCCGATAGAAAATGTTTGTTTATGATAATTATTATTGTTATTATATTATTAATAGCATTATTACTGTATTATTACTATTACTATTAATGAAAAATAATAATTTCACTCACCAAATAAGCTGTTATGCTGTGAGTTTCAGTGTGATGAAGCAACCTATATTATGTGTTGAAATTTCCCTTTCATTCTTTTCTTTTTATTTTTTCCTTTGACAGCAACAAACAAAGCCAAGAGAAGTTTATTTTGCACCACGTTACCACTTAACCATTTATGTTGCCCATACCAGGATGCAATAGAAACTCGCGTTTTAAGATTATCTGTCAGAAAAATTGTCTGCGATGTCGTAGGTATCTCGGTAGGCTTTCTCTTTATTTAAAACTTCCTTTTTTCAGTATTATTTCTTCTCGAAAAAGGACACTCTTAACAATGAATTAACTGTACCATCATTATTTCTCTCACTTGTTTCTGTTTATATTTTCCCGAAATATATAACAACATTGGCCCAGATTCACTACTGTACTACGAAGTACACCCTCACTTAAGTCATAAACTAAGACATAAAGGGAGAGAATAGAGTGGGTCTCTGCCTGCCAAAGAGCTGGGATTTTGTTATTTATGTCTGTTTAGGAAGACAAGTCACCATTGCTATTCCCACCCCACTCTACCCTTGAGGCCGGCCCATGGATGAGAGAAGTGAAACCGGACCAGGCCAGACGAATTGTGCCTCAGCTACAACGTTTTAAGCGTAAACTCAAAGCCCGCGAAAAGACATGATATACATAAGCCAGATCCGGCACGAGCGATCCTGGCCTCAGGAACAAATTTCACTGCAAAACAGGTCTATATACATCACAAGTCAGACGCGGCACGAGCAATCCTGGCCTCAGGAACACATTTTACTACAAAACAGGTCTATATACATCACAAGTCAGACCCGGCATGAGCGATCCTGGCCTCAGGAACAAATTTCACTGCAAAACAGGTCTATATACATCACAAGTCAGACCCGGCACGAGCAATCCTGGCCTCAGGAACACATTTTACTACAAAACAGGTCTATATACATCACAAGTCAGACCCGGCACGAGCGATCCTGGCCTCAGGAACAAATTTCACTGCAAAACAGGTCTATATACATCACAAGTCAGACCCGGCACGAGCAATCCTGGCCTCAGGAACACATTTTACTACAAAACAGGTCTGTATACATCACAAGTCAGACCCGGCACGAGCAATCCTGGCCTCAGGAACACATTGTACTACAAAACAGGTCTATATACATCATAAGCCAGACCCGGCACGAGCGATCCTGGCCTCAGGAACAAATTTCACTGCAAAACAGGTCTATATACATCACAAGTCAGACCCGGCACGAGCAATCCTGGCCTCAGGAACACATTTTACTACAAAACAGGTCTATATACATCACAAGCCAGACCCGGCACGAGCGATCCTGGCCTCAGGAACAAATTTCACTGCAAAACAGGTCTATATACATCACAAGTCAGACCCGGCACGAGCAATCCTGGCCTCAGGAACACATTTTACTACAAAACAGGTCTATATACATCACAAGTCAGACCCGGCACGAGCAATCCTGGCCTCAGGAACAAGTTTTACTGCAAAACAGGTCTATATACATCACAAAGTTTTCAAATGCTTCTACAGCGATATATGCTTCATTCAGATAACTAATACATTATATAAAAATACAAAATTTGATTTCAGTTAAGCCAAGTGACTGAGGCCCGGCCTCACTTGCCTCAGTCAATCAGCCGCCACTGATGTGCACCATCATGAACCACACATTGTGCATAACGTTTCTGAAGATTATTGAACATTTGACAAACAAGGTTGCTGTAAGGACAGGGGAGCAACTCTTACATAAGAAAAAATGTATCACTCCTCTGACAGGAAGTTAGACGAAGGTGACATGCGGAACTGAATTTTGATGTGAAAAGAAATTAACTTCAGTTTTGATGTTCCCTCATTCCAGGATGTTTAAGGTGCTACATATGCCGAATTTCACATCCTCAATTCCCTTTCGAAAAAAGCCATGTTAGTTCGTATTAAGGTGCGTACACACTTGGCGAATGAACAACGAACGAATGATGAAGCAAAACTTCGTTGTTCGTTCGCTGTTTGGAACAACGTACAAATCATCAGCAAATGGTCAGAAAACATTCACGTTCGCTTATTATTATCCGCAATAAAGGTAGACGAAAATATAATTATAGCAAGTGCAGCCGTTTTTATTATAGGCAGTTTAACAAAAAGAAAGTTAAAAACCAAGAGGTGATGGTGGCAGACGCCACTCTACGAAAGTCGCATTCAATATAGAGGCACTGACTTGCTTAATGATTCACGTCGAATGGAATCGGGACAGTTTCACAACTTCTGTCGCATTTCAGAAACAGATTTCGAAATATTACTTTGCAAAATAGGGCCAAAAATTTTCAAGAAAGACACAGGCTGACGAGAAGTAATATCTATTCAGGAAAGGCTAGCATTAACACTTCGATATCTTGCTACAGGAGATTCGTATACAAGTTTAATGTATTTATTCAAAGTGTCGCAATAGCTGATTACCAGGATTGTTCTAGAAGTATATGTACAGTTGTAATTGAGGAACTGGAAGATTTTATTAAGGTACGACTACAAGACAGGGGAAAGTTACAATATACGGATACCTCACTGACAATAATTATCTTAAAATACTAAAAAGAGAGATTTTGTCTGTGTTTGTCGAATGCGCATCATGCTTAAGAAAAGGCACTTTTCAGTGTCAATAATTATTTTGTGTACACAAGGTTGGAACTTTGTTTTTTTCTAGGCGTGAATTTGTCCAAAAGGAACGACATATATTTATACGCGAACCAAGTTCCACTTCATCACTCCTCATTCCAGATTTTTTGTGGACTTCTGTCTTTCCCTCCGGAGTGATGTCAATAGGGACTCAAATTTCTTTTTGACTTCTGCTCCCTACATTAAACAATAAATATACATCCACTGAAAATAAATAAACAAAAATAATTTTCAAATTTTGCACGTGTTTGACTCGCCTACCTTGCAGCTGAACATCTTTCCAATAGCTTCCCAAACATCATGTTTTCTTACTTTATTTATGGTAAGTAGGATGCTTGGGATCCCATAAAATTTCCTGCTCCTTATATGCATTAATAAGATTTATAACAGCGTCTTCTGTCCACTCCAGTTTCGACATCCTGTTAGTGAAATTGAACTAAGCGCTGCGTTCTGCTACGAACTACAAGCTAGTGCCAAATCCTGTCCACAACGAATACCAACTTCCTTTGATGTACCGACAAGCGACGCATCACTTCCGAAGGCCAATCAAACGATCGGTTTGCCTTTGCTGCGACGTACAGACATTCCGATTTCAATCAGCGAATGCATTCGTTCGTTGTTCGTTCGCTAAGTGTGTACGCACCTTTAGGAAAAACCACCTGGAAACCACTAGACCAACAACAATGATTATCTCAACTGAAATTTACTTCCATGTTGTGTGAAAGATATTCTTTACAACGTGGGAGAATTATTGGTACGTGGAAATCATACCTGCATTTGATTTTGCATAATTGAAACTAACTGTACATTTTTAATCTAAAAGTACGATCGGAAGTGTACCTATTGCAGTATAAGAAATTTATTAATTGCAAATGAGGGGTAAATACTTTAGAGGGAATCTTATTGCGCAGAAATAATGAATATACAACTTTAAGGAGGCAATAAAGTCATCCAGAACGATGGGCTACAGTAGACTCGCATAAAAGTTTATGGCTATATTAATGACTGCAAATATTTTACAAAGCCTGCAGATTTTTCTTTGTTTAATTATTTTCTCTGATCTTATAAATTTAATATCCTATAAGATTATTAATGATTCAAAAGAATTCCCGTATACATAAAAGTATATATGACTATAAACAAATGAAGCGCCTTTATGTAATTACGTTATATATCCGTAAGCTTATAGTCGTGTGGAATGCTATTAGACATTAGAAATACGATATTTTCTTAATATAGTCACATCAAGGGTTCGATTCCCGGCCTAGTCGTGATGGTTATGTGGTGCACAAAGCAGGCATTACAGAAGAGGGGTTTTTAAAGAGGCACTCCCGTTTCACATTTTCATTTCACCAACACTCTCCACGTAAATCTCATTTCATCTATCGTCTGCAATAGTTAAAAACAAACTGGAGTAAGTGTTGAGAGTAATACGGTCTACGAGCTTTGGGGATTATCCGATACTGGTCTGGGGTGAGACCCGGCTGGAGCAACGACTTATTTTCTTTGGAAAGGGGAAACCCCAAAACCTATCTCTCCTTACGATGATATCTAGATATGGTACTTAACTGTACAATATTGGAACTGAGCAATACGTAGTCAAATCTATTTAAAAATTAACAGGGGAATTTCGGTTCTCAAATAATAAAGAATCGGTAGAACGGAGAAAATTTCTCTCCGACACCGAGACTCGAACCCGGGTTTCCAGCTATACATGCTGACGCTTTATCCACTAAGCCACACCGGATTCAAGCTCCGATGCCGGATTGAATCCCATGTTCCGTCGAATCCCGGCCATTCAGTCACTCGTAATGAGTGCACCTCTGTACTTGTGGTTGGACATTGTGCTACTGTCGTAAATACTGTGACACAGTAAATGAGGGTAGGCCAACAAAGGGAAACACAGCAGGTAGAACTTAAAAATGAGAGGGATTCAATCCCTCACATTACGGTGTAAATCATTTTCCTTTGCCAGTAACTGCAGCCGCTGTCAGAGAAAGATACGAGGGACTGTAGAGTTGTGACGACCTTCATCAGTTTTCCACAGTTGACATTTTAATGAGCTATTGTTAGAGATGTGGACATCGACAAGATGATGGAATGACAATTAATTATAAGGATAAGGAAGATATTATGACACATCTAAAGCTACAAATTCAATAATTTCCTTACGAGCGCGAAGGACAATAGTCGATTACGTAAACACAGCATCCATAGCCATATCTGAAATTCAAAAGACAGTGTTGGTGAGCCTCACATGACAGCTAATAATGGTAACGTTACAGGTTCGATTACCGTACCATACATATTATTTTAATGTGCGCGCTTTAATATGGGGATTACAGAGTATTCCATAAATTTCTTCGTCAGAAACTTCGGAATGGAGCATTTAAAGAACAATTCGTGCAATTCCACTGAAGTCAACATTTTGCGGCTTGTCAGATGCTATACAGTCAGTGCAAGGATCTCGTAAATTAATTACTAGGGAAAGGAAGTTCATGCATTTGCATATTTATTCTCTATCGTTGTGTGAATATGCTGAAAGATTATCTACATGAATCACAAATTTCTGAATACAATGATATTATTTTTATTGTGCATAAAAGTGCATATTTTGCCTTTATTTATAAAAGCATCATATTTTAACATTTATGCAGGGAAACTGCATAATATTATTATGTTTGTTTATTTGTCTTTCCCTTATTTTAAAAGTGTGTAACCTCGTAAACACGACTAATTTATGTTTATGAATTTTGAACGTAACGATGACGCCCTCATAGGGAGCCTCTCAAGTTAGCAATTGGTATTGCTTTACTGCAGTCTTTAGCAGATTTCGATAGAACAATATCCAGTTTAACATCAGTTCCAGGAAAGTGAACGAGAAAACAGCAAATATTCTTTCAAAAAACCCTGGCTATTATCAACTTGAAGATAATCAAGGTATTCTCGAAGGAAAGACAACCCAAAAAACAACAAAATTTTCTACAGAACAGCTCACAGTTTTGTGCAAGCGTCTCTTACTTCTTGTGACGTAGAACGAAGTTTTTCGCGCTATAAAGCTATGCTGAGAGATAACAGGCGAAGAATGACAACAGAAAATAAATATTAATACACCTACAAATGAAATTATAGATCCAATAGATGATACTACATTTCAGGCTGTATAAGCATCAGGATAATCGGAATACGTCACTGCTTAGTTGTGAACAGTAACAGCATAAAAGGAGCATTCAGCAATGAGGCAAGCACTTCAAAATCCATAGACTAAACGTAAGTTACTTATACCTTATTATTCTGTTAAAATAATCTCAGACTGATAATGCATATTTTGTAGCATCTTTATCAATTTTTAAGGCATAAATGCATATATATTCTTCACGTTTTTAGGGAATGAACTTCCTTTCTCTGTTAATTACAGAGCGAAGTCAGTAGTTTGAGCATGTCTCAGATCTTCTCATACAGTATGTCCACAGAAACACCCTCCGTGATTACAAATGGGTATAATTTCGTAACGATGTGAAGTTATCAGACCTACGGCAGCCGAAATTTCCATTAAGGATATATAAATTATTTTCATTACAGAAATTAATTAATTAATTTCCTACCTTCATTATTTATATGTTTATCCATACTTCTTCTTTCTATATGAATGTTATCAAGTATATTTTCTAGTGGATTATGATAATTACTGTTTAATTCTCCTATGCGCGCGTTAAAATCCCCAAAAATTATATACTTAATGTTTCCTACATTTCCCGCAAATGATTCCATTTCCTGACTTAACTTAACGAAAATCTCATTATTATGATATTTTGAATTATGTGGAGGGTTATAAACCACTCCTATCATAATTTTTAGATCGTTCTTACACAAATCAATCTGTAACCATACGACATTCTTTATCTTTGATTTTTTTATAGTAACAATATTTTTCCATTCCTCCTTAATAATTACTGCTATTCCTCCTTGCTCCCTTCCAAATTTATGGTTTCTACACCCTTCCACCAACCAGCAACAGTAACCATTTATATTTAATACAAATTTATTGGGAAGCCACGTTTCCACTAGTAATATCAAGTCATTATTACCTAATATATTAACCAATTCTTTTCCTTCAATTTTATTCCTTAGGCCTTCTACATTGTTGAACAATATTCTCAACGTATGACTACCCACATCTAGCTAGATATTATTCTTTCTGATTTCGTAACGATGTATACTAGGAGCTTTATATTATTGCCATATGGAATAACAAATCGAATAATTCCTATTTTGAATATTGCAGTATGTTTAATTGCCGGGGAAAATTATGGATGGCAGCAAAATGAATAGAAGCTGTTAATATTTGGTTCGTTCGTTATGGTTTGCCGTCTTTTGTTATTTTTGCATTGCTGCATTGTAGCGGAAGTTTCACAGTCAGGAATTCAGTGACAAGACGATAGTGAAGTGGTAAGAAGACCTTTTAGAGAAGGGATACTTACGCCTTTGATCAGAAGAAAGGCCATTCAGGAAAACGACCTGTCAATATGGAAATTGTGGAACGTTTGCAGGAGTCGTTTGTCGATGTGCAGACATTTTCGGTATTCTAGACTTGTTGCTGTTGTCATTCTTCTCTCCCCCTCATGAGGTAGTTATTAGGTGATGTCCATTTTTGGCTTTCCCCTTTAAAATTCTCCCCCTTCAGTGGGACGGCGAAACCCGGATTGAGACAAGTGGCCAACAGGTTTTGAGCTCACATATTCAGTTTTTCTCAGCCTTAAATTCCCTTGCAAGGACGAGTTTTCGAGTACTTTATAGAAATTTTTCCTCCCATTTCCTCATCGACAATGACAATGGCTTAAAATATAGAGTATACATCCTATGCATATACGCATGTGTACACAGATCAGCGTGAGTTTATTAATTATACTGTGTGTTATATTATCTGTACGTACCGCGTCGTAGCTGCACGGTTTAAGGCGTCACGCCTTAGACTAGTGATAGGGAATGAGTGTTGGTTTGAGTTCTTACGAGAAAGAAATTTTCTCATGAAATCTTGGTCACTGTGTGGGACCATTGACTCCATAACATCGTAATGAATTTAGAGAGGTACAATGAGTATCAAAATCTGATTTCTTAAGCCAACAATGACTTGGAAGATCATCGTGCTGATCACACGTTTCCCTCATTCGTTGACCTATACTGAGGCATATACATGAGACAGCAACTGACTGGTCAGTCATGGCCCTCTATGGATGTCACGCCACGCATATGTGTACAGTTAGTAAACAAATGAATGAACGCTGTAATATTTTTATCGTTCGGCCTTTACGGAATTGCACGAAGTTACCTAAGCCGTATGCACTTACGAAATCAGGTCACCACATTTTAGCCAGATATTTTAGTTTATCTCTACGGCATAAGGTATTTCCGTTCTTTAGAAAATATACTGTAATTCCTGAAACAATCGAGTGAATTTCAGTTTATTATCTTGCTAATAGATCTCAACCGAATAGACTAATATTGTAAGAATATTTCAAACCTCAAGATTTCAATTATTTTTTCTCACTAACTGCACCTGTATGCTATACACACTAATGAATAAATTGAGTAGTTTAATATCAAAGACGGACATCTGTCGTCTCCATAGTTTTGATCTAGAGGCACTTTTTTGTTTCACAGTGTTCTTTGTAGTATTTTAAAACAATTTATTTTTATAAATGTAGTGTTAGAGTTTGTATACAGTTTCACCATAACTGAAAAATGCATGAAAAAATGTATAAGAATCCACATTATCTAAATTTCATCTGAAGGTCAGATGTCCGCCTTTGATATTAAGCTACTCAATTATCAATCATTATTATTATTATTATTACTATTATTATTGGGGCACCTACGTCCAGATATTTTATTGATTTTATTAGAGTATAATGTCAAAAATTTTACAACTTGTTATTGAAAAGTTAGTATTTGGTTGAGGCCTTATACAGAGTGTTTCAAAAGTGATGGTAAAAATTTTAGGGAATGAAGAGAAGCAAAAAAGTTCCAGTGAACAAGGGTCCGCAAATTAACTGTATATGAGATAATGCCACTGGATTCTAAGTACTAATTCCAACAAAAAATACTGACAACTTCATTTAATTTATCAATCACGAGACAGTAAAATTCATAATTTTGGCTCTCAACACCACAGAAATGTGATTGAACATACACAAAAGAAACTTGAACAACAGTAAAGTTTGTGGATAAAGTTTGTGATTATTTCAATAATTAATCCACTTATATTTGCCTTCAACAATTAACTTTCTTTTTTCTTTAAGTATCACATCACATTATATTGTACATGTTTAGTGTATTCAGGACCCTTGTGGTCACTCAAATTCTTTGAGCTGATATCTATAATTTAGAAAAAATATATATAGTACAAACATGTTAACTGAAGAATTTTACAGCGGGTGTTCAAAATGCTGACCATGCACTTGAATGCATCATTGTTTGTTTAGTCTCACACTTAGAAGGAAATGGACTAGGGAGAGTGCGGCATACGTACGAAGCATGACAGCACTCGCTTCACTGGCGGCTCCAACCAGCAAAAAATGGCATTATCTCGTAAACGGTTAATTTGAGAACCCATGTTTAATGGGAATTTTTTGCTTCTCGTCGTTTTTACTTCTCCTCAAAATTTTTACCATCATTTTGTAAACACTCTGTATTTGTTCACTTACATTGCAATTTATTTAATTATAGGCCTAATTTACTTTGTTTGTGTATAGCTGGGATTATATTGTTAGTGGGCAACGAGTTCCTAAATTTTAAATTGTGTTTAATTTTTTTAAAGAGAAATTGTGTCAAAAGTTGTAATGCGCCACAGCTGCTGACATACCCTTTTAGAAACTTTATATGTTTTGCCAAAACTTGAATTTAAATTTCATTAATCTTCTTGAGTCACAGTCGCTTAATATTGCATGAAAAGCATACAAAATGGCGGTTCTTATTGAGAAGAGACGACAACCTCGCAATAGCTGGTCTCCTTCTCTTGGACTGGCTGCAGCGCGATAACGCCAAGTAATCCCTCTCTCTGCAGCTTTAATGGCCCCGATACACATTCCGACTTTATGTGGACATTTCTCTAATCAGGGAATAAAACCTTGCGGCAATAAACAGGTTTTGTGACTACGCTGAATATGCTATACAATAAAACCGAATTCACCAAGAAAGATTGCATTTCATTACGTTTGGGCAAATGGCGTGGTTGAGCACTGTGGTTTGACCGTGACTGGTGCAGCAGATGGAAAGCATTGGTCAGCTTGTAACTTCATTCTTTTCGAAGTTCCAGTCGACACAGGCAGAGGTCTGCTGCTCCCGGCAATATAAGTGGAGTCGCATGCCTAAGCGCCAGCAGTAGGTACGTAGTAGTGCAGTAGTGTCAGTGCGTCGTGCATTGCAATACCTGTAGTCAAATCTTGTCGGAATGGCGCGAGTGGCCCCTACTTTTCCTTGAAGGTAGGCCAGCCGTACTAAATTCCTTTGCCAAAAATGTAATTGATAGATCAAGTCGACTTAGTGACCAAAGGAGCAGTTAGAAATACAGCAGAAAAAAAGAGTGATTGCACTCGGTCAAGACTGACACCCTTGGAAAGGATCAAGTCTTCTAATTGGTTTAGAGCTTAATCTTTGTTCCACAGTATTTATAATTTCAATTTAAATTTTATTTATTTCAAATATACAGAATAAAGAAATATAATTACAAAACAAACAAAGAGAAATACAAATAAAATAATACAAGCAATATAAAAAGAAGATAGAGTAGTATTAACAAAATTTGAGACCGAATGAGCAGCGCTCGTGCTCGGTCGCAGTTCAGATATAATATTAAAATAAAAAAAAAAAAATAAATAAGTAAAATAAAATAGGAACTAAAATATGATTACAGCGGCAATGGAATTATATAATATAATATTAACACTATAGAAGAATAATATCGCACGTGAAAAGTAGGACTCATATATATTTCAAAATTATAGAATACAAATATAATATAGGTTGATTAATTCATACACATAGGCTATAAATTTATTTAATCAAATTGAAGATATTAACACGTTTCTAATTTTCTTGTTATATGTTAGTGGGTTACATGTTAGAAGTTCTGGGTGTAATTTAGTTAAAGCATTGTACAACCGAGGGCCAAAATTTATGCTATGCTTTAGACCAGCAGATGTGAGACATTTAGGTTCTACTAATGTTGAATTAATATTTCGTCTTGTGTCATAATTGTGTGTCTGTAATACAAACTTATTACGATTTTTATGATAAAATCTTAACAGCGTATACTTATAAATTTGTTCAATATTAAATACATTAAATTCAGAATAAATTAATTTAGTTGGATAATCGAAACGTTTCTTCAAACAAATTTTAATTATTCGTTTTTGTAGTAAATTTAACGGACTAAGATTAATTTTTGTACTTCCACCCCAAACAATAATAGTTTCCACTTAACTATTTTGAAAGTTGTTCTTATAAGAGAAAAGTCTAATTAGAGTGGATCGGGGGAAGATGTCTAACTTTTTCTTTGATTGAAAATTTATGATAATGTTCATTTAGTTTTTAATTTCATATTCAAATATCAGAGTCTGGAAGGTATTTTGAAACTATATTTTTGGTACAAAACAGAAAACATTAATTATTCTTATTTATAGCTACAGGTTTTCTTCTTACCTATACTGTAGGCATTTTTCCCCGATAGTCGGATAAGATGGCAAATGCAATTAACGCGTTTACTAATACATGTACTTTACCTTAACTTGGTTTTATACATGTATATAACAAAAATGATGTAATCTAAAGCTCATGGACACTTTCTCACTCATTTATCACTACTTAGCAACACAGTCATTGCACAGATTTTATTTTCGTGTGCAGAACTCGTGAAATTACTTCTTGCACACAATGAATTTAATCCAATACATTTTTTGTCATCATTCTTTCTAGGCGCTGTTTAAAGGTACTGTAAGGAATCCCGTATGCTTGCGATGCTCTAAAACAGTTCACACCCCCTGTTCTAATATGTTTAATAGCAAGTTGAAGACTGTCCTCAATCCACTGACCTCTATCAGAGACTTTACGTAATGTTTACGCATTCCCTGCAGTAAAACAAAAAATAAAACTCTTGCAACAAGTTGCCATCTTACCCCGAAAAAAGTTAACATCTTCCCCAAGTATCGCGGTAAGATGCATAGTGCTGTGACGCAATCTAAGATGGCGGAACAAGGTCGTTGGTTGTTAACAATACAAACTTTAGAACCTTTACTACAATACCCATTACATAAGGTTTGACAGTTATTACGAATTCAAGGATGTATTAAAATTTTAACATACCTTTGCAATTAGGCTATTTTATAGCAGAAAAATTACGTTTTTTTTTTTTTTTGCTTTTCTTCTTTTCACAACAAGAATACGCGGAAAAATGAGTTCGCTTCCACTCTACAGACATTCAACTGCCTCAATGGTCATGAAGACATTCTCTTGCGTTGCGTTCTCTTTTGGAAGAATGTGAAACTACAAAGAAATAAGCATCTTCCCCCGATAGTCATCTCCCCCTGGTTCACTACACTTATTTATCAGCACACTTTAACTGAGAATTGATCTGGTGCAATGTCTTTAACTATAACAGCAATAATCAAATGGTTTCATAAGTATAATGAACGTTTAATACTCTATTCAAAGTAAATAGTTGATAACAATAAAACTGCTCAAAATAACTTCGAAAGAATGTATTTCTTGTACGTAGTATTTTAAAGGTTGATATTATTGGTGAAACGTATAGTAGGCTATTACTCCTGATCATATCAGATTGGCCATTATGAAATGGCAACGTAAAATGAGAACAACCACCAGAGCCTTCACTGTCAAAAAGGCAATTTCATAAGGATTATAACGTGACTTCTTTTGCAGTCGCTAGATGGCAGCATAGTGAAATTGATAAAAGTGGTTGCCTTCAAAGTCCATTAGGATGATCAATCTGTTGTAGCCTATGTGATCAAGGATATTAGCCTACTTATATTGCGTTTGCTAATAATTTCGTACTTTGTATTGTACCATTTGTATTTTCGCAATGACGTGTCGTTTATATATGGCAGTTGCGTCATTGGTATGCAATAAGCAGTGAGAATAAGGCACCGTATGGCATACTTTCATTTTGATCAGATGAACGCCAACTTATTTACAATATTCATCAAAGTAACACAATTGTAAATTCACAAATTCGTGCAGTCGTTAAAGCAAACGCAGAGTTGACTGTAACTTCCCACACCTGATAAAGTTATACCAACATTGGATATATGAGAAAACTTATCAATGCGATTGTTAATTTATCCAGGGTCATAATCTTTAATTAGCGACCTTGCTTTAACCCATAAAGTATTTACAATTCTAAAGAATTTGATTGCGATGAAAGATACCAGTAATGCCACTCTTATAAAAAGTAAATCCCCGACCGAACTTACTCCTTCAAATGTATCTGACTACTACTTTTCACTCTCTCTTTCTTTATCTACATGATGTACAGGATGTTAATGAGCTCGTGTTACAACGCTTCACGGTAGAAAGTAGATCCTATAAGGAGCTCATTTTACTTATAAATCTGTGATCGGAAATCTCTCCTTTCTCCGCTAGAGTTTGCGAAAGATTTCTTCTAATGGGTACGACATTCAAAAGGTGTCATTTGACGTCGCTAGGAGGTCTGAACTTGCATTAGGCCAATCGTAACTCTATTTTAGACAGCTCGGAAAGTAAACATTGTGGAAATTGTTGAATGGGTTTCTGAAGGAACTGCAAGTGGATTGGTCAGCGCTTGACTCATTTATATTTTGAGTTGATAGCGTGTAAATCTGTAATAAAGCGCTTCCATAATTTCTCATTCCAATCAGAAGTGAAATGGAGTACATGTTCGCTGAATACACGGGCATGCTTCTGATTTACGGAAAAGTTGGAAGAAATGAGAAGACTGCTTGTCGGTTGTACGAAGATATATACCGTGGTCGACGTATTTCTTCCGATTTGAACGACGATGGATTGGTAGAAGAGGGCTTGAACAATGGCCACCACGTTCACCTCAGCTCCCTAGATGTCTTTCTGTGGAGATACGTGAAGAGCCTCATGTACGAGATCACCGTGGAGTCCGAGGAGGATCTGACCAAGATTCACGCCATCATTAAAAGAGTTTAGGGAGTTTTCACAAGGGTCCAGCAAAACATATTACGTAGTTGTCAATTTTGTAACGAGGTTGGTGGCCGCCACTTTGAATAGTTAATGTACTGTATAAAATGTAGACTAATATCCAAATGTGAAAAAATATCGCGAAAGACCAGTAAAAAATAAATGAAGGCCTAATACCAGAAAAATCATAACAAACATATAGGTCTACTCAGTAATATAGTTACAAGAGCGGTATGTTGTCGTTTTCATGTTTGAGGAAAAGATTGAAAAAGCGAAACGTAGTTGAGCTTTTTTAATTTCCGAGAACGTGAAAACAAACATACCGCTCGTGTATCATACATTATTTTGTGCGAAGATCGTTTATTACATACCTGAAAGACGAATTTCTAATTAGTTGCAATGAAATCTCCATCTTGGTTTCTGTTTAATGACGGCAACTTCGGAAAACCAAAATATCTTTCTTCAACATTGTTGCTATAAAATGTTTTCTGTGTTTACTATACTCCAACAGGCCGTGATATACATCTGTCTTTTTTTTCCCCCCAGTCTATAAATGCGAACTTAAAACAAACGGTAAGGTTATGTAATGATTTATTTTTCATTTTAATATTTTAACAATCTTATTTATATAACATATTGCAGTAATAACATCGGCATCTGGAATCTTGTTGATTTTTTCACGGCTTCCTTAATGTTACTTGTATCAGGAATGCAATAAGTTTCGTGGAGTAGTAGACTTTACTTAATTTTTGCAAATATTTAAAAACAATAATTAACATTGCAATTTAGGTGAAATTGCAGTGGTAAGTTTCCAATTTATAATTATTACTATGTTAAACGTCTCTAAAAATAATATGTTAAAAGCCTAAAGCAGTAAAATGAATGTGGCGCTTAAGCGGTAAGAAGAGAGAAATTGTTATGTGTGTTACGTTGAGAATACTGAATGTGGTATTTCACACTTACCGCGTATTGCTTCTGTGCGGAAAACAAGCAAATACGCACGATCTCGCACAAAAGCAAATAAAACAAGCAACAAGCAAATGTTGTCTTGCGCGTGTTCCGTACACGATGTGTGGCCTATCTATCAGGAGTGTTCTTCCGCATGCTCTAGTGGCGAAGAAAAAATTTCGGACCGCCGCGCCAGTTTATAAGCAAAATATGTTTTCTTATAGCCAGGGGCGGCTTTCGAAGAGGGGCTGCGGAGCTGCAGCACCCCCAGACATTTGTGGCTCTTGTCTCGTTTTATGTTGTGAAAAACATTTATTATACAGTCTCTATTTAGCGGCTCGAATTTTTTAAAAAATTTCGCTCTCAATGATATGGCACGCAATCGTTAGTGAAGTCACTTCCTCCCCTGGTGCTGCCAGAGCGAAACCAGAGACAAGGACTATAAGGTGAAGCCACTTCCTCCCCTGGAGCTGCCAGTCTCGTCTCGGATGCTTTGCGCGTTAGTTTTACCCCTCCCCCTGCTGCCCCTTGCCGTGAATCCAGAGTTTCCAGGCGCTGCAAAATTTGCAGCAGTTTGTCAGTAGCGCGCAGTTTTAAATACATTTTCTTTAATGTTGTGAGTATAACAAGTGCAACATTGTTTAATTCTGTGCAATATTTACAGTCTATTCAGTTCAGTACCTTAACAATTCAGGAGAAATGTGAAATTAAGTGCCCATCAGTTGAATCTCATAATGGAAAGAGCCGCTAAACAAAATACAAAGGCTCGCATATTTTTTGATAATTCATCCAATATCCCTGCTTTCTTCTCTCGATCTGTATTAGATTAATGTGTTTCAAAGACAATTTCATCAGCTGGGGCAACAAGATGGATTTAAAATAAGAACAGTAAATGTTGTTCATGAGAAGAAGGAGCCATTGCTAGAATGTTTTCAAACCATAATGGAATCTGAAACATCTAACATCACAATAAATGAGGCAAGCGCCCTGGTGCGTACTCTTGAATATCCTGAATTCAATTCCTGGCTCAGTTATTTTTTTCATTTGTTGATGTATCATGTATATATATTATACAACCAACTACAACATCGCCAGTTAGATATTTCTAAGGTTCAAATCTGCATATAAAAATTAAATTATGGTTTATATAACGACACTCGCAACTGCAGGGATTATATCAGCGTCGCCGGTGTGCAGGAATTTTGTCCCGCAGGATTCTTTTAAATGCCAGTAAATCTACTAACATGAGCCTGTCTCATTTAATCACAACTTACAAGATAAGGCGCATGGAACTAATGTTTAAATAAAGTAAGTTACTTGGTTTATTTTTGTATGCAGCCCCCCTTAATTCAATACCCACGAGCCGCCACTGCTTATAGCACCTACTTCCTACTCTGAAACATTGTAACATAAGTTCATTAACACTCTGTATAGTTCGGTAATTGAAACGAGATATTTCATATATTTTATTTGAAGTAATTCCTATATTATTTCGGGAGTGGAATATGTGTTACTATGGAAGTTGGTCATCCTATTAGTATACTTGTGTAAAAGTTATGTTTCTGTGGAAATGGACATTCTACTTCAGCAGCGTCGTCAAAGTTCATGTCGACGGAAAAAAAGTGTATAATATTCTGCCGCAGTTCTCTTGGCAGGCTGCAATGTAAACCGACGAAATGGTAGAAGTGTAGAGAAGTAAGGAAAGTAAGATTAATTGCTATTGACTAATATCGATATCCCCCCACACCTCGCACGGGACTAATCAGATTTGCGTTTATTCATGATCAATAATAAAAGTGGGAGACGGAATAATTTAAAAAAATATGAACATACATGTGGCACATACGAAGTATTAATTATTCTATAAGTTACACATTTTTATTAATTAATTACAAATTTGCATGAGCCACGGTAATGAGTTCTATTTCTGTTTACCACCTGGTCTCAATTCAAGAAAAATTGAGGAATAACAAAGAATTCTGATCTGGATAAGATAATTTTGACTACATTTTATCTGTTTATTTTTTATCCAAGGAACATAATTGTATTTTTACAAGTGATGTAAAAGACTAATATTTTCCCTGAACCAAAAATACAATATAAATTGAGTAAAAGTGAGTATTTTGCCATGAAGCTGTGTTTCTTAAAATATTTATGTGTCATGTTAATTTGCATATGTTTTTTATTTACATAACAATTCTGCATAGCCTATAAATGATGGGGCCAACATAAAAAATTTGTTTTCGTACACAATCCACGCTATATTGATATTGATTTGGAGTGATTTGTTAGAGACTGTATTCAAGACTGATTTGGAAACATGTTAAACGAATTGTTTTTTTTAAATCAAATGCCACCAGGTTGTCTTTTCGACATTTCTGGTCTTCTCTCCTGGCCGTGGCTTAGTGGTAACCCACTTCTGAGGTTGGGGCGCCTGGAAGGCGGAGTTACATTACCCCGATGATGTGATAGGATGATTATGATAATGTGGTGCCAGGAGAGGTCTTAAATCTAAACTTAACCTAAATTCCAGGCCATGGACGAACACAGGAATACTGTAATCCCCTTTAAGGAAAAATTCCTGTGTTTTAACCGGAAATCGAACCCGGAACCTCATGAACTATAGCCACAAGCTGAGGCTGGTCAGTTAAACGAATTGTATCATTTATTTATAAAAATAGGCATGTATGTTTCTATAGCAGCATAATACGTAAACAATGTCTTAATGTTGTTAAGCATTTCACAAAATCAACATTTCAAAATCTTTAAGTAAAATTGACACAGTACTAAAAGTTAAAATGGACAACGGACCTAGAATTATAACCTACGGAAAAAGAGTCATTTAAGTTATTATTGAATGTTTACATTTATTATAAAAGTAGAACTGGAGCAAAAGCAAAAAATTATTGGGATTGTAAGAAACTGAGAAAGGAGTGTAATGCAAGAGCGAAGGTACAAGAGTAGGAATTATTAAAGGCGACGTGGACTCCACATTCTCATGCACTCTATAGAGAAGAGACTGATGCTGAAGATTGTAAAAGCAAACCTGAAACATATGGCAGACGAACATCCTGAACTAAACCCTGGAGAAATTTTGAGAAATGAATTATACGAAATTACTTCACGTGTTTCATCACTGTCATTCGATCGTGAAAATTTGAAAAAAGCTGTAAGAAGGGAAAGACGGAAAGATCAACCAGTTAATTCAATATCGCTAACACAATTTCAAGATATTCCAGAGAGATTTATAGAAACCTTTCAAGGTTTTCTATTTTATAGTTTCAATGAAGATAGAGAGACTGAAAATCGGATAATCGTGTACGGAACACGTCAAAATTTATACGTCTGTAAACGTTGAGTTAGTCATATAATATGTATATTTCCAATGTGCGAAAGCTCGATACAAATTCAGACGTCGTTTTGATTGAGGACTCGAGGTACATTGCCATTTCAAGTTCTCGCAAATTCATGAGAACAATAGTCCATTGTTTTAGCACAGTTCCAAAGCGTATCGTCCAATATACAGCCATTATATTTCAGCAATTGCAAGTAAGTCCTATCAATGTGTTCGAATTCTTCGCCGGTCGTAAATTAAATGGTGCTATTTTCTATTTCCCCAGGGCTGGCGATACAACGATGTTACGTTTCATAAAAATTATCATCGTCTGCCTGTTGATAAGGATAAACGTTGGTAAGTACACATTTCTCCTTACTTTTCTCAGTAATAGTGTTAATTTGGACGGACCTAACACAGGGGAATTTATTTCTCTCAATCTTCAATTCTGTGTAATCGTAAGAGTGGGACCTATTTGTTTTACATACCTTTTCGACATAAGTACGCCTATGTAATAACTAGAGTCCTAATTTTTTATTGGGTTATTTTACGACGCTTTATCAGCATCTCAGGTTATTTAGCGTCTGAATGAAATGAAGGTGATAATGCCGGTGAAATGAGTCCGGGCTCCAGCACCGAAAGTTACCCAGCATTTGCTCATATTGGGTTGAGGGAAAACCCCGGAAAAAACCTCAACCAGGTAACTTGTCCCGACCGGTCGCCTGGTTTCGCGGCCAGACGCGCTGACCGTTACTCCACAGACGTGGACTCCTAATTTTATGTAATTACATATGCTATCCCTATATCGTCGTTGTTCCTGCAATAACTCCTATGTGCAAATGTAAAATTTTTCAGTAGGAAGAGAAAACACATTTATTCATCCTAAGGCAGCCGAACATAGGAGACTGTGAATTCTTACATTTTCGAAACAAAGTCATATAATTGAGGACCGTTTTTGCAAAATTTGCTAACTGAAAAAACTAAATTTTATAGGAGAGACAAAAAACTGAATGGAGACAAGAGGTTACAAATGCAACCATCACACTTTGACACACTATAATGAAGAGAAATAATTCAATTTTACTAAGATAACTTTAACATCGTGTAGAGGCCTGCTTTATGTTAACGAATCCACCAAAATCTCAATTTTGCAAATTTTACAGTTAGCAAGTTTTGCAAAAACGGTCCTCAATTACATACAGGAGATTTTTATTTATTTGCTGTATCACTATTTAAGTTATTTAATAGAACAAAAATCTGAAAATCGATAAATATGTCACATAGGAGTTATTGCAGGAACAACGACGATATGTAGCTACTAGAAAAAAGTAGGAGAATCACACTGAAAGAGGTTCTTATTCCGGAGTTTTAAATTATATACTTTTACATATTACAGTATTTTAATTATTGTCATTAAATCCAGACATTTGAGATAAGCAGGACATGTGGCACGTATGGGCGAATCCAGTAATGCATGTAGAGTGTTAATTGGAGGCCGGAGGGACTTTTTCCCTTTGGGGAGGCCGAGACGTAGATGGGAGGATAATATTAAAATGTATTTGAGAGAGATGGGATATGATGCTAGGGACTAGATTAATCTTGCTCAGGATAGGGGCCGATGGCGAGCTTATGTGAAGGCGGCAATGAACCTGCGGGAAGGCCATTTGTTAGTAAGTAAGTATTTTGATGTATATTACATATTTTGATGTCCCGGTATATTAAATACTTGATATATTTTGAAGTAAATAGCCTATTTTAAAGAGAAAATTACACGTATACCATATATTTCAGTATTATATTTTAACGCCGATCTCCAGAATTAATATGCGTTAGGAAACTGTTTATACAGCCTGGTCCTCTATCTTTAGCGCATACACCAATGAGACATACATAATTTTTGCGTCAGAGTAGGCCTAGATTTAGATTTTGACAATTAAAGAATGAACACCCATTTGTTATGTTGAAAGTTCGTATATCTCTTAGACAGTAATGGTAAATAAAGTTTTTGTAAGGAAAAAATCGGTGAGTTCTTGCTGTAATGCTACTTAAATGCATTTAATTCTTAAATATAACTCCGAAGAATCAACCGACAAATAATCAACAACAGGGTTAAAGGAGATTTACGATGATAAGTCAATCAGTCTGTTGATTACATACATACATACATACATACATACATACATACATACATACATACATACATACATACATACATACATACATACATACTGTATATAAGTGTTTTGCCCATGGCCAAGTCTTTCGCTGCAAATCCATCATTCTGCAATCTTTCCTATTTTCCGCCTTCCTCTTAGTCTCCACATATGATCCACATAATTATTTTAATGTCGTTTATATAGAATAATTTTTATTGTATGGATTGTCTTTATACTTTATAGTAACGAGAAAAACATTACGCAGCGGGAACTGGTCCCTTGTCCCGACTTAAATATAAAAATTCCAGTTTTCCAACTTACCTATTACTTTGTAACTTATGTTGTGGTTAATTTGCACACAGAAGAATACAAAACTTTAAAAGACGAAAATATATAAAAATTTCGCCCATTTTTCTTTATTAGCAGTTATCTCGAAAAGTGCCCCGGGAATTGGTCCCTTTTCTTATGCACGTACACACATATAATTTTATAGGAGTAAATATATAGAAATGATAATTTATTTATTTATTATTCAAAAGTAGTAGATGGAATTCTAGTTTTGTTTGTTTTGTATTAATCATACAGAGCTCAACATTCAATGTGCAAGTTCTTAAAATTAGGGTACAGTCGGTAACGTTGAATTAATTGAAAGAGTCTGTTTTTAAAGGGAAGATTGGAATAGTCCAACAAACCAGGAAGGAACTACACTGAATAGGTAGGGAAAAAAAAGCAACTAAAATAATCAGTTAGGTTCATGGACATTCAAACTTGCCACATAAAAGACAAAATAGGACACAACAATTCAGATATACCACAATCTATAAAACTGTAAAGAGAAAGCTAAAGAAACAAAAATTATCTTATGAACTAAAATATTTTTGTGCGAGATCGTGCGTATTTGCTTGGTTTCCGCACAAAACCAACCCGCGGTAAGTCTAAAATTCCACATTCAGTATTCCCAACCGAACACACATAACAATTTCCCTCTTCTTACCGCTTAAGTGACATATTCATTTTACTGCTTTAGGCTTTTAACATATTTTTAGAGACGTTCAATATAGTAATAATTATAAATTGGAAACTTACAACTGTAATTTCACCTAAATTGCACTGTTAATTATTGTTTTTAAATATTTGCAAAAATTAAGTAAACTCTACAACTCCACTAAAGTTATTGCATTTCGTGATGCATGTATCATTAAGGAAGCCGTTTGTTTTAAGTTCGCATTTATAGACTGGGGGGGGGGGAAGACAGAAGTATATGACGGCCTGCTGGAGTATAGTAAACACAGAAAACATTTTAAAGCAACAATGTTGAAGATAGATATTTTTGTTTTCCAAAATTGCCGTCATTGAACAGAAACCAAGATGGAGATTTCATTGCAAATAATTAGAAATTCCTCTTTCAGGTATGTAATAAACGATCTTCGCACAAAATAATGTACGATACACGAGCGGTATGATTTCTTTCAATTCTCGGAATTCTCAACTACGTTTCGCTTTTTCAAACTTTTCCTCGAACATGAAAACTTCAACATACTGCTCTTGTAACGCATATTACTATTATATAATCTAGGCCTACTCTATTTGATTCGAATATTAAGAAAATATATTCGAATGTCAAAAAAACCACCTATCAAAATAAAATAATACAAAATAGTTTACATTCTTGTACTAGCCTACAGAGATGAATCAAAATGTTGAGAGACGTGGGACAGAACGTTTTGAAGGATTCAATCCCCGAAATAAACGATCATGGAATTTACATTACACAAATGATTTACGTATATTTGAATGTTAATTACCTGATTTCGCAGTTTATAAGAGTCAGCTGGCACGATATTTGGCTTTAGACACCCATACACCACTATAAGGGGAAAGGAACTGGCCACCCTACTCCATTATCTTTTGGCTTAGTTGCACTGTGAGTGATGTCTTTCTGGTATCGCTTATGAGGTTCAGATTTGTCTTCGGACAGTTGACTAAACAACACCACCACTGTATGAACGATACATGACATGTTTATGACTAGTATTTCTGTCCTTTCGCCAGCGATGACTGTGGCGTGGAATCGACGCCCCTTCCTGTCCCAATCTCGATCAGCCCACCCCCGGGACGTTGCTCTGCGCTCTTCACACCACTGTACTTGCACCGATTCCAGACTAGAGCAGAGTGATTTTCTACATTCTAAAGACTTGGAACCTTCAAATAGAATGGAATGTAAGTTATACGTTTCACATTCTGTATAGTTACCAGCTTGGATCGGTGCCTCTGCTTAGCTTCTTCGGTTGAATACCTGCAGCTCTGGCAATTACAGCCTCTTGCGTAAACTCATATTACTTTCTTCCAATTTTTCAACCGAAAATATACAAATTTTATAGGATTTTAATTCATAATTTTAACCTCTTCCTTTAATATATATTTTACCAGTTTTATGAAAAAAATGTCATATTTTTTTTAGTGCAGAATCACTGTACATCACTAATTTTCTTACATACCTAAAAAATCACTATGAAATAGACATACATTCATACCTGAATTATTATCCCGAGTTATCTTGTACACCTTGATTCCAGCTCTGGTAGTTGTCCCACTTTGATTTTCTCCTGAACTATTTACCAACTTATGTTTTTTTATGGATTAATTTACGGGGTACAATACCAGTGCTGTTATCAAGGCGTTAAATGTTGCTTGTCGTGTGATAGACTCGAAAGCAGGGTATTGCGCACAGTGGCACATTGCATTCTGGACAGTAGGCCTAGTATCTGCTCTCCTATATGAGAGCGTTTTGGGAAGAATGGTGTAGCAGTCATTGAATAATTCTGTGGTGCCCGGGTAAAGAGGTATAAGTCTTAAATTTAACTTTCGAGAAAATGCAAAAACAAAGTTTGCAACAAATCTGTAAATCCCAGTGTGTTTCTTTTCACAATGTACTCTGGTTATTTTGTCCGTCACTTAATGCTTTCGAAGTTCTATTACGAACATTTACTTATTTTTAATATTTTGATCATATTTTTTATATTATAGTAAGTTTGGACAACTTATCCCCCTTTACACAAACTTACATACAACTTATCTCCTTTTACCCCAAAATATATCTTACAGAATAAACACACAAAGCTCATATTATGAAACATAATTACTATTAAAAATTGCACAAATGTTCCAAGATGGCTGAACAGCTGCATTAAAAAAATTAAGCAAAGTTTAAAAAGAAAGTAAATTTCACTGTTCATAACGCCAATAGTATTAGACGTTTCAATGTCAATAAAATGTTATTTTCAAAATAGTCTCTGCCTCAGTGTACCTAAGGAATGATAAGATAACATTTTCAAACTATAGAAAATAAGAACTAATAAGCATTTTCTTTAACACCATCAAAATCACAAATCTTCATCGACTTCTTCGATTGTGTCAGGATGGATGTCTCGTACTGTTGAGTTTGTTGGAAGTGCAGCGTAAAAGGAATGAAATACATTTGGAATGAGCAGCAGCAGGTCCAATAAATCTTTCTTCTTTTGACAAGAAATTCGTATAGGACCCTGATATGAAACAGGTAACTGGACTAGATTACGTGATTGTCCTCTTCGCCTGACATTCAGTATCTTGAAATCTTTTGATATATCAAGTGTTTCTTTAAACAATACCATGTCAACATCCTTTGTAAATTTTAACCACTTCACAATTTTCCAGAGAAATCTTTCACCTTGTTCTGTGGTTTTCTTCATTTCGAGAGCATCTTTTTATAAGTCAGAATACACTGGTCTACAAAAAACTTCTTGTATGCTACTGAGGAAATTTCAAGTGTTGTACACTGACATTGATGCGCTGATTCCAGATGCATAAACTGATTTATCACAGCACGTCAGGTTTTTGAGTTATGATACTGTAACATTAATTTTAAATCTTACTTACTTACTGGCTTTTAAGGAACCCGGAGGTTCATTGCCGCCCTCACATAAACCCGCCATTGGTCCCTATCCTGAGCAAGATTAATCCATTCTGTCATCATATCCCACCTCCCTCAAATCCATTTTAATTTTATCTTCCCACCTACGTCTCGGCCTCCCCAAAGGTCTTTTTCCTTCCGGCCTCCCAACTAACACTCTATATGCATTTCTGGATTCGCCCATACGTGCTACATGTCCTGCCCATCTCAAACGTATGGATTTTATGTTCCTAATTATGTCAGATGAAGAATACAATGCGTGCAGCTCTCCGTTGTGTAACTTTCTCCATTCTCCTGTAACTTCATCCCTCTTAGCCCCAAATATTTTCCTAAGAACGATTTTAAATCTTACTATTCATTAAATATCTGTATCGTAAAGCCAGAGATATAAACTGAGCTTAGTTTATATATTCTTTGTAAGTTGTTATATTACATTATTTTAAATACATTTATACGAAGATATATACACTTACAATATGTAGTAAGCACTAAAAACTTTGTTAAAAGTCCTTCAGACCTTTGCTTTTCCGGATGTGGTTGATCGCTGTAGGAACCAGCAGAAATCACCATCATGCTCGGACCGTATTGACCCTGATACCTGGATTCCATCGTTGATATGTGCTGATGGAACCTCTCACCATGTTCGTCACTTACAGCGCCGAGATTTGATGGAAAAAAGTCGAAGTGTGAATGAAGAAAGTGCATTTTTAAAGACATGCAACAATCTAGATTCTGAAATGCTCTAAGCATGTCATATATTAGCTCAGCATAATTATCAGCTCGATAATTTCCTAAAAACCTAGTTGAACTAGTACAAATGTGTCCCAAGCTTCGAGTTCAAGAGCACTCAGTTTTGACCTGGGCATAGTGTCACACATCATAATTAAAAATTAGAAATGTTATTATTTTAAAGTTATGACGTTATAGAAAAAACAGACTTCAGATTTATAATCAGAACACTCAAATTAGGGTTGGTACACTTGTGCTTGTTCAGTAGTAAAATCACAATAACATAAATGAAATGAATCTAAATGTAATTAAAAATGTAAAAATTAAAAATGTTATTATTTTCAAATTGTAACATGATAGAAAAAACGGACTTCAGATCTGTAATCAGCACACTCAAATTAGAGTTGGTACATTTGTTTTTTTTTTTTTCAGTAGCAAAATCACAATAAAATAAATAAAATGGATATAAATGTATTAAAATGTAAAAATAAAAAATGTTATTATTTTAAAATTATGACGTGATAGGAAAACACAGACTTCAGATCTGTAATCAGCACACTCGAATTAGGTTACTGTAGACCAGTGATATTGAAGCAAGCCTGACTGATTCATTTCAGTCACTTTGACTGCCTCTTTGCTCATTGCAGCTGATTGTTAAAAGACTCAGTTGGAGGTATAATAATTCAAGATAAAAGAGGATTTCACTCTCCTCCAAACAAGAGTTCACTATGAGAAAATGATGGGTAACTATCAGTGTTGAACTTCGTACTCAGTTCACCAGCATTATCACTTTCATTCCATTCAGAAGTTAAATAACCTGAGATATTGATACAGCATCGTAAAATAACCCACTGATTGCATATTCTTTGCCTTGAGATTTTGCAAGATATGCTTTATCAGCCAGATCTTGATATTGCAATAGGGACGCTTGAACTTCTGTCTTTCCATCTCCATCTTCAGGGTATCACATGTGTGATAGGCCTATGTATCTACGAGTATTTTGGGGTACTTGATTTTTAGATTCAGTTATGAAATAATTGTTCATAGGCTGTGCGACTTACTGGCTTCGAATTTCCACAGTATCGATTTAGAAGGAAGAGATAGTCTCATAAAATGTTGCCAAGAAACACTTTTTACATACATGAACCACCTGTCCATCAATTCTCAATGGATACTTCGATATTAAACAATGTAATATTGGTACCGCACATGAATTATTCGAATGATATATGCAGCATCAAATATGCAAAAATATTGTTATTCTTGCTATGTGATATAGTATATTTGCCAAACTGCCAGTAAATGTTAAGTACGGTGTTACAGGTCTACACGTGTCTTCATCTAGAAGTTGTGTAAAAGGGTATAAGTTCAGTACCAAACATGTATGTACAATTCCAAATCGTATAAATGGGTATAAGTACACTTATCTCCCTTCACCCGAACAAATATTAGCTTTTTGGGATTAATACCCCTTTTCACATCTCTATATATACTTTTCTGAGCCGGATGGACTTATGTCCTTTCACCCAATGATAGAATATGCCTTTCCGAACATCATGGAGTACGTAACTCATTTTTCGATTTTTTTGACTTATACCCCTTTACCCGGGCACCACAGAATTGTACCAGTACATCTGTTCTTCAGGTTTGTGAATAATGTTCTGCAGTATCACTATGCCCAAAAGTACACGTATTTCAGAGTCTGTAGTAGGCTGCCACGAATTATTTTCAGCATTCTGTGAACACTTATTAGCATGCCGAATCGTCTCCTCGAATATAATGTTGATGAGGTCATTATTAAAGAATAATTAAAAAAATTGAGAATTATCTTTATCAGAAACAATGCCAAAATTTCAGGGAATGGGGACCTCGGAGGTGCAGAAGAAATGGTGCCAGATGTCTTCTATTCAAACCACTGTCGAAAAGACGCGACATCAACTGATCTGAATTTGTTTGTTGGTCTATAACTTCGTCTTCTGATACCGATGTTTCATTTCCTAATCTTCTACAGGAATATATTCCTGATCAAAAGTTTCGGAATCACTAACTTGATCCATCTTTACACAAAACAGCACAAAAAAACACTAAACACAAACAGAACCGCCAAAACTAACTAGCATCTACTCACTATTGTGTGTGAATGCTATATGAGCATAGAATTCCACTCGCAAGGAAGAAGTACAAAAAACACCACCAGATATAGCAATATCACTAACTTCTGTAGCCATCTAGTGAGGAAAAGGTTAATGAAAGAATGGAAACGTATATATTCGGGATATAATACTTAGCAGCGAAAATGGGACTCAAACGAGTTAACTCGGGTTAATAAATTTTGACACAAGTTAGCAACCCGAGTTAACTCGGGTTAATCAGGGAAGTGGTTAAAGGAACGCGCTATTGAGTTTTGGTCAATTTCGGTAATTCTCTTCATATTTAAATATGGTGCCAAAATATCTACGTTTCTTGAAGACTTAATCGCAATATCTTTGTTCTAAGTTAGAAATTCAGTTTATCCCATATAAGTGATTATTATATTGAGAGTGAATATTACAAACTTTACAGTGATTTTACAACAAATCACAGTTTTTTACATTTTAACTTACTAGATATTTAACGTCTCATTCGCCTTATGCAAACTTCAGCTTATGGGTGGGACGCAATGGAGCAGATATAAACTGCTATACTATAACGCTGACTTCCCAGTGATTTCTTTTTATGGGTCCATGTGAAAGACTCCGCCTATGTGCCACCGTTGCCTCGAAATCTCCGAACACTGCAGAATTGAATCACGGCTGTTGTGGAAATAATAGCCATAGATATATGGGGAGAATTGGGCCAAGGTTTAGATGTGTATCGCATAGTGTGACGGGCAAACATTAAGAAAGTTCCTATTTTCCTTTAGTGCAAACTGTATGTTTTTAAACGTTCAGTAACCAAAGTTATAAACATCTAAATACCGTTATGAACGTTGAATTGTCCTTCATAACATTAAATATCAATCTACTGTACTAAGTCCATTTCTTTACATTAAGGATGCAACATTAATTTAATTATGTCTGAGACGAAAGTATTATGACTTCATTTAATGCGGCAATTGTATGGTAATAATAAACAATATATATTAGGTGAAGGCTCTTCAATATTACCTAACTAAAGCATAAGCAATCTTTATTTTAACCATTAGAAAAGGCCTTAAAACTACTTTCATTAAGAGTAAACTTTAATTAAACTGCATGCCAACGTGATATCATTTGAAAAGATTATCTTAGACTAATATATTCTCCGCCGTAGCGTCGTGGTCTGAGGTTTCATGCCTCGGCTCGCGTTACGGAGTGAGCGCTGGTTCTAGTCTTTATGGATGAACAAAATTTTTCATGAAATTTCTGCCAGTGCATGGGACCGGTGACACAAATCTTCGTGATGAATTTCGGAGCTACGGTAAGTAGCGAAATTCTGTTACGCGGTTCAGTTATAACGGCTGGGGGTATCGTCGTACTAATCACACGATATTCCTGTACTTGTTGGATGATCGTTCACCTCTGCTGAGGTTTATGAACATGAGGCCAGCTGTTGGTCTTGACACTCTATAGACTGTCGCACCCAGCATTAACATAGGCCTGTGTATGTAATATGGTGATGTAACGAAACAAGAGTTATTTAGAACGGAGATGATTTCTACGTTGTTCACATATGCGCAATGGCTGCCAAGTTACAAGTTACATCAGACCTGCAACAGGTTCTCGAGACAAACAAAATGGCTGGATATTTTACATACAGATCTCGTCATTTGGACTTTTATTGTATGGGAAATTTTTAAGAGCATTTCAGACTTGAATTCTATAATATAATGTTCATGTGTGAGTCATATAGAAAATTTTATTATTATATTGGTCCTATTCGTCATGGACCATGTATCTGTTAACTATGTTGATCTACTATTTCCCTTGACATAATTGATATATTATTTACTGCTCTTGTTTCCAGCGTTTTGTTACTTAAAGTAATGACGTTTTATCACAGGGTCTTATGCTGTACATTGGATCGAATTAATCCTTGTCGTTAAAATTTGCGTTATAGACCTACGCACAATAATACACATATAACATACACAAATTAGACCTTTTTATGTCCTATCATATCTCTCATCATGTTCACTACCATGCAATTTGAACATAAATATAAAATTGAAGATTAATTTTACACAATAAGAGTAAATTCGAATCTAAAAATCCGGGACGTAGTTTTTATTTGTATAAAGTGCAGAATTAACATGTAATACATCTAAGCCTAGGTAATATATTTTGAACTTCATTTTCATAAAAAATAATCTTGAAATTGTATAGTTAAAAGCAGATTTAACGTAATGCTTTGAAATTTGAATTATCTTGAATAGATTAAGTGAATGTGGTGACACTTCATATGTTACGCAATAGGCCTATTTATCTCACTTGTTTAGACAATATTTGTTTCTAAGTTCTTGTAAATTATGCACAAGGAATTATTTAAAGTTCTTACACAACATGAACTGTCTTCATTGTTCAGTAGTTTGATTGTAATTACCAGGATGTTGTTTGGAAATGTTAAGTTTTAAAACGGAAGGGAACAAATAGTAACTGGGTTCTTTCCCTTTTCATGACACGCAGTAAAAGTCCAGGATATTATCTTATCTTATTATTTTTGTATTTGTTTCTTTTTGCAGTACTTCCAAATCCTCCGAAAGATCCTACTCTACATCAGAACTGGAAGCTCTTCGAGCATGAAAAATGTGGACTAAGCCAAGCTGACAGGATTATAGGTGGCAAGGATGCCGCCTTAGGAGCGTATCCCTGGATCGCTAGAATAGGGTATATAAGTAAGTCATACTACTAAGAGCGGTCAGCACGCAGAGAGAGTTATTGTCGTCTCTCGATGACCTCCCTACCAGCACTACACGTTCATAGAACGCAACGGCTACAGCGTCAGGTCTTTACACCGGAGATCCAGGTTCAAATTTCGCCATGTTTAAATGGAATAAATGTTGAAGCAGAGTTTCAAGGGGGACTTCCTTTTTCCTTACATTATTTTTAATATTTACAAGGGTTGTACCAACTATTACAGAATTTCCTCCCTATGAGGCAATTAAGGCCAAAAGGAAAACTTTTACGGAAAAGCAAAATTATCACTGCAAATCCGTGAAAGGGATTAAAAGTAAACAAATTTCCATTTTCCCATTTGAGCAATTGGGACTGAATATCTCAAGCGAATCCAGCTCGGACCTGGGATTTTTCATTGAAAAATCCACAGTGACTGATACTTGTGGTGTAAAAGGTAGCAGTTGGGATTCTTCTCGAAATTCTCTATTAGGCATCTACATCATTCCTTCAACATTTCTCCATTCTGTCATCATTTCATTCCATTACCCGAAAGCCGGCTGGCGACGCACGGAGAGGGCTGGCCCAGGGACGAGTGGGGTGGCTTGCTCGAAACTTGGGTACGTGCGCCTAGCTTGGGAGGTTATTGTAATAGATCATGAAAGGTCGCAGTGCTGGGTCATAGTGTCCCCTTCACGAAAATTCCATTCCGTTCCTATAGCCTTATTCATGTGAGTTTAACTGTATATTGCCATTTCCGTTATAAAAATATAGTCCCCTCCAACATTTTTTTCTCAGCAAATTCTAACTAGAAAGTAGTCTATATGATAAAAGAAAAAAGCGACTTATCTACGAGCCAGTTCAAAATGGAAACATCTGAAATTTTAAGTTTTGAGACAACTGTATTTTAAAGTGTCACGTTGCTGTGAAAAATCCAATTAACATCACTATAATTTGAACTTTATATATGAAATATCATTAACAGAATTTGGAGTAATTTAAATGATCCTTGAATTTTTTACAGCAAAATGCAGTTTTCTCAAAGCTTTAAATTTTGAGTTGTTTCCCTTTTGAACTGGCCCTTCGATATGGATCGCCTGTCAATAGGTATCTCAAAAGATGACTCTGGGGACGGAGGGAGGGAATTTTTCTATACGCTGCTGCATAAATTACGTATACAAGGTGGAGGTGACATAACCTTGCAGATTGAAAGTGACAATAGGGTACTCTAAAATGGACAGGAAACCTATATTACGTTTTGTGATTAAATGTACTGTTAATTAGAAAATAAAGTTTGAAATTTCAGCAGTCCGGCAACATCCCCGCTAACACACTCTTCTCGGTCAACAAATGTAAGAGGTCAACGAACTCGGTGTGTCTCGCTGGATGAGCTGTTCTCTGGCGCTGTGTTGCAACCAACTCACACAGTGTAGTGGCTTTAATTTAGTGGTTTTTTAAATTAAATTTACACGAAAACCGTCCACACTATTGAAATACGCCAGAGGGATAAATTATTATTCTTCATTAGTTTTCCTATCGATATGGACAAAAATCACGATCCTACTCGCAATAGTTACCGAATAAGAGGTTTTAAATACTGGGGAAGAACATATTTTTTCTGAAAAAAAAAAACTACGAACTTTCCACGAATATGATAGGTATTATAGATTTTGTTACATATAACACGAGCTATTGGCTCTGAAAATCTGCAAGACTATTTCACTTCCACCCTGTATTGTTTAAGTTAATATTATTTAGCATGGAAAATAGCATTATGTAAATTAAAACAAATTAGTAAGCAACTGGATAATCTGAAGGGACGCAAGTCATGATATCACTAAGGTATTACGTCATAACACACAGCTGAAAATAGAAAGAAAATGTACTTCTCGATTCAGTGTCGTAAATCTGCAACAGTGGTTCTCAGACACATTTCTCTTCGAAAGGAAGTATATAAATTTTATAACCTTGGGTCGATTATTGCTTCGTTTTATGCAAAATATTGTATAGGCCTACCGGTAGCTCCTTAAGGGAGTGTTAAGTTTCAGTATACCATTCCATGTATTAGGCAGCTTGTTCTCTAGTGTACGTGTAGGTGCTTTAATTGTTATCGCCATTCAGCTATTGTTCTAAGCTATTTCTCTCGTTAACCAGATAAGCTCGCAACTGGTTCTCGTTCATGAACGCCGCCCCCCCCCCATTGCCACTGCGACTTCGTAAATATTTTAATATATTTGATATAAAATAAATGCGAATGTTTACAGCGCCAGTAAAAATATAACTAACTGATAAGACATGTCTTAATCATGTGATGTTTAGTTTTAAAACGTAAAAAAATTCCTTTTGTTTCGAAAGATCTCTTTTATACTTTATTTTATGTAATCTCTAATGTATCTTCTTTTGTGTTGTTTTGTTTTCTATTTATGTATTTCATGTATATTATTGAAACGTCGTTGAGTGGAAGAGAAGGCCTTATAGCCTTAACTCTGTCAGGTAAAATAAAATACTACTACCACAGTCTACTATATACAGTCACGAAGCTTGAGTTTTGAGGGTGCTAGAAACAATAGACTGTAACGGTACTATTTTGCATTGCCTGTAATGAGGCGATATTAGCGATCCTAGTAGTGAGCAACTACCTAATGTTTGCATATTTACTACGTATTGAGCTTCGCGACTGTATATACTAGACTGTGCTACTACTATCTCGGGCAGGAAGTCGTGGTGCACCTAGCACGATGTCGGAGTTCAGTTGAGGTGACCGTGGCGCATCTCGGTGTCTCCACATTATAGCGATAGTCACATAAGAACAGTTCCTAAACAGCAAATATTGCCGTCTTGTCAGTGTTGCCAACTGTTACCAGATATCAGCGATTATCAACATCTACCCTAATAGACGAAATATATTAAGGTTTATTTCGTCTTGAGGAATTATATGAGTCAAATTCCACTTTTGCGAAATCAATTTGTTTTATTAGATATATTTTTTTATTTATTTTTAGAATTATTTTAGTTTTTATAGGTTTTTATTTTATTATTAATGATATAATTTATTTTATTGAATGGGATATTATTACACGATCCTACATACTAAATGACTTATTTACTTACCGTACTTTATGTTGGAAGGTTATTCTAAATAATTCAATAATTTGTAACATATTTTCGTAGGGAAACTATACGAGAAAGGGATCAACATGTCAAGTATTTTATCTGGCAATACGAAATTCATTGGTTTGACTAAACAATTGACTCACGAGACCTAACCTAAAAATATATTATTTTGTTTGACCACGTGAAATTATTAGTACTAACTCCGAAAACTTACCTGACTATAGTTTTGAATTATAACCACAACACAACACATAAAATAACTATTATGTATTAATATTAATACTGATATTAATTAATTATTAGTATGTTCAAATTTCACTAGCTTTCAGTAACCGGCTCAGAAATCTAGTACAATTTTAATTTCATGGAACTCCAATACTGACAAATATTGTCGACATTTGTCTTAGCTGCCAACATACCAGTTACAAAATCACTATCATTTGTAGTATTCGTCAGTGTGGAAATCCGAAACGAAGTTGGCAAAAGAAAATTCAACCTGCAAACTAGAAAATCACCACAATCCACTAGCATATGTAGTAATGGGGGAAAATGGTTAGGTTTCACCGTTAGGGTATGAAGTAAGCTGACCAGGACTATATATAGTGTATTTATTGGCGATGTTACTTTTTGCAGGTAGCAAGACTCCGGACCAACAACCATTGTTCAGATGCGGTGCAGTACTTGTCAACAAATTCTACATCATCACGGCGGCTCACTGTGTCACCAACCTGCCCAACAAGCTTCGAGTGTGAGTTGCCTCAATGGTACAGTACTTTCAGAATGTCCGAACCAAATACTCTGGTGCTCAGTAAAGAACGCTTTCCCCGAAATTGCCATGTCTGTCCTCCTACAATAATAGAGCTGTGAAATTGTACTACGCTGTAAAGATCATACTCCATGCAAAATTGCTCCGGAATACGACTTCACAGTCGTGCATTCAGTAATATTTACCCTTCTCAATGCTCTGAATTGTTAGTAAATAAGTATGCTATATTTTATAGTAATTGCTACTAAAGTATACGTTCTAATTGTTCAGTTCTTAATTATTATGCATATTTAACAACCATACTCTTTTCAGTTTCTGTAATGAGGCGACGGGCATTCGCATTGGCCCAAGAACGGCAAGAACTTTGCAGATTGTTGTGTGATTGGGTGTGCTTGATATTATCTTAAAGGAAATGCTATTTAATGTAGTGTTATTTACTACGCCCTACTAACATTATTGTTCATTAATAGGCCTATATAAATAGATAGATGGATTTATTGAGCAATATTATATTTGAATAATTTCGAGGGAAAAATTGTTCCGGAGCCGGGTATCGAACCCGGGACCTTTGGTTTAACGTACCAACGCTCTACCACTGAGCTACTCGGGAACTCTAACCGACACCGATCCAATTTTTCCCTCTATATCCACAGACCTCAAAGTGGGCTGACAACCGTCAAGCATCCAACTTCGAGTGCACACTAACTCCGTGTGACTTAAATTGTGGTTGTCTGTTAACGAACAGTGACGTGTATTATGCAAATCAAGATTTCAGGTATAACTCCCTGTAAAGTTGATTTGAATAATTTCGAGGGAAAAATTGTTTCGGAGCCGGGTATCGAACCCGGGACCTTTGGTTTAACGTACCAACGCTCTATATATTATATTTTACATACAGATGTACTACATTATCAGAATTTTCTCTTAAATCCAATGCACGAGTCTTTTGACCGTACGTGCTGTGTAAAACAAGTCCTACTTTGTAGATTTCACCCCCCTCACCTATGATTAGATCCAACCACTCTCCAAAAGAGATTAATATAAAAATGGCACAAACAAAACACGTTACATAATATATCCTCACCTAACATATAAACAGGCATAAAAGTGTATAATTCAATATTTACCATTATCCCTTCCTCAGTTCGCATCATAAACTTCAACAGCTGAAGTTTTAACATAAAGAGTACGGTAAATCAATATAGATTAACTTACCCTCCGGGTAGAAGAGATAGTTCAAAGACGAGAATCGCCCTTAGTAAAAACTAATAATAAGTAATGTATTCGTACTAAAAATTTCAACATCGATTTGACTTAAGAATCGGAACTGCTTAGAAGGAGGGTTCGAATCCCGTTTGGGCTGAAAAACTCATAGGGTTTTTCTTCGAGATTTCTCCAACTGTAAGGCAAATGTTAGATAATTCCATGGCAATTCCTCGGCCTCATTTCAGCAAATACCATCTCGCTATCACAAATTTAATCGATTCTAGATAATCTGATACTGCATAGTTAAATAAAACATATTAAAAATTTTGACACTTAATCAAATAAGTATATAATAAATACGTAAATCCGAAAAATAAAAGCTGTAATAAGTAGACTTATCCAAGAGGATAAGTGGAGGAGTTGACCTATCACGTATAAAAATAACATACAACCGGAGATAAGGAGCGAGCAAAGGAAGCTTAGTTCGCATTCTTTCCGGGTCCGTACACTTCGGCTTGCTTTGGCCCATGGTGCGCCCTATAGGCCTATCTGCGATGATTGTCCAACTCTGAGAGGTAGCCTGGGTGGCAATCCGATGCTGACAGGTGAGCCATCCTGTCTCAGCCCTGATAGAGACAGGTCCCATAAAAAGACGAGTAACCTGATAAGACCCAAGGGCCCGGAGCCCTAAGACTTCATCCCAGCATATTTTTATTACACTGGTAAACAAATTTTAATCAACTTTCTGCTTATGTTGATTTTTTAGTGGTTTATTAATAACTCCGACCCGCTGATCACGAATATCACATCAGTTTTTTCATAGTGTCAACGGTTTGGATGATATAAGCAATTTATATTTGATTAAAGCAGTAAATTAGTTAATTTGTAACATATAAAAATTCCAATAAATGTTTTGCTTATGTTGATTTTTTAGGGTTATACCAATAACTCTGACCCGCTGATCACGAATATCACATCAGTTTTTCTGTAGTTTCAACAGTTTGTATGATGTAAGCAATTTAAATTTGATTAACACAGTAAATGATATTTATTTGTAACATTGTATGAAAACAGTTTCAAACCTAGGACAGTCATTAACACTACTTCAATAAATCATGAGTGACATGTAAATACACAAATACAATACAGGAATGCAAAATAGTTAACTCCTATGACCTAGAATGACTTAGAAAATATACAGGGAAGACCGCTCAAATGTACCTAATTTCAATTGTATGTGACTGGTAAACGGTTGAAGATAGAAACCTATAGTAACGTTCATATGAAAGGAAAACTCAACAAGTTATGATATGCACATTACCATATCTCTACGTGAGCTCCAGCTGTCACTGTGACGATATCGAGGCGATGAACGACTTCTTGCCAAGCCCGTTGGAGCATGTCTTCTGGAATGCTCTCAATAGCCTCTATGATGCGCTCCCGAAGATCACGAAGGTCTCTGACTGGGGTGGCATACACTTTATCTTTGACGTAGCTCCAGAGAAAGAATTCGAGCAGTGTTAAATCCGGAGATCTCGGGGGCCAAGCGATTGGTCCTCTAAAGTCAGGATCAGCGCCGAGACGGTCTAGCATCGTATTGGCGAATTCCACTCGTTTGGGTTTGTCATCCGGCTCCAGATGTTGCATTAACTGCCTTGTCAAGGTCACCTACGGCCACGCCTTGTATGCCTCACAGAATTTTGTTCCAGGCACAGTGGTGTATTTAACTTGCTCTGGTCCAATGTAATATCCACATACATAGCAGAAAGTGTCTGCCTGTAATTTGCACTTCCGCCCTGTAGACATGGTGTAAAGAACTACTAAACACAAAGATATATACGACTGCAAAGATAACGAACCCACTATCGTGACTGAGCTTCACCAGCAGATATTTATACGCCAGAGCCATGTTGCCACCTAGCGGATATCAACATAAATACTTACATGTACATATTGCTAAACCAGTATTCTGAGAAATAAAATATCCCGATATAATCCAAAATATTGACACTACGACAAAACCATTAACGGATTCATGTTCAGCGTGTCGAAATCTGTAAGTAATGATCAAAAAACAATGATAAGCAAAATCGTGTTTACCAGTGTTATTGCGAATGACAAATGAAATTAGTGACAGGTAGAGAGTGATGGTGAATTGATAGAGGAAAACGGGAGTACCCTCTGTAACGTCTTTGTTCTTCACAAATTCCATCACGATCTGGCCGCCTGAATGGTAGACCAGCGCGTTAGCATTTGAGCCCCAGAAGTGGCTGTTGAACAGAGTACTTAAATCAGTTACTATTTTGTTGGAAAGGTTCGTGGTACAGTATTTATAAATTCCTACTATAAACTGTACGTTTATGCATTCTGTATTATTTATGTTGTCTAGCTTCGCAACAATGCTAGGTATCCAATTTATTGAATTTTATAACTTTTGTATAATATATCGAATTTAACAATCAATCTTCATAATGTAGCCTACCCAACTATTTGCTGACAACATAAATCGAATTTAATAATAATAATAATAATAATAATAATAATAATAATAATAATAATAATAATAATAATAAAAATAAAAATTGATTTGACGGGGGTAGGATACGATGCTAGGGACTGGATTAATGGCACAGATGCATTGTAGGGGCCAATCTCCTTATTGGTTGAATGGTATGAATGCTACTATCCCAACTTCTAAATTAAGTCAGTTTTATATTGTTGACTTGTAGACTATTTCAAAATGGAAATAACGGCAATAATAGTAAAATATATTTTCCCTGGACCAAAAATATAATACAAACTGACTAAAATCACATCAGTAGTAACAAACTGTTTAAATTTTTTTATTTATTTTTTTTTAATTTGGTAGCATTTAATGCTTATCGAATATCGAATGTTAAAAGCGCTAATCGAACCATTACTTCCGCTGACCTTTTTTGCATATAATGTGTGATGGGTGGCCCCTATAATGCATCTGTTCCAGCCGCTTGTAAGTAAGTAGAAGAAGTTTTCTTCGGTTGTATGGTTGTACTATACCGAGCATGATGACCCACTTTCGCCACGGCTCTCGTATGCATTCCCGAAATTAACATGATATAATGACAATGTAAACTGACAAGGAATAGCGTGTGGCTCACAATATAACCAGATAAATATTAAAAGGTCTAACCCAAACAATTTTATAACATAATATATATTTGGCATATTCTCCTAAGACAGGAATGTCAAAGCGCCTGTATTACGTGTTCGTACTACGAGGAATATAAATCCAACAAGGTTACTTTTCAGCAAAATAGAAATACGAGATAAGAAAATGTTGTACGGGTTCTTGAGAGCGCGCAGTGCAGGCGCTTTGATATCCCTGTCCTAAGATAAAAAACGTATCTCATACCGTAAAGTGGGGCTACTCTGAACGCCGAGGTGACTTTGAACAGTAATTTAGCGCCTTTCTAAATTAAATGCTGTACCCAAATGCGAAAAAACTGAACTAATTTATTGACAACTTAAACAGTTTTTTCGCAATAGGGTACAGCATTTAATTTAGAAAGGCGCTAAATTACTGTTCAAAGTCACCTCAGCGTTCAAAGTCACCCCACTTTACGGTAATATAAAATGAAAATGTAAAATGAAATCATATACGAGTAAACTGAAATAGATAACAAACCCCAGAAGTCAATCAGGATGAGAGAAGGGAAGCATTTACCCGGAGTGGCAGCAGACTTCTCTACAGAAATGACTCGAAGACTCTTGTTCAAAACTAATCAAACTTTCGTTTCACTAGCAACCATTCTAAGAATAAAATCAACAATGTGCAATATGACGTCAATTCAATGTATACGTGGCTAACGAGAAAGGCGATTGTATACCCAATAACTTACAAGGAATACGTACTAAATGTTATTTTTCTAGCTATTGACAGACAGCGTATTGTAATAACCAGGGCCCAAGGATTTTCAGGATCTAAAAGTTGCAAGAAATAACTCTAAAATCGATCAAAATTACCTACAGTTTAATAAAAAGTTAGTACTTTGTTACCTTATTTTTATGTCATTCGGTCCACTTTTTGATTTTATGTAGCAGTACACGAGTGGATCATTTAACTTTTTCACTTTTGATAACGTTTCAACTGTTGTTATACACAATATGACAAATAGGGTATGAAATATATCGAAGGGGATATCTGATTCACGTAATGAAATATTTCTTACATAAATAATGTTCGAGATATGAAGATCATAATTTCAAATGGTAACCAATTGAGCAAAGGGGTACAAGTGACATTTCTAAAAACATGAGTTAAGGCATCCAGGGCAGCTAAAAAAATTTAAAATTTCAGTGGCAAAGGGGTACATCTTTTAACCATACCACACACTAAAATTGAAATACAAATTTTCACGGAATTTACGAAATCTTAAGTATTTTCAACCACATTTTCTCACAAATAACTTAAGTGCACTTATACTCCTTTGCTTCTGACCCCCTCAATTAGTTTTCTATTGCAGTAATTGTTGGGTTAGTTATGCCTAGTAACTGACTAGTTTATTGGGACACGTAAAAAATGTACCAGCAGATTCCACTACAGTGAAAGACATGAAAGACCGTATTGTGGCTGCATGTGCTTCAATAGCTCCAGAAACATTGACAGCAGTGCACAGGAGTATTGTAATGCAAATGATCTTGTCTCAGATCACAATCTCTAAAGCACCCGTTCTGAGAAATGTGACTGCACACCACAAGAATTTCCTGTTTTTCTAGAGTAATTACGTTTTTTTATGTATGTACGTTACTTTGACATGTGCAGCATTGCCATAGCAAAATACAGTACACCTATTACTATATTACTTATGGCTTTTAGAGAACCCTGAGATTCCTTGCCGCCCTCACATAAGCCTGCCATTGGTCCCTATCCTGAGCAAGATTAATTCAGTCTCTATCATCATACCCCACCTCCCTCAAATCCATTTTAATATTATCCTCCCATATACATCTCGGCCTCACCAAAAGTCTTTTTCCCTCCGGCCTCCCAACTACTATTACTGTATTACCATTTAAAAAATTATGTCTACCTTCATATCTCGACAATTGTTTAAATATAAATAATCATTATGTGCATCAGATGTTCCCCTCGATATAATTTAATTTCAATTTGTCATATTATGTTAAGCAATAACAGTTAAAATGTTAGGTGAAAAAGTTAACTGAATCTCCTTATATATCACAGTATATTGCAGAAAATAACCATCTTATTTCATTCTAATGTAGTTTTGATAAAAATCTAGAGTATTAATTTAAAACACGTATTTTTGAGACAGATAATAGAGAAATGTTCTTCTCCAGTTAGATATTCCAACGAATATTAACATCCCCTCCATTAGCGCAAAATAATATTATCATACTTACAGATATTAAGTTGTGTTATTTAAAGTAAACTCAAAACGTTTATCAGTTTTGTTACATTATTAAAATTATGCAATCGGTGAATTTTTGCTATCCTGCCTGCATCCTTTTCCTTTCTACATACCCTCCCCTCTCCAAAGATTCTTCTGTTTACATTTCCTATCAAAACTTCTGGCACAAAGTGTAGTTTTCACTAAATCTTTTGAGTCACACTACATAATGAGCAGAAACAACAAACTAACCGGTCCACCGCTTTGGAATAAGGTTAGCATGTCTGACCATGAAACAAACGGGCCGGGTTCAAATTCAGTTTGGGACAAGTTACTTGGTTGAGGTTTTTTCAGAGTTTTTCCCTCACCTTTTATAGAAAATTCTGGGTAACTTTCGGCGCTGGACCCTGGATTCCTTTCGCTGGCATTATCACCTTCATACCATTCAGACGCTAGATAACCATAGCAGTTGAGAAACGTCGTAAAATAAACCACAAAAAACTGACCTCTCTGTATAGTCCCTGCCGCGATTTCATGGTCTAGAGACCGTCTGCTGTCATGCAGGCTGCTCCGTTGAGGCCTAAGATTTTTTATTTAAAAATTTATGGTGCCACTTGTGTTGAACAAGATCGCAGTTGGGTATTTTTCTGAATTCTCCCGTTTCCCCATGTTAGGCATTAATGTCATTTCTGGTGATCTCTATTCCATATTTGTATTCACAGCATTTTTCCGATCACTGATCGGCGATGTGCAGAGGATGATAGGATATGTAGGATTATCTACATGTTCTGTACATATACAACGAGCCTTAGCATAGACGACTGGTGTGGATGAGAATGTGTCTAGCTGAGTTAGTACAATGGACCAGCAAATGGCGTAAGTGCTGAGTCATAACGAACCACTATATAAATTAAATTTAATCATATAAATCATTTAGTGGAAACACTAGTAATGCCCCACTTCGATTATTGTGATTTTTTACTGACTGACCTCAATGTCAACCAGTCGCAAAAGTTACAACGTGTTCATAATTCTTGTGTTCGCTTCATCTGCGATGTCCGTTGCGCTGACCACATTACCCCAACCTTCCAAACTCTAAACTGGCTACGGCTTAACGAACGTAGACATTTTCATTCTCTTGTTCTCCTTTTCCAAATCCTTCACACCTCTACACCTACCTACCTTGCCTCCCGTTTCAGTTACCTGTCATCATATCATAATCTCTTCACACGCACGCAAAATAGCCGCATACTAGCCATATCAACACATAAGACATCATCGTATTCATCATCATACACAATCTCGCTCTCGCGCTTGTGGAATACCCTATCCAGTGACATCAGAGACTATCGGAATTTAGTAGCGTTCAAAAGCAAGCTTATTAAGCATTTTCTTATTGCGTAGAGTGGGTTTGATTTGTACTTAATCAATAAGAGAAATGCTTCTCTCTTCTTAACTTCTACAATAAACTGTCTAGCTTTTATTAATCAGTTAATCTTTTAGTACTTTGATTTTTATTGTATTTGTAGTCCACACCTGTAGAGTAACGGCCAGAGCGTCTGCCTGCTAAACCAGGTGGCCCGGGTTCGAATCCCGGTCGGGGCAAGTTACCTGGTTGAGGTTTTTTCCGGGGTTTTCCCTCAACCCAATACGAGCAAATGCTGGGTAACTTTCGGTGCTGGACACCGGACTCATTTCACCGGCATTATCACCTTCATATCATTCAGACGCTAAATAACCTAGATGTTGATACAGCGTCGTAAAATAACCCAATAAAATAAAAAAAATGTATTTGCAAATTTAATATTAATTGTAATTATAATTGTAATTGTAATCCCCTGGTAGAGGGGAAGAGAAGGCCTGATGACCTTATCTCTACCAGGTTAAATAAATAAATCAAATAAATCCACACCTGTGAAGTAACGGATGGCGCGTCTGACCGCGAAACCAGGTAGCACGGGTTCGAATTCCGATCGGGGCAAGTTACATGGTTGAGGTTTTTCCGGGGTTTTCCCTCAACCCAATATGAGCAAATGCTGGGTAACTATCTGTGCTGAACCCCGGACTCTTTTCATCGGCATTATCACCTTCATTTCATTCAGACGCTAAATAATCTAAGATGTTGATAAATCGTCGCCAAATAAACTACTAAAAATACTAAATCAAATAAAAAACCAGATTATGTATTGTGACTGTCGCACATACATGCAGATGGCATTATTTAAGAAAATGTAGTACGATAAACGGGAAGTGAAAGGGCGCTCTAGCGGGGCTTCACTGGACCTTGAGCCTACATGGATAAAAATCGACAGATGCTACCACATAGCTCAGTCACGATACCTACAGGAAAGCGACTACTCGGGCTTCAGTAAACATTCCTACAAAAAACAGTGGTAAACACAATAACCCCCAGGCCGTGGTGCAAGCCTTGGGGTCTCTCCTCAGTATAATTGTAAAGAAAATATTCAAGTTTCCAATATCATCATAGTCATAAACTTCAAGGATTATTCAGCCCGATCCATCCTCGTTCTGAATTAGCATAGAAGATATTTTTATAAATAACGGGACATTTAAGATTGGTTTACAATAAGCCGGGAACGGAAACGACAACGAGAACGAGAACAGAAATATTGTTAAAATGAATGTATTTTTTACATTATTTCCGTTCTCGTTCTCGTTTCCGTTCCCGATTTATTGTGAACCAGCCTTTAGACAACATGGCGCAAGGCTTCTGCTTATTACAACTAAGGACAAATGATGTATCCAGTCCTGCCAGGAGGGAGATAATCTTCATTTTCCTGTGTTATATTCCAAAATATCAAGAAAGTTACTGTATACAATGTTCATCCTCCACCAGTCTTGACACTGAATTGCTAGCTATTGATGCTGCTCTTCAGTGTGTTACTCAAATTCCTGAAAAATCTATTTGCATACTTACCGACTCCAATTAAATATAATTAAATATGTACCAAACCTATATGCACATAGAATTATTCCAATTCAGAAACAACTACGTAAACTAAAAAAAAAAAAAATACTCCAAAAGGAAATAACATTTCAATGAATATCTAGTCATTGTGGTATACCTGGAAACAAGAAAGTCGATAATATTGCAAAACAGGCAACATATTTGCAGCCAAGACCTCTTCAAGTGATATCTCTATCCAGTGCCTTTGCTTCAGCAACATCTCATTTTATAAACCTATGGATCAACAATTGGCTCTCTTCTGACAAAGGAAAAAGTTTACAGTCCGTTCAAAAGAAACCAAATTATCCGGAAATATACAAAAACTTGCCAAGACATGTTCAAACATTTTTAACAAGAGCCAGAACAGGTCACATTGTCACTCAATTGTACCTACACCGATTTCACCTTTCTGATAATCCTACTTGTCTGTGGTGTAATAATCATGATGAAGATATCTGGAACACATTCTTCTATACTGTCCATTCATAACCCACAAAAGAAGTAAATTAAAATCATCAGTGCCTGTTACAGAAGACACAGCCCTGCAGTATATATTGACTACTCTGGCTATTAGCAACAGGCACCTATAATGAACACCGATCAAAATACCCCTCATTTCTCATAAAAAACAAAAACTGAAAAGACTACAGTGGACTTTATGTTGTCAGCAAACAGCTGGATACATTAAGAAGATTGATTGATATTCATTTTCCTGTGGTAAATTGAATGCGGATTCCCGGAACTTGTAGCCAGAAAATTTAACACTTGATCCACAACAGGAGACTCTCATCTCAAAAATTTAGAATACAAAAATTATAGGCCTACATAATAATTATTCGTTTGGGAAGACATAAAATAAAACCTCTGTAATGTGAGAACTGTTGATATTTATCTTTCAGTAATCCGTAAATACAATGCGGAAAAATAGGTGTTATGACCACATCATACCTCAGCATAACTGTCATTGCGTACACAACACAATTCATATCGCTATGTTTCTAGCATTCTAACACCTCAGGGATGCCGAACTGGAGTTTCACTCGGGAATGGGTTCTCCCGCTTGGGCTGATTACCTAGTTGGGTTTTTCGGAGATTTTCCCCAACCGTAAGGGGAATGTCAGGCAATATATGGCGAATCCTCTCTCATTTCGCCAAATACCATCTTACTATTACCAATTCCATATACCATCTCGCTATCACCATTCCATCGACGCTAAATAACCTAGTAGTTGTTACAGCGTCGTTAAATAACCAAGCAAAGAAACTCAGGGACATTTTTTTTTCAAAAGCTGAGACAATGTTTGCTTTATAATAATCAATATCTCTGAGTCGCTATGCATAAACAATATTCTTCATGGAACAAAGAAATTGGGTGGTATCAGATCTAGAGAATTTTTCCACCATGACTTCACCAGTTGATGTCAAATAATTCATAAAATTACGAACTTTCATTCCCAAATGAGGTGGTGCGCCGTTGCTGGAACATCATGCCCAAATTGTTTTTCTGTGCTAGTTATAATACGAAAACCAAAAAATGGGATCAGTTCTGGAGTTCCACATCGCGTAATGCCTAAATATGTTGCATGTGGCAAGGATAAGTTTCAGGTAACGTCATGGCATAGTCAGCCATCTCTGCGGATACTCTTTTTGGGACTTAATGCGCAAACAATAGCTTCGGTTTTGAGAACACGCCTACGGCCACCAATGTATAGCATGTTAAAAGATCCAGTTTCTTCAAACGTGCCATACCATAACGTGCCATGACTTGTAATTCGGAGTTCTCCGAACACCAACTCACGATAAAAACGTTGTTAAGCTGATGTTAGACTTTCAAATTGTACAAACTGCAGTACACATTTCGCTCGTTGCTTTGAAGTAAAGCAGTTTCGTTTACTTAGTCTGATAGTTTGATTTCTTCTTCGTAAAAAAATTATACAAAACTCTCGTCTTTCAAGATCACATCGGAACTCAAATACCTTTTGTATCGTTAATATAATTGAATCCTACTTTTTAGAAAGGAACTAAGTCAAAATTTCCTACTTTTCAGGAGAGTAAAATAACTTATTTTCATGAATAAATATCAGTACCAGTACCGTACTTTAAACATCAGCTTGATGTTAGAGATACAGGCAAATGTTTGACTAAATGCCAATCAATGCGTCTTGAAAGTGTTAATCATTTCATCAGTAAAAATAAAAATAGCAAATTTTTACTTAGTTCCTGTCTAAAAAGTGTGATTCAATCATTACTTTATAGCGACTTCCTTTTATGTATTTCCAAACGAATCAAACGGTGTATTAGCACCACTTCCTTCCTCTTCGGTGTCTAACATTGAATTTATACTCTGTTTGCAGTGGAGTGATTAGACTGGGAGAGCACAATATCAATACCGACCCAGATTGTGAAGATGGGGTATGCGCCGACCCTCTGCAGGACTACACGCCTACCGAACTCATCGTCCACAAGGACTACGGAAAGCCACAGTTCAAGAACGACATCTCTATCATCCGGTTGGACAGAGAAGTTATTTTCTCAAGTAAGGTACAATTGGAATGGTACTGAATGTTATTCCTCGACGCGAAGTAATCTGTTCATAGCGATATGACGGGTCTGTTTTCTTCCATAGGTTACATAATGCCCATCTGCATGATTCACGGAAAACTCATGACCAAGAGTTACGTCGGTGAGCCCAGCGAGGTCGCCGGCTGGGGCATCTATGACATAGGTACGATGAGACTGTAGTATCACTTACATCAACAATGTAAGGAATCCAGTTAACTTTAAACAGACCAGAACATGAGAAGAGGGTGTGCGGTAAAAGATCGAGCACTTAATTTGTTGTACATTTCTCAATACCTAATATACTTACTACCTTACAAATAGCTTTTAAGGAACCCGGAGGTTCATTGCCGCCCCCAAATAAGCTCACCATCGGACCCTATCCTGTGCAAGATTAATCCAGTCTCTATCATCATACCCCACCTCCCTCAAATCCATTTTAATAGTATCTTCCCATCTACGCCTGGGCCTCCCCAAAGGTCTTTTTCACTCCTGTCTCCCAACTAACACTCTATATGCATTTCTGGATTCGCCCATACGTGCTACATGCCCTGCTCATCTCAAACGTCTAGATTTAATGTTCATAATTATGTCAGGTGAAGAATACAATGCGTGCAGCTCTGCGTTGTGTAACTTTCTCCATTCTTCTGTAACTTCATCCCTCTCAGCCTCAAATATTTTCCTAAGAAACTTATTCTCAAATACCCTTAATCTCTGTTCCTCTCTCAAAGTGAGAGTCCAAATTTCACAACCTACATAACAACCAGTAATATAACTGTTTTATAAATTTCTAACTTTCAGAGTTTTTGACATCAGACTAGATGACAAAAGCTTCTCAACCGAATAATAACACGCATTTCCCATATTTATTCTGCGTTTAATTTCCTCTCGAGTGTCATTTATATTTATACTGTTGCTCCAAGATATTTAAATTTTTCCACCTCTTCGAAGGATAAATCTCCAATTTTTATGTTTCCATTTCGTACAATATTCTGGTCACGAGACATAATCATATACTTTGTTTTCTTCCACAGGTTACATAATGCCCATCTGCATGATCCACGAAAACTTCCAAACATATCGCTTTACTTGCTTCAAGTAAAATTTCTGTGTTTTCTCTAATCGTTTGTGGATTTTTCTCCTAACATATTCACGTCAATGTTTAATATTCTTGTCCTAATTCCGTTTCTTGAAAAATTTCAGAATCTTCATACTATTGCCACAATCCTCCATTTTTCCTGAAGAGAAAAAATGTCAACAGGATCCGGATTTAAATAAAAAACAATACATGTTATACTTAACATTTTTGTAACATGTAAACATAATCATCTTTAAAAATATATGTCTAGTCGTTGATTTTACGTTGCTTTGATTGTTTATATAAATCATACTTCGGCCTATATTGCAACACATTTGACATGAATAGCTTCTCATTTTCATAAGAGAATGAATATTTTTACTAAAATGCCATATTTATTACCACAACGGAAAACTCCTTTGACATCAATGTCAGCGATATTATAGGCTATCCTTCAACAGTCAAGTAGTTCCTTCAGATACTAAACTTCGAAAACATACCTACGTAAGCAAAGTCCACGTAAGAAGTGTCAGAATTCACATCTGCCGTTTGAACAAATAATACAATTCAATTAGAAATACAATATATTCTTGGTGCGGTTCATTATACACGTAGAAGTAATAGGTGTTCCAATTCTGATGTCATTTGCAAATACTCCTGTCATATGTATTTCATAGAAACCACAATTGCAGTATTTACCAGATTCTAATTTTTCTGTTTTTTTTTTCTGTTTTTCTGGTGGCTTCTATTGCTATACTTATTATTTATTTTTCTTCCTTAGCTAATATTTTCATAATGCAAGATTTTTTTCTCTAACATTGTATGATCTATGACATACATTTATTTCATCTTTGTTCAAAATAATGAAAGGGCTTTCATTCCATTACTTAAAAGTATTGGTTTTATATTGCAAATTAAGGCATAATAATTAAATATATTTGCAATTACATTAAAAGCAGAGTAATAATGAACTATCGACGCAGTATGGATGAAACAAACTTTTTAATTTTAAACGATCTGTGCAAATAATAGCTACTTAATGTACAGAAAATCGCATTAACTAACCCATCAATTGATAATTTATTACTCTTAATTGCTTCCCATTTAATTCGGACGGCTTAGTGGAGTTGTTCATTATCAAACGTAAAGAGTTATATGTACTGAGAAGATACCGTATTGAAAACATTTCCCAATTAATAGTTTAATAATAGAATTAGCCATGTCAGAGAATGATTTTTCTCTCTAATTGGTTTGCTTATCTTCTCTTCGTACTAACTTTAACGAGCTTCATTATTAAACGTCTCCTCCATTGCGCTTGGGTAGCATTTGTAGCCGCGAATCCAGCGGACTAGGATTCCATTTTTGACAAGAGAGAAGAGATTTAATTCTCTTCTACAGGAAATGAATATATTTCCTTGTCCCAGTACTTCTAAGACTCCAGTGATGGTCCATACATGAGTTAGAACGCAATGGGTCAAAGCCAATTTCTTAAAGGTATATGAGGATTACTGAACATTGGAAACAATAATATTGTAGCAATACAATACCCTAGCATCACAAATATGAAAATTAAGTACTGTTTTAGAAATCATAATTAAAAAAACACCGTAAATTAATGCTCAGCCGCTGTTCCCGGTGGTATAGTAGTTGCCAAGCTAGACGTTGAGTCTGAGGTTCGCAGGTCAAACCAGACCGAAAGCGATGGGTTTTAAACGGCGATAAAGTCCTAAGCATGGCTTGACGGGGCTGAACTCGAATTCACGGCAGTCCGGCATCCATTACAACTGTGTCACTTATATTCAGAATGAGAGTGGCAAACATGCCTCACAGCCAACAAATCTCTAAGTCAGGGACACACATCCTTTTTCCCTTTAGTAAAAATAGATCTATACCAAACCAATTTTAGATGTAGGGTAAACACTGGTAATTTCGTGATAATTTCATGAAAATTAATTTAAAATGCAAGTGTGTATTTTTATCCTACAGCTTTGCTATTTTCACAGAATGTAGATACATCCTTTAGGAACAAAATGTGACTTTTCCACATAATCCCCGTCCCTTTCAACTGCCTTGCGTAACCTAGGAAAGAGGGCCTGTAGATCAGCACGGTAAAAGTCTGGACCAACACGTCTGAGCCACTCTTTAGGAGTGTGCACAAGGGAGTCATCTTCTAACCTCGTTCCGCGAAGAGATCCTTCAGTTTACCAAAGATATGGTAATCGCACGGTGCCAGTTCAGGACTGTAAGGCGGATGTTTCAGTGTTGTCGTCTATCCGAATTTTCTGATCTGGTCTGTGGTCTTGTGACTGACATATGGCTGTGCGTTGTCGTGCAATAGCAGAATATCCTGCTTCTCCCGATGTCGTCGAACACGACTCAGTCGAGCCTGAAGTTTCTTGAGAGTTGCCACATACGCGTCAGAATTAATCGTGGTTCCGTGTGGCATGATGTCCACAAGCAAGAATCCTTCTGAATCGAAAAACACAGTAGCCATAACTTTTCCTCCCGAAGGTGCACTTTTGAATTTCTATTTCTTTGGTGAATTTGCATGATGCCACTCCATTGTATACCTCTGTCCCCGGTCCAAAATGGTGGAGCCATGTTTCACCTTCTGTCACAATTCTTGCAAGTAAGTCATCTAGCACTTATCATTGGCACTTAGCATGATAACAAATCAAAAAGAAGCTTCACTGAACCCATTGCGTCCCCCTTTTCATTTCTGTTATCACAGCTTATCTTCAGATTTCTAAAATTTGTATTGTAATACAATTTTTAAAATAGTGTAAAATGTAACGCTTAATGCTCAACAAAATTTCGCCTCAAACAGGTAAGATTTCTATCAGTAAAGCTAAGCCTATATGTCGACTACAGCTGTATCTAAAATTCCAAAAACATTTCATAAAATTTCATTAAGATATACTAAATCATTGTACCAAATATCATATGCTTACCTTTAGTAATAAGTCTGTAATTTAATTACAAACATCCACAAAATTTGTACGCCTGAGAAGTCGACGCTAACTTGCTCTCTCCAAACATAAAAGCTCACTGAAGCAGCTACAATAGTCACACAAAGCGTAGTTGTATGTTTCTGGAAACCTGGCAACATATGCAATCCCTTGGCGGAAATTTGAATCTCGTAACACCATTGGTTAGTTCTCAAAAGAGCAAAGAAAAAGTATCGCAAAATAACCACTGCCACGAAATTACCAGTGTTTACCCTAATACTATTAGAAGAATAAACAGGTTTTAGGATGGGAAGATCCTGTACTAACTATATCTTTTTATTACAACAAATACTTGAAAAACACTGAGAATTCAATAGCGAAACACGTATTTTATTTATTGATTATATTAAGGCTTTTGATAAGATTAGAACGTAAATGCTATGGAAAATTAAGAATAACAAATGTATTTCAGTCTATCTGATTGAAGCAACTAAAATTCATATGAAATGCAAAAATATAGATATATGGATCACATCACCATGAAACAGAACATATCAATTTAGGTGTAAGACAAATGTCGCTGCTACTTTTTAAATATTTGCATTGATGAAACTGCCAGGCAATGAATAGACAATAAGCAATGTTTCTGAAGTAATTTTAATAAAAAAAAATATTTCGTAATTGCACTTACGTTTGCCGACGATCACATTATTATTTTCAATTCGGAAAGCAGTTTACAGAAATCAAAATATACAATAGACCTGAATTGCACCAGAATATAATATGATGAGTCGAAATGAAAGTGAAGTTGTAACATTCAGAGACAAGAAAATACTACACATCGAAATTGTGATAGCAAATAATATCGTTGAGCAAGTTGATACATTTAAATATTTAGGATGCAACATATGAAAAGAAAATTAACGAAAGAATAAAGATAGGAATATTGAATTATTTAAGTGGAATTCTGTAGTGCTCGAGAAAAGTGGTACAAGTCAAAAATGTTAATTTCACAAGAGAAGGAAAAAACTGTCTTCATACTGGTTTATGTCGATTTGATTTTCTACTGTATGAATTATTCTAATGACAGAAATACTTATGTCTCTTTTCCCAAGTGAGATGTTCCGTAAGTTGTCAATAAATTAATACAAAAAAAATTGTGGAAACTGGCTTATGCCACTTTTCCCAAGCATTGCAGAATTGTAAGGAAATTTTACAGAATAAATAAGAAAAATCAATTTACGAACCAATTTCGATCTATTTTCAAAATATATACTGCACAATTTTGAAACAATATTGTAATAATAGGATATTTCATTGGCAGCCGGTGTACAATAACTAAACATATTTTTTTAATTATTATGCAGCATTCAATTTAGATAGAAGATATATTATATTCTTAATTATGAGGTATCGAAACGTATCTGATGAGACGTTTTTGTTTACATTCTCCTCTCGCAAGTCTAGCAGAGTGGATGATTGCAGTTACACTCACATCCACTGCGAAGCAATGACTTCAAGGAGAGTTGCAACACGTTTCATTTCATATTCTCAAAACTATTGGACATATCAAAAAACTTATTTGACAAAATTTGTTCGCATTGACTTCATCTATTACCAGTGTGAATTAATGTAACGTATAGGGGAGAGTCGGGTAATATCGGACATCGGGTAATATCGGACAGTGAGTTTCTTTCATCTACCACACGATGATAGTACCTGATTGACATGGTTACGTTTCTGTGATGTCGCATAGAGAAACGTAACCATGTCATTCAGGTACTACCATACGGTGGTAGGTGAAAGAAACGCACTGTCCGATACTACCCGATGTCCGATACTACCCGACTCTCCCCTATTCTTGTTATTTCTATCTGACTATGGTAATTGATTCCAGAAAATCCGAAGCCCAGCATCATCCTGCAAACGATCAAGCTTCCCATAGTGGAGAACGAGGAGTGCGAAATAGCCTTCAAGCAGTACGCCGAGATAGGACCAACGCAGATGTGCGTTGGAGGACAGGTGGGGCAAGACTCTTGCGGCGGGGACTCCGGGGGCCCCCTCATGAAAGTGGAGACACTGGAAGGACCCCCTCGCTACTACTTACTCGGCGTGGTGTCTTTCGGAGCGAAGCGCTGTGGCGCCACCACCATGCCCGGAGTGTACACTCGCATCTCGGACTACATGAACTGGGTGATGGACAATATGCACGAATAGGCGAGCGTGGCATGGCATAAGGTGGACTTTCCCTACAGTCTAAGCACCCCAAATTTAGTTTTAACTACTTACTCCCTGTGTGGCCGTCTATTCTGATCTCACTTTTCTTACGGAGAACAATGCCAGTTTTTCCCTGGGATCGTGAAGATTTTGTGTGAATTCAAGCAGAGAAGAAGGATAACATTAAGATGACTGTGACGTAACTTGAGGATCGAGTGAGAATTAAGAGGTTCGTCTGTGTTTTGTGAAGCCAGAACTAGAAGAACTCACGTACTTTTTTCATTAAGGGGAGGCAGAGGTGAAATTTTCGAACAAAACTGAAGAAAAAATGAAAATTTGGTTTTTTCCATTTTTATTATCTTTATTTTGATATTCCGATGTTAGTTTTTGATTTTGTGCCCTTAAAAGTATGAAATTAAAACCAAGATAACTATATATTACTATATTATTCCCACAATAAACTAATACTTATCATTATTTATATACCTTCTCTGAACATATAAATAAAAAGAAATATTGAAAATTTCTTACAATATGGTGCATGGAGCATTTTATATCAAACGATATAAAGTTTTATAAAATTATTAATATTTACAGAACTATTGTACTTAGAAAGTTGAAACTTGGTATGTCCATTACTAATAATATACTTAGTATCCATGATCAATTTCAAACAAATCGGATAAATTTTGTGGATTTTGAAATATTCACCTCTGCCTCCCCTTAAATAGTAAAGTTAAGTTTCTTTCTTTCCTTATGACCATCACCTGTAACGTCTCGTGGGACAACTTTTTCTGTTTCTAAGAGTATGCATTTTCTTCCATTACTATTTGTTTGCCACGACTGTTCTAACTAAAATAATGTTTTAATAAACACATTAAATCGTGAATATACATTGCTATATTCTCTTCTAGATGATTTATGGTGTAGATAGCGGCTGCGACTTGTGTAGTTTGTCAAAGGGAGGCTGTTATAAAAATGTCAAAGTAGTATATACTATAGTATGTAGCCTATAGTACTATCTTGGAGCAACAGTAACAAATATAAATGACACTCGGGAGGAAATTAAACGCAGAATAAATATGGGAAATGCCTGTTATTATTCAGTTGAAAAGCTCTGGCCATCTAGTCTGATGTCAAAAAATCTGAAAGTTAGAATTTATAAAACAGTTATATTACCGGCTGTTCTGTATGGTTGTGAAACTTGGACTCTCACTTTGAGAGAGGAACAGAGATTAAGGGTGTTTGAGAATAACGTTCTTAGGAAATTATTTGGGGTTAAGAGGGATGAAGTTACAGGAGAATGGAAAAAGTTACATAACGCAGAACTGCACGTATTGTTTTCTTCACCTGACATAATTAGGAACATTAAATCCAGACGTTTGAGATGGGCAGGACATGTAGCACGTCTGGCGAATCCAGAAATGCATATAGAGTATTAGTTTGGAGTCCGGAGGTAAAAACACCTTTGGGGAGGCCGAGACGTAGATGGGAGGATAATATTAAAATGGATTTGAGGAAGGTAAGATATGATGATAGAGACAGGATTAATCTTGCACAGGATAGGGACAGATGACGGGCTTATGTGACGGCGGCAATGAACCTCCGGGTTCCTTAAAAGCCATTTGTAAGTAAGTATGTAAGTAGTATATTGCAATACAAGCGTGTTAAGTGCATTATATCAGAATCGAGGAAAAATTAAAGACGAGACGAATATTTATTAAAACTATATAAATTATACATTTCAACAATGACGCCAATACAACTGGCAAGTAGAAAACAATATATTTACATATAAATATTCGATAAATTTAGTTTATTAATAATTCATGCTCGTTAACATTTTTAGATGTCTTACCATAAAAATCGCGTATCCAGGCCTATTACTTTTATTTCATTGATGAACAAATCTTTGTAAACAATTCTGAATAAACCTTTCGTTAACTTTTCCAATGTGTATCAACATTTTTAACTACGCAAGTGCTGTTATAAACTACATATTTTATGACGTAAATATAATTGATTCTAGCTCATTAACTGTTTTCTAGTACGAAAAGGTCTAGTAATTGTTCAATTTCCCTCGCCTTTCCCATAATTCTGCAGTGCTTGGGAAAAGTGACATAAGTCAGTTTCCACAAACCTTTTTTGATAATTTATTGACAACTTACGGAACATCTGCTCGCTTGGAAAAAAAATACATAAGTATTTCTCCCATTACAATAATTCATACGGAAAAAAATCAAATCGACATAAACCATTGTAAGTTGTCAATAAATTATCAAAAAAGGTTTGTGGAAACTGACTTATGTCACTTTTCCCAAGCACTGAAGAATTATTAACAGAAAACCGACACTAATACGACCAACTAAACAATAGAGAGTTTATGCAAATCTGGCTTTCAGGTAGTAGTTTCCTGTGAAGGAGGCTTGAGACTTCATTCAATAGAAATTTTAAAACGAGTGCTGTATAAACACAACTTCCCTAGTAATAAAAAGTAAAAGGAAAACGTAATAGTCTACTTTCCTTCAGATAATTCAATAGATAAAAAATATCTGCCCCGCTGAATATCAATGTCATGGACTTAGGGTTAAGAAACTTACACACTGCCTGCAGCGCTATCAAGGCCACGAGTCATGTAAGGAAAATGTGAGGGAACAATGAAATATTTCTGTTTTCCTTCTGAAAATTGGATAGGTCGAAAATACCTGCTACGGCTGAGAATAGAACTCACGACCTTAAGATTATGAGACTTACGCGCTGCCTACTGCGCTACCGACGCCATGAACTTCCTACAGTAATTGTAAACGGACAATGTAAAAATTCTTTTCCTTCTGAAAATTGGATAGGTGGAAAATATCTGCCCCGGTTGAGGATCGAACTCACGACCTTCAGATTATGAGACTTACGCGCTGCCTACTGCGCTACCGAGGCCACGAATTTTGTATCGAAAATGTAATCGGACAATGTAATATTCCTGTTTTCCTTCTGAAAATTGAGCGGGTGGAAAATATCCGCCCCGGGTGAGGGTCGAACTCACGACCTTAAGATTATGAGACTTACGCGCTGCCTACTGCGCTACCGAGGCCACGAACTTCGCATCGAAAATATAATCGGACAATGTAATATTCCTGTTTTTCTTCTGAAAATTGAGTGGGTGGAAAATATCTGCCCCGGGTGAGGGTCGAACTCACGACCTTAAGATTATGAGACTTACGCGCTGCCTACTGCGCTACCGAGGCCACGATCTTCATATTGAAAATGTAATCGAACAATGTAATATTCCTGTTCTCCTTCTGAAAATTGAGTGGGTGGAAAATATTTGCCCCGGGTGAGGATCGAACTCACGACCTTAAGATTATGAGACTTACGCGCTGCCTACTGCGCTACCGAGGCCACGATCTTCATATTGAAAATGTAATCGAACAATGTAATATTCCTGTTCTCCTTCTGAAAATTGAGTGGGTGGAAAATATTTGCCCCGGGTGAGGGTCGAACTCACGACCTTAAGATTATGAGACTTACGCGCTGCCTACTACGCTACCGAGGCCACGAACTTTATATAAAAAATGTAATCGGACAATGTAATATTCCTGTTTTCCTTCTGAAAATTGAGTGGGTGGAAAATATCTGCCTCGGGTGAGGATCGAACTCACGACCTTAATATTATGAGACTTACGCGCTACCTGCTGCGCTACCGAGGCCACGAACTTTATGTAAAAAATGTAATCGGACAATGTAATATTCCTGTTTTCCTTCTGAAAATTGAGTGGGTGGAAAATATCTGCCCCGGGTGAGGATCGAACTCACGACCTTAAGATTATGAGACTTACGCGCTGCCTACTGCGTTACCGAGGCCACGAACTTTACATCGAAAATGTAATCGGACAATGTAATATTCCTGTTTTCCTTCTAAAAATTGAGTGGGTGGAAAATGTCTGCCCCGGGTGAGGATCGAACTCACGACTTTAAGATTATGTGACTTACGCGCTGCCTACTGCGCTACCGAAGCCACGAACTTTATGTAGAAAATGTAATCGGACAATGTAATATTCCTGTTTTCCTTCTGAAAATTGAGTGGGTGGAAAATATCTGCCTCGGGTGAGGATCGAACTCACGACCTTAAGATTATGAGACTTACGCGCTGCCTACTGCGCTACCGAGGCCACGAACTTTATATAGAAAATGTAATCGGACAATGTAATATTCCTGTTTTCCTTCAGAAAATTGAGTGGGTGGAAAACATCTGCCCCGGGTGAGGATCGAACTCACGACCTTAAGATTATGAGACTTACGCGCTGCCTACTGCGCTACCGAGGCCACGAACTTTACACCGAAAATGTAATCGGACAATGTAATATTCCTGTTTTCCTTCTGAAAATTGAGTGGGTGGAAAATATCTGCCCAGGGTGAGGATCGAACTCACGACCTTAAGATTATGAGACTTACGCGCTGCCTACTGCGCTACCGAGGCCACGATCTTCATATTGAAAATGTAATCGAACAATGTAATATTCCTGTTTTCCTTCTGAAAATTGAGTGGGTGGAAAATATCTGCCCCGGGTGAGATCGAACTCATGACCTTAAGATTTTTAGACTTAAGTGCATAGAGAAAATTTAAATGGACAAAAAAATGAACACTGACTATCTTCTGATATGTGACTGAATCTGGTCAGCAGTGGCGCCAGCATGTAGTCAAGGTGGACTACTTGTGTCCATTACTTGTGCAGCCTAAAATCCACCACTGATGCAAAGTGCTGTAAAGCGGTGAAGCGGTAATGACATGGGCTGGGGTGTCTCCTTGCTTTTCTCCTTCTCCTTTATGCCCAAGGCTGCTTTAATATCAAGACTTAATAGTACTACAACTTTCGAAAGCGCCACTAATTCAACTCTTGGATAATGACAAAATAGTGAGCTAGGTTATTAATATAATGTTTCAATCTGATGGTGTATGATGTCACGCAATGAACCCGAAATAAGTTCGCCGATAATCACACTGCATTGAAAACAAAATGGGTGTGAAGAAAGTTAACACAGGCCTGTGATGAAAATTTTTTTCTAAATTCTAGCTCTCCTTTATGTATTTTTGTGTGCTGAAGCCAAAAATGACATAAAAAATGGCACATCACGCATCATTTTTACACAAGACTATATTTTATGTTTTATATTATTAATAGGCCTATATTAGTGATTTTTCTGTATACATATCCCAGTGCTCTAACGTAAAATTTTGTACTAACCTGTTGATGGGGATCAGAAACATAATCTAGAAGACTATGTGATCTAGGAAGTGGAAGTCCTGAAGAGTTTACCGCTTTGAACTCAATTATTTAATACGAGATTTAGGATTACCCAAGGAAAAAGCTGAGCTCTTTTGTTCCAGATTAAAATAAATAAATTTGCTTACACCAGGTACATATCTTACCAATAACCAAAAATGTATTTAAAAATAGGCTTAAGGACCTTACTAATAGACGGTAATTTTACACAGTATTTAAAGGGTGTAAATGATATGTTGTTATTGAAGTGTTGTATCAGTGAAGAATTATGTTGTGTCAGTGAAGTGTGTTGTATCAGTGAAGAAGTATGTCGTGTCAGTGAAGTGTGCTGTGTAAGTGAAACGTGTTCCTGTCAGTGAAGCTTTATAGTTTACAGTGGCAGTGCAAAGTATTTGAACAGTGAAATGTTTTTGAAGTGTTAGTGAAATCAGGATAGAATCAGTGAAATGTGTCGTAGTTCCAGTGCAGTGAGTGAGTTTACAGCGAAATGAGTGTAATGTTGAAAGGTTCTTGCGCAGATATGAACATATCATACTCGTGGGTTTTAGTTCGATCTTAGTTGTAAGATACAAATTAGATTTATTTCAAATGTTATTTTAAGTGATCGTTTCATTTAATTTAGCATATTCCCTGTTGTTGTTGTTGTTGTTATTATTATTATTATTATTATTATTATTAATTATTAGTATTATTAATTGTATTTTAATTAATAAGTTTATTATTGTCATTATTGAGTGTAATTAGTTACCACTGCCACCGGGTATATACCCATTGCAGTGTGAATAAATACATACATATTGTGACAGCGACATGAGGTTCGAACTCACGACCAGCGTCCCGCAAGAAAGCAGATCGCGCGGAGCACGGAGGAATGGCGCGCGGCGAAGAGGGGAAAGGGCCAACGCGGCGAGAGAGTGGAGCGAGAGTGCGCGCGCATCTGGTGCTGGTAGAGAGGAGAGGGCTCTGGCTTTTTCTGGAGTGCCATCTCTAGAGACGCGTGGAACCTTCGAGGCTACGTCGCTGTGGTTATAAATTACGGACGCGAAGGAACGACAGCAGTTTTCAGTTATTCAGTCAGTGAGAAAGCCAGAGCAAGGAAGCCAGTCTTGTTTACCGGAGTTCGACTCGAGTGTGCGTCCGCAACTGCGTCAGCAGCCGAAGGCCTGAGTTCGAGTGCAGTGGACCGCAGTTGGAGGGACCTGAGTTCGAGTGCAGTGAAACGCAGTTGGAGGGGCCCGAGTTCGAGTACAGTGAACTGTCTCTGAAGGTCTGTGGTTCGAGATACTGTGAACTCGAGTGACTGAGATAGAAGAACTGTGAACTGAGAACTGGTAGTTCTGATTTGTAAATAGTGCTTTGTAAATATTAGTTAAGATTAACAGTTCATTGTTGTGCGTAATAGTCCAAGTAAATTGTCATTGTCGTCGGTGGAGTGCTATAACGAATACTGTGTTGAGTGAAGATCCAATTGTTGACGAGAGCGTTTAAGGTGAATTGTAGAAAGGAATTATTGTTGTGACGAATAAATTGCATTGTTGTTACTAATAAAATTTACAATATCTTCATCGGTACAGGAGTAGAGAAGTGTAATTTGTGTCCTGCTTTTCATAAGAGTTTGCCTTAGTATACTGCAATGATATTCCTGATTTGATACAAAAGTTTAATGTTCGGTACGAAGTGGCAGAATAGAGCCTTTTATTGATTCTTCCAAAATAAGTCTCAAGACAGCGATCAGTGCTTTTGCGCAATGACAACAAGTATGCTTCGCTACCTGTTAGTCATTCGGTACATTTTAAAGAAACTTATGAGAATCTTGAACTAGTTCTTATCAAGATAAAATATAAAGATCATAACTGGATGATATGTGGAGATCTGAGAGAGTTGTGCACGCTTCTTGGCCAGCAAGTTGGGTAGGCTATATTAAGTTTTCTTATTTCCTCTGTGAATGGGACAACAGAGCAAGAAGCAGTCATTGGGAACAAAAACAGTGGCCACAAAGAACGTCTCTTGGACCTCACACAAGAGGAAAAACAACAAACGCAAATGCACCATGAAGATAAAAAGGCGGAATAAAACATTTGACTAAATGTGAGTTGTTAATTATAGCAATAAATGATTTTTGTAAAATATACTTTTAATATTTGCCACAGGACTTGTTTCACTTCATCAGTTTTCCATATTGAATTTAATAACGCTACATTCACATTGCTAAAAGTGCCTATGCATGTTGAGGAAAAATGGTAGCCTACATGTTAGAGAAAATCTGAGCTTAATTTTGGATTCAGCGCCGTAAGAAACTGCAGTAGCATAAATGTTTAGAAAAAAAATTATGACCCTTAATTTTGCAGGCTTGTGTAATTTGTTATTGAACATAATTTATAGTTTTAATTACATCTCTTCTTTATATACAGGGACATCATTTTATTTTTACTAACATTTTTAATATTAACCTGGCTATACCTTTAGAGAACCGGAAACACAGTTTGCCATCCCCTTCCACGATTTTAGTTCGATGATACTGGAGTAAAACACAAACAAATCACTTTACTAGGTATAGGAGGGTAGAAAAGTAGTTCATCCATTTACGTAAACTAGGAAATATCGCGATTTTCAGTTCGATAATTTTCATTAGGTTTTTGTTTAATCGAAATACAGTGCTGTATTAACAATAAGTGTTTTTACTCACGAACTGAGTTATCCATGCGAATGTATTCATTATGCAGTGTATATTGTACTGTCTACAGCACATTAGCGTACAATATAAAGAATGAAGTTAAATTGAAAAATAATCATAATATGGATATTTAAACACATTTTTTAAAATTGTGGCCGTTCATTCCGATAGAGACTTCAGTTCTTTTTGTGCATATTATCGCACTATAGACTATTGCATCTATTTCCAATTACCAGTTTCGTCCTTCGTACTAGTAACTCATGTGAAATAATTCTGTACCTACTCTATAAAAGAGTATCTTACGTACTGTAAATTCAATCTTCACTTCTGGCCTACCCGCACAGATAAAATTACTCAGACATGCTATCCACTGTCCGTCCATGTGGTTATGCCGCAGGATCGTAGAAAGGGGGGGGATCACGTGACTGTTAATTACTTAACGAGGCCCTTTTATTTAAGTTATTTTAAACAGTTGTATAATATTACGTATACGTCCAATTCCTAACAGAAATTAATGTTTTCAGAAAAGAGCTAAGACAGCCCAGCTCTTACAGAAGCAGGTGGGGGAAATCGGGATGCGACGTAGGCAAACGGGCAGTACCTGTGCGAAAATATGATTCAATATTGAAAGCTCTTTTGTCACTGGAAAACGCGAACATATTTCTGGAACGTACTATACTCACTAACTCAGTAGTGTTTACATGCGGCCTTGGTTCTGTATGGAGGACAGTTGGAACTTCATTAGTAGATGGGGTGGGAGTGAAGTACATTCAAAAACTCAGGTACAATAAAAATTGAAGTAAAAATAAAATGATGTCCCTGTATCTAATTTATTAATGTTATTAGTACATATTATTATATTCGTAAAATAATCTGATGAACTAACACTCGTAAGTGTTCGTCAATTTATCTCTGAATGAACAGCACGCGTGGTACTACTTAGGATCATTAGACTTACAGTCCCCCATAATTAAATAGAAAATGAGTAAACTTGAATGGTATTAAGGATAATATCCTCCTGTCTTCCGTTTTATCAATGTGTGAATCTTGCAGAACAAGCTGGAAGTGGCTTGGGTTCCTGAGTACTCTAGGAAGTCGAGTTCCATGTCTGACGGTTGTGGTTTCCACAGATTTCCCGTGTGACTGCTGTCCATTCGAACACTTGTACCCAATTTCATAATACGTTTTGTAAGCTGTGTTGAATGCGTGGATAATATACGTTTCTTACTCCTTACGTCAGATGTGGAGAAAAATATTGCGACGCTCCAAAACTTCCGATTTCAAAATAAAAGTTACCAATTAAAAAAATATTAACTGTTTTGTGTCTTTGACACGGATGTTTGTCTTTTGTCATGTGAAGTCCGGTATTATTTTACTTGGAATCCCTGTCATGCGACGGTTAAGTGATCTATACCAGCGGTCATCAGCACAATGCACCCTCGGGTTAGCGTCTCTTACCCGCGGATAAGACATTGCACTATCGTGCATCCGTGGCTGCTGGCGGGTATGCTCTCTCTCTCTCTCTCTTCTGTACGACGGAGCATATTCCGAGACACTCATTACCTTTACCCATTTCAGCGCAAGCTGACGACCACTGATCTAGACCATCAGCCTGTAACACAGGCGGTTCGGATTCATTTTCTCCACATTAAGGATCAATATCTTTCCGTTTGATCTCTATTCCATCATACTTCCTTAGCAATTCCCGATCGTCGGGATAGATATAGGGACGAGGAGGGTTGCTTGCTTCGAAACCTAGCTACTCAGTGAACGTAAGTGTAGTCCACTGGTCGGAATTTCTTGACTCGCGAGTCAACTCCTTAGCACACAATCAGGGAGGAGGGATAAGGCATGATCTCTCTCATTCCCCTTAGCCATTACTTATTCATTCAAAATTACGCAGTGTTCAAGTAAACACGACAGGATCATGCACATCTAGCTTTCAGCTGATTTGAATAATTTCAAGAGAAAAATTATCCCGGGTTCGTTACCCGGCCCCGGAACAATTTTTCTCTTGAAATTATTCCCGACAGGATCAATTGTAAAATAAAATAAAAAATTTCGCATGTGACAGACGAACATCTCGTTGCTCAGTCAAAATTCGTTGCATGCAGTTTGAGTCCTATTTTTATTTATTTACCTAAACGATAACAGCTCCCTGTATTAACAGGCTGCCACAGAGACAGAGCATATTGTGCAATAGGCAGTTGGAAGTATAAATAATATACATATGTTTAAGTTGAAGGGAGTCTTACAACAACGGCAAGAAATGACTGAATAAATAAGTAGCTACTAATTAATTAGTTGAAGATCATTGTTGGCCGTAGAGATGGTTGCGGAGTATAAATAAATATTGATCCTCTCAGAGCTGCAAGAACGATGTCATCAATTGCCTTCCTCTGTAGGCCGAAACGTTGCCAGGTCTGGAAGAAGAAACCGGGAATAGTTCAACCATAAGGCCTATTACTTCAATTTGTTGTAGACCGTATTTGTCCATGAAATATGGAACGGTACGTACATACATAAAGAATTAATTACACATCCATCTTAATATTTACATTGTATATAAAATAAGAGAAAAAATAAATCAAATCATACAAATGTGAAAAATAAATTAACTTAACTTAATTTAACTTTTCCTTAGTTTGGGTATGTCGACTGTCCGTCTCTGCGCACGCGACTTCTCCTCTTATATCACCTTCCCCGTTGCTGTGTTTCGCGGGCTGTATTTCATATGACGTCATCTTTGCCGACCACTTGTGTAAGAGTTAGTGTGGGTTGCGTAGGCCTATGTATCTAGCGGAGTTCATCGTAATAAGTTTGTCAGACAGACGTAGTGATATTATTCGTATTCTCCTTTCAGAATGAGAATGGTGATGATGATGATGATGATGATGATAATAATAATAATAATAATAATAATAATAATAATAATAATAATGATGTTACTAGTCAGCGATCTATGCAATGGAGGGGAAAAGGAACTGGCCAGCCTACTCCATTACGCTCCGGGGCTTAGTTACCTCATGATTCTTTCTATTTACAGAAAGTAGGTTATCAACGACACTTTATCAACATCTTAAGTTATTTAGCGTCTGAATGAGATGAAGATGCTAATGCCGGTGAAATGAGTCCGAGGTCCAGCACCGAAAGTTACCCAACATTTGCTCATATTGGGTTGAGGGAAAATCCCTGAAAAAACCTCAACCAGGAAACTTGCCCCGACCGGGAATCGAACCCGGGCCACCTGAATTCGAGGCCAGTCACGCTAACTGTTACTCCACAGGTGTGGACTTACCTCATGAATGATGGCTTATAGATTTCACTTATGAGGCTCCAACCTATCTTCGGATATTTTATTAAATAATAATAATAATAATAATAATAATAATAATAATAATAATAATAATAATAATACATTCCGACATGAAGTTGAACTAATTTTATGATATTCTCTCCGTACTGTTTAAACAACACAAACACAGTTGTTTATAGTAAGTAAACAATGACACAATTTCAATCCTAGACAGATAAATAGAAGTGTCCTGTACTGGTGTATGACACATACTTCCTCGATATATATTTCCCGCAGTAACTAATAAAACTGGCATATTACGTAACTTTGTGTCACATAAATCCTGCGTAATCGCTGTTCAACAGATATCTTCATTTTAGTAACGTCATAGACTCTCACCATTTTAATACAGTTAAACGTAAACCTCATTTCATTTCAAATACACAAAAAATTAAGATTCTCTACTAGTACGTACACTATTTTCCATTTGGGCTTAGAAATAGTAATACGAACTCGATACGGATTGAACTTTAAATTGAAGTCTCTTGTAGTCTATCGTGTGTTTCAGAACAACTAACCCTAACTATCCCTAAGTGGGTACATAATGCAATTTTTTTTCGTAATAAAGTAGTGTCCGGAAATGTTCCCGTATTGAGATATAAGAATGTGAAATAAATGAGGATTTCAAAGAATCCCAACAGTAAGTGACCATTATCCATAGGTAGTTGATCTAGTCTGATCTCTCCATGACAACCAACACATTAGCAACAATAAAATCCATACATTGGTTCATTTATAACTTAATTATTCAGAAATAACACATTACAAAGAAAAGACGTACAATTTAAAATTAAATTTAGATGCCAGAAAGAAATCTAGAAACATATACTGGATAAAATATTGTACAGCACACGGGAATAAACAAGTAATCTGTTGATTTTATACTGTAAATTGCTGTTTTATAACATGACAATGCAATCTTTTCATTCTTAATCTATAGCAAAGGGTGACGGTGGAATCTCGTGGTACTTTCATTTCCTTTTTTCATTCTACAAGAACACTTCACTTCCCCCATTTCACTTATCATGTGAATTAGTTAAAAAAACAGTCTGGGATGAAGTCTCCGATTGTGATATAAGATTTAAGGGCTTGTGGACCTGACTTTTATCTTTTCGAAGGCTGGAGCCGGGACTTATACACGCTTTTGCCCTTTGTGCACCCTATATATCCGAAGATTCTCAATTTCGACAAGTTTCCTGGGTGGTATTCGTGAATACGACGCTGACAGGTATGCCATTATGCCTTAGTCCCTTATAAAGCCAGATTCCATTTCGCGGACGAGTAGCCTGATAAGACCCAGAGGTCCGGAGTCCTAAGCCCTTCCTGATCAGCCGACGCTGACAGGTGGGCCTCCTGCCTTACTTCCATTTCGCGAATGAGTAGCCTGATAAGCCCCAGGGGCCCGGAGTCCCAAGCCCTTTCTGGTCATCCGATGCTGTCAGATGGACCATTCTGCCTCAGCCCTTGATAGAATCAGGTCCCATTTAAACCCTAAGGTCTCGGAGTTCCAGGCCCTTTCTAAATCAGCATCGAAAACCCGTACTACCCGTCCCCAAACTTCATCCCAGCCTATTTTTACTGTTGCAAATGACAGATGAAATGAGGCAGAGGTGAAGACTCTTCGTGGAATGATAGAGGGAAACGAGAGTACTCGAGAACCCTCTGCAGTGTCTGCTTTGTCCACTACGAATTCCATCACGACCTAGCCGAGGATCGAACCCGGGTTGCCTGAATGGAAGACCAGCGCTACCACTTGAGATATAGACGCGGCTTAAGGCCCTGGTGTTTATCAGGTGCTCGCCTGGGGATGAGACCTGGCTCCGTCAGAGCTGAGGGAAAATGGCCCTTCTGTCAGCATCGAATTCACGGATGCCACCTAGGCCGCTTGTCCGACTGGAACTACCATCGCATAATGGGAGCACAACGGGTCGATGTAAGCCTATGGATCCATCTTGGATGCGGCCTTGAAAAGCTAGCCTACCAGAAGAATCAACTAAGTGTATACTAGTCTGTCTCCTTGATCTTGAGGTAGCGTGCTGGATTCCTGATCAAGGTGGTCCGGGTTCGATTCCCGGTCTTGAAGCCAAGAAGATTTAATTCGGACATCTTCACGGGGACTGGTTGTCTGTCCATTGTCCCAGTGTGTGTGGTGTCTAGCAGTGGCCCCCGGGTACCCTGAACCAGTAAATGGGGGAGTCCTGCAGTGTGTGGGTGTGTTCAGTAGAGTTATGGCTCTAGGCACAATAAGCCTCAGGCTGTGGTGCCGAAATTAGTAAAAAAAACTATATGCTAACCAGTACATTAATTAACCTTCTGTCCAGAAATGACGTATAGCTGCAGGCAGAACTGTCTAGCAGCAGCAAATATCACTTAAGAACTCTGTCCAAATGGTCAAAGCACTTTACTATTGTAACGATGTTACACAACTTTAGTTTCGTTTAATTCATAAGAAATAAATAAAACAAGAGCAAACCTGAGAATCATAAGCTGGAAGGGAAAAATAAATAAAAAAAAAAAGAAAAGAGTATTATTAGTGCCTGTCATCTATTACACTCGAGTAAAAACATTCATATTTCATTTTTCAGAGCCTAATTTTGTCACTATCTTTTCCTTCACATTAGCGGATATGAGGAAAATGGGATTGCTTATGAGATAAGAAACTGTAAAACTTCAAAATCTTATCTAATGACAGTAATATTTTGCAATGTGAGATACCAACTCCAAGCACATTTATCAAAACACAAAAGAATAAGTTACAACAGTGAAATGAAATATGTGTTGCTGAAGACAAAAATCTAACAGGGATGCGCTGCAACACACATTGCTTGAGTAATGAGTGCATTAACCTCCGGCTTCGAAATGATTTCCTTGTACATTACAGACGTGACGTCAAGAAGATAATACGCATCTATTATGGTTACACATCTGCCTCTTAAAAACAAAACTTGAGGAAAAGTTATTTTTCTGTGACGTTTCAAGAAATGATTCATCACAACACTCATCACAAAGTAGTACGTCCCTTTTCCTCTTTAGGTACTAACATATGCGATAAAAAATCTAAAAAATTGAAATAATTTCCTAAAAACTGCATTATTCCACCAATAAGTTCTATAAGGTCATAGCGGTTTCCATGACAATGTATGGCAGTGAAAATTGAACTCTGGCCCAAACAGAAAAGAGGAAGATGGAAGCAACAGAGATAAGATTCCTCAGACCAACTGCGGGCTATAATCTCACGGACCAGAAAAGAAGTATAGAGAAAAGAGAACAGTTGAAGGGCCCCCTGCAAGAATGAGGTAGCTCCATTTTTACAAAGTTGTGGGGGGGGGGGGGAATATATATATATATATATATATATATATATATATATATATATATATATATATAAATTGAGAACAAATAACGGAACTACTCCCTTTCGCAATAAAATTGGATATAATTAGCCATATTTTGCACTGAACACACATTTACTATGCGAATACCATAAATTACCTCACTAGACAAAGCATATATATATATCGAGAAAAATAACGTTTTAAATTAAAAATTTCATAGTATGTTTTGAGGAAGTAATTGATTTAATTCCCAATATGCTCAGTCAATTTAAGAGAGCAACGTATTAGGATAATAAGTGACTGAAAAAAATTTAGTTTTGTCCTTTAAATTTGCAGAAATTTGATCCGAACAAATGTAACATTTTAAAATTCCTTTCCAGACAGAAAAGTTACATTTGTTCTGATGTAATTTCTGCACATTTAAAGGGCAAAACTAAAACTTTTTCAATCATGTATTATCATAATACACTGCTCTCTTATATTGACTGAGCATATGGTAAATTAAATCAATGGCTTTCCCAAAACACGCTATGAAAATGTTCATATAAAACAATTTTTATTTCGAAAAGGAAGCACAAACGAGCAAAATTATATTAAACTTTTGTGTTTGAAATATCTCAAAGAATAACTCCCTCAAATTAATGAAATTACTTACGATTCATTCTATATATAGCTCCAGGAGCTGCTTCCTTTTTGCAACGAAACGATTGGGAGCTTACAAGCAAACATTCTTATGGGGACAGATAAAATAGTAATATACGTTACAAGAGCGGTATGTTGACGTTTTCATGTTCCAGGAAAAGATTGAAAAAGCGAAACGTAGTTGAGCTTTTTTAATTTCCGAGAACATGAAAACAAGCATACCGCTCGTATATCGTACATTATTTTGTGCGAAGATCGTTTATTACATACCTGAAAGACGAATTTCTAATTAGTTGCAATGAAATCTCCATCTTGGTTTCTGTTTAATGACGGCAACTTCGGAAAACCAAAATATCTTTCTTCAACTTTGTTGCTATAAAATGTTTTCTGTGTTTACTATACTCCAGCTGGCCGTGATATACGTCTGTCTTTTTTTTTCCCAGTCTATAAATGCGAACTTAAAACAAACGGTAAGGTTATGTAATGATTTATTTTTCATTTTAATATTGTAACAATATTATTTGTATAACATATTGCAGTAATAAATCGGCATCTGGAATCTTGTTGATTTTTTCACGGCTTCCTTAATGTTACTTGTATCAGGAATGCAATAAGTTTCGTGGAATAGTAGACTTTACTTAATTTTTGCAAATATTTAAAAACAATAATTAACATTGCAATTTAGGTGAAATTGCAGTGGTAAGTTTCGAATTTATAATTATTACTATGTTAAACGTCTCTAAAAATGATATGTTAAAAGCCTAAAGCAGTAAAATGAATGTCGCGCTTAAGCGGTGAGAAGAGGGAAATTGTTATGTGTGTTACGTTGGGAATACTGAATGTGGTATTTCACACTTACCGCGTATTGGTTCTGTGCGGAAAACAAGTAAATGCGCACGATCTCGCACAAAAGTATTTTTTTCTTCTAACATGTTAATAATGTCAAAACAAGTGAGTATACAAATTTTGGTCACTCGAGCGCAATTACGGGGGTCGTCCAGAAAGTAAGCTTCCTTGGGGTCGTTCACAGAAAGAAAACACAATTTCATGGACAAATTTATTGGAAGAGATACAGCAATTGTTGAGCTATTTTTCAACATATTCACCATCAGAACTGAGACATTTGTCATAATGTGGGATCAATAGAGAGGTGTAGATGGCTGTCACACACTGGTTTCGATCCCAGGCGGCAGACTTCTACGATACAGGGATACAAAATTGATCTCATGTTATGACAAATGTCTCAATTCCGGTGGGGTATATGTTGAAAAATTGCTCAACAATTACTGTATCTGTTCCAATAAATCTTTCCATGAAAATATGTTTTTTCTGCAAATTACTCCAGGGAAACTTGCTTTCTGGACGGCGCTTGTAATTGCGTTGTTTTGACGTTATTAACATGGTGGAAGGAAAAAATTAACTTTTTTATCTGCCCCCATGAGAATGTTTGCTTGTCAGCTCCAATTCCACTGTAACTTATTACCAAATGCTCGGAATCACACCGTTCTTGCACTAAAAGATCGGGCATATCTTTTAACGTATGAAACAAGCAAAATATTAATTTGACGAAAAAATGGAGCCACCCCCTTTTTTTTAAGAGATCCCTTCAATTAAATATGTTTAAATTGCCTGATAAAATAGAAACACATAGAAAAAGCTGGTACAAACACTTATTGAGAGTCCCTCATAGTTGAAAACATAATCTAAGTCTAAGATATGACTATTGCAGAAACGTGTTCTTTCGATGCTGGCTTAGGTAGAGTGAAATCCTTCAGTTGAATACCACTTTGTTTTAGAATATTTTCACTGCACTCAACCACTGTAAAAAACTCAACGAATACCAGATATTCATCTCCAGTGTAAACATTTTCAATAGTTTTTAAGTCTTTTAGAGTAGCTATACTCCAAAATTCCCTGAATTAATGTCTAAACAATGAATATTCTGTTGTTATTAAATAAAATTGAACTAAAGAGTGCTAACCCAACAAGATAACACTTGACAGTGTTAAATATAATAATATTCACATTCAAACTCAATAAATAACTTAAATCTCGACAGACACTTTCATTTGTTTTTATCATGCGTATATCTTGGAGACTTTTCGAGATTTTAATAGGGTAAACGCGGGTGAATCGGATTGGAGGACGAATCGGATCAGTTAATATAAATTGCAGGTCCTAGAGTGCGCTAGTGAGTTCTTGCTGATACCATCCTCTGAAGTCAAAGAATGCTAGTATTTGAGTTCGATGACCATAAGAAGTTGGCGTGTGTACGACCTGCTGGTGATAAATAGACTACTTTTTATAAGTTTGAGGTATGTAGATGCTCTGAATTTGCCATTTTGTTATTTTTAGCTCTGGATTAAACAATTTTTTGAACACACATTATTAAAACTTACGCAACAAGTTATGTAGTAGGAAAGAACAGTCTGTCTTGATTCTATAACCTCACCTGATGTTGTCATTTATTTGCTGCCAGTGCTGCCAATTTGCAAATATGTATTTCTGTGCAAGTGCGGGCGAAACGGATCAGTGAATGGCGGGTAGTTTGAATTGCTTATTGTGTATAGAAATGGCAATATTGTTTTTCTTTTTGAATTCCGGATGGGTAGACTTCAGCACGAGGAAGACCCAGACAAATTGCTTGTCTTCTCACTTCACCAGAGAACATAGCACAAATGAAGAAAAAGCAAGAATTAAAAAAAGAGAAGATAAATAGTAAGAAAGGATGCAGAATGAACAGAAAAAATGTGCAAAGAGAAAGTGAGGACATGATTGAGATTAACGATAGTGATGATGACGACGATGACGATGATGATGATGATGATGATTATGATGAGGAGGATGAGGATGTGGTTGTAGAAATAGACAATGAAGGGAGTGATGACATTTGCCAATTTTGTATGTTGAAATATTCTGATCCCAAGTCTGTGAAGAAAGGAGAATGGATCCAGTGCCAGCGTAAGGGTGAATGGTGCCACGAGGTGTGTGTGGGAGCTAAGGGCAGAAAGACGTTTATCTGTGGAAAATGTGTTTGAAAACAGAGAAACTAAGAAATGTGATTTTGCTATTACTGAGCTTCTAATTTTGTATCTTACAGCATGAATAATAAGTTTCCACTGCTTTTCCTTTCAATCCGATTCACCCGCAATACCAATCCTATTCACCCGCCACTGGAGGATGATTCGGATCAATTTTAACAACCAATTAAATTGAAGAAAAATAAAACATAATAACTATTTCTGACAGACCGTTGCGTCAGACTTAAAGTTAATGAAATTATCTTGCAGCGGACAGTAAGAGACGCAAGAATTAACAGCGTATTACCACTTTTATTTATAATTATTTTAAAAATGATCCGATTCACCCGCGTTTACCCTACTTGTTAAATTTTGTAGGGATATTTTTGAATAGTTGAAATTCAACATAAACCATTTTAAGAAAAAAGGGCTACATTGGCCGTCACACCCCTCTTCAGCCATAAGTAAGTTTTGAGATTCACCTATAAAAACGTTGTAATTATTTAGGAAATAAAGCACGATTAATTCAGTGCGAAGAAACGTTAATTACGAAAGAAAGGATTTGAGCAATCAAATACTTTCTGCCAATTGTCCTGTAGGAGCTATTGTGTCATATGTACAGTATGTAGGAGTTGCATGCACGCCATTTTATTTTTTATATTTTGCGTTGCCAAGGTGATGAAAAAAAAATCGGTAAGGCGAAGATGCCCCGCTCCTAGTTCGTGACGTTATACAACTTAGCTTTCCTTCAGCAGATCTGTATATTATTCACACAAGGATGTAAAATTATAATATTTCATTGGAGGAAGATGTTCAGGAAAACGTCAAATATTCTGTAATGTCAATGAATTCTGTGCATTGCTTACCTTCATTTGAGTTTTTATGTTCTGATAAGGAAAAGCGGGAGTAATCTTGTCTGCTGCAACAATAAAGTGAATCCACGACACAATAAATGTTCATTGCAATTGCTGATGTCATTCATGACGTTTATCTTAGATTAATGGTCGGATATTGTTAGGTTGATATACCTTTTGTACACATCATAAATTTCGAAAGCGTTTACAATCTCTGTTAGATACAATTACGTACACTAGAATCAGCGCAAACATATTAAGCTACAACATACAAAAGTTCGTTTAATTTTCAATCTGAAATAGGTTATTTCTTAGTCAGAAAGACAAATTTCGTTATCAGATAAAGAACCTTTATTTAGACACTTTTTAGCACGAAACACAAGCAGCTGAATTCTAGTTTTCATGTTACGATGTATACTCTGAACGCAAACCATAATGCTCCTCCCCCTCTGACTGCACTTCCTGTGTTGAGCTTCATACCACAGTCTACTATACACAGTCACGAAGCTTGAGTTTTGAGGGTGCTAGAAACAATAGACTGTGACGGTACTATTTTGCATTGCCTGTAATGAAGCGATATTAGCGATCCTAGTGGTACTGTAGTGTATTTATTAACATTCCATGGTATTCATACATGCTTACAGCTAGAATATGGAACAAGTCAAAAAACTTAATACTATTATAAAATCTTAATTTATAGTCACAGTCTAGATGAAATATATACAGACGAGATTTCAATATAGTCTACTAGTACAACACATAGTTTTAGTATCAATTTCATGAAGTGTTATTGAATGTCATGAATTCACCTACAGAATAGAAGGCGTGAGAAATTAGGTACTTCTTTAATTTGGCCCTAAATAATTTTATGTTTTGAGTTTCATTTTTTATATCGATAGGGAGGCTATTAAAAATGTTTACTGCCATATAACGCACTCCTTTTTGATAGCACGATAGACTTGCCGATGGAGTATGAAAGTCATTTTTTTGACGTGCATTTATGCTATGAACTGTTGAATTAGTTACAAAGTTTTCACGATTACATACGAGGAAGACTATTAATGAAAAGATATACTGACAAGCCATGGGCATTATTTGTAGTTTTTTGAAAATAGTCCTACACGATTCCCTAGATTTGGCACCTACTATTCTTCTAATTACTCTTTTTTGTAATAGAAATATATTGTTACTATCTGTGGAATTTCCTCAGAATATTATTCCAAAACTCATTACCGAGTGATGGTGAGCAACTATCTAATGTTTGCATATTTACTACGTATTGAGCTTCGCGACTGTATATACTAGACTGTGATCGTACTTCCAAGCAGTTTTGTGACCTCCACACTGATGGAATATTTCGCATGGAAAGAGCGAACACGCACTGACGTAAGGAGCAAGATCTGCTTCTGGTCATGAGACTCAAAGAATTTGCCAGGAACTATTCCTAAACTGACGAGTCCTTCACAACAATAAAATTTCCATTTTTTTTACTTTGAATTTATTTTAATTTAAATTACACACCAATACATAACTTATTCAAAATATACAATTTTCATACTTACTTACTTACTGGCTTTTAAGGAACCCGGAGGTTCATTGCCGCCCTCACATAAGCCCGCCATTGGTCCCTATCCTGAGCAAGATTAATCCAGTCTCTACCATCATATCCCACCTCCCTCAGATCCATTTTAATATTATCTTCCCACCTACGTCTCGGCCTCCCCAAAGGTCTTTTCCCCTCCGACCTCCCAAATAACACTCTATATACATTTCTTGATTCGCCCATACGTGCTACATGTCCTGCCCATCTCAAACATCTGGATTTTATGTTCCTAATGATGTCAGGTGAAGAATACAATGCGTGCAGCTCTGCGTTGTGTAACTTTCTCCATTCTCCTGTAACTTCATCCCTCTTAGCCCCAAATATTTTCCTAAGAACCTTATTCTCAAACACCCTTAATCTCTGTTCCTCTCTCAAAGTAAGAGTCCAAGCTTCACAATCATACAGAACAACCGGTAATATAACTGTTTTATAAATTCTAACTTTCAGATTTTTTGACAGAAGACTAGATGACAAAAGCTTCTCAACCGAATAATAACACGCATTTCTCATATTTCTTCTCCGTTTAATTTTCATCCAACCAGCAAATTCTCGTGCTTGGGAAAGTTCCAGTTACATAATATAATTACTAAAAATTAAAATTATTGTAAATAAAAATAAGAAAAAAAACACCGTTTGGAAAAAACATAATAACAAAATTTATATACGACAAACAGTAATAATAGACAGTTTCAATTTAAAGAAATGTAATATTTAATAATTCTCTTACTGAAAGTGTTATTATTGAGGTTACTTAATTCTGGATTTATTTTAATATACTGACTCTATTATCTTGATTCATGATATGGAGATTGAATGTGCCCAGATTTTGTAATGTAATTTGGTTCAATTAAAAGACGTAATATATTTGACCTAGTATTATGAAGTGTTACTGTGTCATCTTAATACCTGAGACGATTTTAAGACAAAAGGTCGACAGAATTAAATTTGTTCAATATTATCAACACGAAATTAGGTGGGGGGGGGGAAACAAATGTGTTAGGTAATCAAAAGGTCTTGACAAACAAATTTCAATTATTCATTTTTGAAGCAAATACAATAGAATAAGATATGATTTAGCACTTCCTTCCCAACCGATTATTATACTGTATCTAAGTATAGATTTGCATCAAACCAGTTCTGACAATATTGATATCTTCATTTGCGTAATTGTAAGTATTTTTTTCAACTTACATAAGGAAAAAAACACGCTCTCATATACATATGTTATATAATTGTATATTTATATTTATGTAGATATAATGTACACACATACATTTTATAATATCAAAAAATTAGTCTGGTCCAAATACAGTACCTTGTGGCACTACAATACTTTCTTATATCACTTTATTTTTAATCTTTTGTCATATGATATCTATGAATATTACCGAAATCAATCTAAAGCAACTCTTCTAATTTAGATATAAGTAGAGACTGGTTATCGTGTCAAACGCTATTAGTAAATCTAAAAAGATACTGACACAATTGAAGAATGTGAACCCAAAACACGTTAAGTCTATTTTTATGAAAGGGCTGGGCTAATATTTTTTATCCACTGACCTATGGGCTGAGCGAGTTTTGAAGTGATATGCACAATAACACAAACTTTTAGAATAGGATTGGCGTTGGTTAGGAAGAAAACAAACTTAAAATATAATGATAGAGATCTGAAACATAATCATGTATGTATAAGTCATAAAAATGGCCTATGGACTGAGTGAGTTTTGGGATCATACTCGTCAATTATTCCCAGTAAATGCATTAACACATTTTATAGTAGCAGACTTACATTAGTCTTTTTATAAAACCAAACTGATTATCATGAATTATTCTACAGCGTTGGATGATCGTCCACCACTGTTGCAAGTGTGAGCCGCGTCTGTGGCTCAACGCTTACGCATTCCTTCCAGGAGACCCGGATTCGATTCCCGGCAAGGTCGTGAAGGAGTTTGCGGTGGACAAAACAGAGGTTACAGAGAGTTTTTCTCGGGGTATATCGTTTCCCTTTTCCATGTCATACTCATCTTCTGCTCATTTTATTTAACATCTGATAATCTTTGGGCGGAAGGCAGACTGAGCCCTGCAAGACCGAGAAATAGATGGAAGGTCTCCTGATCTCTGGATAAAACAAGCTATGAGCCTAATATATGAAGAGAATGAGAAGATCTCTAATTGCCGAGAATTTTATGTGTAATGTATAGTACCCTATTTAAATGAATATTTATTTGCTCCTTCAACACAAGCGCGCGCACACACATACATACACACACAAGCACGTACGCTCATTACGAAAGTATATGATAACGAAAGTTGAGAAAAAAATTAACTTGGAACTTTTTAAAAATTCGCAATGTTTCGAAATACGGACTATCTTCGTCTTCAAGTGGGCAAAAGAAGTGGGAATCCTAATCGTTTAAAGCCATTTACCACGATTTGTAACGATTCGAAAGAGTAAGATATACTTCACATTATTTTCTTCGTCTGAATATTGAGTTTCTTGCAGCTATACTTACCGAGCAATGGCTGAATTCCAAACTACTCTTTTGAACAATCCACGACTAGAACGTAATAATAAGAGAGATACAAGAAACAGAGAATTCTTAGAACTAAGAATGTCAGGATGAAAATAATATTAAGGTGGAAAGCAACGTTGAGTTGTGGTAAATTTTGGCCTCCGACTACCATCTTTTCGGTTCTGTAAAGGAGCAGCTGCGAGGCCAACGCTACGAGACGCTGGAGGACATCCGGAAAGCAGTGCGTCAGTGTCTTCGGGAAGATGAAACGGACTTCTACAGCAAGGGAATTTTCAAACTTACAGAACGGCGGGAAAAATGTGTGCAAAGAAATGGAGACTATGTTGAAAAGTGACAGAAAAGTCTGTAGATTAAGATGATGTATCTCGTTTGTCTAAAAAATAAAAATTAAGATTTATAACAATGGATTACTCATCACTTTCAGTACGACCCTCGTATTTTAGCAGTATCTAGCTACTGTAAAATTTTCAAGAAGACATAATAAAATATAAATTGTAGAAATTACAACAGTAGCACGTCGCCTTCTAGGCGGTACTACTTGTCCTCCTGTGGCTGGTACCATTCAACCACAAACGCTCTGAATCATCGCACTTAATTGAAAGTTCGGGTTTTGAATGCACTGACGCACTAACAAGTTGTGTATCTGTACATTCTTGGAAGGACAGTTTCGTAAACACTCGAGTGCGGGGAGTCACTGGGTTGTTGCCGAAACTATTTTCCACGTTCCTCAGCTATTTACAAATCAACATGCAAAAACCACGCAGTCTTCCCTCCAGAATTACGTCGGTTCATGCAGATATAGTCTGACTAGTAGCCTTCCGTACGCCGGCCGCCAGACAGTAGCTAGTAAGCGATGTATGCAATGAAGAGGGAAAGGAACTGGCCATCCTACCCTATTATCTCCTAGCCTAGTTGCCTCATAAGTAGCGTCTTCTTGGTATCACTTGTGAGGTTCAGACCTGTCTTCGGACAGTTGACTAAACAGCAACATATACATATGCCATCATGCATCATTAACCAAACGCCAACGAGTCGATTTGTTACATTAAAGGCACAGATTCAAATCCCAGACAGTACAAATATATAATATAATATAATATAATATAATATAATATAATATAATATAATATAATATAATATAATATAATATAATATAATATGATATAATATAATAGAATACATCATTTTTATCTGTAATATTCTTTTACCCTTAAAACTCAAGAATAATGGTATTTTACAAAAACTTCAAATTAGTGTAATTCTGAAATACTGAGTTTAGGACAAATGTTTATACGACATTTTTTGCTCAGAATGTAAGGGACTGTAAATCCTCGTGAATCACCCTGTATATGTATAAATGTTTACAATGGAATTGTAGTATTTGAATTGGTTTGTTGGAGAAAAACTGATATTTATTTATTTTATTTATTTTGCTAATAATTGTAACATAAAATATAATATATACAGAAAAACTTTTGGTCGCCCCTGAAAGAGTAGAACTCGTGCTCAGGGGCGGATTCCTGAATTGAAATTAGTAAGTATATAATACAATTTGTCTTATGTCTACTACGCAATAAGAATATATAAATTTAAATTTACAATTTTTCAATTTTTATAAAGTCCATAAATAACTTTTTAAATTTAATACTAGAACTATTAGGTCTAGAATTGACAAGATTAGGATAGGCCTATTTAAATATAAATTTGTTATATATTCTTGAGCCTAAATTACTACTATGATTAAATACTGTAGCAGTGTTGCATTTTCGTTCAAACAATCTTAAAAAATGCATACTTTTTGTTTCATAACTATGAGAAAAGAATTCAAAATTATTTCGATTTTTATATAGGGTATGAATTTTATTAATACTTACAATATAGGCTAATAAGTATCTCTTATTTTAAGGACATTAAAAGTCTAAAAACAATTTTTGAGATGCAAAAACAATAGTTTTATGTTATGAAGACATATTTTAACTATTTTTTCTGTAATAAATACAGTGGATTAAAATTGGATTCAAATAAGGTAGCCCATACTATAATTCCATGCATAATTACCGATTGAAATAAAGTTAAGTATATTGTGCGTAATAAACTTATTGACAAGTAATTCCTCAATAAAACAAAATAATATATTCTTTTACTTAATTTATTACAAAGGTAATTAATGTGTTGGTTCCATTTTAAATGATTGTCGAAAATTGTGCCTAAATACTAAACTTCAGAGGACTCCTTAATAATCGGACATTTACACTGTATAAGATATTGATAAATTATTGATATATAAGATAAGAGTAATAATAGTTTATTTATTTATTTATTTATTTATTTATTTATTTATTTATGTGCTGGACAACAGCCATTGGCCAATAAAAGTCCAGCACAGTGATACAATTAATACAATAAAACGAACAACTATGGTACAAATAAATTAACTGAGATAACAACAAAATGAAGAACATAGATTGCAATGATTAATTTACAAGAACTAATACTGTAAAATTTTATGGAAAAGAGTTGATTCTTAGAAAAATATTACCAATTTGTGTATAAGGATTATGCAAATAATATTAGGAAAACCTTGCCATATTCTAATACTTCTATACAATGAATGGATCGAAATCGCCGACATGTAAGTTAACATTTTAATACATCTGGAGACCGGCGAGGAAGATGTAGAATTTCTAATATAGAAGAGCTTGTAATGTCTCATGTCCTTCATAGGAATACGAAGGCTGACAATATTTAAGAAAGATTGACAATTAATGTCACCTTCAAGGACCTTAATAATAATAATAATAATAATAATAATAATAATAATAATAATAATAATAATAATAGACGTAGATGGGAAGATAATATTAAAATGGATTTGAGGAAGATGGGATATGATGATTGAGAATGGATTAATCTTGCTCAGGATAGGGACCAATGGCGGGCTTTTGTGAGGACGGCAATGAACCTCCGGGTTCCTTAAAAGCCAGTAAGTAAGTAAGTAAGTAAGTAAGTAAATAAGTACGTAAATAATAATAATAATAATAATAATAATAATAATAAATACAAAATAGATGATCATGTATGTGGCATAATTATTAAACTAACATAACTAAATCATTTAAAATATTATATCGGAAATTCCCATCGAGTGTTCAGTTCTCACGACAGAAAAAAAACCGTAAAAGTTGAACCCCAGTGAAGTGGTACCTAATGACGAAGGACAGCGACATTTCGTGGAAAAACTGTCGGTCAGGAAGCAGCAGTCCGAAGTGGTTCAGCATTCCGACTGCAAGATCATACCCGTAGGCTCCAAAACGTTGTAAATCCCCTGCAGATGTTTACATACTGAGTCACTCGCAGTCTGCTAATCGTGTTGTTATTTTTCGTAATATTTCAACACAACTTGCAAACACACCACCTTCTTTCGCGCTTGTAACACTCACTACAAAAATTCTTGCATTTGCTCTTTTCACTTATTTCCTATTTTAAGGTTCATTGTCTTAATCTGTACCTAATCTGGCGAGAAAATGACTTTTAATTCCTACAAAATATTGTGTTCTTAATAATGGGCTCCGTAGTCAGCTGTCAACGCCGCCGATAACGCTTATGTATATCCCCAACAAGCCAAGTGGTTTCTTCAAGTATCTCAAAATTAAAAAATGGAATTTAGCCAAATAGTAGCGAGTGAACTCGAGATCTGAGGCTGTGCTCGGGTGTGCGTTTGAATCCTTCAGGGACCGACTACCTGGGGCCTGTTTCTGCCTACTACCTATTAGAACAATGTTAATTTCATGAAGTTTGGGTACATGTTACTGAAAATCTATTATAGATATCTAAACAAGATTTTCAGGGAATGTTTTTACAATCTTCATCTTGAATAATACCTACTATAAATTTAAAAATGTTAACAAGTATTGAGATATAATTTTTTTGATATTACACAATTTTTTTGGCAAAAATGTAATATCAATATATTTTTTAATGTATCCATGAATGTCACAGCAAAATATATAGCTATTTTTAGTCTTTTTGGACTGGTAAATCCACAAAAAAAATATATTCATTATTTTGGATGAACAGTTTTTGAAAACAATGCACCGACATCAATTTTTCTCTGTGCATTCTGTTTTTGAATTGATCGTCCAAAATAAATGAACATTTTTTTGTGCATTAACCGGACCAAAAGACTAAAAAATACTATGTATTTTGCTGTGACATCTATATACTAATAATAAATCTGTAGCCGAAATTTTTCGAGTAATTTTCGATTTTCCAAAAACAATTGGTCCTAACATATATAATTAACCACACTGAAACCGAAAATCGCTTTTTTGAAATTTTTGTTTGTATGTCTGTCTGTATGTTTGTTACCTTTTCACGCGATAATGGCTGAAAGGATTTCGATGAAAATTGGAATATAAATTAAGTTCGTTGTAACTTAGATTTTAGGCTATATGGCATTGAAAATACATTATTTAAAAGGGGGGTTATAAGGGGGCCTGAATTAAATAAATCGAAATATGTCGCTTATTATTGATTTTTGTGAAAAATGTTATATAACAAAAGTTTTTTTTTAATAATTTCCAATAAGTTTTTTTCCTTCAAACATTTTGATAGGACTGATATTTAATGAGATAAATGAGTTTTAAAATTAAAATAACTGCCATCTAAGGCCGTGTAATGAATTAAAAAACAAATGACTTCTTCTATAAGGGGCCTTGGACAGTAACAATCGAAAGCTATGAAAGATAGCCTACAGAGAATGTTTCTGTGTTTGTATGAAGTAATATCGGAAGCTAAATTAACCGATTTGCATAATTAATTATTATTTCACCATTGGAAAGTGTAGTTTCTCTAGATGGACATAATGCTATAATGTTATTACAGTAACTTCTGATATAATATAATATAATATAATATAATATAATATAATATAATATAATATAATATAATATAATATAATATAATATAATATAATATGTAATATTATATAATATAATTTAAGTTATTTGAAGGGTTCAGAACCATAGTGGGCCAAGCGCCATTTACTGAATACGTAGAAAACAAGGGTTAAAATTAAGTTATTACCAAAATTCAATGAAAACCTATAATAAGTAAAATAAAGTATACACATTAAATCTAAATGATGTCAATGTTCATTAAACTATGGTTGCATGTAATGAAAATTAGAAACATGTTAAAGGAATTGTTATTGCACCAATGAGTGGTCTCTGGACCAAAATGATCGCATTTTAATTATTTGGATGCAATTTAAATTAAGTGACATATTACACGATTTATCCTTCTATCAAACACGAATGTTCCCTGGATCAAATGTCCTATTTTAATTATGTAATTAATTTATATTTATTTCTAACAGGTGCAGCGGAGCGCACGGGTACGGCTAGTTCATGTAAATATTTTTAAAAATATATAGATATTGAATTTTAACCAAAAAATTGTGGAATTAATATATATATATATATATATATATATATATATACACACACACACACACACAAGTATACGTAATTTTTTATAATATCTGTTTATGGGATGTCAGAATGCTCACGATGTCATCCAGACGTAATGTGATAGACCCAAAGTGAACGTGTTTGTGCAATTTCCAGAAAACACATGTTCGGCTCATTCTTCTTCGCAGACAACAGTGACGCGGGACAGGTTTGACTGGGAATGCTGGACAACTGGTTAATGCCATAGCTCGCGGATGTGCAGGGACAGGAGTACATTTACGAAAAGACGTTCTGGATATTGAATTTATTGATATTTCCGGATAAATGGGATGTCGCACCATTAATAAAAATATTCTGAAGCACCAGCAGACATCTTCTGCACATGTCCACCCCGATCACCGTACCTCACATTGCGCGATTTCTTTCTGTGGGGTTTTCTTCAAGGATAATATTTATGTTCTTCCACTTCCAAGGATACTTTCGGAATTGCAAAGATGTATCAACACCGCCATCGGGAGAGGGTTTGGCGGAAATGGGAGTACGACTTAGACATCTGTCATGTCACACATAAGGTGTACATCAAATGAATTTACGGTCAGTACAAAACTGAAAATATTCCTCTTCCAAATGGTTGTAATAACATGTATTTCTGTCCAGTATTGGTGAAAATATGGTATTTCAAATAATCCAATCATAACTTATGCGCACCTTGGTATTCAAAATGGTAAATTATTATGAGGTCGTCATTAAACAAGAGTCTATTGTGATGTATAAAAGAGATTCAGGCCTCAGTTCTGACAGAGTCAGGTCTCGTTCCTTGACAGATACCTAATAAACCTAAGGAGCTCAGAGCCCCAAGCCCCATATTAGCGTTGAAGATCCGCACTACCCCAAGACTTCACATTAGTCCATTTTTTACTATTGAAGATGGTAGACGAAATGAAGGAGATATGGAGATTCTTAGTGGAATGAAAGACGGGAAGCAGAAGTATACTAAAACGCCCTTTGCAACGTCTTCTTTTCCCCATAATACCTATCATGATCAGGCAGGAAATCGAACCCGGATTGCCTGGATCAAAGACTAGCGCGCTAGGGCTTAGCCACAGACGCAGTCGGTTATGAGAGCACATGAGTCATTCTGCTTGAATATCTTCAGCAACAGGAACTCCTTAAACACCCTTAAACACGAAGAAATTGACATCAGGAATTCGTCATCGACACCTGCCACACGTACGAGATTTCCTTATGCACAAGACACTCCACAGTAGTGATATATCGTATCGTTTTCTTGAAAATTAGTGAAAAATATAATAACAATAACCGTCAACAGAGAAAAGTCAAGCGTCCATTTCTTACGGCAGTGAAGAAGATCCGCATTCTCTAGCTGAAGTCAAATCAAGTTCCTCTTATTTATAAGCAGAAAAACATGATCAAATAAACATCAGCAATGCAGATTTCTTGTATCTGTTTTGCAGAGATCGAGTTGACAACTCATTTTTCTGGGCAGACGATGGTCTGTAATTGCAGTGCCGATAAAGACAAATGCATAAATGACAGCGTCAGTAGCACGTTATTCATCTGTTAAGAATGACGAAGACGTTCACCTTGGACAGCAACACGCAGCTCCACCTGGCGGTCAAGTTGGTCCACATTCAAGCTGAACCGAGGTTCCCGGAAGTGGGAGCGGGACGAGTTGTACAGTGGCGAAGACATGCATGAGATGTTCTCCCATAGTGCAGCTTTCGTCCTATTGCACAAGTCTAAAACAATTATAAATCAATATCTGGACTTACCTAATGATTTTAAAGCACCACTAATCTTCTTCAGTGGTCTAGCGGATACCATGCCAGCCGTCAGTTCCTTGATTCACGGATTCAAACCCGGCAGAGGGCGATGAATTTTGAAGGACGATCAAATTTTTAGAATGACTTGCGCTGGGAGGGAAGTAGATTTACGGCATGTCAAAGCATTCTGTTTCTAAAAAGGGCTTCAATCAAAATTTATTGGTCATGTCTCGCTCACGTTGAATGTTAGCGATGAATGCAGCTGAAAGTGTCCTTAAATAAAATACTATTTCTAGTTTAACAGTCTTACTAATAAACCGTGTACAGTTTTTATACGAGACTTATGCAGAGTTGAGACAGAAAACGTTACTAATAAACCGTGAATAAGCTATGGACGTATAAACAGGCTGTAACTATACAATGGGAATTGCTTTGCAGTAGTTATATACACGAAACCCTTGTTTAAGCGTTGTATATAGGGAAAAAATGGCCACCCCTCTAACAGCTGTTCGTATCGATTGTCATTTTATGATGATGTTTACCTTGTAACCACAGAAGAACAAACCAAAGATCATAGAATTATTAGAATAATATTGCTGTAGCTTGTACTCTTTGACCAAAATGTAGTGTGGTAATCGATTAGAGTCAGTTGTACTATCGATATTGAACACGCCACACTTGAGCGCTCTACCGGATCCAGTAGAGAACCTCAGATATTCCATTACCTTTCGTAACGAAGTAATGACGAAACTATGACGTAGCTGTGTAACAGTTATACTGTTATATACGACGTATGTAGTGATTATTAGTAAGGAATTTACACACGACATATAAACGAGCTACTCATTGTATAAGTATAAGACAGTTAAACGTCTGTATATAGAGTTTTTATTAGTAAGACCGTAAAGCTATAAACTAGCGGTCTTGCTAAAAAAAAAAAAAAGAACTGTGTATAGTTTTCATACGAGACTTATGCAGAGTTTGGAAAGAAATCTTTACTAATAAAGCATGCATAAGCGATGGATGTATAAACAGCCTGCAACTATACAATGGGAATTGCTTTGCAGTAGTTATATACACGAAACCCCTTGTTTAAGCGTTGTATATAGAGAACAAAATGCCCGCCTCTTCAAGAGCTGTTCTTATTGATTATCATTTTATGATGTGGTTACCTTGTATCCACAGAACAACAAATCAAAGAGCACAGAATAATTAGAATAATATTGCTGTAGCTGTACTCTTTGACCAAAATATAGCGCGGTAATCGATCAGGTCCAGTTGTACTATCGATACTTAGCATGGCACACTAGCGCTTACTATTGGATGTAATGGAGAACCTCAGTTATTCTATTACCTTTCGTAATAAAGTAATGATGAAACTATGCATAGCTGTGTAACAGTTGTATTTTATATACAATGTATGTAGTGATTATTAGCAAGGAATTTACATATGACTTACAAACGAGTTATTCATTGTGTAAGTATAAGACAGTTAAACGTCTGTATAAGAGTTTCTATTAGTAACACAGTATAAGTTTACGTAAACTGAATCGCAGTTAATCATAATCATTTACTTATTCTTTTTCTTCAGTCTCAAGAATTGGTTGCATCTGAATCCAATCCAGTTTCAATTGATAAATGAAGTTAATTGATAAAAGAAGTCATCTATTGCTGTGGACATCCTGGGTGTCTAAGAATTGTTTGTTCTTTATTTAAACCGAGCTGCGGTACTATGATTTCCTTGTAGTTTGCATTTGTCTTTAAAGGAGAATTCTATGTTATTTCTTTTCTTAGTGAGAAAAGAAGAAAACCAATTAACCTCTTCCGAAAAAAAGCAACTGATTTAGCCATAATTGAACGATGAAATCTTGTAGAAGCTTGAGGATGTTTCAGTTTTGAAGAAAATTTACAAATGTAAATTGGCCACAGTACATTTCATGAGAGAGTAAAAAAATACTCTCCATTTGTCTTAATATTAACTTATGTGGAATGCCTCCTGAGCACGAGTAAGTAACTTATTCTTTCTGGGGGTGCTAGAGAGTTCTTATATAAAAAAATAATATGTATCTTTGTTCTGGCAATAAAGTATTATTATTATCATTATTATTATTATTATTATTATTATTATTATTATTATTATTATTATTATTATTATAACATATGTATAATATAAGCAAAAATGGAAAAGAAGACTGTCATGCCTTTGAGGAGAATGAAAGATGATAGCCTTGTGAACACTGAAAGAGACCATAAATACCTCAATTATTCGTAATGAACCTCTCTGATCATGTGTATCTCCCAAATGATGGAACTTGTATGTAGTTCCCAAACGTTGAAAATGCTGTTTCAGGACTCGGCGGATTACCCAAAAATATGTTTCTGCTCTCTTTCCTTTAGATGTTTGTGGGATATTTCTATGTACCCGGTATTAGAATTCTGATTTGTAGGAAAAACAAATACTGAACTTAAACTAAATACACTTTATTTTCTGCTATGGCAACATGTAGTGAAATTCATTCTGAGATTTTTTTCTGTGAAACTTAGCTCCGTTTGAAGAATTTGTCATACAGTGAATACATATTTTCTTACGTCAAAAGACATCACCGGCACCCTCACATTACTGGAAGCAAAAAAGCAGAATTTTTAAATTTACACGTACAGGGTGAATCGGGAGGAAAGGTACATGGTTTGAGGGGTGATAATATTGGTGATTCTGAATAAAAAGGTTTATATGAACATATGTCCTGTTCTTAACGGTTGATATATCAACCAACTGTAGGCACTGCAGTGAGTAGGAAACTTTACCACATGTGCTTGGGAGTTGCCCACAGGGAGAAGTACTCAGAATAAAACGTCACAACACCATACGTTCTATGATCGCAGATGCACTTCGATCCAAAAATCTAGACGTTCACGAGGAAGTTCATTGTATTGCTGATGGTGGAAGCAATCGTAGGATCGATATCATAGATATAAATAGGAATAAACAGTCAGTCGAAATAATTGATCCTACGATCAGATTTGAAATCTCAATCACTCAAACATCTGAAGTGAACGAAGAGAAAAAGAAAATCTACGAGCCTACGATTCAGTACCTATCAGCGAAATACAACATTGAAAAAATCACAATTACCAGTCTCTTCTTCTGAGCAAGAGGCACCATTCCGAAAACCTTTGAAAAGTGGAGGGAAAAATACAAGCTGAAGAGAGATCTTCAAGATGCCATCGTCACCTCCATAATAAAATTTTCTGCAGCGATATTTCGCCAGCATCTTTATGGTGTACACTCAATTTAAATTGTATTAGGTTCTACTTTTTTCTTATGTCTTAATCTCTTTTGTTTAAAACCTGCTTACATAATTTTTCTTTTTAAATTTTATTTTGAGATATTCTGTGTCTTAAGGCAAACCCAAAAATATTGGGTCAGTCTAATAAATTAAAAGCATGACAAATCGTTTCATAATGTTAACTTCATGGCACAATTAATATTTAATATTTGAGAAGAAAAATTCGCTGCGGCGCCGGGGATCGAACCCGGGTCCTTGGTTCTACGTACCAAGCGCTCTGACCACTGAGCTATGCCGAATTCAATCCACAGCAATGAACCGAATCCTCCTCCTTCAATGTTTCCCTTTGTGGCCTGACTCCAAATTCGGCATATATGTTGACGTATATGTCCAATGTCAACTGCCATTATACTAGGAGCGCACTCAGCTGAGTGACTTGTTTCGCCGGGATTCCGCAGTTACGTGCACAGTAATCTGTACAGACATATGCACTGCAGCTATGAGAATATTATAGATTTATTAATTTGTCCTACAGAATAATATCTATAATATTGACAATTAATATTTGAGGAGAAAAATTCGCTCCGGCGTCGGGGATCGAACCCGGGTCATTGGTTTTATGTACCAAGCGCTCTGACCACTGAGCTACGCCGAATTCAATATAAATATAAATCTATAATATTCATGGCACAAGTTATGCCGTCACAATAGAAGGCATGACGTTTTAGTTGGCCTGGTAATATTTTACAGCTTGGTACAATAATGTGTCATATTATGCACGATTTTCAGTAAAGATAAAGACTGTTTATAATGCTGGAGTACAAGAAATATATTACCTAAATTCTCGGTCTTAATCAAATGCATGTAAAATATTCGTCCAATGTATAACTACCAAAGACTCTATCAGTTCTGCTTAAGTTCTATAATATTAACTTGCGTTTTGCACATAAATCTTTTCTCAGTCCATTACTTACATCCATATTACGGAATACACATTAATGAAGGAAAGGCGTAATAACAGAGGAGGTATAACTTCCAACCTACAAGTTTTGCGATATTTCATTATAGAGAATTACACTACTTTCACGGGAATCCACCAGCTCCGCATATAATCGCCTGAGGCCGTGTGGTGACTTCATCAATATCGTGGCCGCACATCTGCACCAAAGTAAACTTCGCTTTGACCTTTCAGTACATGACAATTTTGTGCAGTCAAGCTGCAACACCTACGACTCCAGCATCCACAGTGGCCAAGTGATTACCACGCAATCGAGATTTTCAGATTCAAACTCAACCGAGGATGATGCATTTTAAGAGGGATAAAAACCATTAGCAAAATGAAGATTTAAGGTACATAAAAGACCTTGACCCTGAATGGAGATGCTCTAGGCAATTAATATACCCGTCATGTCTAACATCAGAGGTAATGAAGTTCGCCTTAGAGGAGCCCCTACGTCAGAAATTTAATTCTAGGTTCCATCGGACTAACAGACATCACGAAACTCTTACATTTCTGTAGGTGTTACGAAAAAACCGTCAAACTACTAAAGCTGACTTCGAAGGTCAAGTGGAGTTCTAGAATCCCTAATGGATGTTAATATCCATAGGAAATTAAATACACCACTAACTTACATGCATTTTTTAAATGCATATAGGAAACAAAGTTCACTGCCTGGAGTTATAATGACAATACAGGAAATTAAGTTTACTATCTGAAGTTTTAATGTCAACACAGAAAGTAAAGTTTACTACATCAATTTTTAATGATAATAAAAAAGTAAAGTTCACTGCCTGCATTTCTATAGAATAAAGTTTACTACCAAGATTTTAAATAGCAACACAGGAAATAAAATTTACTACCTGGATTTTTAATGACGATGCAGGAAATAAAATTTATTATCTGGATTTTAATGACAATAAAGGCTGGATTTTTTATGACAATACAGGAATTGTAAAATTTACTACCTAGATTTAGCGACAATACAGAAGAGAAAGTTTACTATCTGGATTTTAAAAATCCATACAGGAAATGGAGTCCATTGCTGGATTTTTAATGAAAATACATAAAATGAAGTTCACTGCCTGTATTTTCATAATTACACAGGAAAGAAAGTTTACTATTTAATTTTTAACGTGCATATATACAGAGTCAGCCAAAAAAATGTATGCACTCTTTAAGGAACGAAAATTATTTATCATGTGTTGTTTTACATTTAAATACTGATCACACATGTAGTACTGTCTTCAGTTAAGCATATGGTTACTTTAGAATGTTCAAAATGTTCGCCGTTGGTGGCCAGACACATAACGCAACGACGAGTGGTTGCCGCAGCTACGTCGGTCAATGTTTCAATGGAGATCGCTGCACATGCCGCTGTAATCTCCGGCGAAGGTCCTCCAGCGTGAGCGGCTTACGTCGATATACTTGATCTTTCACAGTTCCCAAGTATAAATCCATAGGGGTTAGATCTGGCGACAGTGGGGGAACTCAATGGGCCCTCTTCGTCCACTCCAATGTTCCTGCAGATTCTCATCCAGGAAAGCTCGTACGGCTAGATAGTAGTGTGGTGGCGCCCCGTCCTGTTGGTAGAAGACCTCATCATCAGCTCCATAATGCGCACGTACATGTGGTAAAATTAATGTGCATAAAATTTCGAGGTACATTTCTCCAGTGACAGTATCATCAAGAAAAAGGGTCCTGCTAAGCCCCTAGATGATAGTCTACACCACGCATAAACCATTGGTAGATTGACGCCTTAACCGCATGAACATGCGGATTTTCCGTTGCCCAGAAGATGCAGTTATGCCGATTCACTGTTTCATCAAGTTTAAACTGGGCCTCATCAGACCACACTACTTTCGTGACAAATTGTTCGTCTTCAGTTACCATTCGCAAAATTACATTCGACGATCAGGATCGCCATCATTAATAGCGTGCAGTAATCGTGGGATGTAAACTTTCCACTTAGCAGCTTTCAGAATTCGTCGTACACTTATACTGCTAATCCCCACTTCACGTGCATATTGCGTAGCAGTCTTCTGTGGAGAAGTAACAAACCTTTCCAACACAAGAGCCGAAAAAGCAGGACTTGAAGATGTACGCGGTCTTCCCGACCTTCCTTGGTGAATATCACAAATCATTCCATGCGCCTCAAACTTGTGAATGATATGTTTAATTGTTAGGCGGGTTGGGGGATCTGTTTCGTACTCCCGCCTCCCCTGATGCTGCATTTCCACGGTATTATCAAACATAAACCACTTCAGAATGCATTTTCGCTGCTCTAACGTCAAGCGTGCTCCAGCCATTTTGTTTTCTCACTATCGTGATGAAAGTACCGACATCTGTTGAGCGAAAGACCATACTGCAACATACTCATAATTCAAATCAATTGACAATATCAATATCCCGATACAGTCTGACAAAGAGTGTATACATTTTTTTGGGAGACTCTGTATATAAGAAAGCTCATCGCCTCAATTTTTAATGTACAGTATATGTAGGAAAGAAAATTCTCTGCGTAAATCTCTAATGTCAAAATAGAAAATAAATTTCATTCGTTGTCAGTCTTGCAATGATGTCTCAAGCAACGTTGAACATTCATAAATAGCCGAACTCTCTGGTTGTGTGGCCAGCATGAATGAAGACCACTGATCAAGGCAATAGTAAATAAGTACAACCCCTATGGAAGTTAATAATACTAATAATAATAATAATAATAATAATAATAATAATAATACTTACTTACTGGCTTTTAAGGAACCCGGAGGTTCATTGCCGCCCTCACATAAGCCCGCCATCGGTCCCTATCCTGAGCAAGATTAATCCAGTCTCTATCATTACATCTCACCTCCCTCAAATCCATTTTAATATTATCTTCCCATCTACATCTCGGCCTCCCTAAAGGTCTTTTTCCTTCCGGCCTCCCAACTAACACTCTATATGCATTTCTGGATTCGCCCATACGTGCTACATGCTCTGCCCATCTCAAACGTCTGGATTTAATGTTTCTATTTATGTCAAGTGCAGAATACAATGCGTGCAGTTCTGTGTTGTGTAACTTTCTCCATTCTCCTGTAACTTCATCCCTCTTAGCTCCAAATATTTTCCTAAGCACCTTATTCTGAAACACCCTTAACATATGTTCCTCTCTCAAAGTGAGAGTCCAAGTTTCACAATAATAATAATAATAATAATAATAATAATAATAATAATAATAATAATAATAATAATTGTCATAATACTCTAGTCATAATAAGTACGTATATTATATATTATATACTATATTATATTGTTTAGTCAACTGTCCGAAGACAGGTTTGAACCTCACAAGTGATACCAAGAAGGCACCACTTATTTTTTTAGTTAGTTATTTAACTACGTCTGTATCAACTACTAGGTTATTTAGCGTCGATGAGATTGGTGATAGCGAGATGGTATTTGGCGAGATGAGGCCGAGGATTCGCCATAGATTACCTGGTATTCATCATACGGTTGGGCAAAACCTCGGAAAAAACTCAACCGGTAATAAGCCCAAGCGGGGATCGAACCCGCGCCCGAGCGCAACTTCAGACCGGCAGGCAAGCGCCTTAACCGACTGAGCCACGCTGGTGGCTGGCACCACTTATGAGGCGACTAGGCCAGGAGATAATGGGGTAGGGTTGCCAGTTCCTTTCCCCTTTCAATGCATCACCGACAAACTACATATTACGTAGTCAGACTTCAGATGCATACAAACAATAATTTGTTCTTCCTCTGGCACATATCGTCAAGTGAGATGTACTGCCTGATAATAGATGTATATATCAGCCAGAACTTCAACCAGAGGATATATTATAATATATTATATAAGCGTTAAAAGTGTATATCCAAGAATAAATGCAAACGTTTAAAAACAGGTTTGCACAATAATTTTAATAATTGTTAGGCTAATAATTCCCTTGAAATTGATTTCTAGTCCTCTCAAGAATAGGAAGAATATTTAAACTTTTAAGTTTGTAACCGATATAGACTACATGTCTATCAACAATCAAATGTAAAACTTCGTTATATTCAATTGTATCTTGTTAATCATTAAACGATTGAAGACTGTAATAGTTTCAATATGCCGAGTGACAGAATGAACGAGTTCAATTCAAAATTACTTTACTTTCCTAGTCTATTTTGTTTTGGCAACAGGGAATAAAAGATTGTGTATTATTGGAATTGAATATTAAAATAAAAATTAATGAAAAATAAGTGGAACATTATATACTTTAATTAAATGAAACAATATATCATTTTTGTTAATTTGTAAGTCAATATTTAATCACATATTCAAACAAAATTAATAACATATTTATTTAGGCCTACATATTTTATACATTTTAGTACAAATAAATCCATTCTCTGGTTATTATTTGTTCATTTTACTAGCAGTATTTCTTCGATTTAATTTAATTACACTGATGAGCAAAATGTCACACCTCACGAATAACTGACGATAGCACTGGATCCGAGTGAGAAAAAAAAATACCGTTTGGAATTATCAATAAATTTTACGTCTAATCTGAATCATGTTTCGCCATTCTACAAGAAATAATAATTATTTTAGATAGGCGTACCTGGTAACACTTACAAGGAATCGTGAATCGTTTATAACACTATGCATATTTTATTTATTTTGTAGAAATTCCAGCTCCTACGTTATATTCGTAGTCGTAAGCATCAATTTATGAATCGATTAATCATTTTATTGAAGAAACAAGAATCTGGGATATTAGGAAACATGTTTCACTGATTAATTGGTAGGAAAATCCTTCTCATTTCCCAGAATTGAAGGTCATATAGTAATTTTTTTCGTCAATCGAAGTAATATATGAAACACATTTGGACTCGCATTACTGCGTGTTATCCGGTTACCATGAGCAACCAGATTGCGGGGGCCGTGGACGGTGACACCAAGTCGCAGAAGATGGCCCCATAGCGATCACGGGAAGGGCACTCGCGGTTCCTGAAACGCAGGAATCTCCACTTTACACCAACATATAAATAGCGCGGATTTTATTGGCCGCAGGGATTTCCCGTTCAGGAGCAGTAGCAAGACGTAACAAGGCGGCCTCGCGTCCCGCTCTAGTCTACGCGCGACTCTGCTCTTGTCGACAGCATGGCGTGGTACATTCTGCTGGGTTTCAGTTGTCTCCTCGCCATCAGCACGGCACGTAAGTAGGCTGTTTAATTGTGTGTAACAGTGAAGTGATACGCCAGTCTGACACGAGACAAACTATGTCTCTTCGGATATTTTAATTGATACAAACAATTGAGAGTATTTTGATATTATATTCTATAAACTAGCCGTACCCGTGCGCTCCGCTGCACCCTTTAGAAATAAATATAAAGTAATTACATAATTAAAATAGGACGTTTGATCCAGGGAACATTCGTGTTTGATAGAAGGATAAATCGTTTAATATGTTACTTAATTTAAATTGTATCCAAATAATTAAAATGCGATCATTTTGGTCCAGAGACACTCATTTGGTGCAATGACAATTCCTTTAATCTGTTTGTTAATTTTTATTACATGCAACCATAGTTTAATGAAGATTGACATCATTTAGATTTAATGTGCATATTTTATTTTACTTGTTATAGGTTTCCATTGAATTATGGTAATAACTTAATTTTAACCCTTGTTTTCTACGTATTCAGTAAATGGCGCTTGGCCCACTATGGTTCTGAACCCTTCAAATAACTTAAATTATATTATAAGTATAATATTACATATTATATTATATTATATTGAGTTATATTATATTATATTATATGAGAAGTTACTGCAATAACATTATAGCATTATGTCCATCTAGAGAAACTACACTTTTCAAATTAATTATACAAATCGGTTAATTTAGCTTCCGATATTACTTCAAACAAACACAGAAACATTCTCTGTAGGCTATCTTTCATAGCTTTCGATTGTTGCTGTCCAAGGCCCCTTATAGACGAAGTCATTTGTTTTTTAATTCATTACACGGCCTTAGATGGCATTTATTTTAATTTTAAAACTCATTTATCTTATTAAATATCAGTCCTATCAAAATTTTTCAAGGAATAAAACTTATCTCAAATTATTTTTAAAGAAACTTTTGTTATGTAACATTTTTCACAAAAATCAATAATAAGCGAGATATTTCGATTTATTTAATTCAGGCCCCTTATAACCCCCCTTTTAAATAATGTATTTTGAATGCCATATAGCCTAAAATCTAAGTTACAACGAACTTAATTTATATTCCAATTTTCATCGAAATCCGTTCAGCCATTATCGCGTGAAAAGGTAACAAACATACAGACAGACAGACAGACAGACATACAAACAAAAATTTCAAAAAAGCGATTTTCGGTTTCAGGATGGTTAATTATATATGTTAGGACCAATTATTTTTGGAAACTCGAAAATTACCAGAAAAATTTCGGCTACAGATTTATTATTAGTATAGATTTGCTGGTATTCTGAATCAAAACTTGACATTCACAAGTATCGGGGCTCTCTTCTCATGTGGTCAACTTGATGCAAAAGGTACACAATAGTAACTACATTCTCAAGGGAAGGGCTGTAAAATTTGCCTGAAGGAAAATTACACCGAGTTCGTCTATTTTAACCTCCTATTATACTTAACAATACCTCTGTCCTTAATTCATTTTTTTATTTTGCGTTTGCATTCATACAAAAATAAGGAAGTATCGATGCTCTGTAAGAAAATAATTTTGATACGATTATCTTCCCAAAAGCGCATATTTTTCACATTCAGTATCTCGATTCTCGTCTGTCGTCTCTGCTGTGCTTACGTATGCATGTATGTATGTAAATTTTTAAATATGATTTATTTAACGACGTTCACAACTGTAGAGATTATATCAGCGTCGCCGGTGTGTCGGAATTTTGTCCCGCAGGAGTTCTTTTACATGCCAGTAAATCTACTGACATGAGCCTGTCACTTCAATGCCATCGACCTGGGTTGGGATCGAACCCGCAATCTCGAGCATAGAAGCTGCCGAGGTCGACTGTATGTATGTATGTATGTATGTATGTATGTATGTATGTATGTATGTATGTATGTACGCACTGTACATATCGCACTCCCAGTAAAATAGTATTTAGTAGTAGTATTTATTTATTTAACCTGGTAGAGATAAGGCCGTCAGGCCTTCTCTGCCCCTCTACCAGGAGGTTCCAACTACAATATCAACAATAAAATTACAATTAAGTTAGTATTAAATTTACAATTACAATTACAAATAATATTACAATTAGTATTAAATTTACAATTACAATAAAATCAAAGTACGAAAAGATTACCTGAATAATTAAAGCTAGATAATTTATCATAGAGAAACAAAGAATATTTTATATTTACTGAATTACAAATTAAATCTGCAATAACAAAATTGTATAGTGATGAAATTACTGAATATTGAAATATTTTGTGATAGATTAAAGAAACTATTTACAAGTAATCAGTTACTGACCAAGTGCCTAGTAAGTTTTCGTTTGAATTCAATTTTATTTCGACAGTCCCTGATGCTAGCAGGTAGCGAATTCCAGAGTCTTGGCAGGGCTATTGTGAAAGAAGATGAGTATGAGGAGGTGCGATGGGATGGTATTGTTAGTATTGTTTCATGACCAGAGCGTGTGTTCAGATTATGGTGGGAAGAAAGGTAAGTGAAGCGAGACGACAGGTACGAAGGAATAGAAGAGTTCAAGATTTCGAAGAGAAAGAGAAGTGAATGTAAATTTCTTTTCTTATCTAGTTTAAGCCAACCTATTGCTTCCAGGGATGGGGTAATATGATCATATTTACGAACATTGCTTACAAAACGTACACACAAATTATGAGCACGTTGAAGTTTCATTTTGTTGTCGCTGGAGAGGTCAGTCAGTAAAATGTCCGCATAGTCGAAATAGGGAAATGCAAGTGTCTGCACAAGGGACTTTTTTAAGCAAGAGGGGAGATGAACATTTATCCTTTTTAGCACATGGATAATAGAATATACTTTTCTGCAGGTTTCTGTGATTTGCATGTCCCAGTTGAGATTATTATCCATGTGAATGCCAAGATTTTTTACTGAAGAACTGAAAGGGATATGCACTGTACTTACTTTAACAGGGGAAATGTCGAGGTGTTTTACAGCGTCGGTTTGCCGTTTGTGTCCTAATATAATTGCTTGTGTCTTTCCAGGATTGATTTTAAGACGGAGTTTCTTTGTCCATGTCACAATCGAGTCAATGTCTTCGTTCAATTTATCTATAGCGTCATTTACTCGGTCTAAGCGGGAAGAGATGTAGCATTGAAGGTCGTCAGCATACAAGTGATAGTTACAATGCCTTACAAGAGATGTAATATCATTGACATATATTGTGAACAACAATGGTCCGAGTACCGACTCCTGTGGTATACCTGATGTTATGTCAAGCCAGGAGGAGCTTCGATTCCCGGATAGTGTCGTAACTTGAAAATTGTGATTTGTAAAGATATGGTATTTCCCAGTAAAATACTGCAATAAAAATATTTTAATAAATAGGTACCAAAACCTGGGATAATTTACTATTCTATTATTAGAATTTCGCACCTCCGACTAGTAAAAGAACGTTGGAAAAATTTTCTTACGATAGTATTTTACTAGGTGTGCGATATGTACAGTATAGTATGTATGTATGCATGCATGCATGCATGCATGTATTTACAATTTAAATTTAAAATTACGGTTCATTTAACGACGCTCGCAACTGCTGAGGTTATATCAGCGTCGCCGGTGTGCTGGAATTTTGTCCCTCAGGAGTTCTTTTACATGCCAGTAAATCTACTACACGAGCCTATCGCATTAAAACACATTTAAATATCATCGACCTGGACCGGGATCAAACCCCCAATCTCGAGCATAGAAGGTCAACGCTATACCGACTACGCTACCCAGGTCGACTGTACGTAGGCCTATGTATATGGTCAGCCTCTTGGTCTAATATTTAAAGACGATGGCTTTTACTCAAGATGTTTCGGGTTCGATTCCCGACCCTGCCAAGGGATTTTTCCTAGGTTAGGAATTGTTCCTTGGTCCTATGTATGTAATAGCCTAAGTTTGCAGAAACGTTTTATATTAGAAGTCACAGAAGCACGCAGAAGACAGGATGGGAGAAGAATGAGATTGTCGGACAAGATTAAAAACACTAGGTATACAAAAACACTGGTCGCAGATAATCAAGCTAGTAGAAGGAGCAAATGGAGATCTACAATGAAGCAGGCAGCAGAGAAAAGACAAAGAAGCAATATAAGGTCGGCAACCAGAACCGCTACTTATATCCGACAAGACCACCAGAGATCTTCCGTGATGTTTTGAATTACTACTACTATTACTATAATATGAGTGTTTGTGTTGTCCTTAGGGTTAAGCTACATTTAGATAGATAATATAAGTGTTAGAAAGGGACTGGCGCACACTACCAAAAATCCGGTATGAATTTCTCATTAAGGGATCACTGACGTCATCGTGTATGTACTGTATACAGAGTGATTCACGAGGATTTACCGTCCCTTACGGATCATTATTAATGATTATTGATGATTATGATAACATATTCTATAGAACCAAAAATTAATCTTCACTTAGTCCCTTACGTAGCTTATTTCCGAAGACATTCTGAATAAAAAACGTCATATAAACATTTGTCCTAATCTCAATATTTTTAGAATTACACTAATTTGAAGTTGTTTGTGAAACACCATTAGGCCTATTCGTTAGTTTTAAGGGCAAAGGAATATTCAGATAAAGAATGAACTATTCAGGATTATCATTTCTTTAATTAGCTACTATTCTGAAGCTAAAAATGTGTTGTGAATTCCATAGTTGCTTCGTACAGATTTTTTTTTTTTCGATTTTTAACTATAAAATTACATTTTCTTACTTATTTATTACAACAATTGTTACAAATCACGCCACTCTTGTAAATTCTTTAAGACTATACATTATAATGCATAATTAAACAGTAAAGAATCAAGTTCCCAAAGTCGTATAATTTGTAACAATTTTTGTGCTAAGTGCTTCATTTTTAGTTAAAAATTGAAAAATAAAGTCTCTACAAAGCAATTAACAACACATTTTTAGCTTCAGAACACTAACCAATTAAAGAAATGGCACTTCTGAATAATTCATTCTCTAAGGTCCCTGACCCAAATAACGCCATATATACCTTTAACGCCACCCTATTAATTTTTGTTAACGACACAAGCTTTCGGTAGTGCACTACTGTAGTTTGCATTCGCTTGCAATCTAATGATGAAATGAGTTACTAGCTGTCCGCTGACATTTACGAGTGACATTATATTCCATCATTTTCCTGTTGTGTGTTGATAGTGTATGGCTGTTCTTGTATCAAGGTAAGAGGCAATATTTTATTTTGTGTGTTGAGCAAATAATAATTGTATTAAACTATATATTTTCGTGATCTTTAAACATTCTTCTATGTATTGACGGTATTTGCTATCTAAAAAATTTGAAAATGTTAGAGAAACAGGCATGTCATATTATCAAGTACTCAGCAGCGCTTTAACCCATGTGGCGTTAAAGGTCTACAGACAAAATTTTAGATTATGTTAGTTACTAAGGCTGACAGTACAGCATCAGCAGACTGTTCTGGCTAGGAGAGGTGCAAGAAAGAGCATCTGGTTGCATCTGAGCACGCAGAAAATGTCACAATAAATTTATTGTTACATGCGCTACCGGTAATGCTCTTTGTACACGTATGGTTATCTTCAAAAGCCAGCGTTTGTAGCCGGAGTGGGAGACGTATATGCCTCTTAGAACAGAGACTGTCATGAGTGCCGAGGACTCTACGACAACTGCTGTATTCGTCCATTGGCTTGATCAATTCGTCCGATATAAGGTGGCAGGAGAGGTGGTGTTGATATTTGATGGAGCATCATCTCATCTGGACGCAAACATTACAAGTGCCACTGATAATTATGGAATCACACTGTATTGCCTTTCCAGTAATACAACACATGAGATGTAACCCGTGGATAAAGTGCAAACACTAGCTGGATGTGTTTTATATGTGAAGAAGATCGCGTTGAGAACATGTCATTATGTTCATATTGTGCGAGTATTTACATGATAAGTGTGAAAACATCAGGAAAATCACTAAGCTTTCAACTTACCAATGTTCGGAATGTGCAATGATGATATTGGTTCAATTGCTTATCGAACTCTTATTTTTTTTTTTTTTTTTGCATAACTTAATTTTTTTGTTTTACTTATTGGAAAACATTCATATTAAACTAAGGTAAATGCTTTTGTGTTTAATAACTTTCTACTGTGTCACATTGTCTCTTTTTTTTAAGTAAGGAATCACTGGGAAACATATTTTCCTAATCCATCTGGTGTTTCAGTTTCAGATCAAGAATCCTTCATTAGTATCGAGTGATTTTGTATCTTCTATTAACAGAAACTCAAATTTAGTTGCTTAGTTCAATTTGTGTTGCTTAGGAAAAATAATTCATTAATAATTATAAGTGTATAGGTTAATAGAAAATAGATGGCGTTAATTGGACAACCTGTTCCTAATAACGCCAGTTTACAAAGTTTTCCTATTTGAGTTCTAATTCTTGTTCGCTATATAATATATCCATTTTCATTGTACTATTTTGCAAAGATAAGATTACGGTTTCTATTTCATAATTTTCGTGTTTGTACATAACTTATTTCCAGAGCAAAAGTGACTGAAGTGTTAAGGTGGCGTTATTTCGTACGTGTACCTTATCTGTAATTTTTTTACTCGTAAAACTAAAGAAAAAGTATTTTACTAACAACTTCAAATTAGTGTAACTTCGAAAATATTGAGATTAGGACAAATGTTTATATGACATTCTTTGCTCAGAATGTCTTCAGAAATAAGCTCTGTAAGTGACGATAAATCCTCGTGAACCACCCTATATATGTACGTATGTCAGGCCCACCAATGCTTCGTTCTCAGATGTTAACAGATTTCACTTCTATAATTAATGCTAAGGAAGATCTCTGTTCAGGAAAAGCAGGAACATGTCGATTCATAATCTAGATTCTAAATGACCACGGCTGTGTAATGATCCCATCAACATATTACTGGTATGTCGTACGTTCTGAAAAACGTTATCTCGCGGGAAGTGAGATAATATTTCACCGTTGCCGCTCTTACATCAGCCGTAGTAAATACGTATTTGACGTTTACCTATCCCAAGACGCAGTCCGCGTTTACTGCGTAAACAATGTAATACATTTAGAGGAATTTCTTCTGTAATCGTTCAGTAACACAATACCTTCATAATAACCACAATGAGAAAGTAATTTTTTCAACTATCTATGCTTTGAAAATAACAAAAAGATACTACTTCTACGAACAGATAAAAAATATTAAGACGAAATATTTTCTCTGTAATCGTTCAATAACAACACCATTTCCTGAAAACCAAATTGCTGAGAAAAGCTGGCAACATTGTTATCAGAAGAGCGCTTATATGTGGAACACGTGAAGCTCTACAACTCATTCTGAAAGAATTGATGCAACAGAAACAAAATTCATGCGCCTGTTTGTGTAAAATCTGAAGCCGCGCATCCAAGAAGCGAGACTGCTTCATGATGCTTGTTTCACTGTCTGAATTGTCGCGCACTAACTGGTGGCTCACGCTGCTTTGCGTTCTTGCCTCGCTACCAAAAGAACAAAACCGCGAGGGAAACAAGAAGGGAGGCTGCCGCGCGTGACAGCCTCTCTTCGTGGATACGCGGCTTTACGTTAACGTTTTCAGTTTTCCATTTTCATATTCATATATTGAACAACAAAAATGAAAATCAGATATCACAGAAAACAATGAAGCTACTTATCCACATAGTATAAGAACCGAACAAAGTCTGACGCTCATTGATAGAGACAAACATCGTTATTTCTTTTTCCCATTGCATTTCCTGGAGTAAATATTGTTTTGTATATAATGTCTATCGGCTATTTAAATTAATTATACTAGCTACTTAAATGATTATTTGTTGTTTACTTTTTAATGCCTATTTCAACTTTTAGGGCTGATTTGAGTGCTTATTTTAAATCTAATATAATCTAGTATGAGGTACATCACATATTCATTTTGTATGAGGTCTCGCCCAACTCATTGAATGAATATGTGATGTATTAACTGTTAGCAGTTGTCACAAACTGATGTTGAATATGGCCACAAAGTCATTTAAATATGCGCTCCTGCATATATGACTTGTATCGTCTCAAATGCAGGTAGTAAGGCCGTAAAAGCATTACGAGAGGGGTTCGGCCGGCGTAGTGGATCGTGTCCCGCCATAGCTCAGTTGGAAAGAGCGCTCAGCGCGCAGAGCTGAGAGGTCCTGGGTTCGATTCCCGGTACCGGTACGAATTTTTCTCGTATTAAATAGTACTAGTATGAGGTGTTGTACTTTTTAATCCCTATTTCAACTGTTAGGGCTATTTTAAATCTAGTATAATCTAGTATAAGGTGCTGTACTTTTCATGCCATGCCATGGCTTGTGCTGTTCAAATATATAACATTCTCTTCCCGTACCACTCTAGTGCAACTATCAGGAAACCTATGCGGCGGCCAATTCAAACCGGGGAGATCATTCTGCAGAACCCTGTGTAACTAGGCTACGGCTGACACAGGCAAAAATTTCGTCTAGTAAAGGCACATTTAGCCGCGTCTTTAGCTACAGTGCTAGCGCGTTGGCCTCCCATCCAGGCGGCCTGGGTTCAATTCCCGGTCAGGTCCGGGTGGAATTTGTTGTGGGAAAAAAAACATGCTGCAGACGGTTTTTCTCGGGGTACTCTAGTTTTCCTTTCATTCCACCAATACTCTCCGCTTTCTCTTCATTTCATCTACTATCTGTAATAGTAAAAATTGGCTGGGGTGATGTTTGGGGTAGTAAAGGTTTTCGATGCTGATCTAAGTTGTAGGTGTTTGACTCCAATCTCTGGATTAAGATCGTCAGTAGCCAATGAGACCTTCTCGTAGCGCCAAAATAGGATGATCCGCCTGTTAGCGTCAGACTCGTGAATTCCACCCGGGCCATCCGTCGGACGCAGACAATCATAGCATATAGGACGTACAATGAGCCTAAACAACCTAAGTGAAGGATCCTTTCTGGATCCAGCCCACGTTAAGTCAATCAGAGGAAAATTTCAGTAGGTCTCGATTTCTTTATTATACTATCTTTCAATTCCTCACATCCTGGGCCTTAGTGTTTGAGTCATGTACGGACTTTCCGAGGTGATACATTTGTGTCGGTGACTTCGTTGTCCTTCACTACTTGCACTTGCTAAAAAATGTGCATTATGCTAGTCATGACGTTCGTATATTTATCTGGGAAGAGGCCAAAATATTATGTAATTGCCTTGAAAGCTTGTATTCTGCAAATTAAAATTGTATATTTCTTTCAAATATTTCCTCATTATACGTATAAAGATACGTTTGATACTATTGTGCATATCCCTTTATAAAGTACGTACTTCATAACTTAAGGTATGTTGGTTTATGTTTTTATCTTCAAGAGCACTGCTCTCTGAGGTCAATTACGAACCTGAGTCAAATCTCAGCGATGGAGTAGTTGTCTTTGTGGTGGACAAAGTCAAGGTTGTGAAGATTTCTCTCGGGGTTCTCCACACATTTAAGAAGTTAATTGCCGAGAACAGCATGACTCAGATGACAGAAAGAAAGTCGTATCTCATGTCAGAAAGTTAACTGACGAATACTGGAAAAAAAAATGTTAATTAACACTAAGTAAATGAAATAATAATTATTGTTCTGGTGCGAATACTGGTAATAAAGAAGCAAGAAACTCCTAAGATATCAACTAAGCAATAGAGTCTCAATCAGAAATCTCTGAAGAATCACTTAAAAATTGTCAGCTTAATACAGAGTGTCCGACAAGTCCCACATCATATGCTAAATCACAAAACATGTTCGATATGACCCCCTATTCATATTTCAAACATGTCTGCAGGCGAACTTCAACGCGATGTTGGCAATGATTTCATGACACTTTTCCTCAATCCGCGCTCGTAGGTATTGCAAGTCACGAAACTTCAATTCCTATACTATTTCCTTACGACAAATCCAGAAAGAAAAGTCAAGTGAATTTATGTCAGGCGATCTGAGAGTCCACTGTCTGGGTCTTCTACGTCATATCCACCGATCAGGAAAGTTGTCATCGAGCCAATTCCACACAGATGTGGCACCAATGTAGTAGAGCACAATTCTGCATGAATCATTCTGGTGCTTCGCCTAGCAGGTCTATTCCGGCATCATCGTATGTACATAGGCCGCAGAGGATTTACAGAGTGGACTCCGAACGCGGATCGAGGAAAAGTGTCGTGAAGCGTTGTAATTATCTTGAAGTTTCGCCTCTAGGCATGTTTGGAAATCGGAGGGGGTCATATTGAACATATTTTGTCATTTAGCCTATGATGTGGGATTTGTCGGACACTCTGTAGATTCTGCTGTTGAGATTCACGAATGTTCGACTGTGGGAGCATAAAACCAATGCTAAGAAATAAATCATACTGGAAAATAGACTATTTAATTTAAACAATTATTAAAAAGTGCTACGATATGGAGTACCTGTGCTTGTCATTTACTCAAAATATAACGAATGTTTCGCTCAAGTGCAAATTGTAAGATAGCACTAAAGGTGTATTATTTTAGAAAAAAAAATTACTGGCTGCCCCATACACTAATCACCTTTGAAAAACGTAGATTTATACGTGAACGAAGTTTCTTATGCAAGACTCAGCTCTGTTTTGCCTTTGTTTTGTTTCTTGTTGCTTTTTCTGTCGGTTTGTAGATTAAGTGTTATAAAATAGTATATAACAAAAATATATTCGGGGAATAAATCAGGTGCAAAATAAACATCCTTTTCGTAGTCCTGAAGTGGATTTACACAAACTCACGCTACAGGAGATCGGTCACTTTTTGTGACTAAGACTGTACCTTCTATTCCATTAATGCCGTCACGTTTTGAGGTTCGTTTACAGCCAGTATTTCATCCACCTCCTACTCGCTATACTAGTAAGTTGTATACAACAGACACACAGATAGCCATTCCTACGACCAGTAGCGTGTCGCTGCACCTATGAATTATTCGCATATGTCGAAAACCAGTTCTAATTGTGTAGCTACTAAAATAGCATGGACACCACTTAAAACCGGAATACAAAGTACAGGCAAGTCAACCCGCACGTGCACAATAGAGGTGGTGATAGAACACACAGTTTTCGTTGCCAGTAAGATTAAGAAACAGGATGGCATTAATGGAATCCATTATGTATGGGTTTATACCATCTTCCACCAGCAATTTTATTCATACCATACCTTATATGAACCGCTATGTGCACTTTTGTAATAATGATTATCCTTTTTGCAGAATATTACGGAAATAATCGCTACTGGGGAGGTGGTGGCAGCGGAAGTAACAACGAACAGTGCGTGGGCCCGACTGGGCAGAAGGGAAGCTGTGTGATCATTCAAGAGTGCCAATCATTGTTGTCGCTGCTCAAGCAGAAACCAGTGAGGCCCGAAACAGCTGATTTCCTGAGGCGCTCACAATGTGGCTTCGAAGGCAGGAATCCCAAGGTGTGCTGTCCCAGCTCTCAGACCGTGCCCAACATCCCCACGTCCGGAGCAGACGATGATAGGTTGTCGGGAGGCGACAGGGACGGCGGTTCGGGACCACAGACTGAGAAACAGACGGCGGGCTGGGAGTCGCACCCCAACGCTCGATTACTACCCCTGGCCGAATGCGGCCTCGACGGCAGCCAGCGCATCTCGGGCGGAAATGTCACAGAGCTGGGGGAGTTTCCATGGATTGCGCTCTTCCAGTACCAGTCTGGTAAGAATTATATTATCAGAGTGCTCAAGTCTGAATTTTTCCTTGAAATTATCTAAGTCTACTTCACAGGAAGCTTTACCTGGAAACAAAAAAAAAACTAGACTTGCAAATTGCGACCAATAATTTAGGATAAATCGCTGTTCACAGACAGAGGCATGTTCTTCTTTCTCGGCATCAGAAAAATCAACTTTATGCAGTATCACCCATTTTTATAATCTATACTAATAATAAATCTGTAGCCGAAATTTTTCTCGTAATTTTCGATTTTCCAAAAATAATTGGTCCTAACATATATAATTAACCACCCTGAAACCGAAAATCGCTTTTTTGAAATTTTTGTTTGTATGTCTGTCTGTCTGTCTGTATGTTTGTTACCTTTTCACGCGATAATGGATGAACGGATTTCGATGAAAATTAGAATATAAAGTAAGTTCGTTGTAACTTAGATTTTAGGCTATATGGCCTTCAAAATACATTATTTAAAAGGGGGGTTATTAGGGGGACTGAATTAAATAAATCGAAATATCTCGCTTATTATTGATTTTTGTGAAAAATGTTACATAACAAAAGTTTCTTTAAAAATAATTTGAGATAAGTTTTATTCCATGAAACATTTTGATAGGACTGATATTTAATGAGCTAAATGAGTTTTAAAATTAAAATAACTGCCATCTAAGCCCGTGTAATGAATTAAAAAACAAATGACTTCGTCTATAAGGGGCCTTGGACAGCAACAATCGAAAACTATGAAAGATAGCCTACAGATAATGTTTCTGTGTTTGTATGAAGTAATATCGGAAGTTAAATTAACCGATTTGTATAATTAATTATTAATTCACCATTGGAAAGTGTAGTTTCTCTAGATGCAAATAATGCTATAATATTATTACAGTAGCTTCTGAGTGAATCGAGGACAGGTAAGATTAAAATAGCTTCTTATGCACAGAAAACTTGATAGGCTATTCTGTACATTCGTTTCCTGTATTTCCTGAAATAATTTTATGACCAAATGAGTGGTCTCTGGATCAAAATGATCGCATTTTAATTATGCAAATACAATTTAAATTAAGTAACATAATAAACGATTTATCCTTATATCAAACATGAATGTTCCCTGGATCAAATGTCCTATTTTAATTATGTAATTACTTTATATTTATTTTTAACGGGTGCAGCGGAGAGCACGGGTACGGCTAGTGAGAAAATAAAATAATTTCACTTAAAACGCAAAGTTCAATCTTTCGTGTACCCGTTTTAATGGCCATTTTTGTATTTGTCAGTCCATAAAAATATGAAAATGACTGACCCTTAGCCTATATTCAAATATGCAACGGCTCAATATCTTGGTGGGGGGGGGGGGTTATAATCTGAGGCGGACGCATACGTTAAAACATCACTGGTGCACACGAATTGGTTACAAAACTTTTAGTTTATAAATGGTAAAAAATATATATTACTTCGTACGTTTTGAGACCTGAAGAATTAAAAAATTAAAAAATAGGTATGTTCTACATTGTGTCATTAAAAATAAGTCTCCTTAACAGATCCTTTCTAAATGAAAAACATAGTTTTCGAAAATATTTTCAAAATATTCCATTTTTATCCCCTATTTGTATACGTATAGAGCTTCTTCATAAAATTAAGATAAAGGTTAAGCAGTGTTTCATACTTTTATTTATCTAGTATTCCCTTATTAGGTTTCAAATTTTATATAAATAATGTGCTTTTTATAAATTTATCTATAGTAATCTCAGATCTCGAGTGACATTTATTAGGACTATTTCGTGAATAAATTAAAAATGTAAATACAGTAATATATCTCTACAATTCGCTCACAAAATGTTAATAATTGTACATTCATGAGTACTTAACCTATTCAGACATTGTGAAGTCGAAATAGATGAATGACGATTACTGCAATAAAGAAATTGAATGTTATTCAATCGAGAAAAGCGAAATACAGGTTTAAAAATGTTAATTACATGTATTGCGCTTTTCTCTTGTTATTATAACAGAAATACGATTTCATTATCTGCTGAAATCATAATTTAATTTAAACATTTTATAGTATAATTACAAATAACCTGATTAATACATTAATTAAATGAACAATTGTTATGAACGAGTGTCATTTTCTTTAGATACAATGGACATGGAATTAGAAGATGAAGATGTAGATGTGGAACTAGGATTTCGCATTTTATTTAGTACAATGGATTCATGCTCATCGATTTACGTGGAAACAGTTGGCGACACTGACTAAACAAAAGAACGTCCATGCAATAAATTGATAGTGATAAATCGAGCTCCAGAAATTATCGCGATGTATGACTGTGATTGGTTGGAATTAAAAATTTCATTACACTTCATTGGCCGAAAATGGAATGACGTCATATAAACGAAAAAGTTTATAAAAAGTTAGTCGGCCGTAAAAAGACGTACACACAGGCGGAACTTTGACACTGCGTGAAAGTACAAAAATTCACTATGTTACAGCAACGGGACAGAAGAGGTTCTTGTGTGGGGGATCTCTCATCAACAAGAGGTATATCGTCACAGCTGCGCACTGTCTTGCGAGAAGTGAACTCAGAGGCCAAACACTGTGAGTAATCTATAAAATAAATAACTAAATACATTGTAGATTGGTTAATTCTACATTGGATAGTTAGAGTAATGTTATAATAAATTTATTGCCATCAACATCAATACCAGTTAAGATATACCACCATATTTCTGTATTCGGGTTCCACCATGACTTTCTATTACATTTTACTACACTTAGGCCCGGTTTCTTCAACCTTTGTTAAATTATAACAGTGTGTTATTTCATTTTAACTGTAAACTTAACAGCTGAAGCATTTCTTCAACTACTGTTAGTACTAACAGGCTGTTAAAACCTATGTTAATTTAACTGCCCAATTTCATGCAGTTAAATCATTTAACTCTGTTAGCATAGAAGTATCCAATATAGCTGGTGCATTAGATGCTGAACTTATATACCTGGATTATTTAGAAAATGATATCCATGAATACATAAACAGAGCAGATGATTTCTGTGATTTGACAGACCAGAAGTTCATACAAAGGTATAGGCTATTTTCTGCCAAACTTCACTTTTTGCTTTCAACTTACTCGTAGATCCGTTTGTTTGTTTATTCTCGTTAATTTGTTTATACTGTGAAATAATTTCCAGCAGAAGGTTTCTTTCGAACGAAGAGAAATTAGTCCCACGACTCCTATTTGTTCCAGTGTTTTCCATTTCATAACAGCAATACCAATACGCCGCTCCACGCTATTGTGATACAGACGAGGAAAGAAGCAGAAATCAAACCTGAGAGAATAGAAAGACTTCTATCCTTTCTGAATCAAAGAACGGAAACAAGCGAGAATCGCAATTGTCAGAGTTCAGAAAACAGAAGTGAGCCTATACTTGGGTATAGGTTATGGTTAAACTCTAGAATCTCTGGTCCTAACGGAGAGTTAACAAACAGAATGTTAAAATGTGAAATGTAAAGTTGAAGAAACGCAATATTTTTAACAGCAATTCATACTTTTAACTTCCAGTTAATTAACGCTATGTTAGGTGCATTTTAACAAAGGTTGAAGAAACCGGGTCTTAATGTGAAATCCTGAAACTATGTTTAACTAATAGCTCCACTAATCTTCATATTAACTTAACGCCAAACCCTACTGATCTTAAATATCCACCATTTGTTATTTCTCCTCACATATCACACTCCATTTACTTTTCTTCTTCCATTCTATTCTTACTAACACAACTTTATAAAATATAATTACCGTTTTCCTACGTCTCATCTTAGGGCCTACTATTCCTACTTTAACCTCATAAATTTTAAGTTTCAAGTCATTGCAAGACTCTACTATTTTTCATACTGTAATTTTTAATGATCATTATTACCAAACCAAATCGATTCAATCAAACCTATATAGATTCAACCAAAACCAAATCGATTCAATAGAAAAGGTCTAACGCAGGGCAGTAAAATATGTAAAAATGGGAAAGATAGCCTACATCGCGAAGAGATAGTAAAAGACTTAGGTTGGGAATTTCTCAAATCAAGGCAACGAAAAACCAGACTGACCGCACTGATTAAGGCACAATTGGGACACAAAGATGGACGGACATCAATTACTAGATTAATGACACCATCATACTTAGGCAGGGCTAATCATATTAGAAAGTTTAAATGCAGAAAACAAAGAACAGACGTGGCAAATTTTTCTTTTGTTAATCGTACAACAATAGACTGGAATAGCTTACCTGCGGCAATCTTTCAGGATGATCCTCTCAAAATCAATATATTTAAGGAAAGGTTGAGAAGATTAGACTGAAAATTTAATTGCAGATGCAGTGTAATTATCTAAGTTGTGTCATGTAATTAAGTTAATATGTAATTAATTGTTGATATGTAATTAATTGTAGGTCCAGTGTAATTATCTAAGTTGTGTCATGTAATTAATTAAGTTGATATGTAATTAATTATTGATATATAATTAATTAAGTTGATATGTAATTAATTAAGTTGATATGCAATTAATTAAGGTGACTTGTAATTACTTAAGTGGATAATAGTTGGGTTTAGTAGAAGTACTGTGCTTATAAGTTAGGTTTACTTTTGCTTATGGTAGGCGTTATTATAGAATAGTAGGCGTTATTATAGCATAGTTCTTATTTATAGTCTTAGGTTTATTGCATTTATTTATTTATAGTTAGATTTAAATTTGCGCTTATTTTATTTTTTATTACTGTAATTGTAATGTTATTATTGTATATTCACTGCCACCGGGCGTATACCCAATTGTAGTGTTAATAAATACATACACATATATACATACTACTTCAAAATACCAGTATCTCCCTTAAAATTTAATTGTCTATCCCATTTTAAAATCACTATAATAACATTATCCTAACATCCCCCTTAAAAACATTCGCTATTTGTATTTAACACAACGCTTCACACGGTTTTACTTATTGGGATCATCTTCTTTCTAATACAAATCATCTTGCTAAATCTTTGCATATGTTTTAAGTTCACTTTGGCTTGATCATCCATTCCTTAATCTAACCAACATCCATAATAAACTATCTTACTCTAAAAATTCTAACTACCCTCACTAATATCATCTCTCAGTTTTTTTTTAATTGGGGAATTTAATTGAAGTGAATTTATTATGGCAGGCAGAGTAACTATCTCATGCCCCCATATTTTATGTTGCTACCAGTACACTTCAGTCCACGCCTGTGGAGTAACGGTTAGCACGTCTAGCCGCGAAACCAGGTGGCCCGGGTTCGATTCTCGGTCGGGACAAGTTACCTGGTTGAGGTTTTTTCCGGGGTTTTCCCTCAACCCAATATGAGCAAATGCTGGGTAACTTAAGGTGTTGGACTCCGGACTCATTTCACCGGCATTATCACCTTCATCTCATTCAGACGCTAAATAACCAAAGCTGTTGATAAAGCGTCGTAAAATAACCTACTAAAATAAAAAAAAAGTGCACTTCACTAGAACTAGGTACCCAGCTTCGAAGCCGTTAGTCCTGTGAACTCACTATCATCTCTCAGAACTTCCCTACATCCATTTATAAGGTTTACTTCCTTACCGTAAACTTCTACTGACAACTATATTAATTAACAACGCACTGTTTTGAATTTCCCATGGTTCGTTTCAATTCTTTATCTGCCTAACTGACCTCTTCATCCAAGTTCTCCTTTTATAGTAATAGGGGGAAAATGGTTAGATTTCATCCTTGAGGTATAAAGTAAGAAGGCCCAGACTATACAGAAGTGTGTTACTGGCTCATATACACCACAATATCCAAGCGTGGATCATACACAAAGAAAGTTGAAGTGTTTTCTTCTAAGTAGCTTAAATTTTGTTTGAATATGGATAAAACATGGCAACGGTTAAGTTAAAGTACATTGCATATCCATTACTGTATATGTGTGTATAATTTGTTTATATTAATATTCTAAAAATAATAATAATTTTCTTTTTAATGCGGATTTCGGGTATTTCGAATATTTCCCTTAGATTTTGAATTTAAAAAGAGTGCATTGTAAAGAAATCCGTGGCACGAAAGCCATTGGAGGGTCAAGGTCGATCAGCCGACTTCTGACCTCGCGTAAAGTGCTGCCAACGATATTACGGCGCAGAACAACTTCTTTAAATGTTGTTTTCGTCAGTAATATTAGAAATTAACATGGTATATGTCAATTGTAACTGAGGCAGTAAAAACACGAACACTATGTAAACTGTGTATAGTTGTGTATTGTTTATATAGTTATTTTTGTGTGTGTCAGTTTGGTTAGTTTGATTCCGTGTATAGTTGGTATAGTTCATGTATTTAGTTAGTATAATTTTTGTGTTCAGTTGTATGGTTTTTGTGTGTTTCAGTTTGGATAGTTTGATTCCGTGTACAGTTGGTATAGTTCATGTATTTAGTTAGTATAATTTTTGTGTTCAGTTGTATGGTTTTTGTGTGTTTCAGTTTGGATAGTTTGATTCCGTGTATAGTTGGTATAGTTCATGTATTTAGTTAGTATAATTTTTGTGTTCAGTTGTATGGTTTTTGTGTGTTTCAGTTTGGATAGTTTGATTCCGTGTACAGTTGGTATAGTTCATGTATTTAGTTAGTATAATTTTTGTGTTCAGTTGTATGGTTTTTGTGTGTTTCAGTTTGGATAGTTTGATTCCGTGTACAGTTGGTATAGTTCATGTATTTAGTTAGTATAATTTTTGTGTTCAGTTGTATGGTTTTTGTGTGTTTCAGTTTGGATAGTTTGATTCCGTGTACAGTTGGTATAGTTCATGTATTTAGTTAGTATAATTTTTGTGTTCAGTTGTATGGTTTTTGTGTGTTTCAGTTTGGATAGTTTGATTCCGTGTATAGTTGGTATAGTTCATGTATTTAGTTAGTATAATTTTTGTGTTCAGTTGTATGGTTTTTGTGTGTTTCAGTTTGGATAGTTTGATTCCGTGTACAGTTGGTATAGTTCATGTATTTAGTTAGTATAATTTTTGTGTTCAGTTGTATGGTTTTTGTGTGTTTCAGTTTGGATAGTTTGATTCCATGTATAGTTGGTATAGTTCATGTATTTAGTTAGTATAATTTTTGTGTTCAGTTGTATGGTTTTTGTGTGTTTCAGTTTGGATAGTTTGATTCCGTGTACAGTTGGTATAGTTCATGTATTTAGTTAGTATAATTTTTGTGTTCAGTTGTATGGTTTTTGTGTGTTTCAGTTTGGATAGTTTGATTCCGTGTACAGTTGGTATAGTTCATGTATTTAGTTAGTATAATTTTTGTGTTCAGTTGTATGGTTTTTGTGTGTTTCAGTTTGGATAGTTTGATTCCGTGTATAGTTGGTATAGTTCATGTATTTAGTTAGTATAATTTTTGTGTTCAGTTGTATGGTTTTTGTGTGTTTCAGTTTGGATAGTTTGATTCCGTGTACAGTTGGTATAGTTCATGTATTTAGTTAGTATAATTTTTGTGTTCAATTGTATGGTTTTGTGTGTTTTATTTTGAATAGTTTGACTCCGTGTATAGTGGTATAGTTCATGCATTTGGTTAGTATAATTTTTGTGTTCAATTGTATCGTTTTTGTGCGTTTAGTTTAGATAGTTTGTGTGTGTTAGGCTGTACAACTTATGTGCGCAATTGGTATAGGTTTTGTGTATTTAGTTTGTGTGTGAGTTAAGACTATGTATGTGTTCAGTTTGTGTAATTTTTTGTTTTTTTGTTTTCTTTTTATCGTGTGTTTAGTGTGGACAGTTGTGTTCAGATTATAATTTATGTGTTTAGTTTGCGTATTTTTTGTGGATGTTTAGTTTGCATAATTTATGTGTTTAGTCTGTATTGTTTTTCGTGTTTAGTTGGTATAATTTATTTACGTGTTTAGTTTGTAAGTGTATAGTGTAAGCTCTCTTGGACTGGCTCCCCAAGTGTAGTAGACCTTCAGCTCACCCTACACTCTCCTGTAGGAGGCCGTTGTCCTTATGGGATTTCAGGCTTTTCGTATTTTATATATATAAAACTCAACTGCCACTTGAATACATGGAAAGTGACTCTTACCTTCATTTGTTAAGAAAGTAAGGAAACAAGATACTTCCCCAGAAGCACTCAGATTGTTAAACAAAGAACAATTCATAGCAGATTCCCAGAAACTTCCTGGCTGCATATTTTTACAGATGGCTCTAAAATAAATCAACCTAAGAAGCAGGAGATGGTATACATTGTAAACGTTTTTCTTCCTATTGTACCTTCCAGTCGGCCAAAGTATATAAATTTTGACGCCGAAATAGAAACTATAGAATTTACACTGAAAAATCTAATGTTGAGAACAAATTAATTTCAAAGAATAGTTCTACTGGTGGACTCAAAATCTTCTATTGCTGAAATAGCATCAAACAAAATACAAAAAAATAAAATATTGTAAATACATAAACTTATCAGACAACTTATAAGAACAGGGAAGAAAAAAGCATTACAATGATCACTATCTACTCTAATGTGAACCACCTAAGAAACGAAATAGCAGGCGAACTGACGAAGAACAGAACAACCCTACAACCAAAAACGTATCAAATTATCACTCCACAGCCTCAAATCACTTTTGGGTCATTGCATGTGAAGTGGGACCTTTCATTAAAGTTTTTAACTTACGATACGAGGTGGGATTTTTATTTTATATTTTTGTGGGAAATTGTTTTCCATATGAAACTGAGCTTCAAGTTATCATCAATTACTCCTGATTTGTCATGCAAATTTGTTTGACTTTAAGGTCAGTATTTTCTTATCTTATATCACGTATATATTTTAAGGTTTGGAATCTCCAAAACCCTGAATTATACAATATAATTTGTATTTTTATGCTAAGATAGTATTTTATTTAATTAATTTATTTATTTATTTTATTTTATCTGGCGGAGTTAAGGCCATCAGACATTATATACATTTTAAATAATGGAAATTGTATAATTTCTTTCTTTGCATTTTATTTTATAATATACTAATGACATATTGTAATGTCTTCTTAACATAAATTGTACCTCAGAATGATTTTGTACTGAGTAATTCTGACCAAGTAATGTAAGTGACGGAAATATAGCAGATTTTTATAATTTAAATATATCCATCAGTAATATTATATTCCCAACCAGTTATGGCTATTATATTACGATGTCGAATAGAAAAAAAGCCATATCTCTCCAGTTTTTAGAAGAGCAAAATTTGCCATTATTGTGTACGCATACAATATCCATGTCCTTGTCATCTAAACTCAGAACCATTAACAAGTAAGCACTGATGGAATGGCAGCCCAGTGTGTAGATAATATACACTCTGGACACTTCGCGTCGGTATCTTTGATGTAGCAGGACTGATTTCAATGACCTTAAAACCAGTTTGAGCGTGAGATTCTGCTTTCTCCCTGGAGTTGGCACTGACAGCAAACCAGCTAGCAGTCGACACAGCGGAAATATAACACATATACCTTATTTTATTTCAAGGAGTGCAGTTCGGTGTTCAAATAAGCCACCGAACTGCACTCCTTGAAATAAAATAAGGTATACAATTAATACATCTAGGTACATTATGTACTCAAATAAAATAAATTGGACCGACTAAATAATAAATCCGTTATTAACTGTAACGTTTAGACTCTAGAGTTTCTTTAGAATGAGAGTTGAGACGTTGACCCCAACAACAATTAAAATATGTAATGATTTGATAGCGCTGAAAATGGAAAAAACAAAACTCCTATGAGAAGTAAAACCATATACCTATTATATTGTATACAAATATTAAACGAATTTGATACATAATTTTATAATGTATTATATTATTTTATAATATAATTTATTATATACAAAATATAAAAAAATCATTTGTGCGAGATCGTGCGTATTTGCTTGGTTTCCGCACAAAACCAATCCGCGGAAAGTCTAAAATTCCACATTCAGTATTCCCAACCTAACACACATAACAATTTCCCTCTTCTTACCGCCTAAGTGACATATTGATTTTACTGCTTTAGGCTTTTAACATATTATTTTTAGAGACGTTCAATATAGTAATAATTATAAATTGGAAACTTACCACTGCAATTTTACCTAAATTGCACTGTTAATGATTGTTTTTAAATATTTGCAAAAATTAAGTAAACTCTACAACTCCACTAAAGTTACTGCATTCGTGATGCAAGTAACATTAAGGAAGCCGTTTGTTTTAAGTTCGCATTTATAGACTGGGGGAAAAAAAAGACAGACGTATATCACGGCCTGCTGGAGTATAGTAAACACAGAAAACATTTTAAAGCAACAATGTTGAAGATAGATATTTTTGTTTTGCAAATTTGCCGTCATTGAACAGAAACCAAGATGGAGATTTCATTGCAACTAATTAGAAATTCCTCTTTCAGGTATGTAATAAACGATCTTCGCACAAAATAATGTACGATAGACGAGCGGTATATTTTTTTCAATTCTCGGAAATTAAAAAAGCTCAACTACGTTTCGCTTTTTCAAACTTTACCTCGAACATGAAAACTTCAACATACCGCTCTTGTAACGCATATTACTATATTGCAATAGTTTGCCACTGAGAAAAAAAGGAAAAGCTGTTAACTTGAATTTATTTGAAGCAAAGTGTTACTGGATTATGCAATAAGTAGGCGATGTTTGGATCCTTTATCTCAACTCTATACTCAATTATTATCTTAGTGTGTTCTCGATTATACTAACTTCTAGCGCTTGAAAGTGGAACTAAACGCCGGCGCACAGAGAAACAAAACAAAGGAAAATTCGCTCATTGTCCATTCTTTGTAATCCCTATTCGCTGGGCAACCTGTTTTATTCATGTTATGGCCGTCTAAACTGGCATATAATCAACAAACCGGTTAGGAACAGTTGAATGATAAATGTTACAATGTGTAGGCTACTTCATGTAACTTCAGAATAATAAGAGCTAAAATGTAGATACGGGCTGGAGACGAGTCCTTGAGGAAGCCAAGACTCAGCAATGAGTTGTAGAGCTACTGATGATGATGATGAAAATGTAGATACCAATGTTAAATTTGTTACTTACTTGTGCATTGTGTAATATTTAAGTACTGAAAAATCGAGGTAATGCATTAATTTCCTACTGAAAAAAAGTTTGTACATTGAATCGGCTATTACATTTTCTTTGACAGTGCGTAAAATGAATAGCAGTGCCTAAAGTGGTTATTTACTTTTTTACGCACTCACTAGTATTTTAAAGACTCACTTTAGGCATTGATAACGGTGAGTAAAATGAAACTTAACGCAGAAAAAATAATGGATTTCATTTTATTATGTGAAATACTGTATGAGTAACTTATTTTTCAGGCATATGATTAGGCTTGGAGAGTTCGATACAGGTAAAAACCCCGATTGCGAAAAAGACTTCTATACAGGAGAGGAAGTTTGTGCACCTCCCCCTCAAGACTTTGGGATTCAGAGGATCATCGTCCATCCTGACTACGATCCCAGGACGAACAACAAGTGGAACGACATCGGTCTTGTGAGACTGGACAGAGACGTCCTATTCGATGGTGAGTAGTGACTCGGTCTGAAGAAGACATACTTTATTAGCAAAGAATACCACAAATTGCTTTATTTAATTCCTCGAATCGTTTTGAACTTATCGATATTCGATAAGTCCACGAGTCACATTAGTGACGGTTCTTGGCCTACCAAATGATTTCTTGTTTTCTACTTTTCCATGTTTCCTCGAAGAATGAACTCATCGCACAATTGTCCGTCTGTTAGAACACGATGATGACGAACCGTCAGAACGCCTGAGAATGTCAGTCGTGTTCAAGCACAAAATGCAGCGAAATCCACAGCGTTGTACATTATTATTATTCCATTTATACGTTAGTCATTTGATATAGACAAATCATATGCAACAGAATGTTAGATATCAACCATTGAACTTTCCTAGATAAATCCGCTCGAAAATTCCTTATTCTAACCACATGCTATTCTTGACATTCAGTCCTGGAGACTAGTGATGGGCGATAGTCGATAGTACTTTCAATACTATCGATAGTTATGATTTCAACTATCGAAACTATCGATAGTCAAATTGTTTCGAAAAGATAATTCATAATAAAATAAGGGTTTCAAACTGGACCAGGCCAACATGATTCATTTTCAACGATTCAATCAGCCAGACAACGAATCGTTTATAACGATTTATTCACTGTTTGTTTAGAACACATTCCAGTCTCTGATTCCAAGTATTATTTTGAATCGTAAACGAACGACTCACACGAATCTTCGCTTTGCAATCATGGGTAGAATAAAAGCGTTCTACAAATCTCGCATAGATAGCAAAGTAAGGCCTGGACGGACTCAGGAAAAGGATACAGTCCCTTTATAGCCTAATGAGAGTTGAGATATTGGATGGTCTCTTTCTTATTGGCAAGAACCAGTCTTCATGACCTCCGTTAATCCACAAACTGATGGAAGATAGTTATCCTCAATTATAATTTATAAACACAACCTTACTATCAAGTATTTTTCATATTTAACTAAACAAATCTAGTATTTTGTTTCCACTTATCCGTTCCTTTTATCATACACCATTCAACCACAACTCAGTAATTTGGTGAGGAAGTATCTTTATTCACTGGGATCTTCAGTTCCCTCTCAAAGACTGTTATCTAAAACTGAAAACCTAATCAATGAAAAGCGAAACTGTCTACATCCCAACAAAGTGGAAATGCTTATTTTAATGGGAGACTTATCCTTGTGACAATGGCCACATGTTTAAAAAAAAACATATAATCATGGCTAATGTTGGAACTTTAAGGACAGATTGTAATATTGTGTGTTATTGGTATGTAATTCAGATTCAATTCAGTATACATTACTAAATTAATAGTTTAGTACGCGTTAACAAATAAATTCAGAAATATATTCAGTTTATAACCAATTAACAAAAAAGTTGTTGTTGTTGTTGTTTTCTAATGCCAGGCGTTTGATAATAAAGTCATTTGACCTCTTGCACTCCAATATTTTTCAAAGATATTATCATGACCAGCCACTGAAGCACAGATTTTGAGGTGTTCCGAATCCATTTCTTGGTTTGAGTTGCACAATGGGCAGTTAGGGGACTGATATATTCCAATTCTATGCAGATATTTGGCCAAACAATCATGGCCTGTTGCCAATCTAAATGCAGCTACAGACGATTTTCGTGGTAAATCGGGAATTAACTGTGGATTATGATCCAGAGAGTTCCATTTTTTCCCTTGAGATTGTGTTATCAAATTTTGTTTGTTAAAGTCTAAGCATGTAGATTTAATAAATCTTTTCACAGAGTAATACGTAGATTTAGTAACAGGTCTGTAATTATCAGTGCTGCCCTTCTTTGCTAAAGCATCCGCATTCTCGTTTCCCAGGATTCCACAATGGGATGGTATCCATTGGAATACAATTCTTTTATTGAGTGATATTAATTGAGAGAGCATTTTAGTTATTTCTACTGTTTGAGATGAAGGTGTGTGTTTAGAGACTATTGATAGAATAGCTGTTTTGGAGTCTAACAATACAATTAACAAAAAAGTTAGTAATAACTATCGATAGTAGGAACAACAATCGATAATAGTATCGATACTATCATAAGTGACTATTGCTCATGTCTACTGGAGACTAGCTCTTAGTAATGAACGCAATACACAGGCTCTCTTTTATTGTGCCTTCTCTGCCGAAACAGTGATTGTTTTTGAATCTATAATGCTATACAAAAACTCAAAATCTTGGACCCTATAAATGAAGATCCTATCTTGCATTTATGTTACTATTAGGCCTATTCGTATTATTAATATGTAAACAATATTGAAAAAGATAGTTGGCCATGACAATATGCTTCTCAGTCCTTAATGTGTCTCTACATTAATTAAGTGTTTTCAAGAAGAATTGCCTTTTATTTGTATTCATTTACGTTCATGTTGTAAGAAATAGTGATCTGTGATCGTGTTCATGTTAGTGTTGCGTTCTCTTAAATATTTTATTGACATCTGGTCATTTTATTCATTCGTGTGTGTTTAATGATTTTCGTTAGCAAGGCTTTTCCTATCTTCCTACGTTGAATAGGAAGTTATTCTTTTGACTTTATATGTTGCAGCACATTCATTCAATTTAAATGGCATAATTAATTGTGAACTGTGATTGTGGACGTATTTCGTGAATTTAAACTATTAAGTAGGTTAATGAAATATTGACATTTTCATTGTCCAAGAGTTTATTGATATTCTTTAGCAACACGTTGCTATATGTTTGTTTTGTTTAATCTCATTCATATCTTCGTTCATGAATGCCAGTGAATCCATTAAATGCCTACTCTGCGATAATCGTAGAACTTCTGAAGAATATAGTTTAATTTTATGTGCAGAGTGTAAGTGCTGGTTCCACGGCAGTTGTGTCTATCTATGCAGTGATGAAGTAAGAGTCCTCGGTGAGTCTAATTCCCCCTGGCTCTGTCCATCTTGCTCATCAAAAGGTGGAACACATAATATCTCAGCCCCTAATTATGTCGAATTAGTCTCGTTCCCAATTTGCACTGGCAGTGATGCTAAATGTTACAAAGGCTTGAAAGGACTGCGAGTACACTGGGCTAGGGCTCATCCCAATGAACTTCCTGATGATCTTCTGCTAAATTCAGAAAATACTTCTTTTGAGTTTTTTTCCACCAAAAGATTGCTAATTGTAAACTCAATATAAGAGTTTTACGAAGAATTCCTAAAGGAGCTAGAAGTTTTGCGGCTGAAAAATTGATTCACCTTATTGATAAATGCATTTCCAAAAACAGTGAAGAATGTTGGCAAGAGCTTCTGCTTTTTGCATATATCGCCCTTCGGATACCTGTTCGATCAAAGAAGAAATCTGACAAATCTTTAGTCTCTAAAATCAAAGAGAACATTAATGATTTTACATTGGAAGTTCCTCCCCGTAAGAATAAGTCTACACTTTCTAGGTCACTCATTGTTGAAGCTAAAGTGGCAGACGGTGATATAAAGGGAGCTGTTCGTATTCTATCTTCTGATTCAGGAGTAGCTCGTGCTTCACGAGTTATACAAGAAGCTTTAGTACAAAAACACCCTCCACCATCACGGCCCTTGGCATTTCCAGATCCTCCTACCGCCGATGAAGTGTGTTTGTCAGTATCTCAAGATATGGTTTTGCAAGGAATAAAAAACTTTCCTAATGGCTCTGCATCTGGTATTGATGGGATTCGCCCCCAACATTTAAAAGATCTCACATCTAAATCTGGTGGAGATTCTGGTAGGCGACTTCTAAATGCTATTACTAGATTATGTAATCTAATGTTGGCTGGTAAAGTTAATCCTGAAATCTGTCCTCTTTTATATGGAGCATCTTTAATTGCCATTGAAAAGAAAAATGGTGGGATACGTCCAATCGCAGTTGGAAATACCTTTCGCAGATTATCGGCTAAGTTAGCTTGCACTTCTGTTAAGGAGAAAGTTGGTCAACATTTGCGCCCTCAGCAGCTTGGTTTTGGCACCGCTAAAGGTTGTGAAGCCATCATTCACTCGGTACGTTCATTTCTAAATCTGAACGAAGACAGTCAAAATGTTCTTCTTAAGATCGATTTTAGAAACGCATTTAATTGCCTTGAAAGAGACACAATGCTTGAACTTGTTAAGAGCAAGATCCCTCAACTCTATGCATTCTTGTGGCAAGCGTATAGAAACCCATCTAACCTGTATTACAATTCTGACATCATTTCATCGCAGACTGGAGTCCAACAAGGTGATCCGATAGGTCCACTGCTATTTAGTCTAACCCTGAATTCTGTCATTACCCATCTGGTACCTTGAACCTCTTTTACCTGGATGACGGTACTTTGGGAGGGGATCCAGATATGGTCCTTTCCGATCTTGAAAAACTTATAGATTCCTGCAGATCCATAGGGTTAGAGCTTAATCCCGATAAATGCGAATTATACTTCTGCTCTACACAAGACGATACTGTAGTGTCCGCATTCAATAATATAACTCCAGGGATTAAGATAGTATCTCGATCTAATTTGACTCTACTTGGATCTCCCATTTTTCTTCCCACTGTGGAGTCAAGAATGCGTGAAAAGCTTGAAATTATGAAGCAACTGTTTGATGGTCTGCAGTCTCTTTCCACACATACAGCGTACTTTCTCTTAAAGAACTGTTATTTAATTCCTAAATTAACATATTTTCTTCGCACCACCCCATTATGGCTTTTTCCATCACTACTTCAAGAGACTGATGATCTACTGAGAAACTGTCTGGAATCGATTCTCAATATACGTCTTGAAGATAACAATTGGATTTTAGCCACTCTGCCTATTGCCTTTGGAGGTCTTGGAATACGGAATGGTCCACACCTGTGGAGTAACGGTCAGCGCGTCTGACCGCGAAACCAGGTGGCCCGGGTTCGAAACCCGGTCGGGGCAAGTTACCTGGTTGAGGTTTTTCCGGGGTTTTCCCTCAACTCAATGCGAGCAAATGCTGAGTAACTTTCGGTGCTGGACCCCGGACTCATTTCACCGGCATTATCACCTTCATATCATTCAAACACTAAATAACCTAGATGTTGATACAGCGTCGTAAAATAACCCAATAAAATAAAAAATACGGAATGTGAGTGATGTTTGTCTGCCTGCTTTCTTGGCTTCTGCATATGGAGTCCTTGATTTCGTCAAGTCCATTCTCTCAATTAACGGTGATGAAATCGGGATCTGTTATGTGAATGAGGTTTTGGATAAATGGTTCAGTATTACAGGAAACAACAACCTCCCAGCTTCTCGTGATATTTAGAAACAATGGGACCACATCCATGCCTCTGATATCTACCAGGCTCTACTAGCGTCTTCATCGTCTGAGGTCGATCAAGCTAGATATCATGCAATACGACAGAAGGAATCTGGGTCTTGGCTTAAGTCAATACCATCTTCCAATATTGGCACATTAATGGACAATATGTCCTTTAAAATTGCTGTCGCCTTAAGACTCGGGTGCAAGATCTGTTTTCCACATAAATGTCTTTGTGGAGCCACTGTTGATCCCTATGGTCACCATGGCTTAAGTTGCCCCAAAAATACCGGGAGATTTTCCAGGCACTTTCAATTAAATGACATCATTAAAAGGGCACTTGCCTCTGCTGGTTTTCCATCAATCCTGGAACCTATTGGAATCTGCCGTTCTGATGGAAAAAGACCAGATGGGTTGACCTTGATACCCTGGTCTCATGGAAAATCTCTGCTATGGGATGCCACTTGTGTCGACACTTTAGCACCATCGCATTTGCCTGTCACCTCCAAAGTTGCTGGTTCTGCTGCAACATCCGCAGTGAGCATCAAAAGGAATAAGTATCGGGTTCTCCAGGACAGATACTGGTTCTCTGTTTTTGCTGTTGAGACGTTGGGACCTTGGTGCTCAGAGGCTAAAATGCTGGTTTCAGACATCGGGAAAAAGTTGCAAGCGCTCAATGGAGATTCCAGGTCGACTGACTTCTTGACATAACGAATCGCTATTGCTATCCAGCGTGGGAATGCTGCCAGTGTTATGGGGACATTTCCTCAAACACTGGCTTTGGAGGAAATATTTTATTTTTAAAAATTCAAAATATTGGCCTAATACCGGGATCAACTGCGTTTGTTGACACAACAAGACTTGAAGAGTCTTGAAGGAATTCTGTTGGAAGACGTTCAGGAATCTTTGCCACATTGTAATAAAACCCTCAAGGCTTTGCAGAATGAGATCATTATACATCTCGCGACCGATTGACAAGAAGAAGATTGTGTTCTTCACAAACAAGACAGCAGCTCTACCTGTGGACGATGAGTTCCAGAAACTCTGGCGTTCTGTGGTAGTTGAGAGCACGGATAACCTGAAGATAGAGAAATATCTGGAGAAACAGGGAATTCGCTCCATGGAAGATCATAGACCCAAGAAGACGACACTCCACAAGCGTAAGAAACCGAACCAGCGCCAGAAGCAGCTCAAGAAGCCGCGAGACAACGAGCACTTGGCTGACACCCTGGAAACGTACGATGACAAGTGAAGATCGGAGAAGTGAGAGTGGGATTGATTATTTCTTGTGACGTTGGTAGAGGAGACTGATGCTGTTGACTGGACACGAAGACCGGTAGACAGTGCGTGTGCATTGTGTGCGACTGAAATGATGACGAAAAAAAAGTGTATCATGTAATCCCTACTGTATATTTCGCTTATTTTTTAAATACCAATTTAGATATCAATAAATTTTATGTAATTGTAGTCAATTAATAAACCAAATTGATTATAAAAAATTAAAACAAATGAATTCCTACTATGGCAACAAACCTTATGTCGTAAATGAAAACGCGTTTAAAATATATATATATATATATATATATATATATATATATATATGTTGTTCGTAAATGTCTGTGCTTGCTTTAACTTTGAAATATAATGATGGACTTAAGTCCCCACTAATTTTATATCCAATGAATTTAGATACAAAGTACATCATTCGGATGAAATGTACTCATTTTATGAGTATAAATTATAATTTTGTATTGTTCACGATTTTGTATAAAAATTCCTAATGAGGTGTAATGTTAAATTTATTTCAGCGTACGTGGGACCCATTTGTCTGCCATCTGACGACATGATTACTGAAAGATTTTTAGGACAAGAACTGATTGTTGCTGGTTGGGGCAGAACGGAAACAAGTGAGTATACGAGAAATATGTATTGTATTACAATTTAACGTGTTTTCATAATTCCAGAGCAGATTATTTCAATTTAAGTGAAATTAAGTTACATAATATTATTTAAGAAGATATATATGATAAATGGGAAGATATAAAAGCTAATAAAGAAACAAAATAAATGATCCTACGTTTATAATATTCTACCCATAATCAATTTAGCCTTAATTTTCATACAAAATTTTACACTTCTGTTTGTAAAAGTGCTACGTGTCTAGTATTTGAGGAGCTTATTTTCAAAACGACCCTTGTTCATTGCCATAACTTTGTGGAAAATCACGAGAAACACTTGTAGGTGTGAAACACCGTGCACTCTGACTATGAAATCACTAACTACTGGTCTCTCACCTCTCGCCACAGTTCAGCTGTCGCGTCGTGTGACTCCTGACCCGTGGCTAACGAGAAAGACAGGCTACGGCGGTACGTCACATTCTTAGTCATAACATGGCCAACATTGAACAAGTTTATATATAAATGCACGTTTAACATGAGTTTAATATAGCGATTCCTTTGTTTTTTAGAACTTTGAACATGTATTTATATAAAATTTACTTTGTCATACGTTAAAAGTGTTAAAATTGTTAAAAAAGGTTCAACAGATGGCCCGTTTCGACGCTATGTGTCGTCGTCCTCAGTGTCTCTTGAACCCCTGGTGATCTTGACTCTGCGATGTGCAGTTGTCGATGGTAAGGGTGGGGATGTGTTGCTCCTAATGGTGGGGGTTGGCTGTTTGTATGTTATGATGTATTATGACGTCAAATAATGTGTGCGTATCGAACTGCAGTTGTGTGTTAAGTATATATTGTGGGATGCTATTGTATTCTTACATATTTCGTACTGTTCTAGGATGTTTAACTGTGAACTTTTTGGTGTGATGTGTAAAATGTCCATATCTGTTTCTATATTATTGTAGTCATGATTATTGTTAATAATGTGATCTGCCTAATTTGATGTGATGTAGGGTTTGGTTATAGCTTTAATATGTTCATTATATCTTGTGTGAAAGGATCTTCCTGTCTGTCCTATGTAAAAATGTGGGCAACTATTGCATTTTAATTTGTAAACTCCAGTTGAATTATATTTATTTGAATGTTTAATGTGGTTATTTAAGTATTTCTGTGTTGTATTATTTGTTTTGTATGCAATCTTGTACTTTAGTTTTCTGAATGAAGTTGCAATTTTGTGGGTATTGGTATTGTGATATGTTAATGTTATGTATTTATTCTCGCGTGCTGTTTGTGTTGGTTTGTTCTGTTTTTGTTTTGCCTTTTTTATTAGTGTGTCTATTATGTTAGGGTTGTATCCATTGTCTTGTGCTATATATTTTATTGTGTTTAATTCTTCAGTGTAGTTGTTCATTGGTATATTAATTAATCTGTGCGTCATTGTACGGAAAGCTGCATGTTTATGTTGTATGGGATGATTTGATGAATTGTGTATATGTGTTGTGGTTGTAGTGGGTTTCCTGTATATTTTGAATTCGTGTCTGTTATTTGTTTTGGTTATGGTGATGTCTAAGAAGTTTATAGCTTGGTTATGTTCCATTTCTACTGTATACTTTAATTTGGGATGTATTTTGTTGAGTTTTTGATGTAGGTTTTTTATTTGTCTTTTGTTTCCATTAGGCCTATATAAGACTATTACGTCATCTACATATCGATGCCAGTATATTATTTTCTCTGCGTGTTTGTTGATGTCGGTGTTTAGTATGTGTGTTTGTTCTATGTTGTGAATTTTATGTTTTTAACAAAGCGTTAACTTTAATCAATGTATTTATATTAGGCGATTGTCAAGATGGCCATGACTAGACCATAACCACATGACTCAGATTCGCGCCGAAGCCTGTCTTTCTCATTAGCCACGCTCCTGACGCATATGACGTCATTCAAATTCGTTTCCAGAGATCGGAAATGAGCCATCGTAGTCTTATAAAATGTGACACATAGTTCATTATACTTTCACATATAGCTAATTATTAATTTTTTGCAGTGAAAGAAAGTCCCCTCAAACTAAAAGTGGGGGTACCTGTGGTAAGCAACCAGAAGTGCGGGGAAGTGTACCAACAGAAGAGGCGTGAGATTGGTGATGGACAAGTGTGCGCGGGTGGCGAAGAGGGCAAGGATTCATGCACGGGCGACAGTGGAGGACCTCTCATGAGCACGGGGACCTCCAGTCGCGATGGCAGGTCACGTCTGTATGTGGCCGGCGTGGTGTCATATGGACCGGATCCATGCGGCAAGAAGGACTGGCCAGGGGTGTACACACGAGTCGCGAAGTATGCCAACTGGATCGTCAGCCAGCTCACCGAGTGATTGTGTCGTAGGGTGCTGACGAGTTCAGTTACCTACTTTGTACTGAAATAGGAGTAATCCCTAAGGCGACTGAACTGTCGCTTAAGAAACTCAAGCTATGGTTTGAGACTGAATGGATCTCATATTTAGCCTAAGCGGTCCAGATATATAAATAAGTACAGTATACAGGGTGGAAGTGACATAAATGTGCAGATTGGATGGGGCAATAGGACACATTAAAATAAATAAAAATCCTATTATGCATTTTGTACTTATGTACATGTAAAATTATAAAATTAGGCTAAAAGTCTGCGTAGTTTGGCAACAGCGCATCGCAGGTTCATTATGAAGACACATACGCGCTCGGTCTCAATAGCAGCATTCCGTTCCTTAGTCACCGTAGCAGGGTTGCCAGATTTCGTAATGGCAGAAAATAACGATAAGCATTACATTTTCCATATTTAATTTGCAAGAAAATAGTCCATTAAATTGCAAAGGGATAAATGAAGGATTCAGAGTCATAGTGGGCCAAGCGCCATTTATCAGAAACGGAGAAAGCATCATCATCATCATCATCATCATCATCATCTTCCTAACAAGTATTAGGCCAAGTGGCCTGTTACGGTCTCAAACTAGAATTTTCAGACCATCTCTTCTTTGGACGGCCTAGAGATCTTTTGCCATATAGATGGTAATGAAACAGTGCTCTTGGAATTCTGCATCGATTCATTCGTTCGAGATGACCCTTCCACTGAAGTTGATATTTGCTGATGAACTGTATAATGGGTTCTAATTGAAGTTCTTGCATTAGGTCCTCATTTTTTTTTACGATCCCAGCGAGTATATCCAGCTATTGCTCTCATAAACCTCATCTCACTTGCTGTTATTCTACTGACATCTTTATTCTTCACAGTCCACGCTTCGCTACCATAGCTTAATACTGGCTGTGCCAAGGTTTTATACAAGCCTATTCTTGTGTGTCTTTGTACTAGTGAAGGTTTCATGATTTTATTAATGATCCCCATTGAGAAAGCAAGGGTTAAATTTAAGTGAATACCATAGTTTAATGAAGACTGACATATCATTTAGTTTTAATGTGCATACTTTATATTACTTGCTATATGTTTCCATTGAATTATGGTAATAACTTTATTTTAACCCTTATTTTCTACGGTTTTAGTAAATGGCGCTTGGCCCACTATGATTCTGAACCCTTCAAATCATTCCTTATCAGTTTCTCTAATAAGAACAACTATCAGAGTTGTAGGCATAGTACCTATCAAGTAAAACAGTGTTAAGATTTAGGAGAGAATTATTTTTTTCTGAGAAAAGTATTCATTTGGGACTGATATGGTATTAGAATTTTTTGTTGTACTCTATCCAAAGAATAAGTTGTTAAAATGTGCATAGTTACTCGTATATTACTTCCACTCTGTATATATTTACATTCCATTAACAGAAAAAAAAAACATTTGCAATAAATTTAGTATTGAGTTTATTTTTTCGTGACCTGTTTTGGGGAGGAAAACTGCCGAATAAAATACAAGGGAGACAAATACCTTGTCGCTCCCAGTCATCGAAAGATCCTGAGCAACCTCCATGACCAAGTTCGTATTCTCCATACTCTTCTATCATAATGCATTCCATAATCGTCGTAACCTACTTCAAATGTCGTCCAATGCTGTGTAGTGACAGATAACACTTGGCCTCCTTTCTTCGCTCGTACAAAGAATATATTATCCTATTACTTTTACAGCCCTACGAGTTATATGTACGATATCCTCCTTCATACCTATTCTCTTGCTGTATCCTTGCTCCGATATGACAATCACAGAATTTCGGCCAAGTCACTATTTCATCTTTTAGGTTGTAAGCTAATATTTAGAATATTTAGATAAATACATCATTCTTTCTTGAAAAAAAAAACATATAAAATATTAATACATGAATGGTTTAATTCAAAGTACTTTAAAACAAATAAAAGAACAGTCACAGTACAGTTCTGAAACGAAATATTACGTGAAAGGATGTACAATCTTAGAAATAATATGATGGCGCATAGATATTTTCAGTCTCAGAAAGAAGGCACTGCGCATGATCAGAGGAAGGGGGTCAGGTTCACAGGCAAACCACTAGTTGAGGTAATAATATTCATTCTGTTTCGTTGTATATCGTCCCTAAGTAGCTAGAAGAAGTCCCAGGGAAAAGAATTTAGCGTAAGTAAGTAGTGCGATAAAAACTTTTGTGCGAGATCGTGCGTATTTGCTTGGTTTCCGCACAAAACCAACCCGCGGTAAGTCTAAAATTCCACATTCAGTATTCCCAATCGAACACACATAACAATTTCCCTCTTCTTACCGCTTAAGTGACATATTCATTTTATTGCTTTAGGCTTTTAACATATTATTTTTAGAGACGTTCAATATAGTAATAATTATAAATTGGAAACTTACCACTGCAATTTCACCTAAATTGCACTGTTAATTATTGTTTTTAAATATTTGCAAACATTAAGTAAACTCTACAACTCCACTAAAGTTACTGCATTTCGTGATGCATGTAACATTAAGGAAGCCGTTTGTTTTAAGTTCGCATTTATATACTGGGGGAAAAAAAGACAGACGTATATCACGGCCTGCTGGAGTATAGTAAACACAGAAAACATTTTAAAGCAACAGTGTTGAAGATAGATATTTTTGTTTTCCAAAATTGCCGTCATTGAACAGAAACCAAGATTGAGATTTCATTGCAACTAATTAGAAATTCCTCTTTCAGGTATGTAATAAACGATCTTCGCACAAAGTAATGTACAATACACGAGCGGTATGTTTTCTTTCAATTCTCGGAAATTAAAAAAGCTCAACTACGTTTAGCTTTTTCAAACTTTTCCTCGAACATGAAAACTTCAACATACCGCTCTTGTAACGCATATTAATATTCCACCACCAAGAGTCGCGCCATCAATTGTATCTAAGGCTGTACATTATTACTAGTATTCTTTGAGTAGTATATATTGCACACATGTAAAATTAATCTGGTTTTCATTCCTAAGAGACCAACATTATTTCCCTCTTGCTTTATGCAACATATATTTTTGTAATCTGGTAATCCTGACAACAAACTGTAACAACTTTTCAAGCAAAGGAAATGCAAAACAAAATATATATTGAGAAGTAGAATACTATTACGAGATGATTATAACAATATAACAGCCGTATAAATTTCACATGACCTGGAAATACTAAAACCTTTCATCTCCAGTAAGTGCAATGTAAATGTCAGCTGATTACGATAATTCAATTACTATAATATTTATGTCTTTTAGGTACAATATGACTTGCGATATTTGAAGAAGTTAAAATACCATCACTACTTACCTCACTTAAAGCAAACAGCATTTTGGAACATTTGCGAAAAAATAATATTGTTTTAAAATTATGTCATCGTCTGTGTTATTGGTAATGTAAGTACGTCAGTTTTGCTTTAAACAATACAAAAAAATACTGTTGATTCTTGGTTTTTTTTTTCAGAAGACAAATTCAAGAAATGACTCGTCTTAATACTCGTATTACTTTCAAATAAAATATCCTGCGCCAAATACTTCGTTTTTAATTATTTGGTCCACGACGCATGCATTTCTGTTGAGAATCAGTCTATAATTTGCGGCTGAAATTAAATAAATTATTATATCCATTGTATTCAAATACATTGCTCTGGACAAAGAATAGAAATCAACAGAATTTTTTGTATCACTTAAAAAAAACTTACATAACTGCACGAACACTTCTCCTACCAAGTATAAAATTACCAATTACCGGTATATGTTTCATTGTACGTACAAACGCAAATTTCATGGAATGATTTTCTTATGTATATTTAAGTTTTTTTTTTTCAAGAGAGTTCATAGCCCTATTTTTACTGATATTTCTTCATTTTTAAGTACATGCTCATGAAGATAGCGGCATGTTGTTCATGATAAATGACTAGTGAAAGAAATGTAGTTATTTTACAACCTGAAGCTACTTAAAATTTCACAATTTTGTGTTACTGTTAGCTTATGATATGCAAAGAACATTTTCAATGCGTAAAACATTATTCAAAGGCAGGTGACTTGCATGACACTCCTCAATAATAGAGAAAAATATAAATTAATTGGTTAGATTTATATCACAATACAACTAGTAGTAATAACATAATTTCGTTTAACATTGCACCACATTTTCGTGCACATATGCATGCATATTTCTGGATTCATGCTTTCATACCAATCCGTACCAGAATCATTAAATATTATGGGCATTACATGGAAATTAATATTAAAAGTTGAATTAATGCAACTTAAGTTAAATTATATATTTTAAAAATCACTAGGCCTACCTACTTCCAAAATTAAGAAACGATCATTACCATTCCCACACTTCTGAAGCTAAATAACACTGAATTACAAGATGAAAAGAGAAAACTGTAAATATTAGTACTCACTAAGATTTACATGTAATAAAACTGAAGCATGAGATTGTGTAAGGAAGAGGCATTTTGGACACAACAAAATGTAGGAGGGCATAACAAACGAAAAAATTTTAAACTATTGCGAGAAACATGCAGTTGACACTCCAGAAATGTTAGATATATAAATCTTTGCGCTTTTAACAAGGTAAATCTTTATAATATGACTGTGTTATTTTTATTTCTGTGTTCGTATTGTTATTATAACAACTGTAAAACAGCAATGAAAAATGTCGTTCAGAATAAAAGTAATCCGAGAGAATCTACTAAAGATTCTTGAAATATAAGACTGTGTACCATGTTCATGACAATCTGGACGCAATAAAATTTGCATTTCATATACCAGTATTAGACTTTGATAACTGTAAAGTATGTTACAAATTATGTATTTAAGATAAATTAAATTATTTCTCGCTAAAGACTTTAAGTATCGGCATTTAAAATATAAGACTTTCCATCAAAAGCTTCCTTATAACAATAAGCTCCAGAACTTCATTAATAAGTTAGTCTTACTCATCACATTTAATTATTAGTTACTTTTCAGTAACTAATAATAACAAAGTAATCCAGTAACAATACCGAATACGAAGGAAAGTTGGCTGCACTGATGTAAAAGCCCTGTCATATTTATGGCAAAAGAAAATAAATAATTTATTTAAAAATATAGTTTTCTTTTGGTATTGACAGAATATAATGTTGTCGATAAAGAATTTAATTTCCATTCATAGACTAACTTTGAATTTTTTTGTAACTTATATCACATTTATGAAGACCGGTTCCAGTGATGGTTACGAAATATCAAGATGATAATTATGAGTAATCCTGAATTATTTCGGGATGAGCAATCCCTCTACAAAATGAAGGTAAAAGATTTTGTGCGAGATCGTGCGTATTTGCTTGTTTTCCGCACAGAACCAATACGCGGTAAGTGTGAAATACCACATTCAGTATTCCCAACGTAACACGCATAATAATTTCCCTCTTCTTACCGCTTAAGCGCCACATTCATTTTACTGCTTTAGGCTTTTAACATATTATTTTTAGAGACATTTAACATAGTAATAATTATAAATTGGAAACTTACCACTGCAATTTCACCTAAATTGAAATGTTAATTATTGTTTTTAAATATTTGCAAAAATTAAGTAAAGTCTACTACTCCACGAAACTTATTGCATTCCTGATACAAGTAACATTAAGGAAGCCGTGAAAAAATCAACAAGATTCCAGATGCCGATGTTATTACTGCAATATGTTATATAAATAATATTGTTAAAATATTAAAATGAAAAATAAATCATTACATAACCTTACCGTTTGTTTTAAGTTCGCATTTATAGACTGGGGAAAAAAGACAGACGTATATCACGGCCTGCTGGAGTATAGTAAACACAGAAAACATTTTATAGCAACAATGTTGAAGAAAGATATTTTGGTTTTTCGAAGTTGCCGTCATTAAACAGAAACCAACATGGAGATTTCATTGTAACTTATTATAAATTCGTCTTTCAGGTATGTAATAAACGATCTTCGCACAAAAAAATATACGATACACGAGCGGTATGTTTGTTTTCATGTTCTCGGAAATTAAAAAAGCTCAACTACGTTTCGCTTTTTCAATCTTTTCCTCTACCATGAAAACGTCAACATACCGCTCTTGTAACGTATATTACTATTATGTTGGTACGATTACATTGTTTATAAAACATAATAATTAAGTACTGTGAGAAAACCAGTAATGTAAATCTTTAAATAAATCTGATAAGCATTGTCCACAGATTTACGTTGATCTTAATTTAGTAATTAATTAATTTTATTGATTATTGTAACAAAATTCGGGGTTTTCTAAATAGCCTTACATATCAGAAGTAAACCTATCCTGAATAGGCTATTGGAATAAAGTTACTTTATCTTATCCTAGTGGCATAGTGTACTGTTTATTCAACTATTAGTAACTGTCAGAAATAACTGATTACTTCACATGTGAAATAATGACACTGGTACCTTACAGAATGAAATTTGTTGATTAGTAGCAGACATTTCATTTATATATTCCAGCGGTAGCTTAGCAACGAAGAAATTTTTACATTATCGTAAGGTTTTAAATAACCCATTATGGCTAACTAATATTACAAATAAACAGAAATAAAATAATTACAATAATTATTAAGATAAGATAAATGACTGAATGTCCATTATGTGTTCGTGTCGCAAATAATGGTCAATTTAAGCTACTTATAAGATAACTGTTTTCGAACACTTCATGTCTTTCTGTATTACATCATATCATATCACTTGTAACTATTAGATCCCGTTTCACCAACCTTTATTAAATCTTTAACATATCGTTAAAGCAGTTGAACAGTGAACTTAACAGAAGAGATGTTTCATCAACTCTTGTTACTGCTTATTTCATGTTAAACGTATTGTAACTTTATTTCAACTCAACAATAGGATTTTATTCTTCCAACAATAATTCCTTTCTACAATTCACCTTAAACGCTCTCGTCAACAATGGGATTTGCTCTCCACACAGTAACACAGTATTCGTTAGTGCACTCCACTGACGACAATGACAATTTACTTGGACTATTACGAACAACAATGACTGTTAATCTTAACTAATATTTACAAAGCACTATTTACAAATCAGAACTGTCAGTTCTCAGTTCACAGTTCTTCTAGCTCAGTCACTCAAGTTCACAGTATCTCGAACCACAGACTTTCAGAGACAGTCCACTGTACTCGAACTCAGGTCCCTCCAACTGCGGTCCACTGCACTCGAACTCAGGTCCCTCCAACTGCGGTCCACTGCACTCGAACTCAGGCCTTCGGATGCTGACACAGTTGCGGACGCACACTCGAGTCGAACTCCGGTACACAAGACTGGCTTGCTTGCTCTGGCTTACTCACTGACTGAATAAATTGAAAACTGCTCGCGTTCACTTGCGCGCGTAATTTATACTCACACCACAGTTTCTGGAAAGTACGACTTCTCGAATTATCTGGCTATCTTCACTTCGGACGGACTTCTGGAAGAGTCGGGAGGGTCCGTCCCCCCTTCACTCCGTTCGCAGCAGTTGCGCGCGCACTTTCCCTCGCCGCGTAGGCCCTTTCCCCTCTCTTCTCTCCGCCGCGCGCCGTCCCTCAGTGCTCCGTGAAGCCCGCGCGATCTGCTCTCTTGCAGGACGCTGGTCGTGAGTTCGAATCTCACGTCGCTGTCACAATATTGTTAAATTAACATGGCATATTCCAGCGCTTTTAACATCCTGTTATAGTGCGAATCATGGCTCCCAGGAAATATGTTACAAGTGCATTATTAGGCCTATATCAAGATATATCAGCCATTTACTCAGAAGAATTTTTGGACCAAATAAAGGAGCAGATAATAATTGGAGAATGAAAACTAATAGCGAATTAAATAAGCTAATCAAAAATCAAAATATAATTAATTATATTAGATCACTCAGAATAGGACGGTTGGGACACGTAATAAGAATGGATGACCACAGAGGTAAAAAAGTTATATAAATGGAAACCTATAGCAAGTAGAGCAGTCGGCTGACCTGAATTGAGATTGGAAGATGATGTGATGTATGACCTGAAGAAAATGAAAGTGACTAATTTGAAGGCAGCCATAGACAGAAGTGTCTGGAAGAGAATTATTGAGAAGGCCAAAACTTTCAATTTTGAAGTTGTGGTGCCTTAGGATGATGATTAAGATTAAGGTTATGAAATTAGACATTACTGAAGCCCAGGAGAATATACAAATGTAATCGGACGTGAAATGTTAAGTAAACCACTCTGTCTATATACATATAGTCTTATCATACAGGATGTTTAAAAAATAGAGGGCATAATTTCAGGTATGTATTCCCCATATGTAGACAATACAAAAAGTTCATTACAACATGTGTCCAGAAATGCTTGGTTTCCGAGTTACGGCCTTCAAAACAGTGATATTCACCGGAACGTTTTTCTTCCCGAAGGTAGTTGCCGTGACAGAAGATATTAACAGAGGACTCTCTGACAATTACTCCGAGGCGAAGGGCACATTGAGTGTTGTGTTTGGCGTTGTACTGTGCGACATGTACTCAAATCAGGAGCTAGCAGAAGTGCACTTCATGTACGGTAAGGCGGACGCAATGCTGCGCTGGCTCATCGTTTGTGGTACCCTGATCGATGGATAGGTAGAGGTGGCCCACTTGCTTGGCCTCCACGCTCACCTGATTTGAACCGTATCGATTTCTACTTGTGGGGCCATTTAAAACCATTGGTGCCTGACATAGAATCTCTTCGGAATCGAATTGTGGCAGGTTGTGAGGAAATACGCAATACTCCTGGAATTTGGGATCGTGTTCGCAGGGCCATGAGACATCGACATGAGGCCTGTATTCAAGCAGTAGGTGGACATTTTGAAAATCTGCTGTAAAGGCAAGAAGAAAACCGTTCCGGTGAATATTACTGTTTTGAAGACCATTACTCGGAAACCAAGCATTTCCGGACACATGTTGTAATAAACTTTTTGTTATCTAATTATTATGTCCTCTATTTTTGAAACACCCTGTATAGAACCTACATGAGGCTTCTAAAAATTGTGATGGTGAAGAAATCCAAATCACGATATTAATTCTTCACCTTCCGAGTCATTCTCTTCCTCTTTGTTGCAAAGGAGCGGACTTTGATCATAGATGATAACGACATAATAATTATTGTTACTAGTTTCAAAGTCCACGTCTACGTACGCAAGTGAATATTTCATTATGACTCATTTTTGCTACTGTGGGAAACTAATCCCTGCCACTCATCCTGAGATGTGAGAAATGTTCTACTTCCTCGATCAAAGTCCGATTTTACTTACACCAACGTCTCTCTTCTTATCGAGGTAGGAAACTGTACGTAGGCCTAATAACTTCACAATTCAGGTCTGATGAAGTTTCGAATTGATTGTCTATTATTTTCTTATTACACGTAGTATAATCATTCTAAAGCATCGTGAGTCTACAAAATGGAAATGATTTTATTATGTGTTTTTCCTGACTTTGCATCTCCAAATTCTTTTTGTAATCCCGTTTATCCTATTGACATTATTTATTTTCTCATTTAGGCCTACATCTTTTCCTTAGATATAAGTACATATTCTCCTAAGTACTTGAAGTGTGTTATTTCTTTTATTATTTTGACTTTGATCACTATTTTAAACCTAATATTTCATTTTCCTTCAAACCCATTCATTTTCTTTTCTTTTCTGAGATTTTGCAAGTTAAAATTGTCTAAGATCTTACATAAAACATATAGGGTGGTATTCATAGACATTTCGTTAGCCCGGGCTACGAGTGTGCTAAACATGATTCATATGATATCATATAGCTGACACTGATTTATGAATACGAAAAACCTTAGTTCGCTGATCATCCACCGAAAGACCGCGTTAAGAATGTCTATGAATACAGCTCGTACTGTCTATTATAAACTGTTTCTTGAATCAGCTAAAATGATCTAGTGATCAGTGAAATTAGGGTGTTTAAACAATATGTGCGGAGTAAGTACATCGTAAGAGAATCGAGGAAAAGTTTGAGAGACGAGAAACACTCAACAATTTTCCATTTCCGAGATTCTGTTACGCACTTAACAAACAAATATAGTATACTATTTTCTGCACGATAACCGTAGTTTAAATTTAAACAAGTAATTCTTATAAAATGGTTTTTATTTTTATGCATTGCATGAAAATATAAATGGGTGAGTTGAATGCATTGAGAACTGGCTGTGTGTTATCATTTTGTAGGGCAATTTACTCATCGCATGTTACAATAGAAATGTGCACACTCTTGCAGTAGGCCTAAGTAAAGTTTAGATAATCATTAATTTAATCTAAGTATTTAGTTGAAAGATTTAAGAATTTATTATAATTAGAGACCAGATTTTAAAGAGAAAACTTTTCATCAAAAAAGGACAAAAAAGGGAAAGTTATATCGAAAAAAGGACTTAAAGAAGACTATATTACTTCCCAAAACACACTTCAGCATATTCATGAATATACATAGCACACACAAGCTTACATTTATCGCTTCACAACATAAGGAAAGTGTTGTATTTGGTCACATTCAACATTTCAATATGATTCTGTCTCTTTGAATGCAGAATGTCTTTAAAAACAGAAAATGACCGCTCAACATCAACTGAAACCAGAGGTGAAAATTTTCTTTTTATCCTAAACTCTAAATCAGCACACTTAATTAGTTTTTCAATGTCTGGAATCAGAAGAAGAACGACATTTATTCTCGCTTGCTCAGGAAGTTATAGGCCTATCGGAAAAAAATAAAGGAAAATTATCTAAATGTTTGCGATATTCTCTCAAAATAAGCCATGTTTTTAAAAAGGGGGAAAAAGAGAATATGGATTAAAAAAGGGATAAAAGGGAAGTCAAAATCAGATAAATTGGCCGGTGGAAGATAGTTTTGATCATCGTAATTAATTGTTTCATGTTTTCTGTTGAAATAAAAAAGGGATTCCCTTCAAAACCCGGTCTCTAATTATAATATATCATGGCTGATACGATGTTAATGTTATGTTTTATTTAACGACGCTCGCAACTGCAAAGGTTATATCAGCGTCGCCGGATGTGCCGGAATTTTGTCCCGCAGGAGTTCTTTTACACGCCAGTAAATCTACTGACATGAGCCTGTCGCATTTAATCACACTTAAATGCCATTGACCTGGCCCGGGATTGAACCCGCAACCTTGGGCATAGAAGGCCAGCGTTATACCAACTCGCCAACCAGGTCGACGGCTGATACGATCGTCAGTAATACTGAACACGCTGACATATCAGAAAATGAAGAAGTAGACCTACAAGTAGAAGCGGCGTGGAAGCTTGGGTGTGATTCATTAGTGCCCTAAAAATAGAAAATAAGATATGAAACGGTATAACTGACTTTACGTTCGATAACAATGGCTAATTCAGAAAAAATCTCATGAGAAACAATTGGTAGTTTGTTTTGTTTCAATCAGTTTTAAGAACTGTACTAATTGTACATTTAATTTTACTGTAAATAGTTTTGTTTTAATTTACATGTGGTTGCTGTAGATCACTTGAGAACTGACTGTCTGTGCGATTTTTCTGTAAGCCAAATTGTTTACGTGGGGTAAGTAAAGATAATAACACTGTTATTATTATTTCTGGAGTTACTATATTAACCAGTCACCGTGTAGTATAATACCAGCTTACATGGCATGTCAACAACAACAGTAACTACGAAATAACGCATCATCGTGCAAAAATGATATTTTGACGTGAATATGTCTGTAAAATCAAACCGACAATAGGGTATCAGGACGGAAACGGCGATGTAATGTTTGCAGGTTGATCAATTCCGGCACTAACTTCGTGACTAATAAATAATAAGATTGAAATAAATGTGGTTTCATTCGATCGGGTATACGACTACGATACGAGCATGACCTTGAGTTGGTGTCGCGGATGCGCGAGACGCCGGTGAGGGTCCGTGGTGAATGGGGGTCATTTTGGGCGTAGGCGAAAATTTAAGGCTAGTATGGGTGTTCATTTCAAAGTGTGTCATGACGTCACTGTTGATGAGTCAGCGATTTGAAGCGAGTTTCAGCTTTTGTGTCAGAGAAGTTGCCTATTAATCAAGGCGTTCAATCTGAACTTGAGAACGTGTACGGTATAACTTGAACGGCGTAGCAACAGATGGCCGTCTGTACTGTCTGTGTACTACCATAACCTCTTTCGAACTGTGTTTTGCGCGGCCAAGTCGTACGCAGGGTATTTGTTATCATCGGTTGCGTATGGCAACATTCCACAATACAAATCAAATGCTCCGTGTCCATGTTGACCGTCGAAGTTAATGTCAACAAATACGTAAGTAATGGTTTTAACCCTCTCGCCATATCCCGACAGTAAGAAAAAACTCACCTCAGTATATGTTTCGAAACAGTTCACATTCCTGCCAGTACCGGCGTTACCGTACGTATCGGTAAGCACTCTTCTGAATGAACGCCGTACTTGCTAGGCAACTTCTCTGGCAGATAAGTAATACACTTCTGCGGAAGTGTAGGAAGATTGAATTCTCTAGGCTCATCCACTAGCCACGTGACGGCATACAGCGAGCCATGACACACTTTGAACTGAACACCCAGTATATCTCTATACTCCGATATGTTAATGCGCTGATTTTGGAGTCAAACGACATATCTCATAGGAGATCTGTCTATTTAAGCCATACGTATTAACGTAAAACACACGGTCATGTCCCCGACACAGCCACACTCCGATTTTTTAAATTGAAAATGGGTATTTAAGTTAACTTGTCATGGAACGACTCTAGAATATAGGTAAGTACCGGTAGCTAAAAGTCACGCCCAAACAATTAAGGCCAACTGTACAGAGAAGTTTGTGAAGCATGTCCTAATCATTCCAGGGGAAATACTTTCTCTTCATTCGCTGATTTTTTTTAAGGGAAAGTACAATTTTTGGTCCACGGAAAATACTCTTTATTCGCTGATCAAACATATTACTTATTTTAACTTGATATCTTGCAACAACATCTAAGCGATCCCCAGAGGGTCTATGTAAAGAGCTGAAGGGAGTCGTGAGATGATTTACAAAATAAAACAAAAAAACCCCTCATCACTATAACTTACTACCTATGTGCTCAGAAACATAAACAAAATATAACATGAAAATGAAAAAGTCATTTGTTAATACACTAAAGTACAAAAATTACTTTATTAATGCGACAAATGTGCCCGATTTTAGAAAGTAGTTCTCAAACCTGGACTTCGTATTCGATACACACATAGTGATATCACTTTCAAATTTTGATGGTAATCATAGCCAAGAAGGTTATTTTGCATAAATATGGGGGTCTTCGAATGTTATCAAAGATTTAAGAGCTTCTTTTGCAAGCTTGAAGTTTTCATAGATTCTTTTGATCCAAAACTGGTCTACACTCTGCGAGCAACCTAGTTTCAACATTCCATCAGTAGATAGGTACATACACACGTGTACATTTAAATTGCTTTTTCCTTCATACATACATACATACATGTATGAAGGGTACAGAGAAAAAACGAACATAGTCACAATTCTCATAAGGTTGACGACATCATTTAATTTAGTATATTATTGCAAAATTTATGTGTTTTTCTTATCAAAACTGGTGAAGGAGAATTATCACTACGTATACAATCATCCTTTCCTACTTTTTCATTAGAAACAGCAATAAATTTTGCAGTAATACACTGAATTAGATGATGACATCTTTACTAGATCTTTGTGAATAATTAGCTTCTGTTCACAAGTACCAATATGTGTTGCGACGCTTCCATTCGAAGATAGGATTGCCAGTTTGTACGTTATGCCATATTTATATACAGGGTGATTCACGGGATTTACCGTCTTTTATGAAGCTTAAGGTGATTCACGGGATTTACCATCTTTTATGGAGCTTATTTCAGAAGACATTCTGAGCAAAAAATGCCATATAAACATTTGTCCTAATCTCAATATTTTCAAAATTAGGCCTACAATAATTTGAAGTTGTTTGTAAAATACCATTATTCTTGAGTTTTAAGGGCAAAAGAATGTCACAAATAAAGAATGAACTATTCAGGAATATTATTTTTTAATTAGCTAATATTCTGAAGCTAGAAATGTGTTTTGAATTCCATAGTTCCTTCGTACAGATTTTTTTTTTTTTCGATTTTTGACTACAAAGTTACATTTTTTTACGCATTTATCTCAACAATTGTTACAAATCACGCCACACTTGTAAATTCTTTAAGACTGTACGTTAGGATGCATAACTGAACTGTAAAGAATCAAGTTCCTAAAGTTATATGGTTTGTAACAATTTTTGTGAAAAGTGCGTAAAAATGATATCATTTTTAGTTAAAAATTCAAAAACAAAATCTGTACAAAGCAATTAACAACACACTTTTAGCTTCAGAATACTATGATGAAGGATCGTTGGAGCGGAGAAAAATTCTCTCCGGCAGCTGGATTCGAACCTGAATTTTCAGCTCTACGTGCTGACGCTCTATCCATTAAGCCACACCGGATTCCAATTCGAATAAAGACCTACGTATTTTTAATTTATTACACACTATCTAGGAGCTTAAATGATGTTTAAAAAATATGTTTTTCATTTTGAACTAAGGCTACAAAAAATCCCAAATTTTTCCTCTGTGAAATTTACATAGGAGAACTAAACGTCTTAAAAGGTGCCCAGCACTATGGATGACAACTAAGATAAAAGACCCGATGACCGACAGGGATGCCGCTTACAGAAAATGTAGACGGGTTAAAATTGATAACCTACGAAATTACAAACGACTAAGAAATACGACGAATCAAGAAGTACGAAATACCAAACTGAAATATATGCACGGACTAATTGAGTCAAATGTAAACACTAGGGACATGTGGAAAAATATTAACTCAATGGGATTTGGAAATATAAAAGGACAGAAACAACAGATCAGCATCTCCTTAGAACGCCTCAACGAACACTTCATTACTCTGCAACTAACAATACTGACCATAACACACAGCGACAGACAATGGCAGAATCTCAGGTAGTTGACCCACTCAGAGACAGATTTTACTTTCCATACGTTACACCTATTGACGTGAAGAAAGCTCTTAAACGCAACAAATCCAAAGCGACAGGTTCTGACGACATTAGTATCGCAATGATAAACTTATTGACGTAATCTTACCAACACTGACACATTTTCAACGCTTCGCTGACGACTTCCATTTTTCCTAAAGCTTGGAAAAATGCCTTTGTGCGCCCTATACCCAAAGTTAAAACGCCGACTACTCCCAACGACTATCGACCTATTAGTATCCTACCTACCTAATCGAAGGCGTTAGAGAGGATAGTACACAGACAACTCATTGACTACCCAAACAGATATGAACTCTTGGACACACATCAGTCAGGTTTTAGGACTCGACACAGAAGTAACGGAAGACATCCGAAAAGCTATAGACGAACGTAAAAATACAATACTGACACTACTTGACTTCAGTAAAGCGTTTGACACTGTAAATATCGACTTACTGACGAGAAAATTACGATCATTCCAACTATCAGAAACACAGTTTCTTGTTTCTCCTCTTATCTCAGCGAACGCCAGCAGTGTGTTTGCATTGGAAGTCGAACTTCCTCTTGGCGTATCGTTGATTCTGGGATCCCACAGGGATCAGTTCTATCACCACTACTATTCACTATTTACGTATATGACATTCCTTCGACTCTACAGCATTGTAAGCATCACCTTTACGCAGACGATTTACAAATCTATATCCATACAACCCCTTACTTACTCAATGACGCAATACACAATCTTAATGAGAACCTTGAATCAGTATCTGCATGGGCCAGAAAGTTTGGTTTGACTCTCAATGCAAGAAAATCACAAGCAATCCTAGTGGGACATCGACATCTATTATGCAATATTACTCCTGCTCTTCTAGTCAAGTTAAACGACACAATAATCTCTTTTGCTATCTGTGTTAAAAACCTTGGAGTTTACTTTGATACATATTTAAACTGGAATAACCAAGTAACCTATATTATCAAAAAAGTGCTTTCCATACTACATTCCTTAGACAGCATTCGAAAATCCCTCAAGCTATCACTCAAGAAAATACTAGTGGAAACAGTAGTAATGCCCCACTTCGATTATTGTGATTCTCTACTAACTGACCTCAATGTCAAGATTACAACGTGTTCATAATTCTTGTGTTCGCTTCGTCTGCGATGTCCGTTGCGCTGACCACATTACCCCATCCTTCCAAACTCCAAACTCGCTACGGCTTAACGAACGTAGAAATTTTCATTCTCTTGTTCTCCTTTTCCAAGTCCTCCACACCTCTACACCTACCTACCTTGCCTCCCGTTTCAGTTACCTGTCATCATATCATAATCTCTTCACACGCACGCAAAATAGCCGCATACTAGCCATACCAACACATAAGAGATCATCGTATCCATCATCTCGCTCTCGCGCTTGTGGAATACCCTACCCAGTCACATCAGAGACTGTCGGAATTTAGTAGCGTTCAAAAGCAAACTCATTAAGCATTTTCTTACTGCGTAGAGTAGGTTTAATTTTTACTTAGTTAATAAAAAAATTCTCTCTTCTTAACTTTTACAATAAACTGACTAGCTTTTATCAGTCAGTTAATCTTTTAGTAGGCCTACTTTGATTTTTATTGTATTTGTAAATTTAATATTAATTGTAATTGTATTCTTAATAATGTAGTAGTAATCCCCTGGTAGAGGGGGAGAGAAAGCCTGATGGCCTCATCTCTACTAGGTTAAATAAATAAATAAATAAATAAATAAATAAATATGCCAGGTATAGTCTTACTCTACGCGTACGCAGAATCCTAAAGTGCGGAAAAGTGCGGAACTTAGATTTTAAAATTAAGGATCGTTTTTGCAAAACTTGCCAACTGAAAACACTAAATTTTACAGGAGAGACAAAACACTATATGAAGCAAGTTTTGCTGTATCTCTTACTTATAGAAGAAAGCAAGTTTTGAAAAAACGATCCCACTTTGACACACTACAATGAAGAGAAATAAACCAATTTTACTAAGACGCTTTGAACATCATGTAGAGGCCTGCCTTATGTTAACGAATCCATCAAAATCTCAATTTTGCAAATTTTGCAGTTTGCAAGTTTTGCAAAAACGGTCTTTAGGAATTCCGTCCTTCAGTAAGACTGTAGCTATTCGACTTGCGTCGAAATGCTTTGAAATCAGAGCCTATTATGAGAATGATGTAATTTGTACTTCGTTTTTACGAGTTGGAGAACTGAAATGAAGGAATTTGTGTAGACATGAAGAGTTTACTGTTAAAAATGATTTTAAAATTTAAATAAAAGTGGTTGCAATGTTGAGTATATTGAGTATCGTACAGTCAGTGAACACAAATTTGTGCAATTGACACAGTCAAACAATGCACATAAAATAAACAATAGAGACATAAAACACAATAAAATTATATCAGAAACACTCAACAACATTAACTTTAAATACTCATTAATATCATAAAAGGGTTTGTTGATCAACCAACCAGATACAAATCTGTTAAAAGAGTTCCTATCCAGATTGAAAACATTCGGAAATTTATTTGCAATTTTCAAAGGCCTAATAAAATAATTATTCATGGAAAAAGTGGGTCAGAATTCAAATCTAGTTGGACAAAATTAATAACTTCTCTCCATTCTAATGGAGTTTTATGGAACTTTGTACAGATCTTATAGGTACTATAGGCTCTATTTTTTATGTACAAACTCTGATTACGTTTGGATAAAGGAACTACCGGTTGATAGCAGGTACGTTTTGACAAAATTAATATCTTCTCTCCTATCTAATTGATTTTTATGAAACTCTGTACAGACCTTATAAGTAGCATATATTTTTTGTGTACAGACTCTGACTACGTTTGCATAAAAGGAACTTACCCCTTTATAGGGAGTACATTTTGACAAAATTAATAACTTCTTTCCTTGCAGATTTTTATGAAACATCCTACAGTAGTTATAAGTAACATATATTTTTGTGTACAGACTCTGATTATCATATTTGCATAAGAGAAACTACCCCTTTATAACAGGTACAGTTAGACAAGATTAATAACTTCTGTCTTATCTCACAGATTTTAATGAAACTTTGTACACAATTTACAGGTGCTTAGGTAAAAGGGCTTAACCCTATTTTTTATGTGACTTTTTATGTAATTAGTGTAAATTAGTTAAAATTTATGTACAAAACGTGAAGATATACTTTTTTACAATTACGTTTACATTTCTTTATATAAAATAACTTATATTGTGGAATAAGTCTTTTTGCCGAAACACCATCGATGTATTATTTGTATACAAACTCTGATTATATTTGTATAAAGAAACTACCCTTCATAGATTTACACAGATAAAATTAATGACTTCTCTCCTACATAATCGATGTTTATGAAAGTCGGTATAGAAGTTACAGGTAGTATACAAATGTAATCAGAGTTTGTAGTCAAAAAAATATGCTACCTGTAACTCCCGTACAAATTTTCATAAAAATCTGTTATGTAGGAGAGAAGTAATTATTTTTATCTAAAACCACCTTTATAAAGAGGTAGTTTTTCTTACACATACATCATCAGAGCTTATATACAAAACAATACATGCTGCCTGTAACTCCTGTACACAGTTCCATAAACATCTGTTTCATAGAAGGAAATTGTTAATTTTTTTCGGCTAGATTTACGTTCTAATCCGATGTGAGGCGTAGCAAACCTTCTTTCGCCTTATTTTCGGGGCGTGCAATGTGGCAACACCACAGATGTACTCGCGTTGTAGTGACTGAATGCTTATGCTCACTTAATTCGTATGCTGTATGGCCGTTGGATATTTCATTATCAGAGGTGGGCTTGTCGACGTACGGGCTACTCGACGCCATCCCAGTGAGCTCTTACACTATAGAGCTCACTACTCGACTATAGACCTCACTGCTCGACACACAGGCCGCAGATCACCAAGAGCTTCAGCGATTTGCGTCTGGTGGAAGAGGAAGTCACTTATCTGAGGAATTCATCTGAGAAGAGGGCGTGATTGTAAGTTGTATTCTTGTTTTCTGCTGTTTCCACAAAATGCCATGTCGAACCCCACAAAGTTGAGATTGTTTTATGTGGCATAGTCTATGCGCCACGCATTTTAAATCATTTTTGTTGCTGTTTTTCTTCAGTTATTTGTTGTTATTTTTAGAATACACTTACGTATGACATTTTCTACGTTTATTTTAACATTATGTAATCAGAAATACGCAATATCCTAATTTGTCTGTGAGCCTCTCCATCCGTTTGTTTCTATTAAACACTCCCGCTTTTCAACTGTCAAACTGTATCTTGTTGGTTTATAACAATTCAGCAAATTAACGTCAAGATATAAGCCTAATAGTGTTTATTAAATTCGATCAAAATTTTGCATATTTGTCAATAATTTAAATATCTTCTACAAACAGATAAACTAATCGCTTGAAAAAAAATTAACAATTCGCTCTTGAATTATCCGCCCATTGCTGTTCACCATAAATTATATTCGTTATCCCATAAGGAGATATATACATCTTTGGAAATCGAAAAAAATGTTTTTAATGGACTTTCCTTAATAATATGTTGACAATATGTTTAAATATCTCTAATACTTTTCGAGTTATGACCTAAAACATGAGACTGTGTCAAATAATTTGACCATTTAAATATGAACAAAACTTCTCATCTTCGGAAATTTTGTCGCACATTTCCCGTAACAAATTTTACAAATCCGTTTTCCTCATAACTTCCACATTTTTTTTTTTTTCAGAAAAATTCGTGAAATTTTGTATACAAGCATATTTCATACTGGAGGACAAACCAACCCTGCCTTTAGCACTGTTTTATCATTTCAAGCTTTTTAACAATATTGCTTGTTACTGTTGTTGTTGCCTCTCTTGTTAATTCTCTGCTGTCTAATATTTCTCACACACAGTGGATTTAGTTAGAGGAAAAGCTGGACATGACAAAATTCTTTATGAAAAAATAATTAAATTTTACGGCAAAAACGTATTACGGCGAACGCCAGTAGGGGAAGTTATCCCCACCCGCGCCTCTCGGCACCTCGCTCGCCTGCTCTCTCTCTCTACTGTCTCTCTCTACTATCTGTCCCGCTTCGATGGATCACTGCCTACCACATTGTAATACGCATTAGACAACTGTCCACAACCACAATGCAATACGCATTAGACAACTGTCCACAACCACAATGCAATACGCATTAGACAGTACGCATTAGACAACTGTCCACAACATGTACTGACACAACTCAACACAACACAACACAATGTAATGTGGTTTTCATTAAACAACACTCACCTGTTAACTTTGCACGTCCTCGAAGTAACACAATAGTCTTTTTTTTCCCACAGGTTGGACACTCATAATGAGTACACGTCTTCGGTACGGATCATCACTACACGTGGTTACGTCTGTACACGAAGTTGGACACGGTCACAATGAAGCCACCCCCGTAGTCAACCCCTATCAAGCGACATTCACAAGCCCACCAGTTTCTACCCACGCTATTCGGTCATTGTCCCCTTCTACAATACGTTATGGCAGTTCCCTTAAACATAAATAGATTCGCTAATATGTTTTCGCGGGATATCAGCCGAGTTAAGATTTTGGAATGCTCCAAGCTTTCGACTGCTATCTCTGCAGCCATCTTCAGGGAAGTGATGTCCGAACAGAAAGTCGAAAGGTTATATAGATGTGGCTGTCTGAGGTGAAACGGGATTGGTTGGCGGATCGGCCAATCCGGGGCCGGGAATTGTCATCGCTCGTAAGCTCCGCCCCTCCCGGGATTACTGCGTGAAGTTTGGCGGGCGGCGAGCCCTGTTCCGCCGGTTGGAATCGGTTGCCGTCCTCGGTCCCTGATCTTCATGACCTTGATTGTAAGAGGGCCTGAGTTGGTCTAAGGCCGGTGTCCATGCCTGACTGAGCTGGAGTCCACTGTCTCTTATCAGCCGAGTTAAGATTTTGGAATGCTCCAAGCTTTCGACTGCTATCTCTGCAGCCATCTTCAGGGAAGTGATGTCCGAACAGAAAGTCGAAAGGTTATATAGATGTGGCTGTCTCAGGTGAAACGGGATTGGTTGGCGGATTCACCTGAGACAGCCACATCTATATAACCTTTCGACTTTCTGTTCGGACATCACTTCCCTGAAGATGGCTGCAGAGATAGCAGTCGAAAGCTTGGAGCATTCCAAAATCTTAACTCGGCTGATATCCCGCGAAAACATATTAGCGAACCAACGCCGAGAAAGCCTCAAATCATACATAAATAGATTCATTTTCCCTTCTACCCCCAACTCGCCTCGGTAGCCGAGAGGTCTAAAGCGTGAACAAAAAGCGTGCGTTTAGGCTTAGTTACGAACTTTCTCGGATCGAATCTCCCCTCCTGCGAAGTCGTAAGAAAAGAGAGAGACATGAAGCTAGGAACAGAGAAGGAGAGAGAGAGAGAGAGAGACTGACAGGATGAAGTTCCTCTTTTGCTTAGTCGTTACTCTTTTTGTTCCACTTTCCTACACTAGATGTCACCCCACTCTAAACCCCTATTTCCACTCTTTCCCGCTAGGGTGTGTGGAGAGCTTGTAGGGGAAAAGTGGAAAGGGGACGTGGGCGGAGCTTTGCGTTCGCCGTATTACGTTTTTCCCAATTTTACAATTCATACCAAAAAATATTTCTTATTAATACATTAAACCGATAATGGCAGAATTGATTAACACATTCATAATAAATAAAATGGAGAATAAATCATTTTAAAATATTCAAAATTATACAAAATAGCCTATCAGCGAAATAAATTTTTTCTGCACAAATTGCAACCCCAAATTAAAAATATAATTAGCCTACTCTTAACAATAAACCTTTTTTGGGTTATAAAAATTGTTTATCAATCTAGAAGTATTATCTAATCACTATTTCAAACTCCAGCGCAAATTAATTCTGTAGGCCTATATGTAGAAATTAAATGTTGAATTTTACTAAATTTATACCAACGAAAGGTGTACATACCCCTCTCAAAAACAACTGACATAGAGGTGTCATTTAGGATAGGTAGGAAGGCAATTGTCCCGCCTCTGAGTTTAAGGTTGAAAAAAATTAATGATTGAGTAATACTGCTAGAGAAAAAAATGTGAGAACTGTACATTTAATATTAAAATAATCCGCTTTTAAAACGCTTAAGGAATAAAAGATTAAATAATTGATTAAATGGCGATCTTACTCGTGTTAATTATGTAAGCATGTGCGGCTTACAGCTGTTTCGGTGCTACTTGACACCATCCTCAGAGCTTTAGTGTGTGTGTTCTGAAATTGATCTGTGTGTTGAGTATTTGATTAGGGTGTGGTTTAGTGCGTCTCTATATTTCATATTGTTTTATTGTGATGAGTTTTTGGTTTTTGGGTTGTATGTGTAGGATTTCCATGTCTGTATTTATGTTATTGTATGTGTGGTTGGTATTAGTTATGTGTTCGACATATGTAGATGTTAATGTTATGTTTTATTTAACGGCGCTCGCAACTGCAGAGGTTATATCAGCGTCGCCGGATGTGCCGGAATTTTGTCCCGCAGGAGTTCTTTCACATGCCAGTAAATCTACTGACATGAGCCTGTCGCATTTAAGGACACTTAAATGCCATCGACCTGGCCCGGGATCGAACCCGCAACCTTGGGCATAGAAGGCCAGCGCTATACCAACTTGCCAACCAGGTCGACTGGCATATGTATATATATTGTGTTCTCTGGTTATTGTTTTAATGCGTTCTTTGTATCGAGTTTGGAATGATCTGCCTGTCTGTCCTATGTAGAAACTGTCGCAACTATTGCAGGTGAGCTTGTATACGCCTGTGTGGTTGTATTTATTTGTTTGTGTTGTTTGTGTGTTGAGATGTCTCTGTAGTGTGTTTTCTGTTCTGTATGCTATGTTGTATTTCTGTTTTCTGAATGAGGATGCGATCTTGTGTGTTTTTTTGTTTTCGTATGTTAATGTGATGTAGTTCTTATGTTCTTGTGTTTGTGTGTTTTTGTGTTTGTTGAGTTTTTGTTTTGTCTTCCTTATGATGTTGTCTATTATGTTTGGATTGTAACCATTTTCTTGTGCTATGTATTTGATTGTGTTCACTTCTTCATTGTAGTGTTGTTGGCTCATGGGTATGTTGAGTAATCTGTGTACCATTGTCCTGAATGCAGCATGTTAGTGTTGTGTGGGGTGATTAGATGTGTTGTGTATGTGTGTGGTGGTGGTGGTTGGTTTTCTGTAAGTTATATTTTGAAGGTGTGTTTGTTGTCAACTTTTGTTATGGTGATGTCTAGGAAATTTATGGAGTTATTGTTTTCAAGTTCCAGTGTGTATTGGAGTTTTGGGTGTATTTTGTTTATGTATTGGTGCAGTTTGTGTATTTGTCGTTTGTTTCCTTTGTATAGTATGAGTATGTCGTCTACGTATCTGTGTCAGTAGATTAAGTTGTCGTCCACACCTGTGGAGTAACGGTCAGCGCGTCTGGCCCGCGAAACCAGGTGGCCCGGGTTCGAATCCCGATCGGGGCAAGTTACCTGGTTGAGGTTTTTTCCGGGGTTTTCCCTCAACCCAATACGAGCAAATGCTGGGTAACTTTCGGTGCTGGACCCCGGACTCATTTCACCGGCATTATCACCTTCATTTCATTCAGACGCTAAATAACCTAGATGTTGACACAGCGTCGTAAAATAACCCAATAAAATAAATATTAAGTTGTCTGCATATTTGTTGTGGTCATTGTTGAGTATGTATGTTTGTTCTATGTTGTGTAAAAATATATCTGCTAATATACTAGATACGGGTGATCCCACTGGGAATCCTTCTGTTTGGGTGTAGTATTTGTTGTGTGTGAAATAGTTTTGATTTGTTATGATGTCTGTGATTTGGATGACAACAACACACCACAAGAACACATCGAAGAAATCATCTCACTTAATTAATTTTTTTCCGATATATGTGAAGTTATACCATTATCTTTATTTCATCATGAAATAAATCAGACGTCAGTCCCGTTTGTGATGCGAAGCGACATCGAAGATTCATTCTCAAATGAAATCAAGACGTTACCCTTTTATATCTATACTAATAATAAATCTATAAGCGAAATTTTTCTGGTAATTTTCGCTTTTCCAAAAATAATTGGTGTTAACATATATAATTAATCATCCTGAAACCGAAAATCGCTTTTTTGAAATTTTTGTTTGTATGTCTGTCTGTCTGTCTGTATGGATGTTTGTTACCTTTTCACGCGATAATGGCTGAACGGATTTCGATGAAAATTGGAACATAAATTAACTTCGTTGTAACTTAGATTTTAGGCTATATGGCATTCAAAATACTTTATTTAAAAGGGGGGTTATAAGGGGGCCTGAATTAAATAAACTGAAATCTCTCGCTGATTATTGATTTTTGTGAAAAATGTTACATAGCAAAATTTTCTTTAAAAATGATTTCCGATAAGTTTTATCCCAGGAAAAATTTTTATAGGGCTGATATTTAAGTCTGTCTGTCTGTCTGGATGTTTACCTTTTCATACGATAATGGCTGAACGGATTTCGATGAAAATTATAATATAAATTAAGTTCGTTGTAACTTAGATTTTAGGCTCTATAGCATTCAAAATACTTTATTTAAAGTGGGGTTTATAAGGGGGCCTGAATGAAATAAACCGAAATATCTCGCTTATTATTGATTTTTGTGAAAAATGTTAAATAACAAAATTTTCTTTAAAAATTATTTCCGATCAATTTTATTCTGGGCAAAATTTTGATAGGACTTATATTTAAGGATATACAAGAGTTTTAAAATAACAATACAATACATTTCCACCGCCGCCTCAGATTATAGTGTCGTTGTTCCGTAACTGCTATGTGCAAAATATTAAATTTTTTAGTAGGAAGAAAAACAAATTTATTCATTCTATGGCAGTAGTGCATAGGAGATCGTGAATTCTTACATTTTTACACAATCAACTCTATTAATTTGGAGTGATTTATTAAAGGATGCATTCAAGACTAATTTAGAAAAATGTAAAACGAATTATATTTGCACCAAATGAGTGGTCTCTGGTGCAAAATGATAGCATTTTAATTATTTAAATACAATTTAAATTAAGTAGCATATTAAACGATTTATTCCTCTATCAAACACGAATGTTCCCTGGACCCAATGTTCTATTTTAATTATGTAATTACTTTATATTTATTTCTAATAAGTGCAGCGGAGCGCACGGGTACAGCTAGTAAAAAATAAAAATAAAAACTGAAAATTAAAATTCCTTAATCAGTAAAATTGTATATGTTCATTTGTTCGCAATTATTTCACATTAATTACGTACCGCGTAACGTATAAGTAGGATAAGAAGTTAAAAGCCATAAAGTAAAAAGAACGTGATATCATCTCTGTTTTGTGGCTTAAAATAATAAAAAAAACCTTAAGAAACGGGGAAAAATAATTCACTTTAAAAATATTATGTTCAGTGAATTCAATATGGTTTAAATTCTTTTTTCATGATCAACTTTGTCCCAGTATCGGTATCGAAAATAGTTCATTCGAGAGGAAATAAGGAATGAGTACGCTACATGATACATCCTAAAGTTCTTCCTTAAAAGAACCATGTTCCTTCCAAACAAAAACTGAAATGTAATTTCTAAAAAAAATAATAAAAGCTTCGTTAATTGAATTATCTGTCTGTTTCGCGGGTAATTTACCAGCGTCGGTCTTTCATATCATTCGCGCTCTGTTATTAACTCACGGCCTTCTCGATTATCGAGTTGGCTCAGAATAACTTCCCGCTATCTCACTTCAAAACAAGTACTGGATAATTTCTGAGATAGGAGCCACACAGACTTGTTCAACGTAGAATTAGGAATGGAATATTACATAGAGGGCTTTTTTCATAACTTTCCAGTCTAAAAAACTGTTTATTTAAATTGAATGTAAACAAATAATATGTCAATTTAGGTATTGAGGGAGAGGTTCAAAACTAGTGCTAATTGCCTTTTAGGTTTCCCCAACGACAGTCCTGATATATTGTTTTTTATATTTTTTGACAATTGTCTAATTAATATTAACCCGACACACTCACAATCATACAAATTTCCAGACTTTAGACACTCAGGTAATTTTTCTTCTTCAAGAAAAATTCACGGAGAGCTGAGCCCAGGAATCGAACCCGGGACCTTCAGATCTCGCAGCCCTGGAAACCAGCATGCTGACCAACAGATCACGGAGGCAATCTCTGTATTTTGATACTTAAATTTGAAAGATTATTCAATATTATATCTCATTCGTTTCATATCTTTCGTTTTCTATCATCGCCTGGCAACCTGGAGTGTTGTTATTGTCAGTTGGTGGGGTGAAAACACAGTTTATTTTGGGAAATTTTCTAAATTTTATTTATTTCATTTACTAAATGAAATGTTCAAAATGTGTTCCATAGTTGGCTAGACAGTAATACAACCTATTTTTCAACTGTCATAATATCAAAACCATAGGCCTACACATGTAACATAAATCGAAGCTTTGCTTTTATTATCATCAACTTTGTTTTAAATTTGTAAAGAATATTTTTTCTGGGCTACTGGAGTGTTTTCATATAAAAAAGCAATATGTATCTTTGTTCTGGCAATAAAGTATTATTATTATTATTATTATTATTATTATTATTATTATTATAAACAACCAAAGTATTCCATAATATTAGTTTGTGTTACTACTTGAAATAACTTGTAATCAACAGTTGTCTTTGTAATTTTATTCTCCTCACCTCTAATGAACAATGAGAACAATCCAGGTTGCCAGGCGACGATAGAAAACAAAAGGTGTGAAACAAATGAAAGAAATGTATAAACAACTGAATATTCTTTCAAATTTAAGTACTAAAATAAAGGGGTGCCATATTAAATTTCAAAGGGGTTACAGGGATTCTAAATCTAAAATGCTGGTTTTAAACTTTTCCCTCAGTGTGGTAGCGCATTATCTAACGAAATTTATAAGCTTGTACTTGCTATTTGGGAAAAGGAAATATTGTACCAAAACAATGGAAGGAATTCATAATCGTACCTGTCTTTAAGAAGGGGGACAAGACTAATTGTACTAACGTTCGAGGAATATAACTTTTGTTGACTTCGTACACCATTTTGTCCATTATTCTTTTGAGAATATTTAACTCCGTACGTAGATGAAATTATTAGGGATCATCAGTGTGGTTTTAGACGTAATAGATAAACTATTGATCAGATATTTTGTATTCGACAGATAATGGAGAAAAAATGGGAGTATAAGGGTACAGTGCATCAGTTATTCGTAGATTTCAAAAAGGCATATGACTCGGTTAAGAGAGAAGTTTTATATGTTATTCTTATTGAATTTGGTATTCCCAAGAAACTAGTACGATTAATTGAAATGTGTCTCAGTGAAACGTACAGCAGAGTTCGTATAGGTCAGTTTCTGTCAGATGCGTTTCAATTCACTGCGGGCTAGAGCAAGGAGAGCACTATCACCTTTAATTTTTAACTTTGCTCTATAGTATGCCATTAGGAAAGTTCAGGATAACAGAGAGGGTTTGGAACTGAACGGGTTACATCAGATGCTTGTCTATGCAGATGACGTGAATATGTTAGGAGAAAATACACAAACGATTAGGGAAAATACGGGAATTTTACTTGAATCAAGTGAAGATATAGGTTTGGAAGTAAATTCCGAAAAGACAAAGTATATGATTATGTCTCGTGACGAGAATATTGTACGAAATGGAAATATAAAAATGGTAAATTTAGGCCTATCTTTTGAAGAGGTGGAAAAATTCAAATACCTGGCAGCAATAGTAACAAATATAAATGATACTCGGAAGGAAATTAAACTCAGAATAAATATGTTAAATGCCTTTATTATTCGGTTGAGGAGCATTTATCATCCAGTCTGTTGTCAAAAAATCTGAAAGTTAGAATTTATAAAACAGTTATATTACCAGTTGTTCTTTATGGTTGTGAAACTTGGACTCTCACTTTGAGAGAGGAACATAGATTACAGGTGTTTGAGAATAAGGTGCTTAGGAAAATATTTGGGGCTAAGAGGGATGAAGTTACAGGAGAATGGAGAAAGTTACACAATGCACAACTGTACACATTGTACTCTTCACCTGACATAATTAGGAACATTAAATCCAGACGTTTGAGATAGGCAGGGCATGTAGCACGTATGGACTAACCCAGAAATACACCTAGAGTGTTAGTTGGGAGGCCGGAGGGAAAAAGCCTTTTGGGGAGACCGAAACGTAGATGGGAGGATAATATAAAATGGATTTGAGGGAGGTGTAATATGATGATAGAGACTGGAATAATCTTGCTCAGGATAGGGATCGCTTCTTTCCTTACAAAATATGAAGTTCACTTTTATCCCCTCTCCTTTGGTTTCGCTAAATAATTAGTTAACTGTGAAAAATATCCCCGTCATCATGAACAGCATAACGTCTTCCTCACGAATAATGTGCTCGGTCATTCTTGGCTTTGTGGCATGTAATGGCTAAAAAGAAAAGGGCATACAGATTAACTAGGGACATGAGGCGGAGCTAACAAGTAATGCTCGTATTTGGCGGGAGCCTATCGCAGCGATGCGGTGTTGTACAGTTGGAATAACGTAAAGAGTAGCTGATGCACTATCCTTTGGATTATTCCTTGCGCGCTAAGAAATTGTAGATAATAGGACATTTTCGCTTGTGTCAGGTAACAAAGCTCAAGATTTTGAAGATTAGGGTACAAGAATCATATTTTTACGATGCCTGTAGCCCAAGCTAGGAAATTAATAAATTTTCACGTTTGGATGCAGAGATAACTTACATGACACGAAGAATAAACGAACGGTGTAAGTTTATTAGGTCATTGTGAATAATTTTCATCAGTTTACATGTATGAGTATGTATTGAGACGCTTCCATTAGAAGATAGGGTTGCCAGTTCGTACGTTATGCCGTATTTATATACAGGGTGATTTACTAGAAATTACCTTCCTTACTGAGCTTATTTCTGAAGGAATTCTGAGCAAAAAATGTCATATACACATGTATTCCAATCTCAATATTTTCAGAGTTACAATAATTTGAAGTTGCTTGTAAAATACCACTATTCTTGAGTTTTAAGGGTAAACGAATGTAAAGTAATATTTCTTTAATTAGCTAATATTCTGAAGCTAAAAATGTATTGTGAATTCCATAGTTGCTTCGTACAATGTTTTTTTTCCCGATTTTTAACTATAAAATTACATTTTCTTACGCATTTATCACAACAATTGTTACAAATCACGCCACATTTGTAAATTCTTTAAGACTTTACGTTAGGATGCATAATTGAACTGTAAAGAATCAAGTTCCTAAAGTTATATGGTTTGTAACAATTTTTGTGAAAAGTGCGTAAGAATGATGTCATTTTTAGTTAAAATTTCAAAACAAAACACACACTTTTAGCTTCAGAATACTATGATGAAGGATCGGTGGAGCGGAGGAAAATTCTCTCCGGCACCGGGATTCGAATCCGGATTTTCAGCTCTACGTGCTGACGTTCTATCCACTAAGCCACACCGGATTCCAATTCCAGTAAAGGCCTATTTTTAGCTTATTACACACTATCTAGGAGCTTAAATGGTATATAAAAAATATAAGTTTTTCATTTTGAACTAAGTCTAAAAACAATCCCAAATTTTTCCTCTGTGAAATTTACATTCTGTATATATGTCAGGTATAGTCTTACTCTACGCATACGCAAAATCCTGAAATGCGGAAAAGTGTGGAACTTATATTTTAAAATTATTCTTTTGGAATTCCGTCCTTCAGTAAGACTGCAGCTATTCGACGTCTGTCGAAATGCTTTGAAATCAGAGCCTATTATGAGAATGGTGTAATTTGTACTCAGTTTTTACGAGTTGGAGAACTGAAATGAAGGAATTTCTGTAGGCATGAAGAGTTTAATGTTAAAAATGATTTTAAAATTTAAATGAAAGTGGTTGCAAAGTTGAATAGATTGAGTATCGTATAGTCAGTGAACACAAATTTGTGCAATTGACACAGTCAAAAAATGCACATAAAATAAACAACAGAGACATAATAGGACATTATGCAACGAGCCTATAATGACAGTAATCAAGAAGCGAGTATGGATGTTTATGAAACGAGCGCAAGCGAGTTTCATAATTTTCATACGAGCTTCTTAATTACCATTATAGGCGAGTTTCATACGACTTTTTATGCTCGACCATATTTCTAACTTGAAATTACAGTATTCAGATGTATACATTTTATTTGTATCTGACAAGATCGGAAGTGACCTTGTTTAGGTCGTGAATTGTGAGATGTGCGCAGACGCGAAAGTATTGATTTTTTCCGAGGAACAATAATGTCATTGACCTTGTGTAATCCGTTAAACTTGGTATAACTTTGATTATTGAATTAATAATAATAATAATATTAATAATAATAATAATAATAATGTTTTATTTTCGCTGGCAGAGTTAAGGCCATAAGGCCTTCTCTTCCACTCAACCAGCCTTAATCAATACAATACATAATTCGACATTGAAAAACGAGATGACAAATTGAATTTATTTGAATATTATTTACAATTAACGCTAATTATTATAGTAACAGAACATAACTTTCTGCGACAGTATTGGATTTCCAGCCTCCATGACTTTTCGCTAATTCTCTTTCGATTGCATATCCGAGAATAATCGATACTTACGGTTTTATAACTGTACAAAGCTGACTCGTTATTGGCTGAACACCTGTAAGCTGAGTTGTCATTGGCTGAAAACATCTGAACTTTAATGAGTAGGTGTACTTTAATGACATGCATTAAAGGACTGCTACCAGGTGTATAATTACTACATTTCGGCATGGTCGAGCATAAAACATAATAAAATTGTATCAGAAATACTCAACAACATTAACTTTAAATACTCATTAATATCATAAAAGGGTTTGTTGATCAATCAACCAGATACAAATCTGTTAAAAGAGTTCCTTTCCAGATTGAAAACATTCGGACATTTATTTGCAATTTTCAAAGACGTAATAAAATAATTATTCATGGAAACAGTGGGTCAGAATTCAAATCTAGTTGGACAAAATTAATAATTTCTCTCCATTCTAATGGATTTTATGGAACTTTGTACAGATCTTATAGGTACTATAGGCTCTATTTTTTATGTACAAACTCTGATTACATTTGGATAAAGGAAATACCGGTTGATAGCAGGTGCGTTTTGACAAAATTAATATCTTCTGTCCTATCTAATTGATTTTTATGAAACTCTGTACAGACCTTAAAGGTAGCATATATTTTTTTGTGTACAGACTCTGACTACGTTTGCATAAGAGGAACTTACCCCTTTATAGGGAGTACATTTTGACAAAATTAATAACTTCTCTCCTTGCAGATTTTTATGAAACATCCTACAGTAGTTATAAGTAACATATATTTTTGTGTACAGACTCTGATTATCATATTTGCATAAGAGAAACTACACCTTTATAACAGGTACAGTTAGACAAGATTAATAACTTCTGTCTTATCTCACAGATTTTAATGAAACTTTGTACACAATTTACAGGTGCTTAGGTAAAAGGGCTTAACCCTAATTTTATATGACTTTCTTATCTAATTAGTGTAAATTAGTTAAAATTTATATACAAAACGTGAAGATATGCTTTTTTACAATTACGTTTACATTCCTTCTTGTATATTGTGGAATAAGCCTTTTTACCTAAACACCATCGATGTATTATTTGTGTAAGAAACTCTGATTATATTTGCATAAAGAAACTACCCTTCATAGATTTATACAGACAAAATTAATGACTTGTCTCCTACATAATCGATGTTTATGAAAGTTTGTATAGAAGTTACAGGTAGTATACAAATGTAATCAGAGTTTGTACACAAAAAAGTATGCTACCTGTAACTCCCGTACAAAGTTTCATAAAAATCTGTTATGTAGGAGAGAAGTAACTATTTTTATCTAAAACCACCTTTATAAAAGGGTAGTTTTTCTTACACATACATCATCAGAGCTTATATACAAAACAATATATGCTGCCTGTAACTCCTGTAAACAGTTCCATAAACATCTGTTTCATAGAAGGAAATTATTTTTTTTTTTCGGCTAGATTTGCGTTCTAACCCGATGTGAGCCTTACACTATAGAGCTCACTGCTCGACACTGGCCGCAGATCACGAAGAGCTTCCGCGATTTGCGTCTGGTAGAAGAGGAAGCCACTTATCTGAGGAATTATCTGTTATTATTATTATTATTATTATTATTATTATTATTATTATATTGGGTTATTTTACGACGCTGTATCAACATCTAGGTTATTTAGCGTCTGAATGAAATGAAGGTGATAATGCCGGTGAAATGACTCCGGGGTCCAGTAACCCAGCATTTTCTCGTATTGGGTTGAGGGAAAACCCCGGAAAAAACCTCAACAAGGTAACTTGCCCCGACTGGGATTCGAACTCGGGCCACGCGCTGACCGTTACTCCACGGTTGTGGACGGAATTCATTGGAGAAGAGGGCGTGATTGTAAGTTGTATTCTTGTTTTGTGCTGTTTCCACAAAATGCCATGTCGAACCCCACAAAGTTGAGTTTGTTTTATGTGGCATAGTCTATGCGCCACGCATTTTAAAACATTTTTGTTGCTGTTTTTCATCACTTATTTGTTGTTATTTTTAGAATACACTTACGTATGACATTTTCTAGATTTATTTTAACATTATGTAATCAGAAATACGCAATATCCTAATTCGTCTGTGAGCCTCTCCATCCGTTTGTTTCTATTAAACACTCCCGCTTTTCAACTGTCAAACTGAATCTTCTTGGCTTGTAACAATTTAGCAAATTAACGATGAGATATATGCCTAATAGTGTTCATTAAATTCGACCAAAATTTTTATATTTGTCAAATTAAGTATGTTCTACAAACAAATCAACTAATCAGTTGAAAAAATAAACAATTCGTTACTAGAATTATCCGCCCATTGCTGTTCACCATAAATCTATTCCTTACCTCGTAAGGAGGTATATAGTCTACGTTCTTCGGAAGACGAAAAAATTTTAATGGATTTTCCTCAATAATATGGTGAAAAAATGTTTAAATATCTCTAAGCTTTTCGAGTTATGACCTAAAACATGAGACTGGGTCAAATTACTTAATCATTTAAATATGAACAAAACTTTTCACCTTCGAGAAGTTTGTAGGTAATTTTCCATAATATAATTTTTCCAAATCCGTTTTCCTCATAACTCCCGTATTTTTTTTTTTTTTTTCAGATAAATTCATGAAATTTTCTATGCAAGCATGTAATTCTGCCTTAAGCACTGTTTTATCATTTCAAGTTTTGTAATAATACTAATTCTTTTTGTTGTTATTGCTTTTGTTGACGACTAATATTGAATTCTTAGCCATAAAGTTATTAACTTTCTTTCTCTCCAATATTTCTCACACACAGTGGATTTAGTTAGAGGAAAGAACTGGACATGACACGATTCTTTACGTAAAAAAAAAATTAAATTTTACAGTTCACGGCAAAAAAAAAACCATTTCTTATTAATACATTCAGCTGATAATGGCAGAATCTATTAACACATTCATCAGGAATAAAATGGAGAACAAATCATTTTAAAATATACTCAAAATTATACAAGATATCAGCGAAATCAATTTTCCCTGCACAAATTGAACCCCAATTTCAAAATATAATTTGCCTGTATTAGCGGAAGACTATGGGTGCTATTCATAGACATTTTGCTAGCCGCGCTACGCTAAACTAGCCACGACTATCGACTGGTTACTTGTACAGGATTCATATCATATCATATCATGGTTTATGAATACGAAAAATGTTGGTACGCTGATCATCCACCGGAAGCCCACGCTAAGAATGTCTATGAATACGGCCCAGTATGTTTACGAAGCATTTTTCGAGTTGAGGTAGAAATGCTACTTATATAAGTTGGAATGTCCAAATCCAAATCATAGAATATTTTGTTGGTAAACATATACTAATTTGACGCTATTGTTGGGAATAAATTATTATTATTATTATTATTATTATTATTATTATTATTATTATTATTATTATATTTAAAAATAGTAAAACTTGTGTATGTAATCGCTTTTTATAACTAAACAAAAATTGTCAGTTGTATGATATTCTCGTAAATTTTGGCACACGAGACAACACTGCTTTCGTACCTTGAACAAACCATTTAAATTCGTGTGATTCTGTATTTAAAAGAAAAATAGTTTCAGATGTGAACAATTTTCTATTTGTGTGCAGCATGTGAAAGATATGAGATAGGCCTATATGAGAAATTTTTACAATTTATGCCTCTAGAGAATGTAAAAGGCGAAAGTTTAGTACAAACAATTGCCGGGCTAAAAGAGTTTAATATCAACACAGGATAACTAAGAGCTCAAGGATACGATAGGGCCACTGCTATGGGTGGCCAAACTTTTCGCCTCGTGCCCGCTATGGCATGTTCTCGAGCTACCAACAGGAGCGTTGCAAGTACTTTCAGTGAGAATATGCAGGGTATCCAACATTCAGAGATTGCTAAATTATAAAATCACTAAGACATCACTAAGTTCACTACTGTGCAGTAATGATCACAACGTCTGGCTATGAAACAAGCGGACCCGGGTTCAAATCCTGGTTGAGACAAATTGCCTGGTTGGGGTTTTTTCCGGGGTTTTCCCTCAACCAATTGAAGCAGAATTGCGGGGTAATTTTCATCATCCATAAAATAGCCTAGGTTAAGTTCACTGTGCGGCATGCTGTACTTGTACAAGAGCGCGGCCGTTCGACTACTCAATCATTCACAAGAATAGGAGTGGTAAGCACAATAAGCCTCAGGCTGCAGTGTAAGCCTTCGTGTCCCTCCTCCGTACAAAGAAAAAAAAAAGACATCACTAAAATTGCCTGCAGGAGTGAAAATACGAGAACTTAGCTTGAGAATGAGAAATTCTTTCCATTTCACTGGAAATACACAACAGAAATCTGGAGCTTGAGCCCCCTTAGCTCCCTACATCGTGGGTGTGCCACTGGACCTACACTTTTATTCTATAACACTTACATTAAATTACTATTAACGCACGTTTCTTTTTCAGTATTTTAAGATATATGTTAATTCTGAAATATTTATTAACTCTAATACAATGTATTTCACGTTTCCAGATACAAAATGTTAACGCTTCTGTTATTTGTCGCTGTAATTCTTCTCATTTTATGGAAAATGACGAGCAAACCGAAGAAATTTCCACCAGGTGAGTGAAAATTTGATACAGCAGCATTTTTATAGAACAACCTGTATAAAATTGTGGCGATGTAAAAATACATCGTGTGTCCATGGAAGTTATTTCTGTCTCTTGGTGTACTCGTTGTCTGTTTGTACGTTTCTCCTTCTATTTACATAGCCTTTTTTCTAAACTATGAAAATGTTTCTTATTTTATACAGAGTGAGTCACGAGGAGTTACCGCCACTTACGAAGTATATTTCCGAAGATAATTTAAGCCAAAACGACATATAAGCATGGTTCCTATTCTCAATATTTTCAGAGTTACACTAACTATAAATTGTTTGTAAAATATATTTTTCTTTAGTTTTAAGGGTAAAAGATTATTCTGAATAGAGAATGAACTATTCAGAAGTGTCATTTCTTTAATTGGCTAGTATTCTGAAGCTAAAAATGTGTTGCTAATTCCATAGTTGCTTCGTACAGATAAATAAATTACATTTTTCTTACGCGCTTCTCACAATTAATGCTACTAATCACGCCACTCTTATAAACTCTTTAATACTGTACATTAGAATGCAAAATTGAGCTTCAAAGAAACAAGTTGATAGAGCTACAAATGATCAAAATCTAAAAAAATCAATATTATTGTCTGTATATCTGATCAGTTGTAAGCCATTTTTTTAATTCATGGTGTTAATACCTTCACTTACCCTAAATTTAGAGTAATTTGTGATAGATAAAGAGTGTGTTAGGGAATATGTTTTCTTTGTACACCAGTTTTCCCTCCCATAAGTATTTATCACTTCTCCAATCGACGATAAACACAACGATTATTCATCCAAAAGACCCAGAGATAGTTCATACATATAGAACTTTCTTCTTTAACTCAGTAATACGATCCCGTTAAAAATTAATTCGTCAATAAGTATTTATCATTTCTCCAATCGACGATAAACACAACGATTATTCATCCAAAAGACCCAGAGATAGTTCATACATATAGAACTTTCTTCTTTAACTCAGTAATACGGTCCCGTTAAAAATTAATTCGTCAATAAGTATTTATCACTTCTCCAATCGACGATAAACACAACGATTATTCATCCAAAAGACCCAGAGATAGTTCATACATATAGAACTTTCTTCTTTAACTCAGTAATACGGTCCCGTTAAAAATTAATTCGTCAATAGAATTACCAAGACATGTCCACAAATTCACAAGGTGAAACTTATGAGAGTTTAGTCCCCTTTTAAGATGCATTATATGTTTCATTTATTACGTTTTGACACGCCAATGTTCACTTCGTAGGACAGGGACCCTTCTTCCTCTCATCACGTCCTCAAATAAATTCAATAAAATGGAATCGTTTAATAGCTAACTTAAAATGCATAATCTGAAATTGTGCGCATTTTACATTGTTCTGCTTACTTGTTATATTATTATGCATGTGATCCTTTGCTGCACAGGTCCGCCGAAATGGCCTCTGGTTGGAAATGCATTTCAGCTAAAATCGCCAAACCTTTTGCTCCACGAAGTGCTGGGCGCCTTCGCCGAGAAGTACGGAGAAGTTACAGGACTCTATACAGCCAGTCAGCCCCTGATTCTGGTGTCAGGGCCAGACGCAATTCGTGAGGCCCTTAACAAGCCGGAGCTCCAGGGGCGTCCAACCAGTGCTACCCAAAAATTCGAGAAGAGGAATCTGGGTAAGATACTGAATGCGTACATTGCTCTGTACCGTCCTACTGGTACACATAATGTTCGAAAACCTCAGTACGAGACAGAACTTATAATTTTACAAATTGTGTGTTACAAATTTACAAATGTTATGAAAAATTCTTACCCTACTCTTAATGTGGGTAAATAGCTGAATTGGAAGTTACGTCAGTTTAGACGTAAAATTGGCTGATGTATGTTTTATATAAAAAAAGACGTGTATTCATCTTCTGGTGATGAAGAAATTGAGATTTGTCAACTTAATCGTCGTACATGAACATTTCGATAAAGAATTAATGTTCAATTTGAAAGTTTAGTGAAGTTCAATCGAGAATGAGCCATGAGAAACTTGCACTGCTACTAAATAATATAGGCATTTCATTTATTACTCATCCTGTGGATCAGTTATTATACAGATTGAGGATATCTCAAAGTCTAAAGATATATGAGAAGATTAGAGTCATAACTCACATGTTCCAAAAATGAAAATTTTCACAAATGAGGGAAAACATATTTGTAATACTTGGAGCTCATTTACTTCACAATGAAGGTTAATAAATGAAAGAGCAATGTTTAAAAACTGCTATTCAGATTTTTAACCGTATTTATTTATACAGGAGTAAAAGTTATTTAGCTTTAAATTAAGTATCCTACGAGTTTTGACAACGACCTTCGGATCATGAGTGTTCTGAGAATGCTCGGTTTGGAACATGTGAGTTTAGATAAACAATGATCAGTTGGGATCATGTGAGATTTGACAGTAACAAATTGAAATATTACAGAATAACATTACCTCAAACATATTTTTAAATTCAATGTAAAAGAATAGGAGTCCAATTAATACATTTTTCAGCTGAGTACATTTTACAAAATAATATAGTACAATATAAATTGAGGGGTTCAGTCAGAGAGAAGGATAAGTCACAAATCTTGGAATAGGGAAATTAAGTATCCTCAGAACAGTCTGAGATTTTATGGTGGAAATTTAAATTCCAATGGTCTAAGCCAGGGCTGGGCACATTACGTGATTCTAAGAAATGAGCGCTGTGTGCTTTAAAGAGCGCATCTTGCGAGTGCTCTGACGTATGCGTACTGTACATCTGTGCAGTGGTGACTCTGCAGTATAAGGGCGAACTTTGAAGACGGAGCTTCCGCTCATACACTGAAGCGTCCCGCTACTCCCAATGCTTTTAATGTATCATGGGAGGAGGAGTTCTTTTTGGTAGAGAGCAGTGGATTAGCAAAGTGTTTAATTTGGCATAAAACACTCCAACTGATTAAGAAGTTCAATATCCAACGACATTATTCTTTACAACATGCTACTGAATATGACACATATGTTGGTAATGAACGCCATAAATTGATACAACTTAAAGAAAATGTTTCTCAGGTACATTATATTAAAGTATCTATTTGATATTTACATTGCATTATAAGTTATTATACATTTAGTAATATATAATTTTAAATTATACAAATATTATGATATATCATAGTATAGTATATTACAGTTCATGATATAATTGTATAATAAGATATATGGCATATCATGAATTGTAATATACTATACTATGATATATCATAATATTTGTATAATTGTATAATATGATATATGGCATATCATGAACTGTAATATACTATACTATGATATATCATAATATTTGTATAATTTAAAATTATATATTACTAAATGTACTTTAATAACTTATAATGCAATATAAATATCGAATAGATACTCTAATATAATGTACCTGAGAAATATTTTCTTTAAGTTGTATTAATTTATGGTCATATCATATATCATATCATATCATATCATATCATATCATATCATATCATATCATATCATATCATATCATGTATCATATCGTATCGTATCGTATCCTATCATGTCATGTCATATCATATCATATCATATCATATCATATCATATCATATCATATCATATCATATCATAGCATATCATATATTATATTATAGTATATTATATTATATTATATTATATTATATTATATTATATGTACTAACAGGATGACAATAATGCACTTAGCGAATCGGCTATGAGAATTAGCTACAAAATTTGCCACGAAATTGCAAAGGAATTGAAAACATTTAACGAAGATGTATTCATCAAGCAATGTTTAATTATATTGGCAGATGAACTCTGCCCACAACAAGTAGGGGAAGTGGAAGCCATATGCCTGTCTCGTAGAACCGTGGTGAGGAGATTGCAGTATGTGCGTATGGGTTATGTAAATAAGCCTAATGATTTGTGTGTGTGCATAGAGCGAAGTTTATTTCATTAAATTAATAAGAGTTTTATAAAGTCTGTACTGTAGAATGGATTGATGTAATATCCTTATAAACTATTATGTACTGACAGACTGAATGACTAGAACAACCGTGGCTCTTGTTATATTAATGCAGTGAAGGTAGCTGTAATGCGAATCCGCCACTGCGTGAGCGTTCTGCTCTGGCTTGGAATTGAAGTGCCTTGCGGAGCGAGAGCAGGTCTGGCCGACGAAATGGAGCCGCTCTCATGCCCGGCCCTGGTCTAAGCTATTGTCAGAGTTATTGCAATTATGACACAACATTCTAGAGACAAGAAAACTACATTCTCTTAGTAAAGCGGGTTCTCCTCTTATTTGAGTCGACTCCTCAATTTACAACGTATAAAAGAAATACTGATTGTAAATTTTATTGAAACTCAAATTTTCGTTACTAGGCCTATGTTTCTTTATGTTCAGTATTGTCCAGTTGATTATTATTCACGGCACCATCAATGACATACATATAGAACTTGAATATATTACAATTGTGATAAAACATTAGGCACTGCTTAATTTACCAATACATCAATAGGAGCCAAGCAGAATCAGAAAAGAACATTAACCTTGCTAATTTGGCCTGGTTTCTTTTCACTATTTCTAGAGTTGCTAGACATTTCCGTGGTAGTCCTCTTTCTCCAACCGGTAAAACGTTCTCTTCCATAATATTACGTTTACAAAATGCTCAATTACAGCCGCTAAATTCACTGATATTTATAAAAATAACAAGACACATGCAAGATACACATTCACAACCCTATTATACACAACAAGAAGTGAAGAAGCGGGAGGGAATTACTGATTGGTGATTCGTCGAGAAGCGCTATACAACAGAACTCACAAGATCCTGTGGATCATGAGACTTTTGACAGAAACCGGGAAGTTTGTCGCCTGTTTACACAAGCATCACGCAAGAAATGTGAAAAATTAACCCGAATCGTGTTCTACGCAGATAACCGCATGGGAATATAACAGTATCTCAATTTTTCATTTCTTGGAGCATGTGAGTTATGATTCTAACCGACTCATATATATATATATATATATATATAACATCAACTTATGTCACATATCAGTAGACTAGTAGATATCAAGACGATGTTTAAGAGACATACAATAGGTCCATAATTATTCTTCTTACTAGTCACAGTGGCGAAGCTTTTAAACGTTTTTTGAGACTTAGCCTACTCAAAAAATTTGAGTTATTATATCTAATAACAGTAATAACTCTTGGTTTCACTCCAATCCTTCCATATATTAAATTCACTGTTGACAGTATTCCACTGCGAGAGGCTTGTGGCAAAAGCCTCGTAGACACGTGCGACGGCCTCGCTCACAGGCAGCGGCACTCGCAAGCTTGAGGGAAGGTCGGTGAGGAGGGAGTGTCGATTCGCTACAACTCAGTAGCAGGACGCGGGGCTATTCTCAACATCGCGATATAATACGCTACGCTATGTTCGTCTTCTGTGAATGCGATCCATTGTTGAAATCAAAAGTGAATGCGTATGTATGTTACATACTAATTCTGTGTAAAATGGCTCATAATGAGAGAACATTGAGGTCATTATTTGCAGAATTAAAAGAGAAAACGTTTTATTTGCGTAGAAAATTATTTGCAGTAAGGATCCGAAGTTTCATTTTCATTTATCTCAAAATTCATTTCTTTGACTTATCTCCCTTTACCCCTAAACACCATCGAATTTATTTTTAAAATTGGCGATGAGAAATTTGTGTGGGTGTATTTCTTAAATTTAGGCATGCATTTTGTAAGTTGTACAGTTGTCAAAAGAAAAAGTGGTCGCTCTCCTGAAACAAAGTTCCCTTCGGGTATCATCGCTACAATTCGGAGACAGGCGATGTTACATGTTGTTAGACCACGTTGCCTGATATCTACAGTTATAATTGAAGTATTCTGTGTGTTATTCGGTAGCGTAATTGTAGAGTTCAGGCCTCTTATTCGTGAGGCCCTGCGTTCGACTACAACCTCGTGCTTTTTATGTTCTTTTTTGTTCTGTTTTTTAGAGAGACAAACTATACATAATGACTCCTTTCTCTTTTACGATTATTTTAGTAATTAACATCAGGTTCATTAATATGACTTTATCTTTATGATATTGTGGCTGCAAATGGAAAGAAAAAAGATTTTATTCTCAATAAAAATATCTTTCGTGGCATAAACAAAACAAATTTACTGGCGTCGGCCTTAAAACATTCAAACAATTAAGCGTTCAAAAAACAAAACAAAAAGCTACAATTCAATATTTAGTCTATCTTCCTCTTATCTCGATCATCTTGCAGTCGAGTGGGCATGGAATCGATTAGTCTTTGCAAATGGCGACTGTTCTTAGACACGATATTCCAGGCATTCTGAACATACATACATAAGTGTTCTGCCCATGGGCAAGTCTTTCATTGCAAACCCAGCAATCTCCAATCTTTCCTATTTTCTGCCTTCCTCTTAGTCTCCGCATATGATCCACATATCCTAATGTCGTCTATTATTCTTTTCAACCAGAGACCCAACCAATTCCTTTTTGTCTTTCTAATCAGTTTCAGCATCATTCTTTCTTCACTCACTTTTTCAAACAATTTTATTTCTTATTCTGTCTGTCCACTTCACACGCACCGTTCTTCTCCACATCCACATTTCAAATGCTTCAATTCGTTTCTTTTCATTTTGTCGTAATGTCCATGTTCCTTCCCCATACAATGCCAAACTCCACACAAAGCACTTCACTAGTCTCTTCCTTAGTTCTTTTTCCAGAGGTCCGCAGAAGATCCTTCTTCTTCTATTAAAAGCTTCCTTTGTTCATGTTTGCAGTTTTTCTTGGGAAGGATAGGCCTAAATACGGTAACATCCCGTTGCTTTCCGCACACCAATATCTCTTTCGCATCTTATTAAATTCCAGGGGGCCCAAGCATGGAGATAAGGAGAGTGGATTTGACTAATTGGGCCCTCCGGACTTCATCGAAAGTCACGGCAATGGTTAAATATTAATTCTATCAGGATGTTTGACCCGATCAGAGACCGGGAAATCTCAATTAGCCTTTGCCCCCCGCATCCTGGACTAGCTTCTACGAATCATCAGAAAATCTTAGAGTGTGATTGGGCTAATTTTTCCGAAAATGTTTCCACACTTTTGCCCTCGTAGCTCAGCGGACGAACGTCGAAATTTAGATGTCAACGTCTCAGGCTCAATTCCTCGTTACTCCTTTTAATTTTATTGTAGTTCAAGATAGCATAATATAGGTAATAATACAAAAAGAAAAACTAATACCAGTATTATGTAACTGAATTTTTTTCAAACCTAATATTAAATTTATGTTATTTATATCGCTAAAGAACGATTACAATATAAATAACTTGAATATTATTTATACAGTATCACTAAAGAACGATAACACAATATAAATGATAGATATCGGTTTGCTTAATTAATATAAGATATTATATAATACGTATTTAATTATCTAAATAAAATAACCTATTTTACAAAGAAAGATGTTTATTTGTGTTATAATAATTACTTACATAAAATACAGATTATTTATATTGCGAAAGAACAATAACAATACAAATAACTTGAATATTATTTTATAATGCTAATGAAGGAAAACAGAATATAAATGATAACTTGAATATTATTTATATCGCTAAAGAACGATAAGAAAATATAAAAAGCGTGAATATTATTCATATCGGAATTTCACAGATTTATTACAGATGTATTTAAGAAATTGTAGAAGAATAGTAATTAGTAACAATGTCCTATTTATTCTTCTTGGAGCCAAATTTGTAACTTTTAAAAGTGTGGTTACTATGTTGAAGTGTATGTGTTGTAACGGATGCTTGATTTTTATGTATGTGAGTCAGTTATGGGATGCTTGATGTTGTCGCAATGTCGTAATTCTAGTTTGATTGTGTTTGTGTGACTATTGTGTATTAATTTATGATGTATGGTACGGAAAGCTGCATATTTGTGTTACAGAAGTGTTACGTATGTGTGTTGTTAATGTTTTTGTATGTTTCAAATTGATACCTGATGTTTGTTTTGCAATCGCAATGCCTAATTTACGGATTGTTTATGTTTTGTTTACATCGCGTAAGCTAATTTAATTTTCTTTTCCATTTCTCTTTATGCTTATCTTTTTTGTGTATGAAACTATAGCCCTAACATACATATGTAAAATAGGGCTAACCCCCATTGGAGATACAATAATAATAATAATATAATTATTATTCATGTCGTTATAAAACGATAACAGAATACAAATGATGACTTGAATTTTATTCATATCTCTAAAGAACGATAACAAAATATAAATAACGTGATATCCATAAAGAACGATAACTGAATATAAATGATAATTTGAATAGCATTTACATCGCTAAAGAACGATTAAAAAATAAAATGAAAACTTGAAGAAGGCCCAAACCCACAACCTTTGAATCATTAAACAAGCACTCTACCGCTGGTCTACGAGGCGCAGATGTGGAACACTTTCATAGTTACGGAACTGCTTGTACAAGCACATGCATCGTGTAACATCGCCGCGACCCGAAGTGGACTTTGAAAATATTCGCTGTTCACGAGTGCGGCCACTTTTTTTTTTTTTTTTTTTGACAGCTGTACGTACATTCTTTTGTCAATTATTTTGAGCACACAACGTATAAAAGAATGTATATTTCCACTTGAGGAAATTTTATAAGCACACATTTTAAGCACAGATATTTTTCAGTTTTCATATTATGGAATTTAGAGCACATATTTATCTCAGCCCTACAAATAACTATATTTGCACAGACGCGGCCGTCTTGATACATGACGACTACTGTAATAACCATTATTAAAGTTGACTATCTTGTTTTGCCATAGGTATTGCCTTCATCGAGGACGACGTCTGGAAGGATCACCGACGATTCTCTTTGCGACATCTACGAGAATTGGGCATGGGAAAACGAGAGATGGAAGCGATCATTCATGATGAGATCCGTGACTTGATGGACGAAGTAAAACGTTATGCAGGACCCGAATACAGCAAACCGGTGCCGGTGCGCGAGCTGGTAGCGGCAACGGGCGCCAACGTCATCTACCACATGCTGTCAGGCGAACGCTTTAGCCTGCGCGACCCCAAGCTACGCCACCTCATGGAGATCATCCGCAAACTGATAGCTCTTACAGACGCCTCCGGGGGCTTCGCATCCTCAATGCTCATCCTCCTAAGAGTCCTTCCTTCACTTACTAAGTATCCGGAGCTTAAGAAATTTAGAAACGAACTCTTCAGTTTCCTTACGGTAAGTTCTACACTCTAAAAGGTAACTACGTGTGTAAACTGTATTTGCGCAAAGTTTGATTTGAGGAAATTCAAACCAAGTCTGAAAACGAATAAAATTGAAAACCGAAACATGCAGAGGATTACATGTTAACATAAAGTAATAGTTAAACAGAAATAACATTCAATAGGAAATAAATTAATGTTTCCGTGATAACACCTAATAAATAAAATCTCTCGGGTATGAAGAATGTGGAAACAAAAGTATATTCTATGAAGTTTACAAACTATTATAAACAACAGTGTAAGGTTAAATAATCATTCACAATCAACTGAGTAACTTTCAGTAATAATGCAATTTAAAGACGCGACTCACTGTTACAAGTTATAATAATAGCGATAAGTGAAAAGCTGTAACAACATTCCTTCTCAATAATACTTAGAATTTCATGTCAAGTTATTGCAAGGTTTCCTTATTATTTGCAATCACGTAAAATGATAATATCGCATTCCTAGAATACTGTAATTCTGTTGTAATTCCCAAAAAATTGAATTTTGAGTAGCAGGCAGTTTTGTAATCTTTATTTTTAATCCTCTATCAAACAACAGAACTGTCGCATCTCTGTCTAAGTTCAAGTGTAAAGTCTGCAGGACTCATACTCATACTGAATTTTCATACGACTTTGGAACTTTATTTTGCACTTACTGAAAACTAACGTTTCGCAGTTACGATAGTATTATTTTAAAAGTACGATATGACAGTTCAATGGCTAAGCTTTCTAAAATTTATAATTAAATAGCCAAAGTAAACTGTAAGCCAAAAGCTGCCATTAGATGAGGATCGAACCCACGCTACTCCAGCGTTCCAAATATATCTTATACTTCCTGACAATGTGTCTCTTAATGCGGCTATTTAGTAAGTCTATGATATTAACGATCCTCCCGACCGTTGACAAACTAGAAACTACCTCTCATGCGCCAGAGCGATAAGAGTGGAAACATTGAAAAGTGAAATTTCCCATTCTGTCAAATTACAGTCAAAATAACAAGCACACAAGCATACCGTTACAAGATCCTGCCTATACTTTTACAGATCACTTTTATGTTACAAGAAGGGATTCGACATAATGAGGAAGCATCCCTTGTGGGATAAAAGGTAGTGAGATATCTCTCCGTCCAGCTGCGACTTCTAGCTAGTCTTAATATAAAAAGAAACCGAGAATGTTCTGTGAGAAGAAAATTTATTGTACACTGAAAGTGTAAAGAGTTAGTAGCAGGGTTGATGGATTTTTCAGGACACAAAAATCCAGAGCGCAAATCCTCCGGAAGGGATTTTAATCCGTGTGTCCCGTGTGGAAGTTTTCCGGCACGTTAAAGACCTCCAAGCCTAAATTAGAGTCTCTGGACTAAATTTCTCCTCTCTCGCGTTCTAGTACTACTTTATTTGCATACTAGGTGGCGTTTGAGACGATGACTTACCATGTATCCCTCTGCTCCTGTCGGTAAATAAGTGTAACTAAATTCTTTGTAGGTGTTGAAACCTCCGTCAGGGGTTACCTATATTCCGACATCGGAACGATAAGTTAAACACATAGCTGACATTTCAGACCAAAATCGAAATGATTTTATGTAGGATTTGATATTGAAACTAAGTCTGAAATTACAGTGCGCATTTAAACAGTGACTGATAGATTTCTGAAAATAATATTTATAAATGCACAAGTCAATAATTTATTCTGCCGCTGCCGCTATATTTACGCCAATTACTTCACTTTTTTCTAGTTTAAAATTTATGTGTCTAATAAATATAGTAAAAAACGTGTAACCTGTAAATTAAATTCTTGTCTTCTATCTTTTGCAGTCCAGCTTTCGGATGCATAAAGTAAAACTCAATAATTAAATATACAGTATAATATATTTAAACTACCCTAATTTATTTGTATGTTTTTTAGGTATACTTTTATTATTCCGCACATGAGGTTGTAAAATGGATAGCCTATAGAATAGTAAATCAAAAGTGCTCGGTCTTTTTGCAGCTGAAATATTTCGTTCGCCGAAAATCGAGCTTCGATATTAAAACATTCTATATTAACTACATTACTGATTTGAGGAACACTGAATGACGAGTATTTCATTGATTTACAGGAGAAAATCGAGGAGCATAAGAAGAAGCTGGACGAAGATAATCCTTCAGATTTTATCGATATGTTCCTAGTGGAAATGAACAAAAATGACTCACATCCTTCCTTTCACAGTAAGTAATCATACTATATACAGAGTGTTGGTAAAGATATTGTCCACTTATAACGGATGTTGGAAATGACGTCCGCGAGAGGCTATACAAGCCTGAACCCGCTTAATTTTATTATAAAACACTTTCTGCAGATCTGCTTGTGATATGCTTCTTATGTACGCACTTTTTGCGGTTTTTAACTCCACTCTCAGTAAATATAAAAACTGTGGGGGAGAATGCGAACTCATTGAACTTAAATGTCATCGTCGCCTATGTGAAATACTGACGACAAATGCTATTGATATGGTGCAATTCTACAAAGACTTTGATAGACATAATTTCAACTGTTACGTAAGAACGTAGCTAAACATATTTCTATGTTTGGTAGCACTTATGTATGCAAGCAGGGGTTTTCCGTTTTGAAACAGCTGAAAAACAAGAATAGAGAAAGGCTTTCTGCCATCAATCTGAAAAACAACCTTTGAATTTGTTTGGCAAAGAGCATCTCAGCCAACATAAAAAGATTAGTAAACAATAAAAAAAGTCAGTTTCAAGCAGTAAGTGCACAATTATTGGAAAGTGAATGAACATTGGTAGTTGTTTGTGAGAATTAAGAGAACAATATTTCAGTTTTATATTAAAAATAGGATTTAAGAAGTTAATTTATTTTATTTGTTATTGAAACTTTGAATACTGTTTAAATATGTATTTTGTGTTGTATTATTGTTATTATTATTATTATTATTATTATTATTATTATTATTATTATTATTATTTTATTATTATTATTATTATTATTATTATTATTATTATTATCATCATCATCATTACTACTACTACTACTACTACTACTACTACTACTACTACTACTACTTACAAATGGCTTTTAAGGAACCCGTAGGTTCATTGCCGCCCTCACATAAACCCGCCATCGGTCCCTATCCTGTGCTAGATTAATCCAGTCTCTGACGGCCTTATCTCTACCAGGTTAAATAAATACTAATACTAATACTTACTGGCTTTTAAGGAACCCGGAGGTTCATTGCCGCCCTCACATAAGTCCGCCATTGGTCCCTATCCTGAGCAAAATTAATTCATTCTCTATCATCATATCCCATCTCCCTCAAATCCATTTTAATATTATCTTCCCATGTACGTCTCGGCCTCCCTAAAGTTCTTTTTTCCCTCCGGCCTCCCAACTAACACTCTATATGCATTTTTGGATTCGCCCATACGTGCTACATGCCCTGCCCATCTCAAACGTCTGGATTTAATGTTCCTTTATTATGTCAGGTGAAGAATACAATGCGTGCAGTTCTGTGTTGTGTAACTTTCTCCATTCTCCTGTAACTTCATCCCTCTTAGCCCCACATTTATTCTCAAACACCCTTAACCTCTGTTCCTCTCTCAAAGTGAGAGTCCAAGTTTCACAACCATACAGAACAACCGGTAATATAACTGTTTTATAAATTCTAACTTTCAGATTTTTCGACAGCAGACTGGATGATAAAAGTTTCTCGACCGAATAATAACAGGCATTTCCCATATTTATTCTGTGTTTAATTTCCTCCCGAGTATCATTTATACAGGGACATCATTTTGTTTTTACTAATATTTTTAATATTAACCTGGCTATACCTTTCTATTAACGATTGAAACAGGAAACACCGTTTGCTAACCTTTCCACGACGGAGTTCGATGATACTGGAGTAAAATACAAATCACTTTACTAGGTATAGGAGGGAAGAAAAGTAGTTCATCTATTTATGTAAACTAGGAAATATCGCAATTTTGAGTTTGATAATTTTCATTAGGTTTTTGTTTAATCAAAACACAGTACTGTATTAACACTTAGTGTTTTTACACACGAATTGAGCTATCCATTCGGAAGTATTAATTATGCAGTGTATATTGAACTGTTACAGCACATTAGCGTACAATATAGAGAATGAAGTTAAATTGAAAAATAATCATAATATGGATATTTAAACAGATTTTAGAAAATGGTGGCCGTTCATTTCGATACAGGCTTCAGTTCTTTTGTGCATATTATCGCACTATAGACTATTGTAGCTAATTCCAATTACCAGTTCGTCCTTCGTACGAGTAACTCATGTTAAAATAATTCTGTACCTACTCTATAAAAGAGTACCTTACGTACTGTAAATTCAAACTTCACTTCTGCCCGATCCGAAAAGATAAAATCACTCAGAAATGCTATCTTACTTAAGGAGGCCCTTTTATTTAAGTTATTTTAAACACTTGTATAATATTACTTAGACGTCCAATTCCTAACAGAATTAATGTTTTTTAGAAAAGAGCTAAGACAGCCCAGCTACTAGACTTAACAGAGGGGCGAACAGAAGCAGGTGGGGGAAACCGGGATGCGACATAGGGAAACGGACGACAGTACCCGTACGAAAATATGATTAATTATTTAAAGCTCTTTCGTCACTGGAAAACGCGAACATATTTCTGAAACGTACTATACTCAGTAACTCAGTACTGCTTACGCGCCCTCGGCTCTGTGTCGTGAACAGTTGGAAGTTTACTAGTAGAAGGGGTGGGAGTGAAGTACATTCCAAAACTCAGGTACAAAAAAAATTGAAGTAAAAATAAAATGATGTCCCTGTATTTGTTACTGTTGCTCCCACATATTTGAACTTCTCCACCTCTTCAAAAGATAAATTTCCAATTTTTATATTTCCATTTCGTACAATATTCTGGTCACGAGGCCTAATAATAATAATAATAATAATAATAATAATAATAATAATAATAATAATATTATTATTATTATTATTATTATAACATTATTATATTATTATTGTCCACACCTGTGGAGTAACGGTCAGCGCGTCTGACTGCGAAACCAGGTGGCCCGGGTTCGAATCCCGGTCGGGGCAAGTTACCTGGTTGAGGTTTTTTCCGGGGTTTTCCCTCAACCCAATACGAGCAAATGCTGGGTAACTTTCGGTGCTGGACCCCGGACTCATTTCACCGGCATTATCACCTTCATATCATTCAGACGCTAAATAACCTAGATGTTGATACAGCGTCGTAAAATAACCCAATAAAAAAAATTTATATATTATTAACATGTCTGAAAATTTATTTGCTTAATACAGCAGTTCTGTTTGACTTCATTTTTTAAGCTTAGCTTTTTCTTTCTTATGTGTAAGTTCATACTTTCATTACGAGAAAGATTTAAAACATAAATCAAGCGAATGCCGCATGCAGCTGCATCTGAAGTTCAGGATACACTGATGAGCAGACCCAAGCGGAGAACGTAAACAACGGAGCTCACGCTCCGACTGCAGTCTCCAACCAGTTTTGGAGCTTACAACTCTTGACACTACTGCTGTAGTGGTACTTTAACGTTAAAAATATTATTATTATTATTATTATTATTATTATTATTATTATTATTATTATTATTAACATTATTATTAACAATTATCAAATATCTTGGAGCAACACTAACAAATATAAATGACACTCGGGAGGAAATTAAACGCAGAATAAATATGGGAAATGCGTGTTATTATTCGGTTGAGAAGCTCTTATCATCCAGTCTGCTGTCCAAAAATCTGAAAGTTAGAATTTATAAAACAGTTATATTACCGGTTCTTCTGTATGGTTGTGAAACTTGGACTCTCACTCTGAGAGAGGAACATAGGTTAAGGGTGTTTGAGAATAAAGTGCTTAGGAAAATATTTGGGGCTAAGCGGGATGAAGTTACAGGAGAATGGAGAAAGTTACACAACACAGAACTGCACGCATTGTATTCTTCACCTGACATAATTAGGAACATTAAATCCAGACGTTTGAGAAGGGCAGGGCATCTAGAACGTATGGGCGAATCCAGAAATGCATATAGAGTGTTAGTTGGGAGACCGGAGGGAAAAAGACCTTTAGGGAGGCCGAGACGTAGATGGGAGGATAATATTAAAATGGATTTGTGGGAGGTGGGGTATGATGATAGAGACTGGATTAATCTTGCACAGGATAGGGACCAATGGCGGGCTTATGTGAGGGCGTCAATGAACCTTCGGGTTCCTTAAAAGCCATTTGTAAGTAAGTAAGTAAGTATTATTAACAATTATACTGTGTTTTAACAATTATACTGTGTTTTAACAATTATACTGTGTTTCGTGCAGACAGAACCTACGAGGACACCAATAAAACAAGAGGTGGGGGGTGTCCTAACAGCGATTAACAACCAGTTACCTTTTACGTATCGGCGATATGATTTATAAATTATTAACGAATGTGTTTGGATTGAAATTAAAATAGCTGATGGTATTAATTTATTAATTGGAAATCATTACTTCCCACCTGATTTCGGTCATAATCACTTAAAATCTTACCTCAGTTTTCTTGAAAAAAAAAACCTTGATACTCATAATTTTAGAATAGTAATTATTGGCGATTTCAATTGTCCTGGTATGGATTGGTCAACTAGTTTTAATCTTAATGATACTCATTACTACTCTAAAATTAAGTCCAGTGATTTATATTCCTCGTCTTGCCTTCTGGGATTAAACCAAATTAATTTTACTGTTTCAAGTAAAAATCTACTTGAACTTGTCTTTACTAATATCATTAACAGTACAGTAAAACTAGCCAATCATTCTCTAGTTTTGGAGGACTTTTATCATCCATCTATCTCATTAATCTTGAAGTGTATTTGTCGCTACCTGATCACTGCCCATCTAGTACCTTCATGAATTATTCTCAAGGTGATTACTTGAAACTCTATTCCACTCTATACAATCATGATTGGAATTCCATATATCAGACTACTGATGTTAATGTTGCTACTAACTCGTTATCTCAAATTATGAACAATGCTATATCTCTTGCTGTTCCTGTCACCTTCGTAAAAAAAATCGCACTATCCTAAATGGTTTTCAAATAGCTTGCGTATACTTATTAAGAAAAAGAACAAAGCACATAGAAATTTTAAGAAATTCAAAACTGATCACCATTATCAATTTTTTTCCAATTACAGAAAACAAGTGAAAGCTATGATTAAATCTGATAAATTTAAATGGTTACAATCCATTGATGAAAATTTGAAGAATGAACCCAAGAAATTTTCGAAATATGTAGAATCTTTGCGAAAGTCCAATAATTATCCCACCGAATTATTAATAAATGGGGTTCACATTACTGATCAGAAAGAAATTGCTAATGCATTTGCTAATCAATTTAAAACGATTCAAAAACAGCCTAATTCTAATCTCTGTTTGTTGGATTATAATTCTACTGACTTCTTATCCTTACCTAAAATTACAGTTGATGACTATCCTAAATGGTTTTCAAATAGCTTGCGTATACTTAGTCATAAAAAAGCTTAAACATAATAAATCCAAGGGCACTGATGGCATTCCTAATTTTATTATTAAGGGATGTTCTAATATTTTAATACCCGTTTTAACTTTTATATTTAATTTAAGTTTATTAACCGGTACATACCCTATGCTTTGGAAAGAAGCATCCATTATTCCTATCTTTAAGAATGGTAAAAAAAATGTTGTTTCCAATTATAGACCTATTTAAAAAATAAACAATTTCTCAAAAATTTTTGAAAAAATAATCCACAAACATGTTTCATTTTATGTTAAGAATAAAATTAATTCAGCCCAACATGGTTTTACTAAAGGTAAATCAACAACTACAAACTTAGTATCCTACCTTAATCTTGTTATGCCTGTTGTTGAAACGCAAGGTCAAATTGACTCAATATTTATCGACTTTAGCAAAGCGTTTGATGTTGTACCTCACAATATTTTGATAAATAAATTAAAAAACATTGGTCTCTCTTCACCTGACATAATTAGGAACATTAAATCCAGACGTTTGAGATGGGCAGGGCATGTAGCACGTATGGGCGAATCCAGAAATGCATATAGAGTGTTAGTTGGGAGACCGGAGGGAAAAAGACCTTTAGGGAGGCCGAGACGTAGATGGGAGGATAATATTAAAATGGATTTGAGGGAGGTGGGGTATGATGATAGAGACTGGATTAATCTTGCACAGGATAGGGACTGCTGGCGGGCTTATGTGAGGGCGGCAATGAACCTTCGGGTTCCTTAAAAGCCATTTGTAAGTAAGTAAGTAAGGTCTCTCTTCTAACTACGTGAGCTGCTTTGAAAACTATTTAACTAATAGACAATGTTGTGTTCGTCTAGGTGATTCTCTCTCGGACTCATTTAATTGTTTATGTGGAGTTCCCCACGGATCTACATTGGGCCCTCTATTATTTTTATTATTTATAGATGACATATGTCAAAGAATAAGTTCAAACTACCTGTTATTTGCTGATGATCTCAAAATCTTTCGCTCAATAAATAGTTCTGCTGATTCCCAAACTCTTCAAAATGATATTAACTCTATTGAACTTTGGTCTGACAATAATGGAATGAAAATTAATGAAACAAAAACGTTTGTCATTTCGTACTCACGAAAGACTAATTCCATAAAATTTAATTATTCTCAACCCATTTATGCCCAAGACTTTTTTTGTTGAATATTTTCATAATTTTCTCACCGCCACATGAAACTGAAATGGAAGTCAATTATTGTGCTCCAGGCTTCTTTGATTCTTCTAGTATACACAACAATGAAATTAAAGTTAATTTTGTAATTCATTTCTTTGCATTTTACAGAAAAATAATTAATGCAGAATGTTGCGAAAACGTAACACTAGGCAGTAACGTCTGTATTATTAGGAAAAATTCTATTAAAGATCTTGGTGTATTACTCGATTCTAAATTATACTTTCACGATCATGTTCAATATATTTATAATCATTCAATAAGAATGCTTGGTTTAATAAGGTCTATAACTTATTCTTTTTCTACTCCAGAGTCACTATTAATTCTATACTTTATATTTTGGTTCGATCTAAACTTGAATATGCATCTGTAGCCTGGAATTCCATTACTTCAATTGATTCGGTTAAACTGGAAAATATTCAAAGAAAATGTATTTCCTTTTGTGCTTTTCGATTTATACCCAATTCCTCTGACTTTAACTATGAGATTACCTGTAAATATTTTAACTGTTGTAGCCTTTATTCTAGACGTCAAAATCTTGATTATCAATTTTTTTGCAAAGTTATCAAGGGTGATATTGATTGTGAGTCTATCATAAACAATATCAGCCTTCGTATTCCTACAAAAGGTTTAAGATTTCAAAAAAATTTTTATAACAGAAATTCAAAATCACCTTCTCCAGTCTATAGATGCATAAAATATGCCAATTTGCATGAGCACAATTTAGATCCTTTTAAGGTATAGTTTCGTTTTGATTATTAGTATTTACTGTTCTTGTTATCAATTTTATTTATGTATGTTTTTGTTTATTTAAAATATTATTTATTTTGTTTTTGCACCTTTGTATCTTCTATTTGTGTATTGTGCTGAACTGTAATTGGCCTCTGGCTGTTGTTCAGCACACAAATATTAATAATAAATAAATAAAATAATAAATAAATAAATAAATTATTATTGCATTTTATTTTGTTCTATAGTGGATCAGCTGCTTCAACTGATTTACGAATTGTTCATCGCTGGCAGTGACACAACTTCGGGATCTTTATCTTTTGCTTTCCTGTATATGGTTCTGTATCCAGAAGTTCAAGTTAAAGTACAAAAGGAACTGGACGACGTGATCGGCAGGGAGCGACTACCATCTCTCAACGATAGAGCGAAGTGAGTATCAGCATTCTGCTATGAAGAATAACTCATTTTGTATTACACAAACATTCGAGCAAAACACCATGCAAGTAGTCTTCCCTCTCAAAGCCTACGAGTTCTTATTCTTAAGTTATTCTCATCACATGCATATGACTACAAAGAAAACTAATTATATTTATACTGAAGAAGTGTGTGTATAATTCTTGAAGATTTACAAGTGATTGTCTTTACTATTTTTTTAGCGAAGAAAGTTCATTTGTCTTCTGATAATCTAGTCACGTAGTCTAGTCATTCCCGTAAAATTCTTCGTAAGGCAGTTAAAATAATTCTATACAGAGTGGAAGTGAAATAATCCTACATATCTTTAGACCTAATAGCTCATGTTCTATGTAACAAAAAAAATGTAGTACTATATTGCTGGAAAGTTCTTAGTTTTCTCAGAAAAAATGACTTTTTCACAAATCCTTAACGTCCTCTTATTCCATAATTATTGCGAGTTGGATCCTATGTTTTGTATTCGACGACGCTCGCAACTGTCGATGTTATATCAGCGTCGCCGGTGTGCCGGAATTCTATCCTGCAGAAGTTCTTTTACATGCCAGTAAATCTACTAACATGAGACTGTCGCATTAAATTTGAGCACACTTAAATGTCATCGACCTGGCCCAGGATCGATTCCGCAGTCGACCTGGTTGGCAAGTTGGTATAGCGCTGGCCTTCTATGCCCAAGTATGCGGGTTCGATCCCGGGCCAGGTTGATTTATCTAAAGAAAATAAAAACTCGAGTGGCATTTAATTGACTATTACACGATTAGACAAAAGTATATAAAGTATAAAGATTAGAAGCAATAATGTACTCTACTACTAAAAAATATTAATTTACTTATTAAAATTCTATTTCACCAAAACGTTTGAACGGAGTCGCAATTTTCAGTTGACTATCTATGCGGGAAAGAAATGACGATAGAAAAGCATGTTTTGTAGTTCTATTGTAAATAATTTGCATTTTGAAATGCTGGCAAATAAAGAAACAAATGCTAGGGAAGTGATAAAAACAAATGCTACGGAAGTGATAAAATTGTAGCGATAAATAACCAAGATCAGTTGAAACACGTCCTTTCATATCGTTTTATTGGTCAAAAGTAGTATGACGTAGTAAAAGTGTAATAGTCATAGTAATATTTATCCGTCATATAATATAATTATGTCCAAAACTGAAAAGAGGATAAAATTCTGAAGAAATAAAATAGAACACTTCTTTATTCTTTTTGTATCCATACATGGATTAATGCATCTTTTACCCAGTCATATAAGCCACATGTTTATTTATGTCTGTACTTGTGTTTCTCTAGACTGCGATACGTAGAAGCCACTCTGAACGAGATATTTCGCATGGCAAGTGTCGCACCTCTGGCCGTTCCTCATTCAATAATCAACGAAAACAGTGACGTAGAATTCAGAGGATATGTGATACCCAAGGTAAGCTTCATTCACAGACTACTGAGATTATCAGTATCGACGACTCTATTATTCCAGAAAAGAAGTCAGTGAGCAAAACGCCAACGTGGAAGACGAAAACATGTTATCGTAACACCTGCAATAAGTTCGTATGTCTCACCTAATGTTAAACACACAGTTATTATGCAAATGTGTAAGTCAAATATTTGTACGATGTACTTTAGACACACATTTACAGAGTACTAGAATATTTGAAATCAATATTTCTATAGCTTCAGAGTATGAATAACAACTATAAAATTATTAAAAATCAAAAGTCTATATACAAATTAAGTACGTCAAATACAAGTACCACTTACAATATTGGACCAACAGACTTTATAATTTAACGAAATGAAATACGCGTAAACAGAATAGTGCAATAATGAGATCCTAGTCAGAAAATTAAAACACATTTACATTATGTACAATTTCCCTGGAAAAGAATGAGACGATTGAATATTCCTAAGTCTCAGATGTAAGACACTGCGCATGATCAGAGACCAGAGCACTGATACACAAGATAACGAATATTGAGTTACTTAGATTCAGGCTATTTGGTTTGTTACTAGCATCGTTCCGAAATTCACTTCAAAAACTGCAAAAAATATGATAATATTACGTAAATAAAATATAAGTATATACATAAATCGTGTAGTTAAATCGACAATGGACCTTCATGACTAGATCGACACTCAGCACAGAAAGAAAAGCTTTCGTGTCGTTGCAATAGCTCAGACGTTAAGACTTCTGCGTGTTGTGTAGAAGAGAGCAAGTTCCATTCTTAGTCTACATCAACGATTTCTTTTTGTCTAAATAACGTTGGACTAGCTAAGTAACGTTGAAATAGCTAAGTAACGTTGAAATAGAGTTTTACAAAGACCTCAGATTAAGTGTTAATAATCACAGACAATACAAAATTGCAAGTCATAATATTATAAACGTTAATCTAATGAATGCATTTATATATATATATATACACACACATGTACAATGTAAATGAATATATATTAAAAACTAACAATTAAAATGAAACTAAAAATATTCCTAAGCCACACAGACAAACTTTTACAAAGGTTTAGAGTCCTTAGACTATGTCATTTGTTGAGTAATTATTACAATATTTTATTAGTAGCTTTCCCAAATGTGTAATAAATGCACTCGCACAAAACAATTTTTGTTAAAAGTGTGGCTTTGGATTATTTCATTCTCACCCCTTCAGTTGATTTTAACTATTTTATCTACGTGTTTGCAATAGTGTTTAATTCAATGTGCATTCAACTTTATTCATGTTATGATTGAATGAAAAAGCACTGTTGGAGTTATTGACTAATTACATATATTAATAATAATTATTAAATGCATCTGTTAAGTAACTAATTGCAGTATCTTTTGAAAAATCTTGAATGTTTAAGTTGTCAATCATATTTCTGTACTAGGCCTATATACTATAAGACGTTAAAAGAATTTGCAATAAATTTGGGATCCTCTACTTTATAATCACTGGCTTTAATGAAAAAATATTTTCTTTCATAATTGAAAAAGAGAAGGATAGCCACCTATGCCCACCGACGCCATCGAAATCGAGACGAATTGTGGGATCAAGTTGTTGACACCTGGGAAGATCTCGCCGGGGATTAGAACTTATTCCACAATCTCGTGACATCCATGCCGGACTGACTTAGACCTGTAATAGAAGCTGATAGCATGTGGACAAGATTTTAAGTTAATAGGTCTCTTTTTGTTTCTTATGATTTTTGTTTGAGGAAGAATACTTTTAACTTCCAAGTAAGATTTATTTTTTGACGAGGTTCAGCCCACTTGTAAGACCCAGAAATTGGGCATAAATTATTAATATTTTTCGACAAAGTAGACAGTAGAGGAACTCAGAACAAATTAATTACACCTCAATGAAAAAAAGTTTTACCTGGGATCGAACACGAGACGTTTCGGTTAAGTAGTGGAAGCGACACGCTACTATATGAGCTACCGAGACAAGACAGTGACAGCAGCAATCTAGAATGTAGATCCCATAGCAGGCATTTGCCATTCGGTACAGAGAAGCAATGATATTTTGTGACCCGAGCTATGTTGTGAAATCGTGGCCTTAAATGGCTGTCTTCTTCGTGATCCTTATTCTGGTCCTTGTCCTTGTTGTGATCCTTGTAACAATTCTTGTTGTATTTGTCATGAAACTTATCGTTACGTCGATATCGAGTGAACCGCGCTGTAGAACTTTAACTTCCGACGACCAAGAGTCGTCTCATTCCTTTTAAGGGTAACTGTACATTATGTACAAAATTTATATTTTTCTTTTACTTATGACATCTGACATAAATTTCCATGGTCCAGTTTCCAATTGTGTCATGTTGTTTTTAGTGGACTCGTTTCTGATTGTGAAAATTTTAAGAAATTATAATTAATGTCTTCTGAGAAAAATGTAGATTTAGACAATAGTTTTTGCAAGAAACACTCGCACTGTATTATCTTACGCAACCGTCCAATTAAAAGAAAAATGAATTTTAAAATCTAATATTTACTTTCAAATGTAATGTATATATTCCACATATCAATAATTCCAAAGCATAGTTTTAATATAACTACATGATCACTAAAGTTACCTCTGATTGAGATTTGGCTGATTATGTACATCTATTATCAGACAGTAAATCTCACTTGACGATAAGATTCAGAGGAAGAACAATATTGTTTGTATACATCTTCTCCCCGTAAACAGATTTTAATTGATGTTACTATTTAGTTACATGCATTTCTATGGTAACTCATTATGCTAGAAGTACTTTATTGAACTCGTTTACATAGAAATGAAAGTATAACATAGGCTACTGAGCTAAAGATCTTTTTCTTCATCATACCTTTCCCAGATTACACCGCGAGTTGGTTTCAGTGGACTGGTTGTGATCCGTGCTATAACCATTGTTTATAAATTTTCTCTACTTATATTCGTTCTTGTTTCGAACAAACTCCGAATATACTGTATATATGCGATTGAAATCCGAACATATTTGTGAAATTATCTCCCTATTCGTGGTTTCGTGCATTTTAATCCTATCTGCACACCATGAAATCTACGCGACTAGGAATTTTTCCCCTCGAAAATGTCGAAGAATGAGATGAGCTATAAAACGACAATGTTATATCCTGTAACCGATGTAGACTATATGAAATAAGTTTACAAGAACATGCAGGTAATCATACGCAAGTTTATTAAAATATCATGACAACCAGAGTTGTCGTAAAATGGTTCTGAATGAGTGTTATTTTAAGGGCTTAGTGCAACGCAAAGGTAAACCATACACATGCTTGTATAAATCAAAATTACATACGAGTATATTCTACTATATCTATAACAATGATATTTTGAAAGATAATAATATACAATCAGTTTAAAATTCTACTTTGGCTATAAGTTTGTAATTTATATATCTAGAACATGTCCTTTTTAAATACTGTTTATGGATTAAAAACGAAAAATTTACACTTAATTTAAGGAACTGCTTGAAAATTTTAAACTACTATTCTCTAAAATTATCAGTTTGTGGTTTATTTCTTCTCACAAAATTCAGAGTCATTTATTGAGAATTTTTACTAAATTCCAGGGTACTGGATTATTTGCCGTAGAAATATTAGATACTCACCGGTTATGCACAAACATACAGTATTACTGCTTTCACAAGGCCAGTTATTGTTTCAGAAATAAAGTAGACTAGACTAGGGGCCAGTTGTATAAACAATTTACTTCAGATTAAAACATCAAATTAATCTTCAGTTATTCTTAGCTGCGAATTTTTGTTGTATATATACAACGTCTACTAACTTTAGATTATTTCGTCTTAACTTCAAGTTAAATATAACTGATGAATCTTCTCATTATTCCCGAAAGAAAAGATAAGAAAAGTTTCTCTTTGTAAGTAAAATGGTGATTGAAGTTAATTTTCATTGTTTTCGTTTCCACAGAACTCCCGCATTGTGGTGAATCTGCACGGCTTACACAAGGACAAGAAATACTGGGGAGACCCGGAAAAGTTCCGCCCAGAGCGGTTCCTGGACTCAGAGGGAAACTTGAGGAAGGAGGACGCACTCATTCCGTTCGGAACGGGTAAGTTTGAGGCGTAGTGTTAAAACAGCACACTTACTTACAAATGGATTTTAAAGAACCCGGAGGTTCATTGCCGCCCTCACATAAGCCCGTCATCGGTCCATATCCTAGCAAGATTAATCCAGTCTGCATCATCATGTCCCACCTCCCTAAATCCATTTTTATATTATCTTCCCATCTACGTCTCGGCCTCCCCAAAGGTCTTTTTTCCTCCGCCATTCTAACTAAAACACTATATGCATTTCTGGATTCGCCCATACATGCTACATGCCCTGCCCATCTCAAACGTCTGAATTTAATATTCCTAATTATGTTAGGTGAGGAATACAATGCGTACAGTTCTACGTTGTGCAACTTTCTCCATTACCCTGTAAAGTCTTCATCCCTCTTAGCCCCACATACTTTCCTAAGTACCTTATTCTCAAACACCCTTAACCTCTGTTTCTCTCTCAAAGCGAGTTTCACAACCATACAAAACAACGGTACTTAATATAACTGTTTTATAAATTCTAACTTTCAGATTTTTGAGAGAGACTGGATAACAAAATGCTTCTCAAATGAATAATATCAGACACTTCCCATATTTATTCTGCGTTTAATTTCCTCCAGAATGGAATTTATATGTGTTACATTAAATTAAATTTAAAGTCGCCTTGGCTTGCGACGATCACAGGCCCGAGTTCAAATATTGGCGATGGCGGAGTTGTAAAGCCAAAATTGTGAGGATTTTCCTTGGAGTTCCCCCGTTTTTCCTTGTCATTTCCTTTTCGATATCATCTATGTTTCGAAAAATATGGCATCGCCGCGCAGTCCGCCGCAATATATGTTCGTCACAGTTTGTCTAGACATGGCAGTGGTGGTGAGTTCTAGATTGCTCATAGTTCTGTGCAATATGCTCCAAAGCATCCCAGGTTCCAGATTAGCTCTAAGGCTTATGACGACTCGTACATGTAGTCTACTGTATAGAGGAGTTGGAGATCACCACCAGAGGTTTGGTATACGGATTAGAAGGATTGAGAGGAATGCGTAGTGTGGCGGATAGTGGAGCCGGCATGCAACTCATTTCATCACGGGTGCACAAAAAGCTCCTTTAGGCTGCAATGCATAGGGATTTTCCATCTACTGTCCAATAAACATCTCTGTACTTTTAACTTAAATCTAATATTTACTAAATAAAATAATTATATATAATTTCAATCATAAGACACATCTGTTTGCAAATGTTTATTAGCTATATGAATATGGAATATATTAACGTTTTCGCCTTATTGGGTATCATCAGATATAATAAAATATGTAATCTGAACCTTGATCAAATTGAGCAAATAACAAATGAGCAATGTATTATACATGGTGTTGGATCTTCATGAGCTTTATGTATAAAACTATAAATAAATTGGAGGATAATTAATTTCAATGTGATGCAAACTTTTAAAATTGAAATTGAAATTGATTATGTATATATATATATATATATATATATATATATATATATAACTCATGTTACAGTATAAATACAAATTAATCAATTAGAATTATACGAATTATCAGTAATGTTAAAATAAATTATGAATAAAATAAATAAAATGAATATATTAGCTTAAAAGGATTAATTAAAATTCACGTTGTTTGAAGAATGAAATGTCTTAAGGTACTATATACAATATTGATGTTGTGTTGTGACTGATGGATCTTATGTTGTCGATTGGTTGTAATTATACATGTAGAATTTCAATCGTGCAGTATACGTTCGCTTGTGATCTGAATGTTATCAGACATTGATGCAAATAGTGGTTGTTATTGATCATTTAGATCTAAAATATTCTATCTGATATTAATAACATACAGATGATTATCATTGATGATTGCTGTGTGTGATCAAAGTTTATCAGGGACTGTATATATAAAGATGATTTATATGTATATGTCTTGATGTTTGTAGAAGTGTGTTGGTGGTTTAGTTCGCTTCAAACCACCAACACATTGGGTTATTTTACGACGCTGTATCAACATCTCGGTTATTTAGCATCTGAATGAAATGAAGGTGATAATGCCGGTGAAATGACTCCGGGGTCCAGCATCGAAAGTTACCCAGCATTTGCTCATATTGGGTTGAGGGAAAACCCCGGAAAAAACCTCAACCAGGTAACTTGCGCCGACCGGGATTCGAACCCGGGCCACCTGGTTTCGCGGCCAGACGCGCTGACCGTTACTCCACAGGTGTGGACTCATATATATATATATATATATATATCCCGACCGGGATTCGAACCCGGGCCACCTGGTTTCGCGGCCAGACGCGCTGACCGTTACTCCACAGGTGTGGACTCATATATATATATATATATATATATATATATATATATATATCCCGACCGGGATTCGAACCCGGGCCACCTGGTTTCGCGGCCAGACGCGCTGACCGTTACTCCACAGGTGTGGACTCATATATATATATATATATATATCCCGACCGGGATTCGAACCCGGGCCACCTGGTTTCGCGGCCAGACGCGCTGACCGTTACTCCACAGGTGTGGACTCATATATATATATATATATATATATATATATATATATATATATATATCCCGACCGGGATTCGAACCCGGGCCACCTGGTTTCGCGGCCAGACGCGCTGACCGTTACTCCACAGGTGTGGACTCATATATATATATATATATATATATATATCCCGACCGGGATTCGAACCCGGGCCACCTGGTTTCGCGGCCAGACGCGCTGACCGTTACTCCACAGGTGTGGACTCATATATATATATATATATCCCGACCGGGATTCGAACCCGGGCCACCTGGTTTCGCGGCCAGACGCGCTGACCGTTACTCCACAGGTGTGGACTCATATATATATATATATATATATATATATATATATCCCGACCGGGATTCGAACCCGGGCCACCTGGTTTCGCGGCCAGACGCGCTGACCGTTACTCCACAGGTGTGGACTCATATATATATATATATATATATATATATATATATCCCGACCGGGATTCGAACCCGGGCCACCTGGTTTCGCGGCCAGACGCGCTGACCGTTACTCCACAGGTGTGGACTCATATATATATATATATATATATATATATATATATATATATCCCGACCGGGATTCGAACCCGGGCCACCTGGTTTCGCGGCCAGACGCGCTGACCGTTACTCCAGAGGTGTGGACTCATATATATATATATATATATATATATATATATATATATATATATGTATATAATATAGAGTAAACTAGTGTCTGTTGGACAGTCGGGCATGTTGGACACTTTGTACTTTAACGTATTACCTCGCCACTTGTGGGCACCACATTCTGCTAGAAGTCAATGACGGAAGTAGCCACGAGTGGGGCTACTTCCGTCATTGACTTCTAGCAGAATGTGGTGCCCACAAGTGGCGAGGTAACACGTTAAAGTACAGAGTGTCCAACATGCCCGACTGTCCAACAGACCTTAGTTTACCCTATAGCCTGCAGGACTTTAATGCATTATAAACACATGCTGCTTTTTTACAACTTCAAATATTATTGTAGGCCTATGTAGAAAATAAACTAAGGGTAATTCATTGGGATCTTCGGAAAGTAAAGGACATTACATCTTTCTGTTTTTCTGTTGACAGCTTAATATGTAACCGTTTGCTTTTCACAGAACGTTCGTTGGATAAACATGTTACTTCGATAGACTGCCAATTGATGGAATACAGGAAAGTAGCTGTAGAGCACTCTCAAAGCATATTGGTTTTAATCTTTCACGTGTTAAAATATTTGCACTTACTAACGTTTTGTATAAGCTATGTATGTATGTATGTATGTATGTATGTATTTGTTTTATTTTACTTGGTTATTTAACGACGCTGTATCAACTACGAGGTTATTTAGCGTCGATGGAATTGGTGATAGCGAGATGGTATTTGGCGAGATGAGGCCGAGGATTCGCCATAGATTACCTGACATTTTCCTTACGGTTGGGTAAAACCTCAGAAAAAAACCCAAGCGGGAATCGAACCCGCGCCCGGACGCAACTCCGGATCGGCAGGCAGTTGCCTTAGCCGACAGAGCTACGCCGGTGGCTTGTATGTATGTATGTATGTATGTACAGACGTGGACAAATTATTAACAAAATTGACAGATTTTTATGATAATTCTGTTTACAAAATTTGACCTTTCAATTTAGACTACAGTTGACAACTTTGCATATTTCTATCATTATAGTAGACAGAAATATTAAAAAATGTCAACTGTAGTTTAAACTGAAGAGCCAAATTTTGTAAAAATATATAATAAAAATCTTTAATTTTGCTAAAAATTTGTAAATATGCAAAAATGTTAACTGCAGTCCAAATTGAAGAGTCAAATTTTGTAAAAAATATAAAATAAAAATCTTCAGTTTTGCTAATAATTTGGAAATATCCAAAATGTGAACTGTAGTCCAAATTGAAGAGTCAAATTTGGTAAAAATATATAGTAAAAAATCTTCAGTTTTGCTAATAATTTGTAAATATGCAAAAATATCAAATGTAGTCCAAATTGAAGGGTCAAATTTTCTAAAAATATACAATACAAATCTTCAATTTTGCTAATAATTTGTAAAAATGTGTAATAAAAATCTTCAATTTTGCTAATAATTTGTCCACGTCTGTATGTATGTATGTATGTATGTATGTATGTATGTATGTATGTATGTATGTACGTATGTATGTATGTATGTACATTCAGGTACGGTTTTGTGGCAGCTTATGTTGTCCAACTCTGTCATATGTTAGGTATAGAAAAAAATCCAGATTTTGGTCTTCAGTGAAGATAATTCAGACTGTGAAGCGAACAAGAAGAAAATGTGTTTGTGTATTAATCTGTGTATAATGCTATAAAAAAAATCTGCCGAGAATATCGTAATTAAAAGATAAATAAAAAATTAAAAATGAATGAATGAACGAATGAACGAACAAACGAATGAACGAACAAACGAATGAACGAACGACTGAATGAATGAACAAATGAAAGAAAGAACGAATGAATTAATGAACAATTGAACTAAGAAACGAATGGATAAACTAAAGAATGAAAGAAAACGAATCAACTTGTAGTTGAAAGTACAGAGAGAAGCAACGTTAAAAATTGGCTTTCTTTCAAATACGAAAGTCATCTCTGGTCACCACTGCATATGATTTGAGACACACATTAACAATCCAAAGAAGCGAAAATAAGTGAATGCAAATCTGAATAAATTTTCAGTTGACATTTTCACAGTCACGTTGTAAATACAGAAGAAATTCAAAATTACTGTAATTACTAGTATTATTTTGTAGGAGCAACAGGTTGCCATTTGCGGAGTCCTTAACTGCTATGTGATCGTAACTTTCAATTGCATTTTTTCACTGTTTCACAGGCAAACGCTCCTGCGTGGGGGAATCCTTGGCGAGGAACAATATCTTCCTGACTTTCACATCCTTCATGCAAAACTTCAGTATGAAGACACCTGACGGGGATCCCACTCCTAGCGCTGAACCTGAAGGCGGCCTCATACTCTGCGCCAGACCTTTCAGAGTGAACATGACACAGCGCCCCTTGTAAACGTCTCCTTCACAACAGAAAGTGAAATACATTTTCTTGGACGCTCGATTTGCGCCCTTTCGTTACACCCTTAGGATTCTCCAATATAATTCCTTCAAAGAGCCTTTTCTATTTTGTAAGACATACACTCAGGGACAAAAAAAACCGGACACTTTAATATTTGCTGGTATTTTGCAAAACATTATCTTCTCATACAATATTATGGTAGCCATCTGTTGTTATGGAGACGTGTATACATTGTTGATTGTTTTTTGTTTTATAAACAAGCCATTACAACCAAATATTCCAATTTTGCTTTCGGACTCTCAGCTATAACAATTTTGTCTCAACCATTTTGTGCTTCATTATCGTTATCATTCGTTATTACTTTATTTTTACATTTTCTGAGTTTAAGTGGGGTTGTAACATTTGTCTTAAAGCAAGATGCGACCTGAAGATGTGACTCAAGCTGTAGCCCTTTATGATGATGGACGCAGTGTATGTTACATTGCAAATGTTATGAATATGGCTAGAAGCACAACCCATGATGCCATAAAACGGTATAGAGAGACCCTAGAATATACCAGAAGACCAGGTTCGGGTCGTCCAAGAGCTACAAATCCAAATGAAGACAGGTATATGGTGTTGAGAGTTCTTAGGGAGCGCAACCTGCCAGCTACTAGTGTAGCCCAGCAATTTGTTAACATGCATGGACGCCCAATTTCGGCCAAAACAGTTAGAAGGAGGTTGAAAGCAAGTGGACTGATATCAAGTAGACCTGCAACTGGTCCCAGACTTCTTAGGATGCATCGAGTTTGCAAATGATCACAGGGATTGGAGAAATGGACAGTGGAGCTGTGTTCTGTTCACCGATGAGTCCCGTTTCAATCTGTGCTCACCTGATGGACGTGAAAGAGTTTGGAGAAGGAGGGGAGAACGATTTTCACAGTGTAGCATTTCCGAAAATGTGCCGTATGGAGGTGGCGGAGTGATGGTTTGGGCAGGAGTATGTATGGATGCTCGTACAGTGTTGGTTTTTGTTGAAAATGGAAGACTAACAGCTGATAGGTATATAAATGAATGTTTGGCTGATCATGTTGTGCTATTTGGCCAATTTGTAGGCGATAATTTGTTTTAATGCATGATAATGCACGACCGCATATTGCCCATGCAGTCGGAGATTATCTCCAAGAAGTGGGAATCCATGTTCTTCCATGGTCAGCAAGGAGTCCAGACATGAACCCAATTGAACACGTGTGGGACATGCTGGGACGGCGTGTTAAGAATAGACGACCGAGACCAGAATCGTTACAAGAGTTGAAGCGAGCACTTGGCGAAGAATGGGAATTTATTCCTCAAGAAGACATTGCTAACCAAATTGAGAGCATGCCAAGACGTATGGATGCAGTTATTCAAGCCAGAGGGGGCAATACCCGTTACTAAAAAGAGTTTTTAATGTTTAAGGCACCATAAAATGAAAAAAACAGTTAGACCAAACGATGCCATTGTTATACGCCCTTTGTAATTTTTTATAAATTTTCTCTTCAGAGATTTTTTTTCAAATGTTGTCGTATAAGGTGCTAAATGAAACATTATTTTATTTAAATGGGTTTTGTTTCATTTTGAAATAATTGGCAACAAAATACAAGCAAATATAGAAGTGTCCGGTTTTTTTTTGTCCCTGAGTGTATTTATTTACCCTTCAGTATTTCCATAATTCTGACGTCCATAAGATTGAAGTGTTACCCAGCCAATAGGGATTATATAGAACGGACACTGAGCGAATTTTCCTGTTCAGCTTTTCTGTGCGCATGAGCTCCATCGGCGTTTAGTTTCACTTTCAAGCGCTAGAGTTTAGTGTAATCGAGCACACGCTAGAGTTTCTTGATGATAATAATTTGAATATAAGAGTTGAGCAATAGGATGCAAACATCGCCTGTTGCATAATACAGTAACGGCTTCCAATAAATTCAAGTTAACAGCTTTTCCTCATTTCTCAATCATAAACTAGCTGTAATAATAATTTTAATGTTTTATGTATAATAAATTGAAGACATTATTACAAAAACAACCCTTGTCAAAATTGCTATTATTCAGGAGAACAATAAAAATAAATAGAACAACACATGCCAACTATTTCCGTACAACTGGTGTTTATCCTTGCGGTTATTGCACGTGACATGTGCCATTTTTGGAGTCTATAAACATTTGGAATAGTAGCAAATGTGCCCTTAACTCAATTTCATTAAAAATGACTAGGGCTCTTTTTGTAATATTGTCTTCAATTATATTATAAAATAATATAATACATAAAAAATTACGTATATATCAAATTCGTTTAACATAAATTATATACAATGTCAATACATATATTATAGGCGAATGGTTTTACTTCTCATAGGAGTTTTGTTTTTCCACTGTCAGTGGTATCAAATCATCACATATTTTAATTATTGATGGGGTCAACGACTCAACTCTCATTATAAAGGAACTCAAGAATCTAGACAGTACAGATAATGACGGATTTATTATTTCATCGGTCCAATTTATTTTGAGTACATTAGATGTATTAATTGTATGTATTATATTTCCACTTTGTCGACTGCTAGCTGGTGTGATGTCCGCGCCAACTCTAGGTAAAAAGCAGAATCTCACGCTCGAGCTGGTTTCAAGGTCATTGATATCAGTCACTGCTAAATTAAAGGTACCGACGTGAAGTGTCCATACTTATAATTCCCTATAAGCTGTGTTATCCTTCATCGATACGGGTTTGACATAGACTTTGTCAATAAAGTAAAACTTCAATACATAAGTATAACATCCGTTCTGCAAATTATATTAATGGACACTACTCTAAGTCGATCCTCATACATCGTTCAGTTCGCAAGGTTGCCCTGTATCTACTTTTCATAATGGCATTCAATCCTTTGATTTATTGATTGATTGCTTTTACGAGGGCTTGATCCAGGATGAATATTTGAATTTAGGCCGTTTAGGCCCATTGTACGTCCTATACGTGGGCCATCCTTCCTAGATCCTGCAGATAAGAGTTCCACCAGCTAACGAATCCGAACTCAGAGACCGGAGTCCCAAGTCCTTAAAACCTAGATCAGCATCAGAAACCCGTACTACCCCCAGACATCATCCCAACCAATTTTTACTATTAACCCGTTGCCGTCAGCCAGGCTGCAACGAGACAGAAACTCTTGGTCACGCGTTGGGCTTTTGTCGGAAAGGAGAGTTATTGCGTAACAACAGGCATCATAGAGTCCGTGGAGCTATAGCCTGTTTTCTTCGGAACAAGGGTTGGGAAGTTCATGAAGAGGTCCACTGCATTTCTGAAGACGACTCTCACAGAAGAGCGGATATAATAGCAATAAACAGGCAACAACAAAAGGCTATTATCACAGATCCAACTATACGCACGGAGAGAGATCTAAACCAAGCTCATCAGGTTGATCAGGAAAAGAGGGCCATTTATGAACCTTATATTCCCTACCTTAATGCCAAGTATAACATCCCTGTCTTCAATTGGTCAGTGACAGGTTTATTTTTTGGTCTTCGGAGTTCTTTACCAAAATTTACATATCATTTTTTAAAACAATTATCAATATCTTCTTTTGAAATTCAAAAAATCATCTCGCAAATTCTCAAAGATTCCCTGCACATTATACAATTTCATTTATACCACTCAGAAGGCCTTAATTAAGGATATGCTAATGTTACATAAAATCTTTTATTTATCAGTATAATTTTATAGTCATCTTCTAAGATTTTATTTTATAATTGGTAATCAATGGTGCTTAATTATTACACTTTATTTTATAACAATATTCATATTTAATTAATTATATTTGTTTGCTATTAATTTCCTGATCCTCGTGGTCATCCTTAATTAAGGCCGGATGAGTTCTCTCTCTCTCTCTCTTGGCAATGCTTCATTTCTCACACTAGTTTATTAAACCTTGTCGGACCGTAAAGAAAACAACTATCGCAATGTCCATATTTTATATGTTGTACAATATTATAGTATTGTAAAATTTTAATTTTCCTACCAATTTTTTTTCTATTGTTCTATTAAAATTATAGCATATTAACCTGTTGTATCCTATAGGATACATTGTCAATTTAAGGGTTAAAGATGATAGATGAAATAAGGGGAAAGTAGAGAGTGTTGGTGGAATGAAGGAGGGACACAGGAGTACTCCCAAAAGAATCTCTGCAACATGTTTTTTTCCAACACAAATTCCACCCAGATCTGATCGAGGATCAAACTCGGGTCGCTAGAAAGGCGAACGCGCTGGCACTGGCTACTCATACTCAATCCTTTGCTGGAATATCTCCATCAAAATCTAATGGGTTTAACATTGCAAAGTACTCGTTTAACAACAGTATTCTACTCTGATGATGTAGACCTAAATGTATTATTATACAATGACTCAGAAATACCTCAAATGTGGCAAACACTACAGGACTTCGAAAGTGTCTGATCTCAATTTCAATGCTTATAAATCACATGTTCTACCTGTGGGCAGATGGGTTAATTCTCTTCGCTGCCCTTGTGGTTTCCACAGCAGACGAGATAAAGATTATTGTTGTGACATATACATCCAACTGGAATAAAATCCAGGATCTGAATTGGAATCCCATAGTAACAAAAATTAAGGGACAACTATGGACATCTTATCAGCGAGATAATTATTTAAACAACATAATCCTAATACTTAAAACTTACATCTTTTCTTTCAAATGGTCTGTGGCCCAAGTCATTCCAATTTCAACGAATTACTCCGGACAACTACAAGCAGCAACTACACGTTATCTATGGAAAGGGGTCAGATTTAGTGTGTCCCTCTCCACAGCCATTTAGCCTATGTGTACACAGGCTACAAATTGTTGAACGACATTTTAGTTGTCAACCTCTCTGGCTAGTAAGAGTGAAAGACAAAACTGTTGCGTTGTCGGTGTCTGTGTTCACCAGACACAGTTTTGTTGCCACTGTCATCATGGATGTTGTAGAAGTAGGTGATATTTTGGGTCTTGTCTGGAATTAACAAAAGTTAATAATAGCGTAGGGAATAAAACAATTACATAAATGGCGATACATGGAGTGGACGCAGCTGTGAATCAGAATAGGGTAATGCAAATATTTTGACTATTCGGTAAAAAATCAGGCCCTCGCTCTTAAATACATAGGCTGCAAAAGGGAATCACGTGGGATGACGTTGTATATTTCTGTTTATATCCAAGATTACAAGACATCATCCTGTGTGATAGGTAACCACACACCATGGAGTTTTAAACTCGGTTGACTGATAGTCATCGACATTTTCATACAGTGTGCCTTCTTTGAATTTACTGTGGATGTGAAAAGGTTCGATTTGTAGAATGGAAATATCATGCTAGTTTATTTTGAGGCCAGGCTCGAAACCGTATTGTTCTCGATTTGTCACTGTGGCACTGTTTTATGTGTTGTAAATACAGTCCCACTAATCCATTAGGTTCCACTTGGGTTTTTTGTTGAATAACACTTGTCGAAGTGTGTTGCCGGATTTAAAAGCAGCCCATGGTCCAGTTTTCCGCAGGGGTTCCTGTTCCCCTAAGGCATCCCAACAAATCTCCATCACTATATTATTATTTTATTGCGGGTGTAGCGTAGACCAGCCTCCTATGGCGCACCCTGGACAAAGACTCTGTCGGTGAATTGGTCTACACAACTGGCTTCATATGGGTGAATGACGGAAATCAAGTACCCGCCATTGGAATATATATATATATATATATATATATATATATATATATATATATATATATATATATTCAGCAGTATCTCGAAAACGCCTATAATAGCCCCATTAGACAAACCTATGAGAATAGTCTCTTATTACCTCCTTGTTACTTGGGATAGAGTGTGAACTAACATAAATTGATACTTGCTAAATTAAAAACATTATCGTTTAAATCTGACGAATTTCCGACCATACAAAATAAAAAGGTCACAAATTAACATATACTTCATATACTAAGGTTGGATAAAAAGTAATGGCAACAGTTCGATATTTCTGACATGGCTTTATTCACAGGGGTACAACATTTACGTACCTTCTATATAGTCGCCCCCCTTATTTATTACCTTTTGCCAAATGGAAGGCGTCGTACACCATCAGCGCGTCCATCTTTGTTGATGTTCCGTATTGACCGCCCTAAAGCACGGATAAGTTCATCTCTGGTATTGTACCGGGTCCCTCGCAGTGGTTCTTTCATTTTGGTGAAAAGATCGTAATCGCATGGATCATATCGGATGAGTACGGTGGATGTTCCAGTAGTCCGCGTTTTCCGTCTGCCTTGGAGGTACAGCGTGGTGCAGTATTACCCCTTCAATGTCATATGCCACAATGAACATCACTTTCACATCCCTGCCTTCCCGGAACGCTTTAACCCATCGTGCCACTGTGCGATATGGCAACGCTGCATCGGCATATGCTTCATGAAGTCCCTGAAAACATCCTTGTGCACTACTATCTCGTGTCACTTCAATTTTGATCCAGAAACGTTGCTCTAGATTTGTAAACGTGATCTTAGGGCGCTCGCACTATTCCTATGAAAGTCAATGTTCTACACACTGCAGTAGATTGACAGAATACTGTCGCCGCTGGCTGCACTAACTCATCTAACAGTCCTAGTTCATGTCCATACAGCTGGCAACTCTCGAACGCACCATCGTCACGTGACAACAGTGTTGCCTTTACTTTTTATCCAACCTATGTATATACAGAGATACCATCAGTCGTCGACTAACGAAATGTAATAAAGTACAAGAATTTTGACAAATACTTCAACATATAATAAACAAGTGAATTAGAAAACCCCACGTCCATATAGCCTAGTATAGCCTACTTATTCTACCTGATTTTTCAATTTTTAACATTCCAATAACATAATGCAGTAAGCTGACCCACCAGTAACACAGTATTTCTACTTATGAACTACAAGAGGGAAATGAAACAGTAAGAATTCATGGAAATCTTGAATCGTTCCCGATACAAATTTATAACAAAAGATGTGGAAGAAGACTGAAAGGGAGAAAATTTTACCTGCATTTATGAGTGCAGTGAAAGACTTGAAAAACATGTAATACAGTTACAATTTTTAGTGACAACTTTGTTTTCGACCTTCCAATCCTTTATTATCCAGATCTAATTTATGAAATGTTTCATTTCATTAATACTTTTTTCTCTTGTTCCATTTTTAATATAAAAATTACTTAAGTATATGGTGTATTTCAACTTGTCTGAGTGTGTATTATTTCAGGTTTGTGATGGGACATGCTTTACTTGGTCTTGTGATGAATTTATTGTGCTTTTAATTTGTGCTGAGATTTCATTACTTAAGTATGTAGTGTATTTCACTTGTTTGAGTTTATTTGCTAAAACTGTTTTGCTTGATTTTGCAATGGAATTGTAATGTATTAATTCCGTGAAAGCACCAATCTTTTCTTTTTTCTTAAAATTTGATCCACCATTCATACAGCTATAAAGCTAAAAATCATATTAGTCCAGTAAAATCTACGGTCAGAAGACCCGTGCATTGGATTTAAGAGATAATTATGATAATATAACATCTGTATGTATAATATTACTCAATAAACCCATCCACCCATCCACCTTCTTATAAATTCATATTAATATCCCTGCCAGGGATAACTTCTATCCCCCCCTTTCACAAAATATAATCCTTTTAATATGAGTGTATGTACTTTATAAAGTACTAGCTGAAAGCACCCGGTGTTGCCCGGGTTGTCCTTTTTGCTTTTTTAAAATTAAATTGTTTGTTAGACTTTTCGGAAATCTCAGAAACTCAACTGTAGACAACCAAAACGAATTGTCTTTAATAAGCTTTCCTCGTCCATAAAGATGAATCTTTACATAGCGTCACTTACATGAATTAATGAACTTCTTAGCCAACTTCCTGAAAGAATTAACTCACTTTAAAACAACAGCAGATCAGGCAACGAAAGAAAACATTTCATCACGTACCTTACTTTCAAATATTTTTTTTTAATTTGTGTATATACATATGTGTTTATTTATTTATTCTGGCGTAGTTAAGGCCATCAGGCCTTCTCTTCCATATCACCAGAAATACAAATAAAATTATAAAAAAAACTCAAACTATAAAGTAAGATCAAACGAATATATATATATATATATATATATATATATATATATATTCGTTTGGTTTTACTTTATAGGTTTCACACAAACTTTAAATGAATTAGCATTGTCTCGAAGTTCAGCAAAACAAAAACACACCTCTCGGTCCCTATAGGCCCATTTAGCATTGTATCAATATTTTACAGATCTTACATTTTATCTCTGTCGGTGAGTGACTGTTAAATTTCAAGTGGCTTATCTTAGTCATGGGAAACAACATATTAAAAAGCATTACAACCTTTCTACCATCTCCTCCCCCCCCCCTACAAATATGACGTTGTACAGAGGCAGAGATAAAATAATTATGAGATCTGTACATTGATCTAAAGCTGTGCATTTCACGTAATTTCATATCTGTGTTTGCTTTTACTTGAATTTCAGAGACAGCTGATGATAAACAGGGAATTCCCTTGTTCCCAGTCTGACCCGTTGGGATGTCACCGAGAACCAAAATTTATCTCTTCATCGATCGTACCAAAGAATCAATATATATATATATATATATATATATATATATATATATATATAATTTAATTTATATTGGAAGATATTTTACTCCTTGACCGCTGTACGCTTATTTTTTTTAATATGACTTGAGAAACTGTATCTCACAAATTCAGAACATAGGCTATTAGGCCTATATAAATTCTTATTTCATACACAGAATACAGATACTTCTGGTTTCAAAGAATTTAAGAATTCAGTTGGATAAAACACAGTCTGCTCACTATCTACGACTGCATCGAGAAATTCATAATGCGTTCCTGGATTGCGTAAATACATTTACTGCATGAATTATCTAGTTTTAGCCTTCATGATGTGTATCAACATTGTTATTTAATTTCGTGTTATAATTTCCATAGCTTCGTGAAAGTCGATGTTGAATATAACAGACAATATTAAGGAACAATTGACTGTAGAAAATTGCATTTTAATATTATACATGAATGTTTCATCTTATTTATTTTTAGTTTTTATTTATTTGATTACTTTAACGTACATTTGCAGAATTTTAATGTAGCCTATGCCTTTCTCCTTGTTACGAAGGTTAAATATACAAACTTTGGCACATATCGGTCAAAGAGTGTAGAATATCACTGCTTTGAAGGCCGTAACTTGGAAACCAAGCATTTCCGGACACATATTGTAATGAACTTTTTGTATTGTCTACATATGGGGAATACATACCTGAAATTATGTCCTCTATTTTTGAAACAACGTGTATAGGGCCTATATGAGGCTTCTAAAAAGTGTGGTGGTGAAGAAATCCAAATCACGATATTAATTCTTCAACTTCTGAGTCATTCTCTTTCTCTTTGTTGCAAAGAAACGGACTTTGATCATAGATGATAACGACATAATAATTATTGTTACTAGTTTCAAAGTCCACGTCTACGTACGCAAGTGAATATTTCATTATGACTCATTTTTGCTACTGTGGGAAACTAATTCCTGCCACTCATCCTGAGATGTGAGAAATGTTCTACTTCCTCGATCAAAGTCCGATTTTACTTACACCAACGTCTCTCTTCTTATCGAGGTAGGAAACTGTACGTAGGCCTAATAACTTCACAATTCAGGTCTGATGAAGTTTCGAATTGATTGTCTATTATTTTCTTATTATACGTAGTATAATCATTCTAAAGCATCGTGAGTCTACAAAATGGAAATGATTTTATTCATGTGTTTTTCCTGACCTTGTATCTCCAAATTCCTTTTGTAATCCCGTTTATCCTATTGAAATTATTTATTTTCTCATTTACATCTTTTCCTTAGATATAAGTACATATTCTCCTAAGTACTTGAAGTTTGTTATTTATTTTGTGCGAGATCGTGCGTATTTGCTTGTTTTCCGCACAGAACCAATACGCGGTAAGTGTGAAATACCACATTCAGTATTCCCAACGTAACACACATAACAATTTCCCTCTTCTTACCGCTTAAGCGCCACATTCATTTTACTGCTTTAGGCTTTTAACATATTATTTTTAGAGACGTTTAACATAGTAATAATTATAAATTGGAAACTTACCACTGCAATTTCACCTAAATTGCAATGTTAATTATTGTTTTTAAATATTTGCAAAAATTAAGTAAAGTCTACTACTCCACGAAACTTATTGCATTCCTGATACAAGTAACATTAAGGAAGCCGTGAAAAAATCAACAAGATTCCAGATGCCGATGTTATTACTGAAATATGTTATATAAATAATATTGTTAAAATATTAAAATGAAAAATAAATCATTACATAACCTTACCGTTTGTTTTAAGTTCGCATTTATAGACTGGGGAAAAAAGACAGACGTATATCACGGCCTGCTGGAGTTTAGTAAACACAGAAAACATTTTATAGCAACAATGTTGAAGAAAGATATTTTGGTTTTCCGAAGTTGCACCAAACAGACACCAAGATGGAGATTTCATTGCAACTAATTAGAAATTCATCTTTCAGGTATGTAATAAACGATCTTCGCACAAAATAATGTACGATACACGAGCGGTATGTTTGTTTTCATGTTCTCGGAAATTAAAAAAGCTCAACTACGTTTCGCTTTTTCAATCTTTTCCTCGACCATGAAAACGTCAACATACCGCTCTTGTAACGTATATTACTATTATTATTTTGACTTTGATCACTATTTTAAACTTAATATGTCATTTTCCTTCAAACCCATTCATTTTCTTTTCTTTTCTGAGATTTTGCAAGTTAAAATTGTCTAAGATCTTATATAAAACATATACTGTCTATTATAAATTGTTTCCTGAGTCACCTAAAATGATCTAGTGATCAGTGAAATTAGAGTATTTAAACAATACATGTGAGGGTAAGTGCATCGTAAGAGAATCTAGGGAAAGTTTGAAAAACGAGAAGCAGTCAACTATTTTCTATTTCGGAGATTCTTTTATGCACTTAAAAAACAAGTAGAGTATATTATTTTCTGCACGATGATCATAATTTAAATTTAAGTGAGTGCTTCTCGTCTTTTAAATTTTTATAAAACAGTTTTTAATTTTATACACTGCACAAAAATATAAAAAGGGTGAGTTGAATGCATTGAGAACTGCCTGTATGTTGATGAACTAAAAGATCTACTTAAAATGATCAATAACATGCTCTTAAAGTAATGTAAAAATGACATGAAATTAAAATAAAATGACATTTTATTCAAGATACTCGCACCACAACTTCTTAAAAATGAGTCACCTTGTTTCAATGACTGCCCTCCAAACTCGGAGAGAGGAGGCAACTTCCTGAAACTTGACTAAGATAAAGGAAAAGGGCATGCAACAAAATGAATGTTTTAAGGGAAAACTATAAATTTTAATGAGGGTTTACAATATGTTTCAATCAGGGGTGGTCCATGTTAGTGCTTTCATTCTCCGTCTCCTCCTTCCGCTCTTCACTTTTGTTATCAGACCTTCCAGATGAGAGAATGTGAATGACAAAACAAATTGTGGGCCCAGGGTGCATTTTTGCAATATTTGTGTTAATAATAGTCTACTGTCTCCTACAGTAGATCCCTTCCGAACTATATTGGGGACACAACGTCCTACTGTCCAGGAAAAGGTAAAAGTATTCCGCCTTGCAAACATAAATTCTAAAGACACCTCGTACCAACAAAGGAACAGTAGTTGTCAACGTCCTCACTTAAACTAAGCTGTTGTGAAGCATTTTATATTACTTCCTTAGTGTGAGGTGAATGAGGGGAATGAGCAATGGACTTTATAGAGTTTCTTCCAAACTATAAAATTCAAACTTCACTATTATTCATTTATTCAGCAGGTAATTATTACTGATCTATTTCCTTAGAAAAAGATTTAATAGGCCTATCTGTAAATTAGAAAGCAAAATGCATTCCAAATGATCCAAAAGATCTGTAAAGTATTAAAAGTACCAAAAATATGCTGAAAAAGAATATAAAAATGACCTATTAGCTCAAAAACGTCAAAAAATATAACATAAGAAATTAACTTTTTACGTCGATATTAACACAGAAAGGATTTTGATATTAATAGGCAACATCCTAACGTTAAAAATAAGAAGATGACTTTTCATCAACATCCGCCCCCTAGTTATCATTTTGTAGGGTAATTTACTCATCGCATGTTACTATAGAAATGAGTACACTCTTGCTGTAAATAAAGTTTCGATAATAATCTTTAATTTAATCTGAGTATTTAGTTGAAAGATTTAAGGATTTATTATAATATAGTATGGTTGATACGATCATCAGTAACACAGAATACACTGAAATATCCGAAAATTAAGAAGTACAAGTAGAAGAGGTGTGAAAGCTTGGCTGTGCCATAAAAATAGAAAATAAGATATGAAAAGGCATAACTGACTGTACGTTCGATAACAATGGCTAATTCGGAAAAAAAAAACTCATGAGAAACTATTCGTAGTTTGTTTTGTTTCAATCAGCTTTAATAACTGTACTAATTGTACGTTTAATGTTATTGTAAATAGTTTTGTGCGAGATCGTGCGTATTTGCTTGCTTTCCGCACAAAACCAATCCGCGGTAAGTCTAAAATTCCACATTCAGTATTCCCAACCTAACACACATAACAATTTCCCTCTTCTTACCGCTTAAGTGACATATTGATTGTACTGCTTTAGGCTTTTAACATATTATTTTTAGAGACGTTCAATATAGTAATAATTATAAATTGGAAACTTACCACTGCAATTTCACCTTAATTACACTGTTAATTATTGTTTTAAATATTTTCAAAAATTAAGTAAACTCTACAACTCCACTAAAGTTACTGCATTCGTAATGCAAGTAACATTAAGGAAGCCGTTTGTTTTAAGTTCGCATTTGTAGACTGGGGGGGGGGGGGGAAAGACAGACGTATAGTATGCTGGAGTATAGTAAACACAGAAAACATTTTAAAGCAACAATGTTGAAGATAGATATTTTTATTTTGCAAATTTGCCGTCATTCAACAGAAACCAAGACGGACATTTCATTGCAACTAATTAGAAATTCCTCTTTCAGGTATGTAATAAACGATCTTCGCACAAAATAATGTACGATACACGAGCGGTATGTTTTCTTTCAATTCTCGGAAATTAAAAAAGCTCAAGTACATTTCGCTTTTTCAAACTTTTCCTCGAACATGAAAACTTCAACATACCGCTCTTGTAACGCATATTACTATTGTTTTAATTTACATGTCGTTGCTGTAGTTTAGATGAGAACTGACTGTCTGTGTGACCTTTCTGTAATTCAAGTTACTTACGTGCGGTAAATAAACATAATAACATTGTTATTATTTCTAAAGTTACTATATTAACCAGTCACCGTGTGGTATAATACCAGCTTACATGGCATGTCAACAACAACGGTAACTACGAAATAACGCACCATCGTGCAAAAATGATATTTTGACGTGAATATGTCTGTAAAATCAAACCGACAATGGGGTACCAGGACGGAAACGGCGGTGTAATGTTTGCACGGTGATAAATTCCGACACTAACTTCGTGACTAATAATAAGATTGAAATAAATGTGGTCCGTTCGATCGGGTATACGTCTATGATACGAGCATGACCTTGAGTTGGTGCCGCGCATGTGCGAGATGCCGGTGAGGGCCCGTGGCGAATGGCGGTCATTTTGGGCGAAGGCGAAAATTTAAGGGCAGTATATCTCGCGATTTCGATATGCTAACGCGCTGATTTTGGAGTCAAACGACATATTTCAGAGATCTGTCTATTTAAGCCATACGTATTAACGTAAAACCCACGGCCATGTCCCCGACACGGTCATACCACGATTTTTTACTGAAAATGGGTATTTAAGTTAAGGGCTTAGGTACACCTTACAGCAGTAAAATTTTGGAAATATTCAACATTTTTTTGCTCCATTACTGTATCTTTTACAATAATAAAAATTAGTAGGTGTGAAACACTTCAAAAAATATTTACTTTTTATTTTTCCAAAATTCAATTCATCCTGCAGTGATGAAGCGTTTCCCACATAACTGAAAAACTGTCCAACATTCTGTGATGAAATCTTTGTATATATTTATGCATGTCATATCTACAATATGATGCAAGATCACTTATCTACCTTTGATAGATTGTCTGATGAAAAAACAAATCATTTAAAAATGGTCAAATATCAATATTTTCTTCTAACATAAAATAAAAAAATAGTATTTATGAAGGAATGTAGTTGAAAGAGCATGATATTTTAAACATGAGTTTCAGCAATAAAATAAAAGGGAGAGAGCATGAAAAAGTTAACAAGTTTATGAGTTATGAGGGAAACGCTTCATCACTGCACAGTAAACTGCCACCATTTTCAATTTCGAGCAAAAATATAAATATTTATTTTTAAATCGTAAAAATATTTTTTCATGTAGCAGAAGGACAATGTTTTACACATACCAATTTTCATTATTGTACAAGATACAATAATGGAGGAAAAAAATGTTGAATATTTCCAAAAAATTTACTGCTGTAAGCTGTACCTAATTCCTTAACTTGTCACGGAACAACTCTAGAATATAGGTAAGTACAGCTAATACATTTTGTCAAGACACTCGCGATGTGCAGTACGTAAACGTTTGTGTGAAGGGTTTAGGAGTAGAAGGGAAGGTCGGCCGTGTGTTTACCGAGTTCAAGGCAAAACCTAATCCATTCCCCTATAATTCGTAAGTAGACTCATCGGATCTCGTGCGGAGCTCTGTAGGAAGAGTGGGGGAGTATCCTGACAAAATGCATGAGCTGTAGCTAAAAGCCATGCCGCAACGTTACAAAACAAATAAGGCCAACTGTACAGAGAAGTTTGTGAAGCATGCCTAATCATTCCAGGGAAAATACTTTCCTTTCATTCGCTGATTTGTTTAAGGGGATGCGCTACTGAAAGATATCAGTTTTTGAAGAAATTTCATGTTTTTCTTTTACTCTAAAAATATTTTACTTACAAGCCATGCAAATATAATATAATATGTGAAATAAATCAAATTCTGAATTTTGAGATCCAAAAAACGAAATTTTGAACATTACCCTTGCTTCATATGCTAAATTCCAATGCTCCATTAGCACAAGCTGTCTTTCAGCTATAATATGCACTATAAAAACATAGAAAACTCTTGTTTTAGATTCCAAAAAACGGTTTCCAAAAATTAACCTGTTACTTTCAATTTCTTTTAAGTTATTTCTTGACTTAGGTCATTGAAATTTTCCAGATTAATTCAAAATCATAATCATAATATGCTGTTCAAATATCAATACATTATCTCTTAAAATGTAGAAATTAGAAAATTCAGTATCGCATCCCCTTAAAGCGAAAGTACAATTTTTGGTCCGCGAAAAATACTCGTCTTTATTCGCTGATCAAACATATTACTCATTTTAACTTGATATTTTGCAACAACATCTAACCCAGTGGTTAACAAACTGGGGGTCGTGATTCTCAAAGGGGCCGTGTAAATAGCTGAGGGGGTTGCGAGATATTTACAAAATTAAACAAAAATTGCTCAGAAGTAAAAAATTACTTTATTAGTGCGACAAATGTGCCTGATTTTAGAAAGTAGCTCTCAAATCTGGACTTCGTATTCGATACACACATAGTGATATCAGTTTCTAATTCTGGTGGTAATCATAACCAAGAAGGTTATTTTGCATAAATATGGGGTTTCGAATGTTAACAAAGATTTAAGAGCTTCTTTTCCAAAGCTCGAAGTTTTCATGAATTCTTCTGATCCAGAACTGGTCTACACTCTGCGAGAAGCCTAGTTTCAACATTCCATCGGTAGATACTGTAGGTATATACATATATGTAAATTAATTTTTCCTTCATATATATATTCCTATTTCAGACAGTTGAACGCATTTGTCTAAAAATGGATTTAATATCCACATGCGACTCGTATTGTTTTGAGTATCTTCCGCAAAATAATCGAAAGGTGTTATTTAAAATAATAATTATGCAAACTTATTTGCAGGTTCGCAAAAGCAAATTCAGTATTTGTCGTATCACACGTAGCTAAATTTTTCACAAATTCTTTAATACTCTGAAATGCATCACAGTCCTTTTTGTCAAGTGATTGTTATTTAGTCAACTACCCGAAGACAGGTCTGAACCTCACAAGTGATACCAATAAGGCACCACTTATGAGGTAACTAGGGCAGGAGATAATGGATAGGGTAGCCAGTTCCTTTTCCTCTCCATTGCATACGTCGCCGATGAGCTACATATTACACTAGTCAGAGCTCAGAATAATAATTATTATCGTCATCAACATTATTATTATTATTATTATTATTATTATTATTATTATTGTTATTATTATTCTAATTATTATTATTATTATTATTATTATTATTATTATTATTATTATTAGTCAAGTGATGTCGGACAGAAATCAAGATTCTTTAAAAATCCTTTGATTTTTTTAGTAGGTTATTTTACGACGCTTTATCTACGTCTTAGGTTATTTAGCGTCTGAATGAGATGAAGGTGATAATGCCGGTGAAATGAATCCGGGGTCCAGCACCGAAAGTAACCCAGCATTTGCTCATATTGAGTTGAGGGAAAACCTCGGAAAAACCTCAACCAGGTAACTTGCTCCAACCAGGAATCGAACCCGGACCACCTGGTTCCGCGGCCAGACTCGCAACCGTTACTCCACAGATGTGGACAAAATCCTTTGATTTTATGCTTGATTGTTATTATTCAAACTAATATTCAAAGTGTTTAAATGTTCGAAAGTATCAGCAAACTAAGCTACTAGATATGATGTTCTAGTAATATTTTGTGTCATTGTTGTACACGAATTTGTATTTTGTGAGTAGGGTTAAGTAGTTCGGTAGTGGAGGTGGCACACAGAAGTCTCGACCAAAAGCGGGTCGCGTCTTCAAAAAGTTTGGGAACCACTGTACTAAGCAAACCATAGTCTTTGGTTCAGGGATAATTATTCGGAATACATTGCATAGTCATCATTACTGGACTTCACTTCTATCTCCTCTCCTTTGGTTTCGCTAAATAATTAGAAAAAAATGTGTGGATCAGTTCTAATTCTAGTTAACTGTGAAAAATATACCCGTCATCGTGAAGAGCATAACGTCTTCCTCACGAATAATGTGCTCGGTCATTCTTGGCTTTGTGGCATGTAATGACTAAAAAGAAAAGGGCATACAGATTAACTAGGGACATGAGGCGGAGCTAACAAGTGATGCTCGTCTTTGGCGGGTAGCCTATAGCAGCGATGCGGTGTTGTACAGTTGGAATAACGTAAAGCGTAGTTGACGCACTATCCTTTGGATTATTCCTTGCGCGCTAATAAATTGTAGATAATAGGACATTTTCGATTGTGTCAGGTAACAAAGCTGAAGATTTTGAAGACTACGGTACAAGAATCATATTTTTACGATGCCTGTAGCCCAAGCTAGGAAAATAATAAATTTTCACAGTTTGGATGCAGAGATAACTTACATGACACGAAGAATAAACGAAGGGTATAAGTTTATTAGATCATTGTGAATATTATCATCTGTTCACAAGACGTATCAGTATGTATGAGACACTTCCATTCGAAGATAGGGTTGCCAGTTTGTACGTTATGCCGTATTTATATACAGAGTGATTCACTAGGAATTACCGTCCCTTACTGAGCTTATTTCTGAAGGAATTCTGAGCAAAAAATGTCATATACACATTTATCCTAATCTCAATATTTTCATAATTACAATAATTTGAAGTTGTTTGTAAAATACCATTATTCTTGAGATTTAAAGGTAAAAGAATATTACAGATAAAGAATTAACTATTCAGGAATATCATTTCTTTAATTAGCTAATATTCTGAAGCTAGAAATATGTTGTGAATTCCATAGTTGCTTCGCACAATATTTTTTTCCCCGATATTTTAACTATAAAATTATATTTTCTTACGCATTTATCACAACAATTGTTTCAAATCACGTCACTCTTGTAAATTCTTTAAGACTGTACGTTAGGATGCACAAATGAAATGTAAAGAATCAAGTTCCTAAAGTTAAATGATTTGTAACAAGTTTTGTGAAAAGTGCGTAAGAATGATGTCATTTTTAGTTAAAAATTCAAAAACAAAATCTGTACAAAGCAATTAACAACATATTTTTAGGTTTAGAACACTAGCCAATTAAAGAAATGACACTTCTGTATAGGCCTAGTTCATTCTCTATTTGTAATATTTCTTTACCCTTAAAACTAAAGAAAAAAGGTATTTTACTAACAACTTCAAATTAGTGTAACTATGAAAATATTGAGATTAGGACAAATGTTTATATGACATTTTTTGCTCAGAATGTCTTCAGAAATAAGCTCCGTAAGTGACGGTAATTCCTAGTGAATAATCCTGTGTGTGTGTGTGTGTGTGTGTGTGTGTGTGTGTGTGTGTGTGTGTGTGTGTGTGTGTGTGTGTGTGTGTGTGTGTGTGTATATATATATATATATATATATATATATATATTCCTTCAAAAAGGTATTCCGTAATCTAAAAGTTATCAACGTTCTCCCACTCCCGCAATATAATTATTTTGAACACGGAGCTTATTAAGCCTATATGCAGATATTTATGTTTATAATATGTGTGTTTGCACTATTTAAAGAAACTGTTTTAAAAATCCAGACTTAGTGACTTGTCAAGAATGGTAAACCTTATTATCTCAAACAATAAACAATCTATTATAAAATTTAATTACAAAAAGGTGAAGATACGTGTTTTTGACAATTATGTTTACATTCCTTCATATAAAGTAAAGTATATCTTTGTTATATTAAGAATTTTAAATAAGGGCGCAAATAGCCTTAGTAGCTGACGCGCCCTTCTTAAACCCTACTACTACTACTACTACTACTACTACTACTACTACTACTACTACTACTACTATAAAGTAAAGTAATGTGTTAAAATTTAATTATGACTGTTTCTGATTTTTTTTTCTTTTCTGAGATAAGCCCTTTCACCTAAACACCATCGATATAATTATTATTTGTGTATAAACTCTGGTTATGTTTGTATAAAAGAAATACCTCTTTATAGATTTACACAGACAAAATTAATGACCTCTCCTAAATAATAGGTTTTTATGAAAGTTTATATAGAAGTTACAGCTAGCATACAAATGTAATCAAGATTTATATACAAAAAAGTATGCTACTTGTAACTACTGTACAAAGTTTAATAAAAATCTGTTATGTAGGAGAGAAGTAATTATTGTTGTCTAAAACCACCCTCTACAAAGGGGTAGTTTCTCTTACACAAATGTCATCAGAACTTATACGCAAAACAATATATGCTGTCTGTAACTCCTGTACAAAGTTCCATAAACATCTGTTACATAGAAGAGTACTTGTTAATTTTATCCAGCTAGATTTGCGTTCTAACCCAAAGTAAGGCATAGCGAATCTTCTGTTGCCTTATTTTTCGCAGCGTTCAATGTGGCAACAGCGCATCTGTACTCGCGTTGTAGTGGCTGAAGGCTTATGCTTATTTAATTCGTATGCTGTATGGCCGTGGGATATTTCATTAAAAGAGGTGGGCTTGTCCTTGGCGTACGCAGTTACTCGACACACAGGCTGCAGATCACGAAGAGCTTCAGCGATTTGCGTCTGGTGGAAGAGGAAGCCACTTATCTGAAGAATTCATCTGAGAAGAGGGCGTGATTGTAAGTTGTATTCTTGTTTTGTGCTGTAACCACAGAATGCCATTTCGAACCCCACAAAGTTGAGATTGTTTTATGTGACATAGTCTATGTGCCACGTATTTAGAATAAGTTTTGTTGCTGTTTTTCACCAGTTAAATTAGTTATTTGTACATATTATCGCTATTTTTAGAATATACTTATGTATAATATTTTCTAGATTTATTTTAACGTTATGTAATCATACATACGAAATATCTTAATTATGTCTGTGAGGCCATCCATCCGTTTGTTTATATTAAACATTCCCGTTTACACCTGTCAAACTTTTAGTTTTTTTTTTTTTTTTAGTGAGTTATTTTACGACTTTGTATCAACATCTCAGGTTATTTAGCGTGTGAATGAAATGAAGGTTATAATGCCGACGAAATGAGTCCGGGGTCCAGCATCGAAAGTTACCCAGCATTTGCTCGTATTAGGTTGAGGGAAAACTCTGGAAGAAACCTCGACCAGGTAACTTCCCCGACCGGGATTCGAACCCGGATCACCTGGTTTCGCGGTTAGACATGCTAACCGTTACACCACAGGTGTGGACTGTATCTTCTTGGCTTGTAACAATTTAGCAAATTAACGATGAGACATAGGCCTAATAGTGTTCATTAAATTCGACCATAATTTTGAATATTTGTGAAATTAAATATGTTCTACAAACAAATGAAATAATCGCTTGAAAAATAAACAAATCGTTTCTTAAATTATCCGCCCATTGCTGTTCACCATAAGTTCTATTCCTTATCTCATAAGGAGGCATATATGTTCTTCGGAAGTCGAAAACATTTTAATGGATTTTTCTCAATAATATGGTGAAAAAATATTTAAATATCTACAATACTTTTCGAGTTATGACCTAAAACATGAGACTGCGTCAAATTACTTAATCGTTTAAATATGAACAAAACGTTTTATTCCATAAGTTTGTAGGCCATTTCCCGTAATATAATTTTTCCATATCCGTTTTCCTCATAAATCATATATTTCTTTCAGATAAATTCATGAAATTTTGTATGCAACTATATTTCGAACTGGAGTACAAATCCTGCCTTCAGCACTGTCTTATCATTTCAAGTTTTTTTTTAATAATACTTATTCTTTTTGGTGTTGTTATTGTTTTTGTTGACGATTAATATTGAATTCTTAGCCATAAAGCCATTAACTCTCTTGCTCTCCAATATTTCTCACACACAGTGGATTTAGTTAGAGGAAAGAGCTGGACATGACACGATTCTTTATGTAACAAAAAAAAATTACAGTTCATGGCAAAAAACATTTCTTATTAATACATTCAGCTGATAATGGCAGAATGTATTAACACATTCATCGGGAATAAAATTGAGAATAAATCATTTTAAAATATATTCAAAATTATACAAAGTATTAGTGAAACCAACTTTCCCTGCAAAAATTGCAACCCCAATTTCAAAATATAATTAGCCTGTATTGGCGGAAGACAGTGTGTTTACGGGGCATTTTTCGAGTTGTGGTAGAAATGCTACTTACGTAAGCTGGAATGTCCAAATCCAAATCATAGAATCTCTTGGTTGTACACATATAATTATTTGACGCTATTGTTGGGAATAAATTATTATTATTACTGTTATTATTATTATTATTATATTTAAAAGTAGTAAAACTTGTGTACGTAATCACTTTTTATAACTTAACAAAAATTATTGTCGGTTGTATGAAATTCTCGTAAATTTTGGCACACGAGACAACACTGCTTTCGTACCTTGAACAAACCATTTAAATTAGTGTGATTCTGTATTTAAAAGAAAAATAGTTTCAGATGTGAACAATTTTCTCTCTGTGTGCAGTAGGCCTACGTGAAAGATGATCGTATTTACAGTATATGAGAGATTTTTACAATTTATGCCTCTAGAGAATGTAAAAGGCGAAAGTTTTGTAGACACAATTGCCGGGCTAAAAGAGTTTAATATCAACACACAATATCTAAGAGGTCAAGGATACGATAGGGCCACTGCTGTGGATGGCCTAACTTTTCGCCTCGTGCCCGCTATGACATGTTCTCGAGCTACCAACAGGAGCGTTGCAAGTGCTTTCAGTGATAATATGCGGGGTATCCAACATTCAAAGATTGCTAAATTATAAAACCACTAAGACATCACTAAGTTCACTACTGTGCAGTAATGATCACCACGTCTGGCTATGAAACAAGCGGACCCGGGTTCAAATCCTGGTTGAGACAAATTGCCTGGTTGGGGTTTTTTTCCGGGGTTTTCCCTCAACAAATTGAAGCAGAATTACTGAGTAATTTTCATCATCCATAAAATAGCCTAGGTTAAGTTCACGGTGCGGCGTGCTGTACTTGTACAAGAGCGCGGCCGTTCGACTACTCAATCATTCACAAGAATAGGAGTGGTAAGCACAATAAGCCCCAGGCTGCAGTGTAAGCCTTCGGGTCCCTCTTCCGTACAAAGGAAAAAAAATACATCACTAAAATTGCCTGCAGGAGTGAAAATACGAGAACTTAGCTTGAGAATGAGAAATTCTTTCCATTTCACTGGAAATACACAACAGACATCTGGTGCTTGAGCCCCCTTAGCTCCCTACCTCGTGGGTGTGCCACTGGGCCTACACTTTTATTCTATAACACTTACATTAAATTACGTATTAAAGCACGTTTCTTTTTCAGTATTTTAAGACATGTTAATTCTGAAATGTTTATTAACTCTAATACAATGTATTTCACGTTTCCAGATACAAAATGTTAACGCTTCTGTTATTTGTCGCTGTAATTCTTCTAATTTTATGGAAAATGACGAGCAAACCGAAGAAATTTCCACCAGGTGAGTGAAAATTTGATACAGCAGTATTTTTATAGACTAACCTGTATAAAATTGTGGTGACATAAAAATTCACTTTAGTAATCGTGTGTCCATGGAAGTTATTTCTGTCTCTTGGTGTACTCGTTGTCTGTTTGTATGTTTCTCCTTCTATCTGCATAGCCTTTTTCCTGAACTATGAAAATGTTTCTTATTTTATACAGAGTGAGTCACGAAGTGTATTTTCGAAGATAATCTAAGCAAAAACGACATATAAGCATGGGTCCTATTCTCAATATTTTCAGAGTTACACTAACTATAAATTGTTTGTAAAATACATATTTCTTTAGTTTTAAGGGTAAAAGATTATTCTGAATAGAGAATAAACTATTCAGAAGTATCATTTCTTTAATTGGCCAGTATTCTGAAGCTAAAAATGTGTTATTAATTCCATAGTTGCTTCGTACAGATAAATAAATTACATTTTTCTTACGCGCTTCTCACAATTATTGCTACTAATCACGCCACTCTTATAAACTCTTTAATACTGTTCATTAGAATGCAAAATTGAGCTTGAAAGAAACAAGTTGATAGAAGTTATGTGATTTGTAACATTTGTTGTGATAAGAACGTAAGAATAATGTATTTTTAGTTAAAATAGAAAAAAAAGAGAATTCTTTCCAAAGCAACTAAGAAATTAACAACACATTTTTAGCTTTACAATACTAGCCGATTAAAGAAATGATACTTCTGAATATTTCATTCTCTAATTGTAATATTCTTTTACCCTTAAAACTAAAGAATAAAGGTACTTTACAAACAATTTCAACTTAGTGTAACTCTGAAAATATTCATAATAGGACCCATGTTTACTTTATATGACATTTTTTTACTCAGAATGTCTTCGGAAATAAGCTTAGTAAGTGGCGGTAACTCTTCGTGAATCACCCTGTATATATGCGAGTCAATTCAGTTCAAATTTATGAGCAATAATACAATTTTTACACGAAAAATAATTGTAAAGAAAACCAAGTAGGTTTATTGTAACTGCAAACGGATAAGAATATGAAAGTATCTGATCGGGGAAAAGTCTGACACATAGATCTATATACGTAAACAGGTTGTTATTTCAGTTAACATGCACACTACCTACTCTAAAAATGTATCATTTTATGATCTTATTTATTTCATACTATTAAAGGACTTAAAGTGACACATTTTTCTAAATTTGAATCAGTTCAATACCACTGTTTTTCAGAAACTAAAAATTCCAATGAAACACTAACCTAAGATTATTATTATTATTATTATTATTATTATTATTATTATTATTATTATTATTATTATTATTATTATTATTCTTGCAGTGTAGGCTTTCACGGCCGGAGTCTATAGATGTAGATTCATTTTCCAGTAACGTCTGGTATAAAACCAACCAATAGACCACGGCCTCTCAGCCCGGAAAATGAATCTACATCTATTATTATTATTATTATTATTATTATTATTATTATTATTAATTGAACAGCACACTCAGAGAATACCAAGGCTTGACCAAGGTTCAATTAGAAAAATCATTGAATAAGCATCTACTTGGCTAGGCTTGGTTTTACGAAGGGTGCCTGGGACAAGTTACCTGGTTGAGGATTTTTCCTGGGTTTTCCCTCAACCCGTTAAGAGCAAAATGCTAATTAACTTTCGGCGTTGAACCCTGGACTCATTTCGCTGGCATTATTACCTTTATCTCATTCAGACGCTAGATAACTATAGCAGTTGATGAAGCGTCGTAAAATAAGCAATTAAAAATTACGAGGGTTGAACCTATTCCCTTGCACTTCGGCTTGCGACCTATACAACTAAATGCGATGATTGTCCAGGTCTAACAGGTAGTCCGGATAGCATTCGTGAATCCGATGCTGACAGGTGGGCCATCCTGCCTCAACCCTTCCAGTCAGATCCCAACTTCAGACGAGAGCCTGGTAAGACCCAAGCAAGTCCTTCCTACTGTATATCAGCATCAGAAACCCGTGCTACCCCCAAGACTTCACCCCAGCCAATTTTTAATGATTGTATATTATAGATTAAATATGGGGAAGATGGAGTGTATTTATAAAAGTATAACAGGAGTACCATGAGAAAAGCCCTCTGTAACATGTGCTTCGTTCACCACAAATTTCATCACCACCTGGCCGAGGATCAAACCCTGGCCGCCTAGATGGAAGGATCAGTGTACTAGTTTGACCTACAGATGCGGCGAATAGGAACCTATGTCTTCCTTTACCAAACATAATAGCCTATGTATAGGATGGTCAAATTTCGATCGCTTAAATTAAGCGACGATTGCGTGCTTAACTTTGCGTGTTTAAGTAGTATAATCACGTATTAATTAACTAGTATTTTTTTCTAACTGAAAGGTATAGTCCTGTTCTCCTTCTGACTTCCTGTAATTAGTTTCAGTTATCTGACGGCTATTAAGTGCACTCATGCACATTTGTAGAGTTAAGGAAGGTGATGGATGAAATTTTTATTTTCTACGATTTTTAAGGTAGATACCTACTTCATATTTTGCACTTAATCCCCTTCTTACAAGCATTTTTGCATATAAGTTCCATTATGGTAAGGTGGGTGGTTTTTAAGTTATTCAAAATTTTAAAAAATAAAATCTTATTTTCAAAGTCTATCACCACTTATAAAATTTAAGTTTCATACATGACTTCTCTTTATTACATCTCTGATATGGTTAGATAATAGCCAAGTATATCTAGAATTTTACTACTAAGATTTATTTAAAATCATCCGTCCTCAAGTAAGGTTGACCATTGGGATCCTTAATTACACGCATCAAAATATAAAGAAAAGTGAAATGAGTAAAATAATCATTCGCTTTGTACATTAAAACAAAAATTTATGTGTCAACATACAAATGATAGTATAGAATCTGACTTTATACAACAAAAGCTTAAAATATGGTACAGTATATGAAAAATAGAACGTTCGCACGCTAAGCGAAGGATCCCGGGATCGATACTCGGCCCCAGAACAATTTTTCCTTTAAGTTATTCAAACCTGCTTTACGGGAGCTACTACCTGAAAGTCAGATTTGCCTAACAACCAACAGTGTAAGATGATAGTGACATTTATAATCCCAACCCTATTTTACATGTTATAGGAATCTATTTTCAACCGAAGAGCTTTGTAATTCCCGTTATGCCGACCAAGGCATCAGCCTTAAAAAAATAAAATCTTTTAACTGATTTTCTGTAAGGTAAACTTCCTTCAGAACTATAAAATATAAACCTTACTGGACGTAAAAATAGAATTTTTTTACGCAACGCAATTTCAGACGGCCTTGAGTTAACATTGCATAACTCCGTGTTTGGTTCAAAGTTAAAATATGGCATCACGAGAAAGACAGAGCTGTAGCTGTCGAAAATATTTTCGAAGGTTCTGCTTGCCTGGATCTTTTTGTTTTCATTGCGGGGCATAACCAAAACATATATTTCGAACTTTAATTCGACCTGGACCAGACAGTTCCATGTGGTAAGTATGAAACCTATTTCCCCCAGACATTAACTGAAAACTCCCAAATCTTGGACAAAATTCGAACGCATGTCCGTGAATTTCAAACAATAATGTTACATTATTACTATGGTGTACCGAAGTACATAATTTCGGTGCAGGAATTCTGCATTACCATATGGTGAAGAATGGGTACAACGGAGAAAAATTCTCACCGGCACCGGGACTCGAACCCGGGTTTTCAGCTCTACGTGCTGACGCTTTATGCACTAAGCCACATGTTAGAACTTTTCCAATTAGCATTAGTTACATATCCTATAATGTTACTGAATGTATTAAAAGTGATACTGATAATCGTCTTTCCTAATTTCCTAGTCCAGTGGTTTCCAATTAGCTAAGGACTGCGAACTCTCCGTTTTTTAAGAAAAGCTTAGTAATGCAATCCCCACTGCTGAATTCCACATATCAGTATGGTAGTTACTTATGCGTAGAAATTTTGTGACGTAGAACTACGTATTTCTCGACACTAAGTAGGCCTATGGTTGAGTAAAATGAAAATTCATTGTCACATGAAAACGCAACACCTCATTGTTCTCCTTGTATCCCCTTATTTTCCTTGTCTTCCCATTGTTCTCTTTATATTTCCTTGTTCTTCTTGTATTACTATTCTTCTTGTTTTCCTCTAGTTCTTTTTTTATCCATCTCCTTGTCCCCTTATTTATCTTCTTCTCCTTATTCTCTTGATATTCTTCTTGTTCTATAATCATGCATTACCTTTCTTTCCCTCGCACTCCCATTATTCTCCTTGTATTCTCCTGCCTCTCCTTGTATTCTATGTCCTCATTGCATAACCCTTCTTATCGTTATATTCCCAGGTTCTCCTAGCATTACCTCGTTCTCCTTGTATTTATCTTATATTCCCTGTCTTCCCCTTGTTCTCCTCGTATTTTCCTTCTTCTCCTTCTATTAGCGTTGCTTTCCTAATATTCTCTTTGTTCTCCATGAATCCACCTTGTTCTTCTTGTATTCGCTATTCTCCTTGTATTCCCCTATTCAGTTTCAGTTCAAAGGTTTCTTTCCTTGTATGGGGTCTTTTATTGCATGACACCATATCTTCTGGCATTCCATTGGCCCTCATCAAGATTCCGTTCTTGCATTGCCCTGACATTCCTCATCTCCAGGTGATCTGTAGTCTTTGTCGTTTCTTGCTTTAGCTATCTCCAGGGGCAGGTATTTATGGAGATTAATTTTATCATTTCTGTTTTTTAACATTGGTGTCGGCGGAGATTGATTTGTACTCTCGGCAGAGATTAATGGAAATTTTGGAAAATACAATTGTTTGTGAATTGGAGTATTAATTCAGTATGAATATTACTTTTCAAATAATTAACATTAAAGGTTCGTTGGATTCTAGTAAAGGTGCGGTATGGTCAATAGACAATATCTGCTGGATTGAGACTGTATTAAAAACACATTCATTTAAAAACGACAAAACTTGCAGCCCTCAAATTAACACTTTCAAATTATTAGTGAAATGTTGAATTCTCCGTCTTTTTAGTTCACTCATGTAAACAGAACATGGAATACCACATAATGTAGCCTACTTGGATATATAACAAATTCAAATGAAAAAAAAAATCCGAAAAAAAAATTCAGAATATGAAATTGCTGTAAAACGACGCAATAGTAATAATTCGCGAATGTGTTCATATTTCGCTATTAGAACTCTATTTCGCAATTTGTTGCAATTGTATTATCCGCATATTATTAATCAGAATCACTTAATTCGTAAAGATTAGTAAAAATCTATTGTATATCTATTATGTCGTGATTTTTGCGATCTCTATAAATATCCGGCCCTGGCCATCTTTCTTCTGGCATTCTTTGAATGTGACCGTACCATTGCAATCCTTTACTTTCAGTTACTGACTCCTTTTGCAATGTTCTACCTTCCAGTCTTTCAGTTACTGATTCCTTTTGTAACGTTCTACCTCCCAGTCTATCAGATATCGATTTCTTTTGGTATAGGCCTATTTCTTCTCTGTATTCCCCTATTTCCTTATATATTCCTCTCGTTCTCCTTGTATTTCCCTCGTCCTAAATATATTGCCCTCGTTCTCCTTGTAACGTATTCCTCTATCACCGTCTATTAGAAAATTTCGTAAGTCTATTTTTAAAAGCATTTGTGGTTATTGCTAAAGTCTTTAGTAAATCTGCAAGTAAAATAGTACGTCCTCTTGCGGAATGACGCGACAGACAAACCACTGGAAGTGCCCTATGAAATTGGCAGACCCAACGAGTATTCAAGACTTTTATTGAAGACAAAAAGTGGCTTATTAGTCCAAAGACTAAAACCAGCTTACGAAGCAAACGGGGAGTCGGAAGGTGTACAACAACCAGTTCTGGACCCTGTACTTAACCACAGAAGAATCAGTTTTTACTGGACACCTTCTCTAAGAACTTACAAAACGAATGAAACGTTTAATTTCAGCAATCTATTTTTAGCAAGTCTCTTCGGGAAGGGGGGAGTAATGTGGCGGCCTTGGTTGTAGCCTAATGTAGAGGCCTTTGTCGTAGCCTTGGTTACAAAACCATTTTCTTACTGGCACTGCTACTGCGTCACCTTACCAAGCCGAAGATCCATATATAGGATAAGTAAAGGTATTAACGCCATGCAGATTATACCGCCATCTAATATTTTATAATTAGCTACGTGAAAATCTGTGTTGGCAGACCTAGCCAGAGAAGTGTGCTGTTTAGAGAAACCTTCCTTAAACATCTGGAACCAACAATGAAACTGAATTCGGGCTTTAATGTGAGTTTAACAACCTTTAAGTAAAGAAGCTGATTATTGAGTGACGTGAATATTGTATTCTACATAAAGTAAGTATTTGAAATGTATAGTGAATGATGAAATGTTATGAGAAATTCGTTTATATGTGTGGTGTTGTTTTAAAATGTATAATATTATATTATGGTAATTATCCATTTTAAATAGAATTTGGCACTGCAGATAATAATACTATCTCACTGTGAGAATAAACTTTGATTCAGTATGTAATAATAACTGTTAATTTAATCGTTTCTAATATGAAGACGGTTGTGCACCACTCAATGACAGTGACCTTGATTGATTTAAAATTATGTGGTAGGGGAGAGTTGGGTAGTATCGGACATCGGGTAATATCGGACAGTGAGTTTCTTTCATCTACAACCAAATGATAGTACCTGAATGACATGGTTACATTTCTGTGATGTCGCATACAGTTACGTAACCACGTCATTCAGGTACTACCATCTCTGGTAGATGAAAGAAACGCACTGTCCGATATTACCCGATGTCCGATACTATCCAACTCTCCCCTAATGAGTATTGATCATTTCATTCATTCATAATGTTCTGCCCAAGGGCAGGTCTTTCACTGCAAACTCAGCATTCTCCAGTCTTTCCTATTTTCTGCCTTCCTCTTTGTCTCCTCATATGATCCATATTTCTTAATATAGTCTATCATCTGATATCTTCTTCTGCCCCGAACTCTTCTCCCGTTCACTATTCCTTCCACTGCATCTTTCGGAAGGCAGTTTCTTCTCACCCAATGACCTAGCCAATCCCTTTTCCTCTTTCTGATCAGTTTCAGCATCATTCTTTCTTCACCCACTCTTTCCAACACAGCTACGTTTCTTATTCTGTCTGTCCACTTCACACGCTCCATCCTTCTCCTTATCCACATTTCAAATGCTTCTATTCGTTTCTCTTCACTTCGCCTAATCATTTATAGTTGTTTAATTATATAACATAATCTTACATTTATCACTTTTGCTTATAAACATGTTTCTTTGTTCTAAAAGATAAATGACGTTACTTTCACTGCAGGTAATAGCGCCAATATGCGTCATACTTTTATTTACTTGTATTGTTGTAAAACCTTGTTACAATTACAACTTCTGAAATGTACATTCTACAGAAGAGGCTAAAAACCAATATTATTATACATCTTGATTACACAACTTTTAACACTATATCACTTCGGAAAACTTATTATGTATCCTTTCTTGTGTTAAATTTTACATTACCTCGTTAACATGTTTCAGTCTGTTATCTGCTATCTTCAGAACTGGTTGTTGTTGTTCTTGGCGCCCTTTGTTTGTGTTTCCTGTGGGGATGTGTTTGTGTAGTGTAATGTGGAGTCAAAGAGTGTGTTCTGAAATTGGGTTGTGTGCTGAGAATTTCATTTGGATGTGTTTTTTGTGTATTATTGTATTATTGTCTGTATTTCTGTTCAGTTCTAAGCCATTTTTTTAAATTGGTGGCGTTAATAGCTTCACTTACCCTAAATTTCAATGTTTTAAAAGTGTAATTTGTGATGGATAAAGAGTATGTTAGGTCATATTTTTTCTTTGTACACCAGTTTTCCCTGCTATAATTATTTATCATTTCTCCAATCGACGGTAAACACAAGTATTATTATTCATCCAAAAGACCCAACGTTTCCAAAGTGGAATATGTGATGGATAAAGAGTGTGTTAGGTGATATTTTTTCTTTGTATACCAGTTAAAAATATTCATCAATTGAATTACCAAGACATGTCTACAAATTCACAAACTTAGGAGAGTTTAGTCCCCTTTTATGCTGCATTGGAATCAACGATCTTAGTATGTTTTATATATTACGCTTTCACACGCCAATGTTCACTTCGTAGGACAGGGACCTTTCTTCCTCTCATCAAGTCCTCAAATAAATTCAATAAAATGGAATCGTTTAATAGCTAACTTAAAATGTATAATCTGAAATTATGCGCATTTTACATTGATCTGCATACTTGTTGCTATATTATGCATGTGGTTCTTTGCTGCACAGGTCCGCCGAAATGGCCTCTGGTTGGGAATGCATTTCAGCTAAAATCGCCAAACCTTTTGCCCCACGACATCATGGGGACTTTCGCCGAGAAGTACGGAGAAGTTACAGGACTCTACATAGCCCGTCAGCCCCTGATTCTGGTGTCAGGGCCAGACGCAATTCGTGAGGCCCTTAACAAGCCGGAGCTCCAGGGGCGTCCAACCAGTGCTATCCACAAATTGGAAAATAGGAAGTTGGGTAAGGTACTGAATGCGTGCATTGCTCTGTACAGTCCTACTGGTACACATAATGTTCGAAAACCTCAGTACGAGACAGAATTTATAATTTTACAAATTGTGTGTTACAAATTTACAAATGTTATAACAAATTCTACCTCTACTCTTAATGTGGGTAAATAGCGGAATTGAAAGTTACAATTGTTTAGATCCTAAAATTGGCTGATGTATGTAAAACATAAAAGACGTGTATTCATCTTCGGGTGATGAAGAAATTGAGATTTGTCAACTTAATCGTCATACTAGAACATTTGATAAAGAATTAATGTTCAATTTGAAAGTTTAGTGAAGTTCAATCGAGAATGAGCCATGAGAAACTTGTACTGCTACTAAATAATATAGGCATTTCATTTATTACTCATCCTGTGGATCAGTTAAGCCTATTAAGCTTATACAGATTGAGATATCTAAAATATATATATAAGGTAACCGGGGGTAATAAGGCCCACCTAAGGAATAGAACGTTCTTTCTTTGAAATGGAGATGTTTAGCAATTTTTAAATAATGGAATAGCATGCTTTTATAGTTATCCTATAATATTTTACTTCAAATAAATATTCACACAGGCACTTAAATGCTGTGAGCAATGAAAATTTACATCATGTCACAAGGCCTTATATTCTGCTGTGACAGATAATAAGGCCCACAGTAAAGAATATAAGTATTGAACACAATTTGGGCATATAAAGTCTTCAGTTTGTTCCTCAGTGAGGCCTACACATTCATCGTGCACCCAACATTCACAAGAGGTCCACACCTGTGGAGTAACAGCCAGCGCGTCTGGCCGCGAAACCAGGTGGCCCGGGTTCGAATCCCGTTTGGGGCAAGTTACTGGTTGAGGTTTTTTCCGGAGTTTTTCCTCAACCCAATACGAGCAAATGCTGGGTAACTTTCGGTGTTGGACCCCGAACTCATTTACCGGCATTATCACCTTCATTTCATTCAGACGCTAAATAACCTAGATGTTGATACAGCGTCGTGAAATAATTCAATAAAATAAAAAAAATAAATTCACAAGAGACACACACATGTAGGCCTACATCTACAACAATTTTCTCTTCGCAGACAAAACACATCCGCGTCCTCTGGGTTTTACAAATCCTGAAGTTGATGGTTCACCAATGCTCTTTCTGCATTAGGAATTGTCAATTTTTCGTTTGTTTCATTTCTTGCAAAAAATATGGTGCTTCAGAATTTGCACTTCATAGCTCAGGGACTTCTATGAACTTGTGGGCGTTTCCACGTATTTATTTCACGGGCCTTAATTCCTGCTCTGTTACTTCGCGCCAATTTTAATTTATGGAGTGCTCATATGTTCATTAGCGAAAGTTTCACGGTGGCCCCAAACTTCTTAATGTGTGCACAATACCGTGCATTTAATGTTATATTAATAACACACAGTAAAACGATTAAATACCAACTTAAATTTTGCAAAATAATCACACATAACTTGTTGCCACCAGTCAGCTACAAACAAGAACGAGAATGTAATTTCTTTATGCCTCACTCGAATGCGAGAAGAAATAGCTGTTGCTCTCTTTTGCAAAAGTGTATAACAAATGGCAAAACTAGGTTATATATATATACTAGTGGCTTGTGCAGCAAATACTGCTGCAAACTAAGTTCATTAGACGTTCAAATAAAATTTTTCAGATTTATTTTCAATGAAGAATACTTGTCTTTTTGATAGTTATTTGCTTCCATAATAATGAAACATACTCCCTCTGAATGGATTTTTTTAGGCCAAATACTTTTTCTTGAACCTATCCAAATTCAGTTTTTTAGTTTCAACGCGAAAACGCAAGTATCAATGTCAGGACGATAGCAGTAGCTATTTCAGGTCATTGTGGATTGTAGGCAAAAGTTAAAAAAATGTCAGGTTTGCTAAGCTTTCGAACAATAGCATTTTCGTGTAGAACTTGAAATGTAGGGCGTAAAATCGTTTTATCCTACTAAGAGATCTTGCTGAAATGATCTGGAGACTACAAAATTTTCTAGGCCTCTTATTTTATCAGTAAGTAATACCTTTTGATCTTTCCTTAGGAACTGTAATTTTTGCGCTCTCTCGAGCCAATACTGAAGACAATGACACATATCAATATTTACACTACACCGCCATTAAGTATATGAAAAAGACCCAACCCCACTGGGTTAATAAGTATAAAAATATTTGATTTTTAATAGCAATATTATTATCTTACTTAAGTTTTGTAGTTATATATAGCAGCAACTCAGTAAATTATAGAAATGAAGATCTAAATTAAGATATTCTCTACATTTACTTACATAACCACAAAACGTTTCACTTTCGTGTCATCAATATAGCATCAATATTATGTACAATTAATGGAAAAATAGATGCATCATGATATTAACTGTAATAATATTTAATTTGTAATGGTAATAATGCCATCAAACCACCTCAAGTTTCGTAGATTTGAATATCCAATACACAGCTGTACTCAAAAAATTATACACTGCAGAATCAGTTTTTAATAACAAATTGAATTGAGCTCTAAATATGTCGGGAATCCTGCAGGTCATGGCCTTCGTGTAATAGCCAATTGTTTATTGTAGTGTGTGTTTTGTTCTGAAATTCAATCAAGTCCGCCGTGATTGAATAAAATTAGTTCTCAAAACTGACAACAGATGGATTTTGGAAAATAGGAAAATTATGTAGGAAAATTGACATTTCACTGAAAACTATTACTTTTCCGAAAAACTTTGGATGCCAGACATGAAAATGAGGGGTCACTCATTAAAATCCGTTCAGCCGTTTTCCCGTAATTTCCATTACCAGTTCAAATTATATATATAGATAACATCAACTTATGTCACATATTATAGTCCCGTCGCTCTAATTTCCGGCAGCCAATCGCGTTGCAGATCGGCTACATTCAAACGTGTGCGTCTTGTGATTCGCTTATGAAGACGTTATTCATTTCTTAAGGCTCGATAAATACTTAATATAATCGCCCGCCATTTTGGCTCTTTCGTTGGCGTTCGCAGAAAGCACACGAAGACGTTATTTGCCGCTTAATTATTTGCTGAATTACAGTGCGTTTGATTTATTATCATAGGAGCTACGACATGATAATGTTTAACGGTGTGGCAAATAGATTCCTCGTATGGTAGCTCGGGAACGAAAGAACAAAAATGGCGACCGATACTAGGCCTACCTACCTAGACTTTATAGAGCTTTCACTTCCTAAGACGTAAGCAAAGAGGCGGAGTCACGCCGGAAATAACAGCGTCGAGACTATAATAGACTAGTAGATATCAACACGATGTTTAAGTGACTTACAATAGATCTATAGTAATTCTTAATTACTACTCACAGTGGCGAAGCTCTTAAGAGGCTTTTGAAGCTTAGCCTACTCAACAAATTTGACTTATTATATCTAGTAACAGTATAAATTCGTAATAACGATGTATCATAACACATGGTTTCACTCCAATCCTTCCATATATTAAATTCACTGTTTACAGTTATTTCTCTGCGAGAGGCTTGTGGCAAAAGCCTCGTAGCAACGTGCGACGGCCTCGCTCACAGGCAGCGGCACTCGCAAGCTTGAGGGAAGGTCGGTGAGGAGGGAGTGTCGATTCGCTACAACTCAGTAGCAGGACGCGGGGCTATCCTCAACATCGCGATATAATACGCTACGCTATGTTCGTCTTCTGTGAATGCGATCCATTGTTGAAATCAAAAGTGAATGCGTATGTATGTTACATACTAATTTTGTGTAAAATGGCTCATATTGAGAGAACATTGAGGTCATTATTTGCAGAATTAAAAGAGAAAACGTTTTATTTGTGTAGAAAATGATTTTCAATAAGGATCCGAAGTTTCATTTTCTTTATCTCAAAATTCATTTCTTTGACTTTTCTCCCTTTATCCCCAAACACTATCGAATGTATTTTTTTAATTGGCAATGAGAAAAATGTGTAGGCCTATTTCTTAAATTTAAGCATGCATTTTGTAAGATGTACGCACATTTTTTGTCAATTTTGAGCACACAACTTATAAAAGAATGGTATATTTCCACTTGAGGAAATTTTTATGAGCACATATTTTAAGCACAGATATTTTTAAATTAATATGGAATTTTGAGCACATAATTATCCGAGCTCTACACATAACTATACAGTGAAACCTCTCCTTATGGACACCTCCAAGATACGGACACTCTTCATATACTGACAGATTTTACGTCCAACTGAAATAATATATAAATTGTGATAAATTTAACTCTCGTTTACGGACAATCTTAGACACGGACACGGACAGCTGTTTTACAGTCCTACACCTCCTGACTGCGGAGAGAACTTGTATTTCAAGACTTGTATTTCAACTTGTATTTCAATGGAAAATTTAGTATAGAAATTCCTTAAATGAAAGAAGAAAATAAGGGTCTCGTAGGGTACCACTAGCCTTTGTTAGTTGGAAGCAGGTCGACAAACAAAATCATATATAAAGGACACCTCCCAGTTATATATGAGATAACTCATCCTGCCTAAGGTATTCCGTGGTTTTCCTAAGGCGTAAGACAACTGTCGGGATGAGCCCTATAAGAAATGGGCCACGGACCTATATGCCCTTCCCCATATATATTCCCCTTTATTATAAACTACGTATGCCCTAGTTCAGAACCAATAAATGGTCTATTAAATATACGAGGCCACTTAATTAGTCGCAATTTGAAAGGACAGGGACCTCTCAAATTGCAGATTTAGATTTCACGGCGCTTCTTCCGACGGCCTTCACATGCTTTGTCATCGAACAAAAGATGACAGAGTCTCGCCATCCTAACGGCAAACACCAGCCAACTCCTCCTCGCCCCGTTCCGTTATCACTTGATCAAATCTCAGTCCCCCTCGAGTATGTGGTACCTAAGAGGTTACGTTCAATTTCGGCTTCCCCTTCAAAATTTTCTAGAGCTCCTTCAGTGGAGCAGCGTAACCCGGAGTGAGATTAATGGCCTACAGGCTTGGAGCTCACATATTTAGTTTTGTACAGCCCCCAACCCCTTGCAAGGACGCGTTTTGCGTACCTTTTAAATTTGTCCTCCCAATTCTCTTTCGATTTTTTTTCGATGCGGACAGATTGTTACGTCCCTTCGATGTCGTAAAGGAGAGGTTTCACTGTATTTGCACAGACGCGGCCGTCTTGATACATGAAGACTACTGTAATAACCATTATTAAAGTTGACTATCTTGTTTTGCCATAGGTGTTGTCTTCACCGAGGACGACTTTTGGAAGGAGCAGCGACGATTCTCTTTGCGACATCTACGAGAATTGGGCATGGGAAAACGAGAGATGGAAACGATCATTCATGATGAGATCCGTGACTTGATGGACGAAGTAAAACGTTATGCAGGACCCGAATACAGCAAACCGGTGCCGGTGCGCGAGCTGGTAGCTGCCACGGGCGCCAACGTCATCTACCACATGCTGTCAGGCGAACGCTTTAGCCTGCGCGACCCCAAACTACGCCACCTCATGGAGATCATCCGCAAATTCACAACTCTTACAGACGCCTCCGGGGGCTTCGCATCCTCAATGCCCATCCTCCTAAGAGTCTTTCCTTCACTTACTGAGTATCCAGAGATTAGGAAGTTTAGGAAGGAACTTTTCGCTTTTCTTACGGTGAGTTCTACACTCTTAAAGGTAACTTACGTGTGTAAACTGTATTTGTGCAAAGTTTGATTTGAGGAAATTCAAACAAAGTCTGAAAACGAATAAAATTGAAAACCGAAACATGCAGAGGATTACATGTTAACATAAAGTGATAATTAAACAGAAATAACATTCAATAGGAAATTAATGTTTCTGTGATAACACCTAATGAATAAGATCTCTCGGATATGAAGAATGTGTAAACATAAGTAAGGTTAAATTATCATTCACAATCAGTTGAGTGACTTTCAGTAATATTGCAATTTAAAGACACGACTCACTGTTACAAGTTATAATAATCAATGGCGATACGTGAAAAGCTGTAACAACATTCCTTCTAAAATGATCTTTAGAATTTCATTCCAAGTTATTGCAAGGTTTCCTTATTATTTACAATCACGTAAAATGATAATATCGCACCCCTAGAATAATTCTGTTGTAACTCCCAAAATTGAATTTTGAGTTACAGACAGTTTTGTAATCTTCTTTTAATCCACTATCAAACAGTAGAACTGTTGTATCTCTAAGTTCAAGCGCAAAGTCTGCAGGACTCATACTGATACTTGGCAAGCCTGAGTTTTCATACGACTTTGAAATTTTATCTTGCATTTACTGAAAATTAACTTCTCACAGTTACGACAGAATTATTTTAAGAGTACGATATGACGGTTTAATGGTTAAGCTTTATAAAATTTATAATTGAATAACCAAAGTAAACTGTAAGTCAAAAGCTGCCATTAGATCAGGATCGAACCCACGTTACTCCAGCGTACCAAAGATACCTTACTAGGCTACTTCCTGACAGTGCTCATCCTATGAAAGGAGTTTCAGTCTCTAAAGAAGAAAGCTTTGAAGAAGTGACAGCGGGTGTCTTAATGCGATTATTTAATAAGTCTATGGTATTAACGATCCGCCCGACCGTTGACAAACTAGTAACTATAGTCCCGTCGCTCTTATTTTCGGCAGCCAATCTCGTTCCAGGTCGGCTACATTTAAACGTGTGCGTCTTGTGATTCGCTGCTGATGACGTTATGCACTTTCTAAGCACACGAGGACGTTATTTGCCGCTCAATTATTTGCTCAATTACAGTGCGTTTGAATTATTATCATAGGAGCTATGATAATGTTTCATAGTGCGGCAAATAGATTCCTCGTCTAGTAGCTCGGCAACGAAAGAACAAAAATGGCGAACGATACTACCTACTTAGACTTTATAGAGCCTTCACTTCCTAAGGCGTAAGGAAAGAGAAGTCACGCCGGAAATAACAGCGATGCTGCTATAGCTCTCATGCGCCAGAGATCGATAAGAGTGGAAACACTGCAAAGTGAAATTTCCCATTCTGTCAAATTACAGTCAAAATAACAAGCACACAAGCATATCGTTACAAGATTTTGCCTATCGCCTAGTTTTATTGCAAGCTATACTTTTACAGACCACTTTTATGTTACAAGAAGGGATTCGACATAATGAGGAAGCTTCCCTTGTGGGATGAAAGGTAAAGATACAGTATATCTCTCCGTCTAGCTGCGACTTCTAGCTAGTCTTAATATCAAATGAAACCGAGAATGTTCTGTGAGTAGAAAATTTATTGTACACTGGAAATGTGAAAAGTTAGTTGTAGGGATCGATGGATTTTTCAGGACGCAGAAATCCAGAGCGCAAATCCTCCGGAAGGGACTTTAATCCGTGTGTGCCGTGTGGGAGTTTTCCGGCACGTTAAAGACCTCCAAGCCTAAATTAGAGTATCTGGACCAAATTTCTCCTCTCTCGCGTTCTAGTACTACTTTAGTTGCATACTAGGTGGCGCTTGAGACGATGACTTACCATGTATCCCTCTGCTCCTGTCGGTAAATAAGTGTAACTAAATTCTTTGTAGATGCTGAAACCTCCGTCAGGGGTTACCTATATTCCGACATCGGAACGATAAGTTAAACAAGTAACTGACATTTCAGACCAAAATCAAAATGATTTTATGTAGGATTTGATATTAAAACTAAGTCTGAAATTAAAGTGCGCATTTAAACAGTGACTGATACATTTCTGAAAATAATATTTATAAATGCACAAGTCAATAATTTATTCTGCCGCTGCCGCTATATTTACGCTAATTACTTCAGTTTTTTCCAGTTTAAAATTTATGTGTCTAATAAATATAGTAAAAAACGTGTAACCTGTAAATTAAATTCTTGTCTTCTATCTTTTGCAGTCCAGCTTTCGGATGCATAAAGTAAAACTCAATAATTAAATATACAATATAATATATTTAAACTACCCTAATTTATTTGTATGTTTTTTAGATATACTTTTATTATTCCGAACATGAGGTTGTAAAATGGATAGCCTACAGAATAGTAAATCAAAAGTGCTCGGTTTTTTGCAATTGAAATATTTCGTTCGCCGAAAATTGAGCTTCGATATTAAAACATTCTGTATTAACTACATACTGATTTGAGGAACACTGAATGACGAGTATTTCATTGATTCACAGGAGAAAATCGAGGAGCATAAGAAGAAGCTGGACGAAGATAATCCTTCAGATTTTATCGATATGTTCCTGTTGGAAATGAACAAAAATGACTCACATCCTTCCTTTCACAGTAAGTAATCATGCTATATACAGAATGTTAGTAAAGTCACTGTGCACTTATAACGGATGTTGGAAATGACGTCCGCGAGTGGCTATACAAGCCTTAACTCGCTTAATTTTATTATAAAACACTTTCTGCAGATCTGCTTGTGATATGTTTCTTATGTACGCAGGTATTACAGTTTTTAAGTCACAAAGAGTGCGTGGGCGGTTACGATTCACTGCAGATTTTGCTGCCCGCCACAGACGAAAGTCCGCAGCATAGAGTCAGAAATATTCAACAATTTCTCTTCGTTTAGTTTAGGTGGCGTTCCAGTTCGTTCACCATCTAATACTGAGTCTGTCCCTCGAAATTTCTCAATAAGCCGACGAACTGCAATGCGATGAGGAACCGTTGTTTCTGGGAATTTTTCTACAAATGCCTCCTGCACTGAATCTACGTAGGTATGTTTTTATCGCCTTATCGAAAGACGTGTTCAACAAGAAAAGCATGTTCCTCAAGTGAAAGAACCATAATTAAAAACTTAAATGAACAACTAAACACTTTCAGTCTTACTAATAAAAACTCTTATACAGACGTTTAACTGTCTTATACAGGGACATCATTTTATTTTTACTAACATTTTTAATATTAACCTGGCTATACCTTTGGATTAATGACTGAGACTCGGAAACACCGTTTGCTACCTCCTTCCACAACTGGAGTTCGATAATACTGACGTAAAATACAAACAAATCACTTTACTAGGTACAGGAGGGAAGGAAAGTAGTTCATCCATTTACGCAAAGTAGGAAATATCGCGATTTTGTGTTTGATCATTTTCATTAGGTTTTTGTTTAATCAAAATACAGTACTGTATTAACAATAAGTGTTTTTACTCACGAACAGAGTTATCCATGCGAACGTATTCATTATGCAGTGTATATTATACTGTCTACAGCACATTAGCGTACAATATAGAGAATGAAGTTAAATTGAAAAATAATCATAATATGGATATTTAAACACATTTTTGAAAATTGTGGCCGTTCCTTTCGATACAGCCTTCAGTTCTTTTGTGCATATTATCGCACTATAGATTATTGCATCTATTTCCAATTACCAGTTTCGTCCTTCGTACTCATGTGAAATAATTCTGTACCTACTCTATAAAAGAGTATCTTACGTACTGTAAATTCAATCTTCACTTCTGGCCTACCCGCACAGATAAAATTACTCAGACATGCTATCTACTGTCCGTCCATGTGGTTATGCCGCAGGATCGTAGAAAGGGGGGGGGTGGAATCACGTGATTGTTAATTACTTAACGAGGCTCTTTTATTTAAGTTATTTTAAACAGTTGCATAATATTACGTAGACGTCCAATTAATTCCTAACAGAAATTAATGTTTTGAGAAAAGAGCTAAGAAAGCCCAGCCACTAGTTTTTACAGTGGAGCGAGCAGAAGCAGTGGGGGAAATCGGGATGCGACGTAGGCAAACGGATGACAGTACCTGTGCGAAAATATGATTCAACATTGGAAGTTTTCGTCATTGGAGAACGCGAACATATTTCTGAAACGTACTATAATCACTAACTCAGCACTGAGGCCTTAGTTCCGTGTGGACAGTTAGAACTTCGTTAGTAGAAGGGGTGGGAGTGAAGTACATTCAAAAACTCAGGTACAATATAAGTTGAAGTAAAAATAAAATGATGTCTCTGTACTTACAATGATTAATGACTAGCTCGTTTATAAGTCGTGTGTAAATAATCACTACATACGTCGTCTATAACAATACAACTATTACACAGCTACGTCATAGTCTCATTATTACTTCATTACGAAAGGTAATAGAATAACTGAGGTTCTCTATTGCATACTATAGTGCACGCTAGTGTGCTGCGCTAAGTATCGATAGTACAACTGGATCTGATCGATTACCACGCTATATTTTGGTCAAAAAGTACAGCTACAGCAATATTATTCTAATTGAATGGGTTATTTATTAAAGAGCCTAAGTCTTGAATACTAAATTGTTAGCAATTTAAGGAAAAAAACTGCTTACAGGCCGAAATTTTGAAATTAAAGCTGAAATAAAAATTGTATCATAAATTCTACTAAGCATTAGAGAGTGAAACTTGTCCTCTTCATATCTAAACCGATGTATCTACACCCAAGAGCAGTTATTACATTACAAACTCATTTTCACAAAAGTAGCGACTTAGGCCCTTTCATAAATGGCCTTAATCCTGTCAGATTAAATAAATAAATAAATTATAAATAACCCATTCAATTATTTTGTGCTCTTTGGTTTGTTCTTCTGTGGTTACAAGGCAACAGTCATAGTTTAGCGGCTACCATGCTTGTAATAAAATTAGATTTGAAATTCGCAGTTTAAAACTCAATTGCTGGCGACGAAATCTCAAGAGATGCAAATAATTTTTACAATTAGTTAGGCTTTCTATTTATCCGGAGCTTCCTAGACTAAATCCACGAGGTTGTATTTTTTATGTTCTGGATCGCTGTGTATGATTGTGTTGACACTGCAAGATAAATTATGTTCCGTTGATGCATCCACTAGTTTATATTTGGTGCAAAGCGAGAAACAAATTTCTAACACGTTATGTTCCTTTTCCTGAATTTTGCACATCGGAAACTTGAAACTGTTTGACCTCTAGGCCTACTAGATTTACGGTATCAATGGTATCCCCTGAATTTTGGATTTATTCCAATGAAATGTTCAAGGATGTTATTATTACATTTAAGTTTGTGTACATTTATAATACATTTATGCTAAAACTTTTGAATAACGTAGGCCTACATTTAATTTGCAACTCTACTTCGCTAACATATTTTTACATGTCGATTTCTAAAATTTCAACATGACATGGACTTCACTAAAGTTAGTTGATAGCCGTCCCAACCAGGGTTTAATAATCGGCCTCCTAATCAATTCTAAATTAATATTTATATTTAATTCAATTTTTTCTTTAATACAAACCCTAGTTAGGTAGGCTATTATTGAGAAATTTATTGGAAATGTAGCAAACAATTTAGGCTACAAGACAAATTACATGTTATAAAGAATATAAGTGATGATTAATTATGCTAATCGATGACTTCAGTGCAGGGGAGGATATCATGTCCAGGGTGCTGTCAGGAACTTTTAATTTTCGGAAGACTTCTAAGGACTCCCGTGGGATTGTGCCTCTAGCCCCAGTCATAATTCCTATAATGTCCCATGTCTTGATGTTATATTTGGTCCCCAAATCGCTGCAGCATGGCAGATAAATTGCCCGTTTTTCTTTGCAGACTTCTCTAGGTTGTTCCTCGCTGTTCTCAAAACGGACTGTGGAATCGAGAATGAGTCCACAATTTTTTTTCGGTCTATAATAATTATATATTGTAGGCCTAGATGTTGAAACTTCTGTAACTGATTCGCAGTATTAAAAATATTCTATCTGCCCATAAAGTATGATTCTGCAATACAAAATCTTGTGAAACCGCTGAGGTTTCTGACGGAAGAAAAAAGAAACAAAGCAAGAAATATGAGAGTGGGCAAAATAAGCCAATAGACAATAGTGTACCCAGGGGTGGGTTCCGGACAGATGTTCGGAGTAAAAATAATATAACTCTCACAATTAATTTATATTCTTCTTTTCCATATGGGACAAATTCTGTCAACTCCAATCCCAAAACTTTGAATTATTTCTTGTAAGATGTTTTGAAGTACGTAAAGTTACTAAAATTAAAATTAACTACTTTCCCTTTTACAAAATTGGAATTATAAATTATTGCACTCCGACAAGAAGATTTTTTAAAATTTATCTAAACTTGATAGGAATTGATGATGGATGAGTGGAACGGAGAAAAATTCTCTCCGGCACCGGGATTTGAACCCGTGTTTTCAGCTTTACATGCTGATGCTCTATTCACTAAGCCACAGAGGATTCGATCCGACATCAGGATGGGAATCCGGTGTGGTTTAGTGGATAGAGCATCAGCAAGTAGAGCTGAAAACCCGGGTTCAAATCATGGTGCCGGACAGAATTTTTCTCCGTTCCACTCATCCATCATCATATGATGACGCAGAATATCTGCACGGAAATATCATATGTACTTCGGTACATCATAATAATATTTGATAGGAATTGTCAGAAGAAATATTCACTTACAATGAGACCATCCACTGTGGTTCAGATAAGAGCTTCTTACCCTCAAATATAACACAGAGAAGTGGAATTCTTGTTAGGTTATTGAAAAGTCACTTCAAACTTCAAAGCGTTACTAGTGTAATATTTGAGGCACGAAAAAAAAATCACTGTGTTGAGCAAGTTTTGGTTTTTACAAAACACTAGAAAAAGGCCCTATATCCGCTGTTTTCTTGTTCAGTACCTTAGCAACAATAACCTGCAAAGACATTGCAGTTAAAGAAACTACTACATAAAATCTATTAACACAAAATAGTTAATATTTTACGTAGTGCAAAGAATGCAAGAGAAATTCGCAAAATCGCAATAAAATAGGGTGTAATTTAGGAGATGCGAAAGAGTTGCCAAGACTGTAGTGGTACTTTAACGTTCAAAATCATCATCATCATCATCATCATCATTATTATTATTATTATTATTATTATTATTATTATTTCAATGTATTTTATTTTATAGTGGAACAGCTGCTTCAACTGCTTTCCGACTTGTTCATCGCTGGCAGCGACACAACTTCGGGATCTTTATCTCTTGCTTTCCTGTATATGGTTCTGCATCCAGAAGTTCAGGTTAAAGTACAAAAGGAACTGGATGACGTGGTCGGCAGGGAGCGACTACCATCTCTCAACGATAGAGCGAAGTGAGTATCAGCATTCTGTTATGAAGAATAACTCATTTTGTATTACACAAATATTCGAGCAAAACACTATGCAAGTAGTCTTCCCTCCCGAAACTTACGAGTTCTTATTCTTAAGTTATTCAGATCATATGCATATCAATAAAAAGAAAACTAATTATATTTATACTGAAGAAGTGTGTGTATAATTCTTGAAGATTTACAAGTGATTGTCTTTACTATTTTTTTGAGAGAAGAAAGTTCATTTGTCTTCTGATAACCTAGTCACATAAAAATGCAGTAGTCATTCCCGTAAAATTCTTCGTAAGCCAGTTAAAATAATACTATACAGGGTGGAAGTGAAATAATGCTACAGATCTTTAGACCTAATGACTCATGTTCTATGTAACAAAAAAACTGTAGTACCATATTGCTGGAAAGTTCTTAGTTTTCTCAGAAAAAAATGTTTTTTCACAAATCCTTAACGTCCTCTTACTCCATAATTATTGAGAGTTGGATCGTAATTTTTGTTATGTTAAATGTTATGTTTTGTATTTAACGACGCTCGCAACTGTCAGCGTCGCCGGTGTGCCGGAATTTTGTCTTGCAGGAGTTCTTTTACATGCCAGTAAATCTACTGACATGAGACTGTCGCATTAAATTTAAGCACACTTAAATGTCATCGATCTGGTTGGCAAATTGGTATAGAGCTGGCCTTCTATGCCCAAGGTTGCGGGTTCGATCCTGGGCCAGGTTGATTTATCTAGAGAAAATAAAAACTTGAGTGGGATTTAATTGACTATTACACGATTAGAAAAAAGTATATAAAGATTAGAAGAAATAATGTACTCTAATACAATAAAATATTAATTTACTTATTAAAATTCTATTTCACTAATGTTAGCTTCATCAAAACGTTTGAACGGAACCACCATTTTCAGTTGACTACTATGCGGAAAACAAATGACGATAGAAAAGCATGTTTTATACTTCTATTGTAAATAATTTGCATTTTGAAATGTTGGCAAACAAAGAAATAAATGCTAAAGAAGTGATAAAAACAAATAAATGCTATGGAAGTGGTAAAATTGTAGCGATAAACAAGCAAGATTGGTTGAAACACGTCCTTTCATATCGTTTTATTGGTCAAAAGTAGTATGACGTAGTAAAAGTGTATTAGTCATAGTAATATTTATCCGTCATATAATATAATTATGTCCAAACCTGAAAAGAGGATAAAAATCTGAAGAAATAAAATAGAACACTTCTTTATTCTTTTTGTATCCATACATGGATTAATGCATCTTTTACCCATTCATATAAGACACATGTTTATTTACGTCTATACTTGTGTTTCTCTAGACTGCGATACGTAGAAGCCACTCTGAACGAGATATTTCGCATGGCAAGTGTCGCACCTCTGGCCGTTCCTCATTCAATAATCAACGAAAACAGTGACGTAGAATTCAGAGGATATGTGATACCCAAGGTAAGCTTCATTCACAGACTACTGAGATTATCAGTATCGACGGCTCTATTATTCCAGAACAGAAATCAGTGAGCAAAACGCCAACGTGGAAGACGAAAACATGTTATCGTAACACGTGCAATAAGTTCGTATGTCTCACCTAATGTTAAACACACAGTTATTATGCAAATGTGTAAGTCAAATATTTGTACGATGTACTTTAGACACACATTTACAGAGTACTAGAATATTTGAAATCAATATTTCTATAGCTTCAGAGTATGAATAACAACTATAAAATTATTAAAAATCAAAAGTCTATATACAAATTAAGTACGTCAAATACAAGTACCACTTACAACATTGGACCAACAGACTTTATAATTTAACGAAATGAAATACGCGTAAACAGAATAGTGCAATAATGAGATTCTAGTCAGAAAATTAAAGCATACGAGATCCCAGTCAGAAAATTAAAACATATTTACATTATGTACATAGTTTTAATTTTCAAAATTTACATTTTTTCTTTCACTTATGACATCTGACATAAATTTCCATGGTCCAGTTTCCATATTGTGTCATGCTGTTTTTAGTGGGCTCATTTCTCATTGTGAAAATTTGAAGAAAATATAATTAATGTCTTCTGAGAAAAATGTAGATTTAGACAATAGTTTTTGCAAGACACTCACACTGTATTATCTTACGCAATCGTCGAATTAAAAGAAAATAGTTATTTATGGTACTTGTGAGGTAAGTGCATCTTTCCACTCGCGCAATAAAAATCACGCTCACAAGCACCATACGTAATTTTATCTATGACCATAACGAAAAATTATGTTTTATAAAAGAAAATATGTTGAAAATATGTCCTCATATAATCACATATCATGGCATGAATTTTAGAATCGATAAGTGTACTAGGTAGGTCATGATGTAGGAGGCCATGATTAGTGAAAAATTGTATCTAAGGTGTTGGATAAATAACAAATTATAATTGATTATATAATTTTTATATATTTTTTTTCATTTTAAACGTGTATTTTCGTCTTTCTGAAGTTTCAGGGATTATTTAGAAGTGTTCACGGGACTAATGTGATTATAGTACATTATGCAACGAGCCTATAATGAAGGTAATTAAGAAATGAGTATGGATATTTATGAAACGAGCGCAAGCGAGTTTCATAATTTTCATACGAGCTTCTTAATTACCATTATAGGCGAGTTTCATACGACTTTTTATGCTCGACCATATTTCTAACTTGATATTATTAATTTTTTAGCAATGTCCCGTATGTTGTGAGATGTGCACAGACGCGAAAGTATTGATTTTTTCCGAGGAACATGTCCACATTGACCTTGCTAGGCCATAAGAACCTACAGAGATAACATTGAAATTAAATTAGACATTGAAAAGCGAGATGACAAATTGAATTTATTTGAATATTATTTACAATTAACGCTAATTATTATAGTAACAGAACATAACCTTCTGCGACAGTATTGGATTTCCAGCCTCCGTGACTTTTCGCTAATTCTCTTTCGATTGCATATCCGAGAATAATCGATACTTGCGGTTTTATAACGGTAGAAAGCTGACCTGTCATTGGCTGAACAGTTGTAACCTGAGTCGTCATTGGCTGAAAGACCTGACCTTTAATGAGTAGGTGTACTTTAATGACATGCATTAAAGGTCTGCTACCAGGTGTATAATTACTACATTTCGGCATGGTCGAGCATAAAAATAATTTCACATTTTACTTCTGTAAACTTAAGAGGAATATTAAAACGTAGTTTATCATCGTGTCTGTTTAGCTCAGTTGACTAACGCGTGTTGTTTTAAAATCCTATTAACCCAACTTCCCAGGTTCAAGTCTCCTCGCCCCCCAAAAGGTAAATTATTACAAAATTTAGAAAAAAATACATATAATAATAATGATTTATTTTAGCTGGCAGAGTTAAGGCCGTAAGGCCTTCTCTTACACTCAACCAGCAAAAAGTGTATATACATATGCATGAACTTACAAAGAGATATGGATGCAATGCACAAATTACGACGTAGTAGATAGAGAAAAGAGAAGGAGATTGAGTGTATGTATATTTAAGAAATGGTAATAAAGAAGTAGAGGTAGTGACATCTAGTAACTAATATATTAAATTCTTGAGTAATAGTTGAAGGGAAAAGTATACGTCCCGGGTACTAGGAAAATACTAATGAACTGTGAGATAAAGTTCAAACTGTGAGGTAAAGTCTTTATCTCACTAGTGAAATAAAGTAATGTTGAATAAAAGCCTACTTCACAAACGAAAAAGTATTTAGTAAAGGCATGTTTTTCGTTATGGTCATGGATAAATGAATTTTAAAACCTAATGTTTACTTTCAAATGCAATGTGTATATTCCACATATCAATAATTTCAAAGCATACTTTTAATATAACTCCATGATCACTAAAGTTACCTCTGATTGAGATTTGGCTGATATGTACATCTATTATCAGACAGTACATCTCACTTGACGATAAGCGTCAGAAGAAGAACAATATAGTTTGTATACATCTTGTCCCCGTAAACAGATTTTAGTTGATGTTACTATTTAGTTACATGCGTTACCATGGTAACTCATCATGTCAGAAGTTCTTTGTTGAACTCATTTACATGGAAATGAAAGTACAACATACTGAACTAAAGATCTTTTTCTTCATCATACCTTTCCCTGATTACACCGTGAGTTGGTTTCAGTGGACGGGTTGTGATCCGTGCTATAACTATTGCTTACAAATTTTCTCCACTTCATTCGTTCTCGCTTCGAACAGACTCCGAACATATTTTGTAAAATTATCTCTCTATTCCGTGTTTTCGTGCATTTTAATCCTAACTGCAGACCTACGTGACTAGGAATTTTTCCCCTCGAAAATGTCGAAGAATGAGATGAGCTGTAAAACGACAGTGTTATATCCTGGAACCGATGTAGGCTATATGAAATATGTTTACAAGAACATGCAGGTATCATACGTAAGTTTATTAAAATATCATGACAACCAGAGTTCTCATAAAATGGTTCTGAATGAGTGTTATTTTAACTAATTAGTGCAACGTACAGGTAAAAAACACAGTAGTATAAATCAAAAGTACATACGAGTATATTCTACTACATCTATAACAATGATATTTTGAAAAATAAATAAACAATGAGTTTAAAATTCTACTTCGGCTATAAGTTTGTAATTTATATCTAGAACACGTCGTTTTTAAATACTGTATATGGATTAAAAACGAAAAATATGCACTTAATTTAAGGAACTGCTTGAAAATTTTAAACTATTATTCTGTAAAATTCTCAGTTTGTGGTTCATTTCTTCTCGCAAAATTCAGCGTCATTTATGAGAATTTTTACAAAATTTCAGGGTACTGGATTATTTGTCGTATAAATATTAGATAGGGGAGAATCTGGTAGTATCGGACATCGGGTAATATCGGACAGTGCGTTTCTTTCATCTACCACCATATGGTAGTGCTTGAATGACATGGTTACGTTTCTCTATGCGGCATCACAGAAACGTAACCATGTCAATCAGGTACTATCATCGTGTGGTAGATGAAAGAAACTCACTGTCCGATATTACCCGATGTCCGATACTACCCGACTCTCCCCTGCACACCGGATAGGCACACACATAAAGTATTACTGCTTTTGCAAGCCAGTTATTGTTTCATAAATAAAGTAGACTGCCAGTTATTGTTTCATAAATAAAGTAGACTAAGGGCCAGTTGTATAAACAATCAACTTCAGATTAACACATAAAAATTAATCTTCAGTTAAACTTAGCTGCGAATTTTTGGTTGTATATACGTATACTAACTTTAGATTATTTCGTAAAGTTAAATATAACTGACGAATCTTCTCAAGTTTATCATATTAACTGAAGTTTACAGAAAATATTTCCGAAAGAAAAGATAAGAAAAGTTTCTCCTTATAAGTAAAATGGTGATTGAAGTTTATTTTTTATTGTTTTCGTTCCACAGAACGCCCGCATTGTGGTGAATCTGCACGGCTTACACAAGGACAAGAAATATTGGGGAGACCCGGAAAAGTTCCGACCAGAGCGGTTCCTGGACTCAGAGGGAAATTTGAGGAAGGAGGACGCACTCATTCCGTTTGGAACGGGTAAGTTTGAGCCGTAGTGTTAAAACAGTACTTATACTTAATTACAAATGGAGGTTCATTGGCGCCCTCACATAAGTCCGCCATCGGTCTCTATCCTGAGCAAGGTTAATCCAGTCTCTACCATCATTTCTCACCTCTCTCAAATCCATTTTTATATTATCTTCTCATTTACGTCTCGGCCTCCACAAAGCTATTTTTCTCTCCGGTCTTCCAACTGATATTCCGTCAACCGGGTATACTTTACACAAGGGGGGTAACTTTACACATTTCTAGAAAAATGTTTAGAAGGCAGCACATTACAGACAATGTGTAGCAACTCCGTGGAACTGATTCTATGTGACAGCAGCACATATGTGTGGTAGACTGAAGTGTGTGCCATTATTAAAACTGTTATACACCATTTTTCTAGAAATGTGTAAAGTTACCCCCTTGTGTAAAGTATACCCGGTTGACGGTTCTATATGCATTTCTGGATTCGCCCATGCGTGCTACATGCCCTGCCCATCTCAAACGTCTGGATTTAATATTCCCAATTATGTCAGGTGAGGAATACAATGCGTGCAGTTCTACGTTATGTAACTTTCTCCATTCTCCTGTAACTTTATCCCTCTTAGCCCTACATATTTTTCGAAGTACAGTAGAACGCCGATTATCCGTCAGTCTATTAACCGATTGATGGATTATCCGACTGTCTTTCTCTTGCCTCCTCCTCTCCTTTCTCTCTCTCTCTCTCTCTCTCTTTTTTTTGGTTCAGAAATATATGAATTAGGTACTGCACATTATATTAGTACATTTTTTCTAGAGAGTATTATTACAAGCATTTACTCTTACACAATATGGTCTACTGTTCGAGTTGTACTTTATAGACTCTATAACTTATATATGAATTATTTTTCACGGGTACGAAAATAAATCGTGTTGTTCTAAGTATCGAAAAATGTGCAAATCATTAACTGGTTTAGGGAACGAGAAACTATGGTTCATCTAGCATCAGAATACGAGAGTTACAACTGTGTGTAATTTGATATAAATTAAGGATATGTGTATAAAGTATGTAAGTCTTCAACACGAGACCTCCACTATTCCTATCTTTCCACATACAGCCATTAAAATGAATTTCCTTGCCCCTTAAAAACTCATTCTTGACAAACTGACTTAAATTAGTGAACTTTTGATGCTCTACCTAGCGTGTTAAATACAAGATCATGGAGGAAAATACTGAAGTATAAGTATTATTTATTAAATTTACGAAAATCTTTTATGGTACGGATTATTCGATTTTTTTCGATTAACCGTTCAGCCCACCTCCTTCATTACCACGGATAATAGAGATTCTACTGTACCTTATTCTCAAACATCCTTAACTTTGTTCTGGTTGGCGAGTTGGTATAGCGCTGGCCTTTCATGCCCAAGGTTGCGTGTTCGATCCCGGGCCAGGTCGATGGTATTTAAGTGTGCTTAAATGCGACAGGCTCATGTCAGTAGATTTACTGGCATGTAAAAGAACTCCTGCGGGACAAAATTCCGGCACATCCGGCGACGCTGATATAACCTCTGCAGTTGCGAGCGTCGTTAAATAAAACATAACTTTAACTTAACTCCTTAACTTTGTTCCTCTCTCAAACAGAGAGTCCAAGTTTCACAACCGTATAGAGCAACCGGTACTTAATATAATTGTTTTATAAATTCTAACTTTCAGATTTTTTAGAGAGACTGGATGACAAAAGCTTCTAAACCGAATAATAACAGGCATTTCCCATATTTATTCTTTGTTTAATTTCCTCCCGAGTGTCATTTATATGTGTTACATTAAATTAAATTTAAAACCGTCTTGGCTTGCGACGATCACAGACCCGAGTTCAAACCTTGGCGATGGCGGAGTTGTAAAGCCAAAACCGTGAGGATTTTCCTTGGGGCTCTCCCGTTTTTCCTTGTCATTCTACAAACATTCCCCTTCCGTTATCGTCTATTTTTCGAAAAATATGGCACCGTCGCGCCGTACGCCGCAATAGATGTTCCTCACAGTTTGTCCAGACATGGCAGTGGTGGTGAGTTCTAGACTGCTCATAGATCTGTGCAATATGCACCAGAGCATCCCAGATTCCAGATTACCTGAAGGGCTTATGACGACTCGTACATGTAGTCTATAGATCTAGGAGGAATTGGAAATCACCACCACAGGTTTGGTATACGGATTAGAACGATGGGAAGGAATGCGTAGTTTGGCGGATATTGGAACCGGCTTAGCCTTACAGCACAGTCGGCATGCAACTCATTTCATCACGGGTGCACAAAAAAAGCTCCTTTAGTCTGCAATGCATAAGGAGTCTCCATCTACTGTCCAATAAGCATCTCTGTACTTTTAAGTTAAATATAATATTTACTGCATATACGAACAGTACGGTATTAGAAAAACGTTTTGTCGCACAGATACATGAAGTCCCAGAAAGGTGGCAGTGCGCATGACCAGAGGACGAGCGACCTGGTTCATAAGAGAAGGACTAGTTGAGATAATAACATTAGTTTTGTTTCGTTGTATATCTCGTCATGTGCACTTCCTCCTTTCTGGGACTTATAAAAGTATCTGTGCGACAGAACTTTTTTCTAAGACTGTACATATTGTGTATGTATTATTTGTGTATTACATAGGTCTATAGAGCTTTAGAGAACAAGTGCCAATATTTACTTCAGTAATTGAGGTCAATCAGAAGAACAAAAAATCTCATACATTTTAGTATATAGCCTGCAGTACTTTAATGCATTGTAAACATATGCTATTTTTTTACAACTTCAAATATTATTGTATGTTGATCTTCCGAGAAAATAAACTGAGACTAATTCATTGGGGATCTTCGGAAAGTAAGAGACATTGCATCTTTCTGTTGACAGATTAATCTGCAAGCGTTTGCTTATTATAGTACGTTCGTTAGATAAACACGCTGTCCACACCTGTGGAGTAACAATTAGCGCGTCTGGCCGCGAAACCAGGTGGCCCGGGTTCGATTCCCGATCGGGATAAGTTTTTCCGAGATTTTCCCTCAACTCAATATGAGCAAATGCTGGGTAACTATAGGTGCTGGACCCCGGACTTATTTCACTGGCATTATTACCATCATCTCATTCAGACGCTAAATAACCTAAGATGTTGATAAGGCGTCGTAAAATAATCTACTAAAAAAACAATAAACATGCTATTTCGATAGACTGGCACTTACTCGAGTAAAAGAAAGAAATTGCAGAGCTATTCTCAAAGCACGTTGATTTTTATCTTTCACGTGTTAAAATATTTCCACTTACTAACATTTTATATACGCTATGTTCATGTATGTATGTATGTTTGCATTTATGTATATAAGTACACTCAGATACGCTTTTGTGGCAGTCTACTGTCTAATGTTAAGTGTAGAAAAAGTTCAGGTTTTGGTCTTAAGTGAAGATAATAATTCAGTCTGTGGAGTCGAAGAAGAAGAGAATGTGTTTGTGCATTAATCTGTGTATAACACTGCAAAAAATCTGTCGAGAATATCGTAGCCTAATTAAAGGAGAAGGCAAACAATTAAAAATGAATGAATAAATGAATTAACTAATGAACGAATGAATTAGTAAACAAATGAACGAGTGAACAAATGAACGAACAAACGAATAAATTAACCATGAATGAATGGACAATGAATAATGAACGAGTGAACAAATGAATGAATAAATGAAACAATAAAAGAAAACGAATAAACTAATTGAAAGTACAAAGAGAAGCATCATTAAAAAATTCGGTCTTCTTTCAAATACGAAGGTCACCTCCGGTCAGTACTATGTATGATTTGAGACACACATTAACAATCCAAAGAAGCGAAAATAATTGAATGCAACTCTGAAATAAATTTTCAGTTGATATTTTCATAGTCACGTTGTAAATACAGAACAAATTCAAAATTACTGTAATTACTAGTATTATTTTCTAGAAGCAACAGGTTACCATTTGCGGAGTTCTTAAAGGCTGATTCACAATAAACCGGGAATGGAAACGACAACGAGAACGAGAACGGAAATATTGTTAAAATAAATGTATTAAGTATTGTGAATGCTCACATTTAAATACATTTATTTTAACATTGTTTCCGTTCTCGTTGTCGTTTCCGTTCCCGGTTTATTGTGAACCAGCCTTAATTGCTATGTGCTCGTAACTTTCAATTGCATTTTTTTCACTGTTTCACAGGCAAACGCTCCTGCGTGGGGGAATCCTTGGCGAGGAACAATATCTTCCTGACTTTCACATCCTTCATGCAGAACTTCAGTATGAAGACACCTGACGGGGATCCCACTCCTAGCGCTGAACCTGATGGCGGCCTCGTACTCTGCGCCAGGCCTTTCAGAGTGAAGATGACACAGCGCCCCTTGTAAACGTCTCCTTCACAAAAGAAAGCGAAATACATTTTCTTGGACGCTCGATTTGCACCTCTCGTTACACCCTTAGGATTCTCCAATATAATTCCTTCAAAGAGCATTTTCTATTTTGTAGCACATATTTATTTACCCTTCAGTATTTCCGTAATTCTGACGTTCATAAGATTGAGGTGATACCCAGCGAATAGGGATTATATAAAATGGACACTGAGCGAATTTTCCTGTTCAGTTTTTCTGTGCGCATGCGCTCCGTCGGCGTGTAGTTTCACTTTCAAGCGCTAGAGGTTAGTGTAATCTAGCACACGCTAGAGTTTCTCGATGATAATAATTGAATGTAAGAGCTAAGACACAGGATCCAATCATCGCCTGTTGCATAATACAGTAACGGCTTCCAATAAATTCAAGTTAACAGCTTTTCCTTATTTCTCAGTCATAACTAGCTGTAATAATAATATTCATGTTTTATATATAATAAATTATATTATAAAATAATATAATACATTATAAAATTATGTATCAAATTCGTTTAACATAAGTTGTATACAATACATATATAGGTATATGGTTTTACTTCTCATAGGAGTTTCGTTTTTCCATTGTCAGTGGTATGAATCCTTACCTAATTGTTGATGGGATCAACGTCTCAACTCTCAATATAAAGGAACTAAAAAATTTAGACATTACAGCTAATGACGGATTTATTATTTCATCGGTCCAATTTATTTTATTTGAGTGCATTAGATATATTAATTGTATGGTTTTGTCGACTGCTAGCTGGTGTGATGTCAGCGCCAACTCTAGGTAAAAGGCAGAATCTCACGCTCGAGCTGGTTTCAAGGTCATTGAAATCAGTTACTGCTAAATTAAAGGTACCGACGTGAAATGTCCATACTTATAATTCCCTATAAGCTGTGTTATCCTTCATCGATACGGGTTTTACATAGACTTTGCCAATAAGGTAAATCTTCAATACATAAATATAACATCCGTTCTACAAATTAATGGACACTATTCGAAGTCGATCCTCATACATCATTCAGTTCGGCTAGGTTGCCCTGTATCTATTTTTCATAACGACATTCAATACTTTGATTGATTGATTGATTGATTGATTGATTGGTTAATTTTACGAGGGCTTGATCCAGGATTGATATTTGCATTTAGGCCGTTTAAGCCCATTGTACGCCCTATACGCGGGCCATCCTTCCTGGATCCTGCAGGTAAGGGTTCCACCAATTAACGAATCCGAACTCAGAGACCGGAGTCCCAAGCCCTCAGAACCTAGATCAGCATCAGAAACCCGTACTACTCCCAGACATCAACCCAACCAATTTTTACTATTAACCCTTAACTTGGAAAAGCTTCATTTCTCACACTAGTTTGTTAAACCTTGTCGGACCGTAAAGAAAACAACTATCGCAATGTCCATATTTTATATGTTGTACAATATTATAGTATTGTGAAATTTTAATTTTCCTATCATTTTTTTTCTATTGTTCTCTTAAAATTATAGCATATAGCCTATTAACCTGTTGTATCCTATAGGATATACTGTCAATTTAAAGATAGATGAAATGAGGGGAAAGTAGAGAGTAGGTAGAATGAAGGAGGGAAACAGAAGTACTTCCAAAAAAATCTCTACAACATGTTTTTTTTCCAACACAAATTCCACCCAGACCTGACAAACTCGGGTTGCCAGAAAGGCGAACGCGCTGGCACTGGCTACTCTACTCAGTCCTTTGCTGGAATATCTCCATCAAAATCTAATGGGTTTAACATTGCAAAGTACTCGTTTAACAACAGTATCCTACTCTGATGATGTAGACCTAAATGTATTATTATACAATGACTCAGAAATACCTCAAATGAAGCAAATACTACAGAACTTCGAAAGTGTTTAATCTCAATATCAATGCTTATAAATCACATGTTCTACCTGTGGGCAGATGGGTTAATCCTCTCCACTGCCCTTGTGCTTTCCAGAGCAGACGAGATAAAGATTATAGTTGTGACATATACATCCAACTGGAATAAAATCCGGGATCTGAATTGGAACCCCATAGTAAAGGCTGGTTCACAATAAATCTGAAATGGAAACGGCAACGAGAACGAGAACGGAAATAATGTTAAAATAAATGTATTTAAATGTGAGCATTCGCAATAATTAATTGTGAAGCTCACATTTGAATACATTTATTTTAACAATATTTCCGTTCTCGTTCTTGTTGTCGTTTCCGTTCCCGGTTTATTGTGAATCAGCCTTAACAGAAATTAAGAGACAACTATGGGCAACTTATCCGCGAGAAAATTATTTAAACAACATAACTAATCCTAATACTTAAAACTTACATCCTTTCTTTCATATGGTCAGTGGGCCAAGTTATTTCAATTCCAACGAATTACTCCCAACAAATACAAGCCGATATCTATGGAAAGGTGCCAGATTTAGGTACCCCTCTCCACAGCATTTAAGAGAAGAGATGAAGGAGGATTGGATTTTACACATATTCCAACTAAGTGTTCCTCTTTATTTGTACGCGTATCTCGATATATAAAACAACATTACCTAAACATCTTCCTCCTTATTCCCAATAAGCTACAGATTTTGTCTACGTAAATCACAAAGGTGCTGACAATCTTCAGCTAGAAAATTCTGAGAATTTAATATCAACAAGACTAATATACTCGTATCAGCAGATATCGCCACAGAGTCTAATGACTAGAACACTGGACTTATAAGACTTATAATCCTGTGGCCTGGATTCGATTCCTGGTCTACCCCCGATTTATAACCTGTGTTGGACAAAGATGACACAAGGGTTTTCTCCGGGGCTCTTGTCCCACTGTGGCATCTCAACAAATCTCCATCACTATATCACATCGCGGGTGTAGCGTAGACCAGCCTTCTAAGGCGCACCCTGGGCAACGACTCTGTCGGTAAATTGGTTTACACAAGTGGCTTCATATGGGTGAATGACGGAAATATAGCAATATCTCGAAACGCCAATAACAGCCCCATTAGACAAGTCTATAATAAAAACATTACGGTTCAAATCCGACGAATTTCCGACCACAAAATAAAGAGATCACGAACTAACCTATGCTCCATATGTGCACAGAGAGATACCATCATTCATCATATACGGAATGTAATAAAGTACACTAAATTTGGCAAAAACTTCTACGCCCCTCACGTCCATACAGCCTAATGTAGCCTACTTATCCTCGTGATTTTCAATTTCTAACATTACAGTAACATAATGCAGTAATCTGACCCACCAGTAACACAGTATTTCTACTTATGGACTACAAGAGTGAAATGAACTTGTAATAATTCATGGAAATCTTAAAACGTCCCTGGTACAAAATTTATAACAAAACATATGGAAGAAGACTGAAAGGGAAAAATTTTTATCTATGTATGAATGCAGAGAAAGACTTGAAAAACATGTAATACAGCTGTTTAAATTTTTAGTGACAACTTTGTTTTGTACCTTGCAATCCTTTATTATCCAGATCTAATTTATGAAATGTTTCATTTCATTCATATTTTGTTCACTTGTTTTTACTACTTTTTAATATAAAAAAATTAATTGAGTTTGTGGTGTATTTCAATTTGTCTGAGTGTGTATTATTTCAGGTTCGTGATGGGACATGTTTTACTTGGTCTTGTGATGAATTTTTTTTATGTTTTTAATTTGTGATGAGTTTTCATTACTTAAGTAGGCCATGTAGTGTATTTCACTTGTTTCAGTTGGCTTGCTAAAATTGTTTTGCTTAATTCTGCGATGAAATTGTAATGCTTTAATTCTGTGAAGATATTCAAACTTAAGTACGAGTAGGGGAGAGTCGGGTAGTATCGGACAGTGCGTTTTTTTCATTTACCACCATATGGTAGTACCTGAATGACATGGTTACGTTTCTCTATGCGACATTACTGAAACGTAACCATGTCAATCAGGTAATATCATCGTGTGGTAGATGAAAGAAACTCACTGTCCGATATTATCCGATGTCCGATACTACCCGACTCTCCCCTATATGGTATATTTATGTTGCTTCAATTTCGTGATGAAACTAACGCTTGAGTTTTGTGTTTGCAATTTTAATGATTTAACTTTAGATTTCTATTACTTGCGTGTATTCTAACCGCTTTGAGTTTCTGTAACGAAACCGTGTTGCTTGATTTTCTTTGAATTGAGTATGTAGTGTATGTGGGGTTTATGATAAGACTATATTGATTGCGTTTTGTTTTGGCATTTTACATATTTTTTCTCCGAATCTGTAAGTTCATTGCAGATAAAATTAGAGCGCTTGATATACACCGTCTGTACCTCACAAAGCAATATTAATGTTTTTTTTTTTTTTAAGAAAACTAATAGGTCTAATTATTTGTTTAATTATTAAAAATTTGTGAAGTATTTTGTTCAGCCGAATACTTTCATAAAATCTTCCATGCATGTGTAGTTTTCACAGGTGAAAGACTTTAAAACCTTTAATGTAGAATGTAGAGTTTATTTTTCTAAAAATAATATTGATCAAATCCTTTATTTAAAAAAATAGTTTAAAAGTTGAGAAATGAAAATAAATTGAAGTGAAATGTTAGAGATAGACTTTGTTAATTACGAATAACTGAAAACAAGAATTACATAAAAATTCAAATGTACCAGTAATTTATCATGTAGACGATTGAATAAAATATTACACAAAGCTCATAATTAAAAAAAAAGCTTTATAAAAGAAATAAACATTCTATTTTACAATACAATATTTCTTCTTCTTCTTTCCCTTAGTTTAACCTCTCCCTTTTAGGTTCTTATTATACGACCCACGCCACCCGGGTCTTACAGGCCGCGACCTGTCGGGAGAGGAATTAATCTATGGATCACATAGGCCTACATGACCACACAAGGATCACACATGACCACACAAGGACATGGAGGGCCTCCCCGGATGAGGGATCAGTTCAATGCCAGGGGCACCTCCGATACAACACAAACATTTAAGACATTACACAGCATTCACTCACACATATGAAAGGATTAAGGGAAGGATCGCCGTTCATGGCCGGACTTTCAAGAGGTTTCGAGACGTACAATCCCGGCATTTGCCTGGAAATAACTGAGGAAACCATGAAAAACCTCAGGATTGCCGGCCCCTGGGATCGAACCCCGGATCTCCCGAATGCAAGGTCAGCCCTCTACCACGTCGCTAGCCCGCTCGGTACAATACAATACAATATAATAATATTAACTAAATTTGAGGACCGAGTGAGCAGCGCTCGTGTTCGGGCGCAGTTCAGATAATATATTATTAATATAAAAGGAATATATAAAATAAAATAGGAACTAAAATTAAAATTACACCTACAATGAAATTATACGTATAATATAATATCTATATAGGGTGTATAATTTGAACTGGTAATGGAAATTACGGGAAAACGGCTGAACGGATTTTAATGAATGACCTATCATTTTAAAGCTTGGCATCCATGGATTTTCAGAAAAATAGTAAAGTGAAGCGTTAGTTTTCCTACATAATTTTCCTGTTTTCCAAAATCCATCTTTCGTCAGTTTTGAGAACTAATTGCATTTCAGAATAAAACAAAACACACACTACAATAAATAATAGGCTATTACACGAAGGCCATGACCTGCAAGACTGCTGACATATTTAGAGTTCAAATTCAATTGGTTATTAAAAATTTCAAGACTTACGAAAAATAATTTACAGGTCTGATTTTGCGGTATGTAATTTTCTGAGTACAAAACTTTAAATGGTTTGATGACATTATTACCATTAGAAATGAAATATTATAGTTAATGCCATGATATGACTGTTTTTCATTAATTATACAAATTAATGATATATTGATGATATGAAAGTGAAACGTTTTTTAGGTTAAACAAGTAGATGTAGAGAATATCTTAAATTAGATCTTCATTACTATAATTTACTGAGTGGGGGCGTGGGGTTGAGTCTTTTTCATATATTAATGATGGTGCGGTGTAGATATTTATATGCGTCATTCTCTTCAGTATTGGCTCGAGAGAACGCAAAAATTACAGTTCCTAAGGAAAGACCAAAAGATACTATTACTTACTGATAAAATAAGAGGTCTACAAAATTTTTCATTGTGTCCAAAAATTAACATTCATTTTTTGCTTTGGAACCAGAGATTTTTTTTGTATGCGAATTTTTTACTGAGTAGAATTGTGTAAATTTAATTTATTAAACGTTATATATTTATTTATCTGTGCCTTGTGAAGTTATTCCACTTCTCTGTTTAATATGAGGACTTAAAAAATGCAAAGAAAAATTAGTTATTATAATATAATTATCTTGCACATAGCAAGATCGATCTATTATTCAATTTTTAGGATATTTTATAAGGTGGTTATGACTGAAATATCTATTGTTAAATGCTTTTATTTATGTCAGTAGGCCTTGACTGACGAGTATATAAGGACTGGCGCTCTTACGGGTAGAGGTCGGGGTTTGAGACGGCTCACAAGCAACAAGTTATACTAAATATGTTTAGGACTAGTGTAAAACTGGCCTATGTCTCCTATAGTGGTCGGGACATAAGTAACATTCACCAAATTTTGTAGTCTCCCTTTCATTTCAGCAAGATCTCTTAGCAGGATAAAATGATTTTACCCTCTACATTTCAAGCTCTACATGCAGCAGCTATACCAAGATGCTATGTCTTTTGTTCGAAAGCATAGCAAACCTGACTTTTTTTTAACTTTCACCTACAATCCATTAAGATCTGAAATAGCTACTGCTTTACTCCCACATGAAAAACCCACTGATCGTCCTGACATTGTTACTTGCGTTTTCGCGTTGAAACTCAAAACCTGAAGGTGGATAAGTTCTATAAAAAGTATTTGGTATAAAAAAACGTTCAGAGAGAATATTTTTCATTATTATGGAAGCAAATAACTTTCAAAATGTCTAGTTTTCTTCATTAAAAATAAATCTGAAAAATTTTTATTTCAACGTCTAATGAACTTGGTTTGCAGCATTTGCTGTACAAGCCAATAGTATTATTAATATAAGAGGAATGTAGAAAATAAAATAAAATAGGAACTAAATTTAAAAATATTGAAATTGAAAAAAAAACATTAAAATTGCTTAGTGATTTGAAGATAGTGTATATTAAGCATGTTAATTTTTATTTCCAAAGGATCTAGAGATTCTGAGAAAAAAAAATCTTGAATTATAGGAAAATTATTCTAGCGAAAGCTGTACCTGCCCTCTTAATTTTGTGATGAAATTGTTTGTTAGGTAGGGTAGTTATATTTCAGTTGTTTTGAGTTTGTAATGAAAGTGATTTGCTTAAGTTAGTTGATTAAATTTTAATGCTTACAAAATAAATATAATAAAAGTGATATCGGTTTAATACCAGGCAGAAAATTAGAATCTCATTTTATTAGGAAGGGTTTAGAATTAATTCAACCTCCAAACGAATGAGTAAAGGAACTATAACTTGATGTTGAGTATTCGTATCTTTTAGTGTCGATATTACAATATCAGTGTGAAGAGAATATATTGCCTTTTAGTTACAGGTTGTTTTCATTGCAACGGAAAAAATGAAGTATCCACCGCTTTAGAGTAACGGCTAGCGTATCTGACCATGAAACGAGCGGGCTCGGGTTCAAATCCTGATTGAGACAAGTTACCTGGTTGAGATTTTTCCGGGGTTTCCCCTCAACCCATTAAGAGCAAATGCTGGATACTTTCGGCGCGGACTTCGGACTCATTTCGCTGGCATCATCACCTTCATCTCACTCAGACGCTAGATAAACATAGCTGTGGATGAAGCGTCGTAAAATAGCCAATTAAAAAAACAATGAAGTAAATTTGGCTTTTGTCTTAAAGTTGCACGTGGTAGGCAAATACTGGGTGTTCAGTTCAAAGTGTGTCATGGCTCGCTGTATGCCGTCATATGGCTAGTCGATGAGCCTAGAGACTTCAATCTTCCTACACTTCCGCAGAGGTGTATTACCTATGTGTCAGAAAAGTTGCATAGCAAGTACGGCGTTCATTCTGAAGAGTATTTACTGATATGTACGGTAACGCCGGTAGTGGCAGGAATGTGAACTGTTTGGAAAAATGTAGGCCTACTGAGGTGAGTTTTTTTCTTATTGTCAGGATATGTGGAGAGGGTTAAGACGATTTCTTGCGTATTTGTTGACATTAACTTGGACGGTCAACATGGACACGGAGCATTTGATTTGTATTGTGGAACGTTGCCGTACGCAACCGATGATGACAAATACCCTGCGTACGACTTTCCCGCGCAAAACACAGTTCGAAAGAGGTTATGGTAGCACATAGACAGTACACACCGCCATCTGTTACTACGACATTCAAGTTATACCGTACACGTTCTCAAGTTCAGATTGAACGCCTTGGTTAATAGGCAACTTCTCTGACATAAAAGCTGAAACTCGCTTCAAATCGCTGATTCACAACAGTGACGTCATGACACACTTTGAAATGAACACCCAGTATATTGGCAATCCTAGCAGCTATATGTCTGTTTGAAACGATCTCGATGGAAATTCTTAGAAGAAAAACGCAGGTGAAATCTTATTACTGTTATTCCCGTCCTTGTAATTACATAGGTTAGGGATTTTTCATTAAAATGTTAGAGGTATCCCTGTTCAATATGGGCGATCAGAAACTCGGCGCTATAAAAGGAAGAGGTCAAAACGGCCAAGAGCAAATAAAGCAATGATGACTATATTTACAATAATAATTTTCCTTAATTTTGACATAAATCAATTTTATACAACAGTTACACATGACTGTTTACGCTCATACATCCTACTCACTAATAGTTCATCAGAAAGGTAACATTCGTTTTATCTGGGAAGTGACTGCAATATAATTCACCTGCATTTCTCGCTATAGAAAATACATTATTTCTGTTTTCCAAGAAGCAAGCAGCAGACCGTGACGCTGCTTATTCAAGAATCCGATAATTGGTTTATTAAAAACTAATAAATTTCACATCGCATCGCTCTTCTTAGTAATGTTAGTTATGGTTAGGTTTACCTTCGACTCAAGTTTGGAAAAACTGTACGCCACTCTTACATTTCACGTAATATTTTAGCTTACAATTAATCGTCTACAATCAATAGCTAGATCAAATGAAGGTTAAAAAAAAGAACCATAGTCCAAAAAATGTCAATTAAAAAAATTAAGCATATGATGAGCGTATTGCAGCAGCCATCTACTGAATTAGTTGTTAGGGGGAAAAAAACATCACAGGCCTATATTATAAGAGTGGAAAATTTCAGTAGTTTTCATGAAACAACCATTGTCCAAAGACTTTTTTTTTCTGAAAAGTCATTGTCTGGCCAGGATGATGGTAGCATTTACAAATATCCCATTCATACCATCTTGAAACATTTATTTTTTTTATTTTAGTGGGTTATTTTACTACGCTGTATCAACATCTCAGGTTATTTAGCATCTGAATGAAATGAAGGTGATACGTGGGTGAAATGAGTCCGGGGTTCAGCACCGATAGTTACCCAGCATTTGCTCATATTGGGTTGTGAGAAAACTCCGGAAAAATCCTCACTCATGTAACTTGTCCCAACCGGGATTCGAACCCGGTCCACTTGGTTTCGCGGTCAGACGCACTAACCATTACTCCACAGGTGTAGACTGAAACATTTATCCCTATTAGATTGGCAGTATAGCAGTACTGCTTCTTACGTACGCGGCAAAATTCAACTCAGTGAAAAGTATTTCAGCACATGAATTGTTGTATTAGTGATGGAGTCATCTTTAGTTGCAGAAGCAACCCCATGGAAGAAACGTAAGCAACGAAAGGAGAAGAAACAGGATATGATAAAGAAAATGAAGATTAAAGGAGAGGCACACTTCAGCCACAACAGAGTATTTTTCTTAAAACAACAATTGTCCACAGTTACCTGCATTTACACACGTATTTATATGAGGCAATTTAAGTTATAAATGTACTTCAGTTTTCCAAAGCTTGGAAATGGCATGATGAATTTCATACTTGAAGTGTCAAGTTTCCCATTCCAGATAGTTTTTGTTTCTCCTGAAAATTTTTATTTTTGTACTATGGTTGTTTTTTTTTAACCTTCAAATACATTATGTATATACCTACACATTCGTACTTGGTTAATTCGGGGACAATTAAAACAATACAATTATCCAAGATATCTTTGAATTGTTTTCTTACTTTCTACGCCAGAGGCATTTTGATTTAAATGTACTAGCGTTTCCGAGAGAAACGGTCCAAACCAGCGAACTAAATTTATGAAGTTGCCATCGGAATCGTACCCGCTTCCTATTGTATAGCATTCAATACAATATAGTAAGAATAATATGTCTACTATTCATTTCAAATATTTGTTACAACATTGTCAAAATATAGGATATTTAAAGTTTATTGTTTTTAGAAAGTTGATACTTTTGTTCGTTTTTTAGCATCTTCTAGTTTATTAAGCGATTGGAAAATTATTTCCCCTTCACATGCCATGAAGGCACTTGAGGGGCATGGAGGTAGAGCCCTATACTTTCCGTGACCTCGGCACTAGAATGAGGTGGTGTGGTCGGCACCTCAACACAGCACCTTCAATTCTTGGATAGGCACGCATGATACTGGAGACATGCATTTCTTTTGAATTCTTTCTGATCCAAAGCACTATGATTCGCGTTCTATTGCGGGACTCATTTTCGTAATTTGGAACTCAATTTCGTTGAATTCCAAAAAAAAATCGAATTCTAGACGTTTTTTAACATTGAGTTGTATAGAAATATTAAGGGACTGCGGGAAAAGTTCTAATTACTCACGATTTTGAGCTAAAAGCTTCCAATTAGACAAGTTCCCCCCCCCCGTTGTTGGTAACTCTATAGCATCGATTAGATGCTTTATAGTTGTGCTAACAGATGGAGTTACTTGTCAACAATGTGACGCTGAAACGTGTGTTCAGGTTACTGCCCAGCGACAGTCCTGATGTATTTTTATATTTGTGATGATTGGTTAATTAATGTTGTGTGCTTATATCACAGTCTAATATATACAGTCACGAAGCTCAGTACGTAGTAAATATGCATCCATAGATAGTTGCTAACCACTAGGATCGCTAATATCGCCTCATTACAGAGAATGCGAAATAGTACCGGCACAGTCTATTGTTCCTAGCACCCTCACAACTCAAACTTTGTGACTGTATATACTAGACTGTGCTTATACGTTTACTTCCCTTTGGACAACATCTGAAGTTCATACTTTCTTCAATGTTTGTTCATTACTTTTATTTTTTCTTATTGTTTCTTGCAGCTTGATACGGGAATTTATTTGTTAACATTTATACATACAATTTATACCATTACTATTTATATTATTTTGGAAAGAGATTTTATAACCTAGAATAATTTAGGCCTATATCATTAGGCCTACGATTTATATTATTTTTATTTTGTAATAAAACCTATTTTAAAATGAACGCTAACCTCAACGATATCGTCGTAATAGAGACTGAAATTAAAAATCCGCCAAAGAAATCAGTTACACTTCGTAATCCAAGATTTATTCAAATGAAACATCTTCCAGCAGACTTCTGTTGCCCTTCATATATGAAGAATTCGTTTGCCATTTGTAATATATTCCCTTTTACTTTTCTCACATCTGCATTAAATTTCTTCAATACGTCTAATAGTAGCCAAATGTCATTTTCAAGCCAATCACTTCTTTCTTTTTTTTTCCTCCACATAATACAATGGAAGGGGTAACAAAATTCCACAGCAGCAACTTCCTAAATAATAGGATCACGATCGGGACGTTGACACACTACAACCACGATCGCGATTAGGTCGAAAATCGCTATTAGTGACTGTAGTCTGTCACTATTATAATGTTCACGGGTCTGACTTAATGCTTTTCGGTTTATCTGAACAGTCTTACTAATAAACCGTGTATAGTTTTTATACGAGACTTATGCAGAGTTGAGACAGAAAACGTTACTAATAAACCGTGAATAAGCTATGGACGTATAAACAGGCTGTAACTATACAATGGGAATTGCTTTGCAGTAGTTATATACACGAAACCCCTTGTTTAAGCGTTGTATATAGAGAAAATATAATTGTATATATAATAATAATAATAATAATAATAATAATAATAATAATAATAATAATAATAGCGTGACAAATAAAGTATAGAATTTTAGATGAATTGCTACTGTTATAATTTATAACTTATAAACATCAATTGACGATGAATGTTGAATTTAGGCTCTATGTGAGCTGCTGCTTCCTAGTCAGATATCTGACACGATCAGTACTACAGGAACAGGTAGAGGTTTCTTGAGAGCGTTCAACCTTGACCGAGCCAGCCATTACTGTAATCTCAGCTCAGTATGAAGAAAATTGTCCATAATCGGATGTTTTATTTTTTTTAATAAACATGAAACGAGATGTAGCCCTAACCAACAGCTCCGATGTTACATGGCAGGAATGTTCATGGGTTAGAATACTGCACAGGTTATAAGTAGAGATAGGAAGTTCGTACCAAAACATAGATTTCAGGTTGTGTGCTGCCACGCATATAGATAATCTCGGCTCTATTGTATTAGTTAGGGGTCTATATTCTGTGTATACTACAGTCAGTTCAAATAAACAACTCACAATATATCCTCGAGTGTGGATGGATGACTTTCGTAATTACTTACAGCAATATGTACAGTAGAGAAGCAGTTTCATTACGTGCTAATGTTTTCAGTGGAGTTGTGCAGTTTAGTGAGCGGTTTTTAACATGGTAGAATTTAAATCTTACAATACACGAAGTTGAATGAAATATTTCAAGATTTACTGGTAATCATACAAATCTATTAGCAAATATATTGCTTGAAATTATGCAATGTGTATACATAATGTAAAGAAGGAATATTATTTCACGGACACTGTACTACGAAATATTTATATGGAATACTTTTCTTTGCGTGAGGGATAGATAGAACAATCAAGAGAAACATTCTACTTCAGAATTTGACTCACAATAGACATAATTTTGTGCTTTATCGACATATGTATGTTGTTGGTATGTTTCAATATCCCTTCAAACAATTCCTGCAGTCCAGAAATATGGAAATGACTGACATCGTTATATGTGGAAGAATAATTATTGTGTGTGTGTGTGTGTGTGTATATATATATATATATATATACACCAATCCCCAGAAGTCCCAATAGACATTAAAGCAAAAAATGAAAAGTGTTCTTGAAACGAATTATGGGTTTAATGTGATGTGCCATATCAAAATGCACCATTAGCCTATATTCACAAAGCTGTTGTTAACTTGGTTATATACTGTATCATATTTCAGATTTGCTCTAATTACGTCTTGTAACGTAGAACGAACATTTTCAAAGTACAAATATTATTTTTCTGAACATAGAAAGCATATTTTTTATAAACTGGAAATGCAAATTAGGCCTAGGCCTATTATTATTTCTAATAAGGCTAGCTAGCTCGATATTACGTAGAATATTGTTTATTATTCTTATATGTATGGATAAATTATTTTACATTGAAAATTACGAATAATGTAATTGCCAATTATTGTTGTTTTACACAATGTTAATTTTTATTTTGTTTCTGATTCTAAAGATACTTTTCGCTGATGATCTGGCGCTACTAGTCTCTTCAGAAGATGATTTACAAAGATTGCTTCATAGTCTCCATATAATTTCTGGTCAATATATCATGGAAATTTCACCTGCTAAAATAAGAATCAACGTAAAATGTGTTTAGAAAATAAAATTCTGGAAAGAGTTAATGAATTCAATTACTTGAGGTACAACCTATATTTTCAATCTGAAAGGGATATCTCCCAGAAAATCAACATGATATAACATCATGGCTTTTCAGACGCTTCCACGTACTTATAATGTAGTTTCTATAACAACATTTATTTATTTATTTATTTATTTATTTATTTATTCATTTATTTATTTATTTATTTATTCTGGTAGAGTTAAGGCCATAAGGCCTTCTCTTCCACACTACTAGTAGTAAAATACATAATAAAACAATGACAAAAATACGAAAGTCATACTTAAAAATAAAAATAATTTCCATACTGCTAGATATAATATCATGGGTTTTCGGACGCTTCCACGTACTTTTAATGTAGTTCCTATAACAACCTTACGGCACTGCTAGAATAATGCACTAAAACTATGAGCATAATCGATAGTGTTTTCAAGCCTGCAATTGTTCATAAATGTATACGTTTATGCCTGTATAATATTCTCGCAAGACCAGCTCCCTCTTATGGAAGTGAGGCATGGACCTTAAGGGCCCAAGGTATTAGCAGAATCACAGCATGTGAGGTGAGATTCATGAGGAGGACTGCGGGATACACTAAATTCGACCACAAGCCGAAGGAGGATATCATGGAGGAACTCAAGGCTGGACCAGTGATGGAATACATTTAGCGATATCATCAAAACTGTAAATATCACGTCAACAGAATGAGTAACAGCAGGTTTCCAAAGGTAATAATTTTCAATTATCAACCGAGGAGAATAAATTCATTGTGAGACCTCAAAATAGATGGACAGAACTAAACGTAGGACCTCGTTAGAGATTAGTAACTTAGATTCGATATTGGTGACAGGTTAGGTTAGATTAGATTAGATTAGATTAGATTAGATTAGGTGTACATTATTATTCGCCCATAATTTTTCCGACCATACATTGCACTAAAATCATAGTCCTCATATTTCTCCACAGTTGGTAATGCTGAAAACCTCATCATTGCCTTTCTTATATTATGTCATATTAAGGAAATATGGCGGTCTTCTTCATGCACTACAAATTCGGTATATAAGCAAGGTATTTATTTAGGCGGGTTGGATGGACACACAGCTCTTCTATGATCACATCTAATCTCCACTATTCCATACTCAGGGGAAGGTATTTATGAGATTAATTTCATCATTTGTGTTTTTAATATTGGCGTCGCCGAAGATTGTTGGAGATTGATTTGTACTCCGGGCGGAGATTAATCGAAATTTTGAAATATACAACTATTTTGGAACTGGAGTATTAACCCAATATGAATATTACTTTCCAAATAATTTACATTAAAGATTCGTTGGATTCTGGTAAAGGTGCGATATGGCAAATAGATAATATTTGTTGGATTGAGACTGTATTTAACACACATTCATTAAAATGAAAAAAAATTGCAGCCCTCAAATTAACACTTTCAAATGATTAGTGAAATGTTGAATTCTCCGTCTTTTGAGTTTACTAATGTAATCAAAACACTTGGAATACCATGTAATGTAGCCTAGTTGGATATACAACAAATTCAAGTGAAAAAAAAAAAATCCGACAAACCTTAAAATATGAAATTCGCTATAAAACGATGCAATAGTAATAATTCGAGAATGAGTTCATATTTCGCTATTAGAACTCTATTTCGCAATTTGTCGCGATTGCTTTATCCGCATACGAGTATTATTAATCAGAATCACATAATTTGTAAAGATTAGTAAAAATCTATTGTATATCAATTATGTCGTGATTTTCGCGATCTCTATAAATACCCGGCCCTGTCCATACTATGGGTATAAATCAGCCCTGGACACAACGGGGAAGTGGAACAGAATTCTGAAACCCCCGCCCATGTCTTTTCCGCTTACACTGCCTTATAAACAAACACACAGTAGGCACTGTGCAATGTGCAGCAGTGATGGATTTCAGGCGATGAGCGAGAGCCGAGAGTTAATAAAAGCTATTATGTCTGCCTTATTTTTTTTTTATTATTTTAGTAGGTTATTTTACCACGCTTTATCAACATCTTAGGTTACTTAGCATCTGAATGAGATGAAGGTGATAATGCCGGTGAAATGAGTCCGGGGTCCAGCACCAATAGTTACCCAGCATTTGCTCATATTGGGTTGAGGAAAAACCCCGGAAAAACCTCAACCAGGTAACTTGTCCCGACCGGGAATCGAACCCGGGCCACCTAGTTTCGCGGCCAGACGTGCTAACCGCTACTTCACAGGTGTGGACATGTCTGCTTTATACAATCCGTCACTGAGGAATGCTTACTGCCTGTCTACTCGTCTCAGCCGGGGAAGATGGAGTGGGGAGTAAGGAGAAATATGCAGTGACTCAATTGAGTTATTTGTGTCCAGGCCTGCTATAAACCCTAGCAATTATCCGGGTATTTTAGGAATGTTTTCTAGTGGTGCAGATAGATTCAACCTTTACCATCAAGATGTAATCTTATGGACGGTAAATATATTTTAAATTAAAGTATAATTATTTACATAACATATTAGATTCTACTTATAACATATTTATTTGAAATAAAAAATAAACGGTGAAATGTAAAATATGATAACTTACTTACTTACAAATGGCTTTTAAGGAACCCGAAGGTTCATTGCCGCCCTCACATAAGCCCGCCATCGGTCCTCTATCCTGTGCAAGATTAATCCAGTCTCTATCATCATATCCCACCTCCCTCAAATCCATTTTAATATTATCCTCCCATCTACGCCTCGGCTTTCCCAAAGGTATTTTTCCCTCCGGTCTCCCAACTAACACTCTATATGCATTTCTGGATTCGCCCATACGTGCTACACGCCCTGCCCATCTCAAACGTCTGGATTTAATGTTCCTAATTATGTCAGGTGAAGAATACAATTCGTGCAGTTCTGCGTTGTGTAACTTTCTCCATTCTCCTGTAACTTCATCCCTCTTAGCCCCAAATACTTTCCTAAGCACCCTTAACCTATGTTCCTCTCTCAGAGTGAGAGTCCAAGTTTCACAACCATACAGAACAACCGGTAATATAACTGTTTTATAAATTCTAACTTTCAGATTTTTTGACAGCAGACTAGATGACAAAAGCTTCTCAACCTAATAATACCAGGCATTTCCCATATTTATTCTGCGTTTAATTTCCTCCCGAGTGTCATTTATATTTGTTAAAATATGATAACGGACTGTATTTTTATTTACGCCGAAAGGTGTACTGCGGTAGACGGCCAATCATTAGACATTACAACACGTGCATTTGTTGACATCAGGTTTGTCTCTTGGGTTGGATGGACAATAGTGCCGAGGACATGAAAGCATGCGACTCCATGGCGTCTAAAAGGGATACCTTTACCGACTTTACCACTACACTTGACTTAACCATACCGCAAAACCCCAGAAAGGTTTCGCAGCTATGTTTTGTTTGACTAAAAGGGTTAAGTTCCGCGTGGGGGCAGTTAGCTCGGTTGCGCCACCTGGCTGCACACGAGTACATCAGTGCATACTTAAGCGAGACACGGGCCGTGTGACGACTGTATTGTGAGCCGTGCAGACAAGACATGAAGTTCCTCGTGCTAGCGGTGCTGCTCGCCTCAGCTGCTGCCCGTGAGTACTCAACTTCCAAAGTGTGCGTGCACAGCATGACGATACACGAGGCCATGATTGACGAATTAGGGGAAATTGCTCGCGGTTTGTTTCTAGCGTATTTCAGATGAGGCAGTTATCTTACGATAACATGTTCTGAACAACACACTATAAATTTTCACTGCGTAGAATAATAATAATAATAATAATAATAATAATAATAATAATAATAATAATAATAAACACTTCTTTAAAGAATTAGAAGAATCGGTTGGAATTTGTAATTTTTATTCGAGTTTTCATGTCTGAAAATCTCGTGAAATCTAAATTTTCACAATTTTTTTTTTAAGATTCATTTTAGGTCGCATAACTGCTGAGTCTTTTTGTGACCAAAATATTCATATACAGAAAAATACAATACAAGCAATGAATATTACAAACCAAGTGCAGAGTATATGACAATGTATCTGGAGGTACAAAAAAGTAAACAAAAAGATAATGAACAGAATATACGAAAAGTGTAAATCTTGCAATCAGATCATATTGTACCAAGAAATTTCTTTAAAGAATTTGATTACTTGTGGAAAAACATTTGCATCGTTGAGTGTTGTAGATATATTGTTGGTATATTGTACTTTTTCCTTGAGATGTTGTATCTTCGGCATTCTGTGGTGACGTGTTTGACGGTGAGAAAGCAGTGACAGGTTTCGCTGGTTGTTGATTCATTTCTTGATATGAGGTAGGACTGGGTTAATTTTATATGTCCAATTCTTAATCTTGATAATACAACCAGGTCTTTTCTATTAAGCTTTGGATAGCTATATTAATAGAACATTTTGACAGGACTTCGAAAAGTTTTCTCAAAGGATTGAGAGTCCAAAGTTTAATCCATGATTCTTTACATTTACTGCCTATGAGGGAAATGAAATCTCGATGTCGTAAGAGGGTATTCTCGAGGGTGATAGAATCTTTAGTGCTTTGTTTGGTTTCTTTATCAGGTGCATTGTTGTTTGCAATATTTGTTGGTAGGCGATGTTTATTTCTTAGGTTAGGTTAGGTTAAGGTAGGTTAGGTTAGTTTAGTTTAGTTTTGCTTTGCTTGGGTTAGTTAAGGTTGTGACAGGTTATGTTATGTTACAGTCGAAATTATGTGTTTTCGAAATTGTTTTGTGTTACTTTTCCAAAACCGAGCATAAAATCGTCGTTTGTAAAGAAAAAGAAAGTTGGAAAATCGTGGAGTGGTCGTCCTCTAGAATTACCAAATTAATAGATGATAATAATAATAATAATTATTATTATTATTATTATTATTATTATATTAATATTAACAGTAATAATAATAATAATAATAATAATAATAATAATAATAAACTTTTAAACCTATTGTATTCTGATGTAAGTTATCGATATGCAATCACAAATCTGCGTATAATACATTTATTGTCCACCGGTCTGAAGTAAAGGCCAGTGCGTCTGACTACGGAATTAACAGGCTTGGATTCAAATCCCCGTTGTTGAACATTGTCTGATCTTGAATTTATCCGTGTTATATCTCAACTCATTGAAAGACAAATACCGTATTTACTCTCGTAAGTTTCTTCTATTTTCTCAAAATTCGGAGGCAAAAATTACGCAAGAACTACAAAATATAGAGAATAATCTGGCCATACACAACAAAATATCAAACAATTCATGAGCTCATCAAATCAATGTTCAGTACTAAATAGCTACAAATGAATGTGCGCATGCAAGAAGATGACTTATCCAAAAGGGCAAGTTTTCAGGAGACGGTTAAAACTGATTTGTAGTCACATATCTTATTGCACAACTTCATTACAACATATCCATAGACAATGGTAGTGCCTGCCTTTCTGGGCTATTATAAGCAATGAATTTTATTTGCATTAAGTACAAATACAAATCGGTTTTAACCTTCTTCTGAAAAACTTATCCTTTTCGGGAAATCACTTTCTTGCATGTGCACATTCATAATATAAGTTACATATCGAGGGCGTCATACCAGAAGGCGTATCAACAAAACTACAACTTTATATCAGAGCCATTCAAATATAGAATAATTTCTCTTATCCTTCTCTACATGACAAAGTACTTTCTATTATTCTTTCTCATGCCCATTTTAATTCTCAAACGTTTGTTTTCAAACATAAATAGGTTCTATTAAAACATTTGGATACCGCTGCATTTGTTGATACGCTCTTCTAGAAAGATGCTCTCGATGTAATTTCAGTAATTATAATTTTGTGGCTTTTCTTTATATGTCAATACTAATGCCTTCAGCCTGACCATGACTAATCCCAGATCACGGTGTTAAACTTAGTGTGTAAGTAGGTACGTAAAGAAAATAAACGTACATGTATTTTACACTGCACTACTTCCAACAGATAACAAATCCAGATTATCTTCCTTGTCGTCAGAAGAATCTTAGATTTTTCATTATAGAAGGGTTGAATAAAAACCTTGGGCCTCCCTGCTTATTTTTTCGATACTCACGAAAGACGCTGTTGAATGGGAAAGAAGTATCCAATTTTTTTAAAATAAGAATTAGAATTAACGTTAACCTTGAGTTGGAGAGGGAGAAATTACTCGAGAGATAAAATTACGCGGGCTGGTCCTCGGGATTCATTTCGGCGTCAATGTCGCCCATATTTCCATCCTCCCAACAGAGGAGCACAATGGACTCGCTTTGCGGTCTACATAGCCTAGTACATTGCATCTCCAGTGAGTGTGGGGGATTCAATTTGGCACTTATTAGGTCATACTGTTTTTCCATTTTACAGTGAAACTGTCATGTCATGTGCCTGTACGAAACAAAGTAAATAAAGGATGAATTGCATTGATAGTGGGAAATTAAATTTTATGAATGAATGTAGAGCATTACCACCATTAAATCGAGAAAATTTCGTTCCGGCACTGGGAATCGAACCCGGGACATCTCAGCTCTGCGCGCTGAGGGCTCTTTCCAACTGAGCTATGCCGGGACACGATCCATTGTGCCGGTCGAACTCTTCTCATTGTACTGTTTTACGGCCTACTACCTGCATTTAAACCTATGTAAGTCAATGTGCAGGAGCGCATATTTAAATGACTTGTATGGCCATATTCAACAACAGTTTGTGATAACTGTTAACATTTAATACATCAAATATTCAGTTCCCGGTGCCGGAACGAATTTTTCTCGATTTAATGGTGATAATACACATTGACTACTTCATAGTAGTCGTGTTAATATTCAATGAGGATGGCGAGACCTCATATAATGAATATTTGATGTAGTGCATTATATTGAGAAGTAGGTTTCATTTAGTTATAAGTAAAGATGAAACAATTTCTTTGTAAACACGATACCAGCGTATATGTGACTCGAGTATTGTACATAACGTCATAGCGAAGGGATTTAGAATTGTTTTCTGTACCGTCTGGTTACAGCAACCTGGGCTACGTGTCCAGTGCGGTAGTGAGCAAGTCGATTTCTAACCTGTAGTGCAGTGTTATTGTCATTACTTTATATATTAAGTCATTCTAATATGTGTAGGCTTTAGTTGAATTGTACACTACATACAGGATTACCAAGAGTAACAACTTTACATTGGTTAAATTTCACTCCAAATGTTCCCAACAGATAGTGCACAACGTTATGTTCCACCGAAGTATACTGTACTTTGTATGACTTGAAACCTGCTCTTGTTTACATCTGACCACTGTGTAGAATTCAGAAACACTCACACTGTATGGATGAAGCGTAGTCAACCTCGTGTCTATGGAAGGAATTGTTTCATCTCTAGTTATAAATTATAACAGCTGCAATAACATTGAAATTCTCAGAAATACTCACGATATTGTATTTTTTATGCCACTGTTTACACGAATATAAAGAAGTTGAACAAACGTATAAGAAAATCAGGTAATGTTATCTAAAGTAACAGGAACATAGTTTGGTAATGATTAGAAAACTTAAAATGCACCTTAATATACCTGAATACGGAGATGTCTGATCGTTGGATAGGACGTGCTGGAGTAAGGGACAGATGTTTCATGACATGGCCACCAAGGTCACCCGATATGACTGCATGTGACTTTTTTCTATAGGGGGTACCTAAAGGACCGTGTATTTGTACCGCCTTTGCCACGTGATTTAGAGGAACTAAAAACCAGAATTCAAGAAGCTGCCGCCACGGTCACAGAGGATATGTTGAAAAGGGTATGGGAAGAGTTTGATTATCGTTTGGACATCTGCCGAGTCACTCGTGGTTCACACATTGAATTTCTGTAAGATGTAAAACGAACTTTGAGAGTTTGACTTTAAACTGACGTGTGTTTGAAAGTGCTATCATTAGTATTTTTGGGTAATAAAATATTGAAAGTGTTACCGGACTTTTGAAATGCCCTGTATAATTAAATTTTGCTACATACCAATGGGAAGATGGAGAATTCTGGTTTGCAGTGAAAGACCCGCCCTTGGACAGAAAACTGTGAATTAAAATCCTTGGAAACTTTGCACTCATATAGCGATCAATTAAAAGTACATCGTGGTTCAACTAGGCTGTTTGTATTGTTGTGGCATTTCGTTGATGGTTTGTACGTAATTTGTGTTTATTGGCCAAGGTTCCCGGCCTTGATAATGTAATCGTAACTCAAATCGTCACTTTCAGTATTGAACATTGACCCCGTGTTGTAAAATCATTAGTCAAAAGTAAGCTGATCACTGGATTGCCACGCTGCTTAATAGGTAAAAGTGTTAGCTTTAGAAGCAAACAATCACGTCTGTTGGTTTTCTGACTGCAAATATTAGCGTCTGAACAGCTCCGGCTGTAGAAATTTAAACTTTGTAGTAAAACAATAAGACTGTACAGGCAGTCATATGACTCCAGTTGTTTTAAAGTATACGAGTATTATGTGTTATGTTTTATCGGTGCTCTGAGATTTATAATCATGAGAAAAATAAACATTTTATTTTAAAAAGACATGTCAAAATTAATAGTATTCTGCAGTCTGTGGTGGCTGAGTGGACTAGATCCTCATACTATCACGCAGACAGTCCGGGTTTGAGTCAAGTTTCTCCTTCGTGAAACATTCTGCAACTCACATTTTACTTCAGTCGCTCGCATACGAGCATTTAGATAGAAGTAAATTCTGTAAAGAACAGAAAAACGTTTACATGTTGGCTCTTTCTTCGATATTATGTCTGATATAGCTCTGTAATCCTTGTGATTCATACAGGCACACCCTAATTGACGGCCTGTGATTCATTTGTGGCTTGAGAGTGCCATCCCACAACGTAATGGAAATATTACTCCATCTGTAATTTGTTCAAACTTTCATGTAAGATGGAAGTTCATGTAGAATTCTGTATTATCATTCTACTTATGTGGGCAAAGGATTCTATTGCTGAATGTACTCCAATTTCGTAGCATATCTCGAAAAGAAAATGCGATTAAGTGTACAATCTAGAACAGCATTATAATATTATAATTACATTGGACTTTTTAACAAATATTTTGATTTTTAATTTTTTAAGTAGATTGATAGAATTATTGCATATTTTTTTATTTTTGTAGGTTATTTTACGACGCTTTATTAACATCTTAGGTTATTTAGCGTCTGAATGATATGAAGGTGATAATGCCGGTGAAATGAGTCCGGGGTCCAGCACCGAAAGTTACACAGCATTTGCTCATATTGGGTTGAGGGAAAACCCCGGAAAAACCTCAACCAGGTAACTTGCCCCGACCGGGAATCGAACCCGGGACACTGGTTTCGCGGCCACACGCGCTAACCGTTACTCCACAGGTGTGGACAGTATTGTATAAACACTTCAGCCGATTGGCAAGTATACAAAGGCTTAAAAAGCATCTTTGACACTATTTGAGGCAGTGGCGACTCCATGTCAAGAAAAAGTCATCTTTTATTAGACTGAAAACCTCCGAATATGTACAATTAAAATAAATCTCTACAAAGACATTAAAACGCCGCTCTGTGGTACAGTGCTAGCGCAATGGTCTTTCATCATGCGGCCAGAGTTCGATCCCCTGCCTGGTCATGATGGAATTTGTGGTGGATAATGCAGACATTGCAGAGAATTTTTTTTGGGGGGGGGGATATTTCCCTTTCCCTCGTTCATTCTAAGAACACACTCCAACTCCGCCTTTCATCTATTATCTATAACAATTACAAATAGGCTGGGATAAAATTTTGAAGGTAGTACGGTTCTCTCATGCTGATATAGGATTTAAGAACACTAGGCTTCGAGACCTGGGATTAATTATTAGGTACTTGTCTGGCCCGGCTGTGATAGGGCTGAGACAGGATGGCCTGTCTGTCAGCATCTGATCCATGAATGCTACCAACGCCACCCGTCGGAATGGGACAATCATTGTGCACATAATGGGCCAATGTAAGCCACAGTTCATGAATTCTTGAAAAGCTAGCCTGACAAAACATTAAAACGCGGCTGAAGCTGTTAATTGTGTACTCGAACGCATTCACAGTATTGTAGATACATGTTCGATATAATTTCGTTTATATGATAACATATGTTTACATTGTCTAGATATTAACGTGAAGTAGGCTAATATGCTTATATAACAACGTACAAATAAATTATATCAGAAATATGTCAAGGAACTAAAATTTTCCATTCAATATATTTGCCTCATTTACATATTTGCAAGTCTGCTGGAAGCTCACCGTTTAAACAACTCTTGTTTAACTATAGATTCGACCCTGGCAGACGAAAAGAAATATGTAGGGAAGAAATGGCTACAGATCAAATTTTCTCAGATTATTTCGGAATACTCGCATAGTCCTTTTCATCATAACAAAGTACCTGCCTTCACTTTGTCCTTCTTCTTTTCGTTCTTCTTCTATATGTTATTTTCTCCTCCATTTTGTCCTTATCCTTAATTCTTTTTCTTTTTCCCTCCTCTGTTCCTTATTCTTCTCTCAGACTCCTAGTTACCTCACCCTCTTAGTCCCTATCTTCCTCTCTTTCTAATCCTCATCTCCCCCAAATCCTTCCTAGTCCTCATCTCCTTCCCGCACTACGGTACTAGTTCTTATTTACTCCTCGCCCTCTAGGCCTTATCTTCTCCTTCAATTCTTTATCTCCTCCTAGCCCTTATCTACTTCTCCTAGCCCTGATCTCCTTCTTCTCCAAGCCCTTCTCTCCTTATCTTAGCCCTCATCTCTTTCTCCTACTTTTTATCTCCTCCTAGTATTTTTCGCCTCCTCCTCCTAACCCTAATCACACCCTTCTCCTCTGCCTAATCCTAGTCTTTATCTCCTCCCCCTCCTAATTCTTCTCTTATCCTATCATCATCATCATCATCCTTTCATGTTCATTTCCTCCTTTCCTCATCGTCCATTTCCGCTCAACTCCTTCCCTCCTCATCATCCTTTTCTTCTCGTCTCCTCTCCTTATCGTCCACTTCTGTTTATCGTCTCCTCCTCTCCTCATCCTTATCTCCTCATCTTCTTCTCTCCTCATCACCCTCTTTTGTTCATGTCCTCATTTTCTGCTCATCTCTTCTCCTCATCGCCCATTTCTGTTCATCTCTTCCTCGTCGTCCTTTTCTGCTCGTCATCTATTCCTTATAGTACTTTTCTGCTCATCTTCTCCTCCTAATCGTCCTGTTTTGCTCCTTTCCTCATCGTTCTTTTCTGCTCATTTTCTCCTCTCATTGTCCTTTTCTGCCCATCTCCTCTCCTTATCGTTTTTTCCTCAACTTCTTTCCTTATCGTCTTTTCCTGCTCATCGCCTCCTCCTCCTCCTTCTCCTCCTTTTTCCCTCATCTTCCTTTTCTGCTCCTCTACTTCTCTCCTTCTCATCCTTTTCTGCTCATCTTTTCTCCTTATCTTTTTTTCTTAATGTCTCTCCTCTCCTTACCGTCTTTTCCTGTTCATCACTCCTCCTCTTTTTCTCATCATGCTTGTCCTTAACATAACTGTATTACTTTCCTCAATTTACGAGTAATTCCATTTACCCTTGTTTTCCTTCTCTTCGTTGAAGTTGAATATGAAGAACATCGTTACATACGGAGCAAATGTTACAAAGAAAAACATTGTGGCTATGACAGAGAGATAGAAGTTCTATACTTTGTTCCATAATATCTGACAGCCGACGTAGACATTGCCGGCAGAGACAGAGGGGACGATAATTGCTACTGAACCAATGGCAGAGTCTCATTCCAAGCTTATCTTGAAATTGGACGGTCTGAAGCGTTCTAACCCCGCGTGGAATAAAGCCTCTGCCATTGGTTGTATAGCAATTATACTTCTCTTCTCCTCTGCCGGCAATGTTCACGTCGCTTGTTAGAGACTATGAAACGAAGTATAGACAGGAGGTTAACATCGTATTGTATTTAATTTAGACGTTGTGTGAAAGTCCAGAACAGAGGAGGCTAAAGGTGTATAGCGATTGGTTACAGACTGCAATGCAAGAATTCGATCTCTAGTAGAAAAATGCCACCTCTCTTATTCCCCATATACGTGTTTCGAGCTGTTATAACTATAATAAGTGCTCGTACTTCTTCCCTGTTGATAAAAGACCGTAACATAATGCTAAAATCTTGCCAGTTTTTCTCTTTACAAAAATAAATTTGGTTAGCATGTATGTGTTCAGTTTTATTCACAGTACTAACATAGGCCTAATCTCTAACCATAAAATATAAGTGTGAAATCGACCTTTCTACCGCTATTCTAGACTAATGGATGCAGTTCAGAAAGTCTGCACGCTCGTCCCACTTGGCTCCAGACGGGTTGTGCGGTCAGCAGCTGGTACTGCTGGCCTTGACATTGGCAAGAGGAAGGAATAGAGAATAGACATACATCAATAATATGCAGAGATTCGACATAAGGCTACAAAAGATTAACAACAAAGCTCAACAATGAACAAACCCTTCACCGTTAAGATTTAGTTGTAACCATAGTAATGACACAACAGTAAGACGTTTTATAGCATATTAAGAGTCCTCGTTTCAAAACCTGGCCAAGTGACCGAATTTTCTGGCGTTCTCTAGGTCAGCGGTTCTCATGTCATGAGCCGCTGTTTAACCGTATACTTGGTCTGTTGTGCTGCATGAATACATATTGTGTAACATAAGTATTTAATTTTATTTGTGTATTTTGTTTATTTATTTTACATCAACTTGTTAGTTATTTATTTACCTATGTCTATGTGTTAGTCAACAGCATGTTGACAACAACAGGATAGCACTACTGGATAATATACACAAGCACAATTAATTTTATTACATAAAAGCACAAACGTACATTTAATTACCTAATAAATTAATTATTTTAAGTTTAAAATATTCTGAATGAAGAGGGCGGTATTTTTACCACTCAAGTTTCCTGTTTTCATGCATCTGGACACAGGGGGAAAAGGCTTAATATTGGTGTAGAAAATGTTGACTTCTCTTAGCCTACTTTTATATGGATTCGTAAGATAGTGTCGCTAAGAAATGATTTGCACATTAGATCTACATATCTTTAAAAGAGCTTGAAGTGAAAGACTATTGCCAGGATGTGAAGTATAACATTTTAACAATTTTTATATCTACTACTACTACAATCTTGGTGCATAATCTGTACAAACATAAGCACAAGTATTTTCGTTTTATGCTAGAGTTGCCAACTTTTTGTTAAGAAAATACTCGTACGAGAGACGAAGGAATTGACAAAATAGAAAATTGACAAATTGTTCAGTTCGAATAGTAAAAATAACTTTAGTAAACATTTTGCTAATCATCATCAAACAGTCAACAATCTTGGTGCATAATCTGTACAAACATAAGCACAAGTATTTTCGTTTTATGCTAGAGTTGCCAACTTTTTGTTAAGAAAATACTCGTACGAGAGACGAAGGAATTGACAAAATAGAAAATTGACAAATTGTTCAGTTCGAATAGTAAAAATAACTTTAGTAAACATTTTGCTAATCATCATCAAACAGTCAACAATCTTGGTGCATAATCTGTACAAACATAAGCACAAGTATTTTCGTTTTATGCTAGAGTTGCCAACTTTTGTTAAGAAAATACTCGTACGAGAGACGAAGGAATTGACAAAATAGAAAATTGACAAATTGTTCAGTTCGAGTAGTAAAAATAACTTTAGTAAACATTTTGCTAATTATCATCAAACAATCAAGGATTTAAAATTAGTTCCGGTCAAATATCGTCAAGTGAGATGTACTGCCTGATAATTAATAGATGTAGCCTACATATCAGTCAGAGGTTTACATAGTCAATACAGTGAAACCTCCCATTTACGGACATCCAAGGGACATAACAATCTGTCCGCATCTGGAAGGTGTCCTTTATTGGGAGGGAGGCTCCCCAATCTAACAGTAAATTTATAATATGCATTATTTATCCCTTCACGCTTTAAATGAAATGTATCGCTGTAGTTTAATTCTACTCGTAAATACAGTATACTATAGTAAATTCTTTGCGACTTTCAGCTACAGTAGATAAGACCGGAAAAGGAAAATACAATACCGTGCCATGCAATTTTATTCTAGGTCTGCAGTTATGCAGTACTGTAATTTACAGTTTTCAACTTAACCTTTACGTTCAGATGCCATGACTCTCGAAACAGAACAACTGATTGAAGTGAAGAGAATAATCCTACTAACCCTATCATGTGTGGAATACAATTTCACGATCGCGGAAGCCTTGGTCCCATCAGACAGGTTAAATTTTATGACTTTGTTTATCCACCCGCTTCCAGCTAACAAGGGGTAGTCGGCTGGGCTAGTGGTAGCCTACGAGATCCTTATTGTCATCTTTCATGTTAAGGAATTTCTGTACAGTTCTCAAAATTAAGTTTTCCATTTTTGTAACACATTAGGTCTTAAAATCTAAGTTCTGTCCGCAAGCAGGAGATAAACAAGCTTTAGGAGTTTAAAACAGCTGTCCGTCACTGGCGGCTGATTGACTGAGGCAAGTGAGGCCGGGCCTCAGTCACTTGGCTTAACTGAAATCAAATTTTGTTTTTATGTAACGTAATTAGTTATTTGAATGAAGCATATATCTGTAGAAGCATTTGAAAACTTTGTGATGTAGATAGACCTGTTTTGCAGTAAAATTTGTTCCTGAGGTCAGGATCGCTCGTGCCGGGTCTAGCTTGTGATGTATATAGACCTGTTTTGCAGTAAAATTTGTTCATGAGGCCAGGATCGCTCGTGCCGGGTCTGCTTCTGGATTTTCGTTTGTCTTCGCGGGCTTTTGACGTTGTGCTTTAAACGTTGTAACTAAGGCACAATTCGTCTGGCCTGGTCAGGTTTCACTCCTCCCAACCATGGGCCGGCCTCAAGGGTAGAGTGGGGTGGGAATAGCAATGGTGACTTGTCTTCCTAAATAGGCCATAAATAACAAACATTCCAGCTCTTTGGCAGGCAAAGACCCACACTATTCTCTCCTCTTATGTCTTAGTTTATGCGAGGGTGTTGTACTATTGTACTTCGTGTAGTGAATCTGGGAAAATGTCGTTATGTATTTCGGGAAAATATAAACAGAAACAGATGCCAGAAATAATGCTGGTGTAGTTAATTCATTGTTAGAGTGTCCTTTTTCGAGAAGAAATAATATTGAAAGAAAGGAAGTTTTAAATAAAGAGAGAGCCGACTGAGATACCTACGACATCGCTTACAATTTTTCTGACAGATAATCTTAAACACGAGTTTCTATTGCATCCTGGTATGGGCAACATAAATGGTTAAGTGGTAATGTGGTGCAAAATAAACTTCTCTGTTGGCCTTGTTTGTTGCTGTCAAAGGAAAAAAATAAAAAGAAAAGAAAGAAAGAGGAATTTTAACACATAATATTGGTTGCTTCATCACACTGAAACAATCACTGAAACTCGCAGCTTAACAGCGTATTTGGTGAGTGAAATTATTATTTTTCATTACTAGTAATAATAATAGACTAATAATAATAATAATAATAATAATAATAATAATACAGTAATAATGATATTAATAATATAACAATAATAATAATTATTATCATAAATAAACATTTTCTATCGGAGGCACTTAAACTAGTTGCATCTGACCTCACCGAGGATTTGGATCACCGGCCGCTACTGCTGTCCGTGTCCATGTCGAGTGTGTCCGTCAACGAGAGTTAAATTATCATTATTTCTATATTTTTTCAGTTGGGACATAAAAATCTGTCCGTATATGAGGAGTGTCCGTATCTTGGGGGTGTCCGTAAGGGCAGGTTTCACTGTATACCCAATATTTCCACGACTATTGTGTGGAAAACCAAGAGGAGCCTTAAATAGAGAATGGAGCGAGACGCACCGCGCGGAAAACCACTCACACTTCTTTTTTTCATGGTACCAAAAATAACATCAGAGTAAACTTTTTATATCAAAACATATAACAATTTATTTTTTTATATCTCGAACATAGACTGTTCACGTCAAAAATAAGTTACAGTCTGTAGGAAAAGCAACATTCTAATTGCATAGTTATAAATTAAATCATCTGTTCATAAAAACTAAGTCCATCGTCTAAAGATGCGCCAAAATCTCGTGCGATCAATTCTGCCCATTCGGTGTTATTTACAAAATAAAGGATATGCACAACCTATAGTCCTAGTGTAAATATAAAATTCCACTTTCATGCCAGGAATCGAACCTGAATTCACTAGATTTATAGCCGAATATGCTACCACGTGAAACACAGGATATAACTTAGATATGCGTAAAAGAAAAAAGTAAATCGCAAATATTGACTAGTTTTTCATAGTTTTGTATTATGAACTACTGTATATTATATAAGATATTTTCCTGAAACTATGTTATGAAATGATAATGTAACAAATGTTGTAATCGAAAGGAAAATGGTGGCGGGTTAGAGCTAGGTAATCTCCCGATATTGCCTCTGATGGAAGAGGAAAACCACAGTGATTCTCTCTGAAGAGTCATTCGCCCATCTCTCTCCAAAACGGGGAACTCCCGCGTCATTCACCATGAATACACCCTTGTCAGTCTACATACAGTAGCCTACTGTAACTTTCCCGTTGGCCTTGATTCATCAAGTCTATCCTGGTACAGTGCCGACAACTCGCGTGTATTTTCAATACCATATCACTTCCGAGTACCTTTCTGATATAATATATGAGTCTATGTATTGAGATAGGAAAGATCCGTTTTCTTAATAAATTATGTTTCTAAAACAATTGTTTAACCTTGGACTGATCCAACTGACAATCCTCTCTAACAGTTAAGGGTTCGATTTTCGGTATACACTGCTCCGTTAAGTAGAATGCGTTTGAGTGTAAAGAAAGCAGAAAACAGTACAACGTAGTCTGTTGTGACGTGAATCCAAGCCCCTGCATGCCAATAAGGCGTCGTGTCACAAACACTTTCAAATCTGAGTATTTCTGATAAAATAAATATTATTCAACTCCTTGAAAACGGCACAAATGTTAAGAATATTTCTGGAGAGAGTAAGTTCACAGTCTACTATATATAGTCACGAAGCTTGAGTTTTGAGGGTGCTAGAAACAATAGACTGTGACGGTACTATTTTGCATTGTCTGTAATGAGGCGATATTAGCGATCCTAGTGGTGAGCAACTATCTAATGTTTGCATATTTACTATGTATTGAGCTTCGCGACTGTATATACTAGACTGTGGTAAGGTATTACTCGACCAAAGCGACTGGATCCGCGGGCGTAATGTGAACTATCGCGCTGCAGTGTTACGAACGCAGGAGCAGTAGCGCCACGGCTCCGGGCTGCAGGACTCCACTGGCCTTGATCGAGTGATAATATCTATTTATTTTTCTTTTTTATTCAATCCTTTATTTATTGATTTATTTCTTTATTCCTTCATTCATTCATTCATTCACTCACGCCTACATTCCTCTCTTCTCTCCTTTCTTCATAACTTCACTCACTCCTTTTCTTCCTTTCTTTCTTTCTTTCTTGTTAACTTATTAGTTTATATATATATATATATATATATATATATATATATATATATATATATATATATACTTATTGATTTATTCATATGTTAATTCATTCATTTATTATTGTATTTTCTATAATATACAATATATTCTAGGAAGTAAAACTAATTTATATTAACGTTGTATTATATTCGCTTTTTATTTTTTATTTTATTGGGTTATTTTACGACGCTGTATCAACATCTCAGGTTATTTAGCGTTTGAATGATATGAAGGTGATAATGCCGGTGAAATGAGTCCGGGGTCCAGCACCCAAAGTTACCCAGCATTTGCTCGTATTGGGTTGAGGGAAAACCCCGGAAAAAACCTCAACCAGGTAACTTGCCCCGACCGGGATTCGAACCCGGGCCACCTGGTTTCGCGGCCAGATGCGCTGACCGTTACTCCACAGGTGTGGACTTCGCTTTTTATAATTCATTAATAACTCTTAAATACCCATTCCCGTATGATTGATTTCTTTTACTGTCCATAATATTCCTTGACTTTCTTGTTCTACCTCAGTCGTATTCAATCTATTTTGCTAGCGTATCCCTAAAATATATTTGTACCTCAAACTGCATTGAAATTATATAAGAATTAACAAAAGACTATGATTGATGTTGTACTGTACTAAATAAAAAAATATTATTATTATTATTATTATTATTATTATTATTATTATTATTATTATTATTATTATTATTACTATTATTATTATTATTATTATTATTATTATTATTATTATACAGTAGTTATTGATGCAATAAGTAAAATGGTATTCAAACAAGGAAAAACAAGAGTTGATATTGCAAAAGAAATTATAACATAATGCAATAATAATTATCAACAAGTATAATAAAATAAGAATGTAGCATTTTTACATACGTAATCAGTGGAATGCTTACCCCTTGAGACAACCCTAAGCACCCCACAGCCACCGGCGTGGCTCAGTCGGTTAAGGCGCTTGCCTACCGATCTGAAGTTGCGTTCGGGCGCGGGTTCGATCCCCGCTTGGGCTGATTACCTAGTTGGGTTTTTCCCGAGGTTTTCCCCAACCGTAAGGTGAAATCCAGGTATTCTATGGCGAATCCTCGGCCTCATGTCGCCAAATACCATCTCGCTATCACCAATCTCATCGACGCTAAATAACCTAGTAGTTGATACAGCGTCGTTAAATAAAAAACTTAAAAAAGGACCCCACGCGTACCATAGATCGAATACCACTCCACTACCAAAAGATGATGTTTGCCGATTGCAGGGGACTTGCTCCGCATGTTATATCTAAGTAAGTGAACATTGACTTTTTACTAAATCGACGGAGCAGTGTATCATGTGAAATTTGTGAAAAAATAATTCTGCAACGACTTCGGTTCTTTTAATTATTTTTACCTAATTGAGAAAGTAGAAGAGAATTATTTTCTATAGGACTATCCAAAAGGTGTGCAGTACCGGTGTTTGCAATTATTATTGAACAGTTTACACATCCTTAAAGTGACTTAATAAGTAACTGGAAATTCATTAAGCGTTTTTACACCTGATCCTTAATATAGTACTTTGTGACTATATATTCGTGTAATTGTTTCTTTGTCTTGTTTTTGTTCTAGAAATTACTATCGATCCATTTCTTGGCACAGAATTTGTTTCTGATTCAATCGTATTCAGAGGTATGAGGTTATGTTGTTTACTTTCGCTTTGCACTATTCTTTTATCAGCGCTGTAAAATTCAGCTTCTTTCTAAGCCAGTCGAGCATAACGGCGTATAACTGCTTATAATCTCTGTTCATTGTATTCCCTTTGTTTATTTTCCAAAAGTTTCCATTTTGAAAGCGGCTTATTCTATTAATCTTGATCGTTCTTTCTGCAAATTTAAAGCAACACCACAATAGTACTAAACTATAGTTTTACACAGCAACATACTGTAACTTTATTTACAGCGTCATTGCCTAATAGAGAAAGTAACCGAGATGTGTTACCAGTATCTAATGTACATCAATCTTTATACAGGATATTTTAGAAATACTTTGACAAATCTTGGGGGCATGTTCCTCACACCAAAACAAGAAAAAAGTTCATATAAACATATGTACGAAAACCTTTATTTTTTTAGTTGTTAATGAAAGAACATAATGAAACATCTGTTAGATATTGTCAGCTTGTAGTAGATGTTGTAACTTTAATCAATTCAGAAACTCATAACAAATGTTCAAAATATTCTCCTCTTGCTTCCACACGCGCATGCACTCGTCGGATCATGGACTCCTTGGCAACACATAGCCATCTAGAATACAATGAGTGCATCAGCAGACTTGTATTGATAACATCATTCGATTACCTAACAAAACGAATATTATATCGGTTACAAACATACGTTAAGTTGTTGGATTGTACCTCGAAACGCGATGAACGTAAACTTTCATTGTTATGAGTTTCTGAATTGATTGACGTTGCAACACTTGCTACCAAGCTGACAATATCTAACAGATGTTTCATTATGTTCTTTCATCAATAAGTAAAAAACTAAGGATTTTCGGACATATGTTTATATGAACTTTTTTTTCTTGTGTGAGGACCATGTTCCAAAGGTTTGTCAAAGTATTTCTGAAACACTCTGTATGTAGGGGAGGGTGTTGCTGAGGACAGTGTACCTTGGAACACTTGATTTTTTTTAGTCAATGTTGCTATCTAGTGACGTATTCAAGAAACATGTTATAAAATGTACATCAGAGGGCAGTGTAAACTGTTTCCCGCACTTTTCTAAGCGTTGCTGTTCATGTAAGACAAGCCGTTAAATTTTACCTCTCTGTTGTAAATAATTTGAGTTTCGTATTTAAGTGTTTTATATATTGTTCGAAAGCTGAATCAGTGAAACTTAACTACCAGTCGATTCTGCACTTCATGGTGAGTAAAATACACTATATTGTTTAAACATTAGTCGCAATCTATGAACGATGAAAGTATTTTATCTTTGCAGTGCATGGTCTTGTACCTTGAAACAGAAGTAGGTGTTGTACCATGGAACACGTAAATTAGGGGTAAAGAGAAAGCCTGTCGACGCGGAATTAATGAAAAAAGCCGTAGAAGCGGTCACTGCCCCACCAGACAAAAGAATTTCTATTAGGGAAGCATGTAAAGTGTACAATGTCAAGACACCTGGCTGCTTTTAAACAATCTGGAAACGAGAAGTTTACTTAGTCAGTAAATTGTGATGTGAAGAGAATGTTCAGTGATTCTGAAGAGCATTTTCTCGTTTAGTATGTAAAAAACGTTGCAAAAATGAATTATGGTTTGTCTAAGAAAGGGGTTAGAGAACTTGCACACAAATTCGCAGTTGCAAACGGAAAAGAATATCCTCCAAAGTGGAATGAGGATAAAATTGCTGGGAAGGAATGGATGCGATGGTTTATGCGAAGGCATGCAAGTGATTTATCATCAGAAAGCCGGAGGCAACAAGTTTATCGCGTTCAAAAAGCTTTAATAAAGCCAATGTTGATGCGTTTTTTAAAAATCTTGAAAATGTGCATAGTCGCTATGGTCCTATTCCCGCACAAAGGGTTTGAAATGTAGACGAGACAGGTCTATCAAATGTCGAGACTCCTGCTAAGATTGTTGCTCCAGAAGTGTTAAACAGATTGGAAGATGCACTTCTGAAGAAAGAGGAAATCTGATAACCATGATAGCAGCAGTTAATGCTATAGGTAACCACATTCCACCCATGCTGATATTCCCAAGGGCATTCTTTAAAGAAAGAATGTTGTTTGGTGCTCCACCTGGAACAATTGGAGCAGCAGTTTCATCAGGATTGTCTAATGATGAAATGTTCCTGAAGTTTATGGAACATTTCATCAAATTTGAGGCTGTTGAACGGGCATCTGCAGCTGGTGTTGTAATGGTTACATTTCCACCTCACACGTCCAATAAACTGCAGCCTCTAGATCTGTCTATGGTCCTCTGAAGGGTTACTATAACCAAGGAGTGGATGCGTGGATGATCAATAATCCAGGAAGAACTTTTGACTTGTATTGTGTGGCTGAAGTCTTAGGAACAGCTTTCCCTCGAGCATTTTCAACTACAAATATAGTTAGTGGCTTCAGGAAATCAGGAATATTCCCATTAGATCGTGGAGTATTTTGTGAGGATGATTTTCTTGGTGCATATGTCACGGATCGTGAAATTGACCTGCAAGCTGCGACTCCCAGTTCCTCTGGACTCAATCTACAACCACAAAACAGTGGAACGTCGATATCAGAGACTCCTGAGGCATACCAAAATTCAAAAAAGATTGTAACGCCTGAGGAAGTCCAACCTTGTCCGAAGGCAATGCCCAGGAAATTGAATACCCGTGGAAGAAGAGCTGGTAGGACACGAATTGCAACAAACACTCCTGAGAAGGAAGAGATAAGGTCATTGAAGGAGAAAAGAGCTTCCAAGACCCGACCTAAGGTTGCAAGAACTAACTTAATCGGAAGTTACAAAATGTTGCCAAAAGGAATAGAGTGCCATCTTCCTCTTCGTCTGAAGATGAACCTGTGCCTTTGGTCTCCACTGATGACGAAGATAGCACTGATGAAGCCTGCATTTTCTGCAACCAAGCATTTTGCAAAGATACGTTGTTTAAAATGCCTACGATGGTCTCATGAACTTTGTGCAGGCATTGATAAAGGAGCGTGGAAAACATATGTGTGTGACATTTGTAAATAAATATTTCATTTCATATTCAATAAGGGAAGCCTAAACTGCACACAATAGTGAAACACGATTTTAATTTTGATTTTTATGTTTAACAGTGTAAATTTTGAAGTTCTGATGTTCTTTAACATAATTTTATTTGAAATTCTTAAGTTCATGTTCTGTTTTATGAACTTTTCTAGTTATTCATGCAAATTTATGACTCTCTGTGTCAAGTTACGTTCTTTAACATAACTTTATGTCTTATTGTGTGAGCTTCTCAAAATCATTAACGAAAATAATTGTCTTTATTTTCTTAGTTTTTTACATTCATTAATAGGCCTACTTAAGAAGTTTATCCATTTATCATTGTTTTCTGATATGCTTATGTGATAATTTAATGTGGATTATTAAATACAACATAAATTTCCGTAGTGTAAGTTTTCCACCTTCAAAACATCCACTGTTCCAAGGTACATTACCATGTTGTACCTTGGAACACTTGCCACGTTTTCTAAAAAATGGACTCTCCCTTCTTGGGGTATTCAATATAATATAGTCAGGCATATGTATCGATGGCTATAGAGTGTTTCCTCAATCAAGACAAATGTGAATGTAAAATCTTGAATACAACGAAAGATATGGGCATAAATGTAAAAAGTGTTCCAAGGTACAATATTCTCCCCTACATTTATCAATGTCGTGATCTAAGAGGAAAATCCACTCACTTGTCAGTATTCTTGCGAGTGGTTACTGTAAAACTAAAATTACAAAAGCATAGTTTTGTTCAAATTTAGTCACTGTGTTTTTTTTATCATAGGCCTCCATATCATCTTTCAAAATGATTAGTATTGATAGCAGCATATTTCTTGTTGTTAAAACTTTACATTCCATACTAAAGTATGTTAGTCTCTGGTTTAGATATGAACGTGAGGAGAAGAGGTTATACAAAAAAAATAGGCCTAGTAAATGTAATAAAAAAATCTGGCAAGATTATTTTGGTTTCCTTTTAAGTCTCGTAAAATTCACAATCTGATTTGCTCTACATCAGGTACCTTCAGGTACCTTGTGGAATATATCTCCTAGAAATTATGTAACTATAAAAGTTAAATGCGTAATTTCTATGGATTTCACGATTGCAGAAATTACTATTTTACTAGACGTAATACAACAGGTTATAACAGTAAAACTTACTACAGATCACGGTCCTAAAAGAACTTCTACATATCCACAAGATAAAATTTGTAAGTAATAGAATTATGCAAGATGTATTAAACCCTTCAATTGGATGAGATATTAGCGAAGTTATTCTGATATAACATCATCTTACTGTCGAGATCTTTTTATTGGTTTAGAATCCTTACTGTAACATGAAAGGATCTGAATTCCATCCAGGATTGATTTAAAGAATTTACTCTTCTTCGTATCTTCCGGGAAATGTGTGGAGGCCATTCTGTGGTTCTTTCCCGCGGTTAAAGCATGATGCTGAACTTATGAAACGCAGTAAGCACTACTTCGTGCCCAGATGATGTTCGCATACGAGGCCTTCATTACTTACACGCTGTTTTCTCTGTAAGAAATTCTGTGAAATTGGTTCCTCAAAGTTTGATTATCTACTCTTCGAGTTATCTTCATTCGATAATTTAAGTTGTAAGCTTACTATGGATTTGTAAATCTCATTTTCGCTTATGTTAATATGCTTCCATCTCTTTTCCCCATTGCCCATTATCAGTGATGAATTCAGAGAGTTCCTGGGGGAGTTCAAAATAACCCTCCGTCACAGAGATTTCGGCTGCGTCTACACAGTTTTACTATAAGACATTTCCAATACGATTCAATTCAAAAATGAACTAAAACATTAAGGATTATTCTATGTTTCTTGTCACAATATTTCATATACAGGGTGAAAGTGAAATAGCCTTGCAGATTTTCAGAGTGAATAGCTGTTGTATGTAACAAAAAAAGACTATAATGTCATATTAGTAGAAAATTAATAGTTTTTTTCAGAAAAAAATGTTTTTTTTTCTCAGATGTTTAATAACCTTTTATTCGATAACTATTGCGAATAGGATCGTGATTTATCGATAGGAAAACTAATAAAGAATAATTTATTTCTCTGGCGTCTTTCAATAGTGTGGACGGTTTTCGTGTAAATTTAATTTTAAAAACCTCTCATTTCAAGCCACTGCACGACGCGCCAGAGAACAGCTCACGTAGCAAGAAACATAGAGTTCGTTGACCTCTGACATCTGTATCACGAGAAGTGTGTGTTAGCGATGATGTTGCCGTACTGCTAAAATTTCGAACTTAATGTTCTATTTAACCGTACATTTACTCACAAAACATTATATAGATTTTCTATTCATTTAAGTGTACCCTATCGTCCGTTTCAGTCAGGAAGGTTATTTTACTTCCACACTGTATATATGTTTTATACAATATAGCCTATTATATAATAATAATAATAATAATAATCCGTGGCGCTACAGCCCGTGAAGGGCCTAGACCGACCAGCCGGCTGCTGGCCTCACGCTCACATGCCGAAGCAGGGGTGGACGATCATCCAACCAGAATGGAGGTATGGTGTGGTTAGCACGATGATACCCCCGGCCGTTACAGCTGGCTTTCGCAACCGGATTTCGCTACCTATCGTAGCTTCCCAAGTGCATCACGATGCTGGGTGGGCACCGGTCCCATACACTGACCGAAATTTCATGAGAAAATTTCTTCCCCCATGAGGACTCAAATCAGCGCGCAATCCGTAACGCGAGTCCTAGGCAGATGCCTTAGACCACGACGCCACGGCGCGGGACATAGCCTATTATACTGCGTGTATATATAAATACAGAGTGGAAGTGATATAATTGTATAGATTAAAGGGAGAAATAGAATACATTAAAATAAATAAATAAAAACAGTTATGCGTTTTGTAATTAAGTAGAAAGCTAATTAGACAATTAGACTGAAAGTGTGCGTAGTTTGGCAACAGCGCATCGCAGACTCATCTACAAATACTGTACACACCCTGACTCAGGTCTGAATAGTAGCATTCTATCCCTCAGTCACTGCAGAAGACTTACCAAACTTCCTATGGGCAGGAAATAACGATACTTGCAAATCTTATTTAATTAAAAACTGTAAAGGGATAAATTATTCTTTATCAGTTTCTCTAATGATAAGACTAAAAATCAGTATCGTACGAATAATACTTATCGAGTAAAACAGTTTTAATAGGGGAAAAATATTTTATTCTGAGAAAAAATTCATATGGTATTAAAATGTTTTGTTGTATTCTATCCAAGGAATACGCTGTTAAAATATACACAGTTACAGTATATTTCTTCCAATCTGTATACATGAGTCAAAAACATACTAACTCTGTCTCACACGTGGATTTGATTTGAAAACACCTTCATTAGCATAAATTATTCATTTTACTGTTTGTTGTTTTATAAATTCAAAACTAATAACGAAATGGACTAACCTTAGCAAAGTATCGTGTATCCATAAGACGCATATAGGGCTTACATTCGATTCGATTAATAATAATAATAATAATAATAATAATAATAATAATAATAATAATAATAATAATCTATATATATAATTTGAACTGGTAATGGAAATTACGTGAAAACGGCTGAACGGATTTTAATAAATGGCCCCTCATTTTGAAGCTTGGAACCCAAAGTTTTTCGGAAAAGTAGTAATTTTCAGTGAAATGTCAATTTTCCTACATAATTTTCCTATTTTCCAAAATCCATCTGTTGTCAGTTTTGAGAACTAATTTTATTCAATCACGGCCGACTTGATTGAATTTCAGAACAAAACACACACTACAATAAACAATGGGCTATTACACGAAGGCCATGACCTGCAGGATTGTCGACATATTTAGAGCTCAATTCAATTTGTTATTAAAAACTGATTCAGAAGTGTATAATTTTCTGAGTACAGCTGTGTATTGGATATTCAAATCTACGAAACTTGAGGTGGTTTAATGACATTATTACCATTAGAAATTAAATATTATTATACCGGTAGTTAATATCATGATGCATCTATTTTTCATTAATTGTACATAATATTGATGCTATATTGATGACATGAAAGTGAAACGTTTTGTGGTTATGTAAGTAAATGTAGAGAATATCTTAATTTAGATTTTCATTTCTAAGAGTATAATTTACTGAGTGGCTGCTATATATAACTACAAAACTAAAGTAAGATAATAATATTGTTATTAAAAATCAAATATTTTTATACTTATTAACCCAGTGGGATTGGGTCTTTTTCATATACTTAATGGCGGTGTAGTGTAGATATTGATATGTGTCATTGTCTTCAGTATTGGCTCGAGAGAGCGCAAAAATTACAGTTCCTAAGGAAAGCTCAAAAGGTATTACTTACTGATAAAATAAGAGGCCTACAAAATTTTCTGGTCTCCAGACCATTTCAGCAAGATCTCTTAGTAGGATAAAATGATTTTACGCTCTACATTTCAAGTTCTACATGCAGCAGCTTTACGAAAATGCTATTGTTCGAAAGCTTAGCACACCTGACATTTTTTTAAATTTCGCCTACAATCCACAATGACCTGAAATAGCTACTGCTATCGTCCTGACATTGATACTTGCGTTTTCGCCTTGAAACTCTAAAACTGAAGTTGGATAGGTTCAAGAAAAAGTATTTGGCCTAAAAAAATCCATTCAGAGGGAGTATGTTTCATTATTATGGAAGCAAATAACTATCAAAAAGACAAGTATTCTTCATTGAAAATAAATCTGAAAAAATTTTATTTGAACGTCTAACGAACTTAGTTTGCAGCAGTATTTGCTGCACAAGCCACTAGTAATAGTAATAATAATAATAATAATAATAATAATAATAATGTCTAACTGAAAATGAGGAGCATTAACGTAAAAAAGCTAACTTCACCCCGCTGTTTTATTTCTCCCTCCCGGTGAAAACAGTCTCAATTCATCACTACATGCTTCACTATCACAATCCGAAAGAAGGTCAATGAGCGCAATTATGTACTAGTGTATTTGTGATGGCTTTATGCTGTAATTTTGTGTGGCATGGCATAATGATTTATGTGAAAATTAAGCTAAATTGTGAAAAGAGATGACATGGAATCTGAAACACTGAGATAAAACTCGATCACAGTTGCTTCGTCTTTCACAATTTTAGTGGAATCAGAAAGAATGATGTTACATCAGATAGATGATGACAACAATGCAGGTGTCGCATACCAGATATTATTACCTTACATTGCTATCTAATGAGTCGTTAGTAATGACTCGTCGCGAAAAGGGATGTATTTCATTACACTATACTTACGCTGTATAATGGACTTTGTTTTATAGGCCTATAGTGAATTTAATATTGAATAAATGTATGTTTTATTACTTACAATTTAGGCTATTCTTTTTTTACTTTTGGCTTTTAAGGAGCCCGGAGGTCCATTTCCGCCCTGACATAAACCTGCCATCGGGCCTATCCTGAACAAGATTCATTCAGTCTCTACCATCATATCCCACTTCCCTCAAATCCATTTTAACATTATCCTCCCATCTACGTCTCGGCCTCCCCAAAGGTCTTTTTCCCTCCGGCCTCCCAACTAACACTCTATATACATTTCTGGATTCATCCATATGTACTACATGCCCTGCCCATCTCAAACGTCTGAATTTAATGTTCCTAATTATGTCAGGTGAAGAATATAATGCGTGTAATAATTCTGCGTTGTGTTAATTTCTCCATTTTCCTGTAACTTCGTCCATGTTAGACCCAAATATTTTCTTAAACACCTTATTCTCGAACACCCTTAGCCTCTGTTCCACTCTTAAAGTGAGAGTCCAAGTTTTACAACCGTAAATAACTGGTAATATAATTGTTTTATGAACTCTAACTTTCAGCTTTTTTGAGAGCAGACTGGATGACAATATCTTCTCTACCGAATAATAACAGGCATTTCCCATATCTATTCTGCGTTTAATTTCCTCCCAAGTGTCATTTATATTTATTACTGTTACTCCAAGATATTTGAATTTTTCCAATTCTTCAAAAGGACAAATTTCCAATTTTTATATTTCCATTTCGTAGAATATTCTGGTCACGAGACATAATCATATACTTTATCTTTTCGGGATTTACTTCCAAACCTATATCTTTACTTGCTTCAAGTAAAATTCCCGTTTTTTTTTCCAATAGGCCTAGTTTGTGGATTTTCTTCTAACATATTCACGTCATCCGCATAGAGAACAAGATGATGTAACCCGTTCAATTCCAAACTCTGTCTGTTTTCCTGGACTTTCCTAATGGCATATTCTAGAGCTAAGTTAAAAAGTATTTGGTGATAGTGCATCTCCTTGCTTTAGCCCGCAGTGAATTGGAAAATCATCAGACAGAAACTGGCCTATACGGGCTCTGCTGTACTTTTCTACACAAATAAAAAAGTATGAAGACTAACCTACGTAGTTAAAACTGCTTCACCCATGATTTTAAACATGAGTGCATTCACATGCTCCGAATTAAGTGCCGCTCTACGTTTAGTAACAACGTTTCCTGCATCACTAAACACGAAAAAAAAAAAAAAAACTTTTTTTTCTGTCAAGCACTTCTCCACGATCGTTCAATTTAAATCCAAACGTTTCACCGAGATTTGCTGTATGCTACTTGCTACCTGCTTTGCAGTTACAAAATAACGGTACTTCTGTGCTTTGAAGTAAGCAATTTCTGAGAGACGAATATCGGAATTTTTAGTCTGAGTTTGCATTAGCAAAATAATAATTAATATCAAGGACAGCCGATTAATTTTAATCGGCTCGATTAAGAGATTAAATATTTTTGATCGATTAATCTTACAACAGAAATTGGTCGATTAATCGATTAAATCTCAAAACACTAGCAGAAAGCAAATTTATTTCAAATCGTCAAGACACTGAACTAGCCTACGGACACAAGACGGTACAGGCAGTCTAAAGCGCAGACACAGAGAAACTGTCGACGGTCTCTAAATTTGTTTCCTTTTTTTCGGAAATCGTTGTAGAAAATAGTGTTCATTTAATGGTAGCTTTACACCACGTGAACATGAAACAGTCGTACATCCTGCTTCGTGCAGGCAATAATCACGACCCGACTCGAGATCGGCAGCGCGAGGTCAGGGTCGAGTTCTGGAGGAAACTCGTCGCTTCGAAGAAATCCAGCTGCTTTCCACTTGCACAGCTATTTAAACGTCATACTTTCCTTGTTGTTATACAGAAGAATGTGGCAATGAAAGAGGCTAGACATCTGGTCCATTTTCGTATGAGACATTAGAGATCTCATTTGTGTGCAAAATACAAGTTGAGTGCTGAAATACACTAACCATCTTAAAAATGGCATTCCTCGACGTTAATGCGTTAGGCCTACTAGACATTTTAAATGCATATTTTCAAAGAATTTTATATTGAATATTTGCTCTTTTGAAGGCCCAGGCTCAGCAAGAAAGTGAAAATTGGTTTACTGTAGAGCCATTGAAAGTGTCAGTTACTTATGAAACATTCTTTATTTCATACAAATTCTTCAATTTCATTGTACAGACGTGGACAAATTATTAGCAAAATTGACATTTTTTTAAATATTCTTTATTTTCATTGAAGCTAAGTACATTTAGGTGTGATTACTGAAATTTTCATACATCATAAGAATTCAATATTTCGTGTGACCCCCTTTGGCTGCAATCAAAGCCTCTATTCTTCGTGGCATCCCTTCAACCAAAGTTCTACACAAAATTGCTAATTCCTCATCTTCTCTCCAAATTGAAAGGGTATGTTCTATTAATTGAGCTTTAGTGGTAGGCTTTCTCGCTTTCACTTTAGTTTTTAACACATTCCACAAAGACTCTATAGGGTTCATGTCCGGGCTATTGCCTGGCCATTGAAGCACAGGAATGTCCAATGAAGCAAGTTCAGCACTCACAGTTTTTGATCGATGACAAGGTACACCATCATGCATAAATATTCCATCTCCAGAAGGAAACCACTCATTTAATGTAGGCACTAAACAGTCTCTGATGACCTCCTTGTACTGTGCACTGTTCATATTTCCCTCTACAACATGTATTTTTCCTGGTCCGTATACCGAAATAGCCCCCCAGATCATCACTTTAGTTGGATATTTCACATGTTGCACGATGCATTCCTTTTTGAACGCTTCTCCTGGGCTTCTTACATATTGAGGGCTTTCATCCTCTACATAAATTATTGTTTCATCACTGAACACAACCTGAAAAAAGATAATCGACATTTGTTGTAAAATAAAACCAAATGGCGATTCAAATTAGCTGCCTATTTTCTACGTTTTCCTCCTAAATGTTATCGATTTTATATTATTATGTTCACTTCTCTTTATTTATTTTAAAATTACCTTACTCCATTGCTGAATGGTCCAGTTCTGGTATAATTTAGCCCACTGAAGTCGTTTCTTCGTCATGGCAGGGGTAAGTTTTTGTTTGTTGCGGGGTCGCCGTGCCTTCAAGTCATGTTCAAACAATCTTCTCCTCACAGTTCTTGCCGTAATTTCTGCACCATGCTCTTGAGCGATACGTTGAATTTGTGTTGATGTTAAATGTCTATTCTGACGTGCTTTTCTTATCAAAAGTCGATCAAGAACTTCTGTTGTAGCCCGCTTTCGGCCATATTTTCCCTTTCGCTGGGGTGAGGTGCCCTTTTGTTCATTCAGTTTCTTTGCAAACCGGTTAACGTATGACACACTAACACCCACAATTCGGCTTACTTCGCTCTGGGTTTTATTTGTTGACTTCAATAACACCTCAATTCTTGCACGTTTTCGAGGAGAAATATCTTTTGTCTTGCCCATCCTTACACAGACACAGCAACTTCAATTGTGAAGAGGCACTGCTACCTGCTTCCAACCCTGGGCACCCACCATCCCTTCCAAAAAACCTTGGTCCCCTAGGGTGGTTAACCTTGCCTGCATTGTGTGTTTGAAAGTGAAATTGCGTAGTAAACGGAACAGAAAAGGATAAAGGAACAGATTTTTCCCTCGTGTGAGAAAAGTAAATAAATAGCTAGAATGCAGTTCCTGTGTAAACCGAGCATAATTAATTCTCATTTGCTTCAGGAGCACGAACACTTGATAAGACATGCTCATGAGGTATAGACAAAACAGACCAGAGACTATACATGGAGAAATATAGTCACATTTTACACCAAACTAATGTTTTGTCCTAAAAAATCAATTTTGCTAATAATTTGTCCACGTCTGTATTGATATTAAATATGTGAAATCGCATAAACCGACCTAACATGCGCTAAGGAGTATTTTCATCTGGAGAAATGTGTAGTAGAAGGTATTTCATCTCTTACTTAGCGATGACAAAGCATATCAGTGCATCGGATGATGTGAGCTCTTATTTTTTAGTCATACAGTGCATGTATCCGAATATAAAACTGATTGTAAAACACATTTCCAATTATTAATGTTTCTTGTCCTTAATAATACTGTACGTAAAAGACAGTGGTTTATGAGCAGTAATTAATTTTAATTATGATAATAGAAAAAGATGATCATTGTTATCAACGTATCCCACGATCATTAAAACTGTCAAACTCAACATACAATTTACTTGGTAGGCTAAATTTAACATTTCATAATATGAGTTGTCTATCAGATGTATTCATTTTTGTACATTTTCCTATTAAATACGAGCGCATTACCTTTGCTGTTCCGTCTCGCAGTGTCTTTTTATTCGCAAATTATGCTTTTTATAAATAAATTCTGTTTACACAATAAAGGCTGGTCCACAATAAACCGGGAAAGGAAACGAGAACGGAAATATTGTTCAAATAAATGTATTTAAATGTGAGCATTCACAATTAACTGTTGAGAATGCTCACATTGAAATACATTTATTTTAACGTTATTTCCGTTCTCGTTGTTTCCGTTCCCCGTTTATTGTGAACCAGCCTTAAGTAGTCTGCCACATTCTAATGCATGTATCATACATATCAACCAGCAAAGAAATAGATTTTTCTATTGCGGATAAGATATATACATAAACATAAGTACGGTATTTGACTATAATTATATGTATATTTACCGCCTTTGCTTATCATACAAATGAATGAGTTAATTAGTCATATTTTCCTCATTAACGTTTTCGGTACGTAACTTGTACCATCTTCAGATGTTTGTATATTATTTTAATTGTAAACCAAGCCTGTGGGTGCATGTATCTGGACTGAAGTGGTCAGTGTTTTTGTGTATGCTGTGCGGTGTCGGTGAAGTGTTGTCATGATTACACAAATGATCACCTTAACTCTTATATGCTATTTAGTACCACACTTTATCAAACTTGAATTGCAATGTTTCTGTCGTTGTTTAAAACACTATGTAAGACACTGTTTAAAAACTGTTTAAAACGATTTAAAATATTTAAAAGCACTTGGTTTTTATATCACTTTGACTATGTGAAGTATGTGACCACTGCTGGTTGGAAGTTAGATGAGGCACTTGTGGTGATCTTGTTTTGCGTTGAGTTGGACGCGAGGTCGTGACATGACTATGTTTCTAAAAGTGATGTTGAGACACTTCTATTAGATTGATGGCTTATGTAATATTATAACAGGATGAAGATTGTCAGGTCCGTGGCTATAGTATCGCCTGGCGTGTCTGTAACAATATGATTAAATTAATTTATAAAGTTGGGGATGTTTGTAATTGTATTGGAAATTCCTTTGGTATGGTTAACTGCAGTGCCTATTATGTAAGAAAAGTAACTTACAGTTATGGATGTATTGGTCTGCTCGTGCTTGATGCTAGGCTGATACTAGAGCAAAGGACTTGTTCACAGTATTTTAGTTAGTTATAATATCTGGTTCCGGAAGTAGAGAAATTCATAAGTACGGTAACAAATATGCGGGACAAGTGCACGGGTTAAAACGTAGCCATTCTCAGAGTTAGGTGGTGTATGGATTATAGAAAAGTATAATCAATAGGGCCTAAATCTATTTTATGCAATATCACATTACTCCATTACACTTTGTATATCTCTAAACCGTGATGTGTGAAGACAAGACTCCAAAAAAAAAAAAAAAAAAAAAAAAAAAAAAAAAAAAAAAAAAAAAAAAAAAAACGAGCGAGTTGGCTCAGAGACTCAGACAGTAGGGTTTGAGACTCACATTCTGGAAGTCCCGGGTTCAAACCTCGTTGCCGACCAATCTGACTGGGGTTTTTCGTGGTTTCCCTCAGTCACAAAGGCAAATGTTGAATTGGAAATTTACATTCCATTATTCATCACCGCCTCAGTCACCAGTATCATAAACATTAATAAAAAATCTAAAATCAGTTACATGAAGACAAGCCATCTCCAACACACAATAGAAACAGGAAGTCAGCAATAGTAAACGCGGCCTACTGGTATCCCACAGATTCTCCTATGCGATATGACAACAGATGTTAAAGCATGTATAAAAAACTCCAGAAATAATTAATACATAATTGATGTCTGTGTAATTAATACACATTTTTGACACATGACTTCGTACATTAAATAGAGACTCAGCAACTGAATCTAAACCTGACTTCTTGTTAGAACGTAATTGACTGAATATTATTATTTTCAGTTTTTTATTTAATAACGTCTTGAACCGCACACGTTGCATAACGTTGATGAGCAGATGAGATTGATTTGACAAATAAGAACGTCTCCGAGAGGAAGCAATCATAGAGTTTATAAAAACAATATAAAACCATTTGTAATATTCAACTTTCCGAAGCGAAGTTCAGAACAAATGACTGCGATTATTGTCATAGTTTTGTGGAACTCTCGGCTGACAAAACGACTGCAGAAAGTTTTCAAATTATTTTAACAATTCCGCTGTTCCCGTATCCATCTGTTCATTTCTGCCGTTCCCGTACTCGCCTGTTCCCGTATTGGCCTGCTCATTTCCGCCGTTCCCATACTCTCCTGTCCATTTCCGCCGTTCCCGTACTCTCCTGTCCATTTCCGTCGTTCCCGTACTCTCAAGTCAATTTCCGCAGTTCCCGTACTCTCCTGTCAATTTTCGCCGTTCCCGTACTCTCCTGTTCATTTCCGCTGTTCCCGTACTCTCCTGTTCCCGTATTGGCCTGCTCATTTCCGCCGTTCCCATACTCTCCTGTCCATTTCCGCCGTTCCCGTACTCTCCTGTCCATTTCCGTCGTTCCCGTACTCTCAAGTCAATTTCCGCCGTTCCCGTACTCTCCTGTCAATTTTCGCCGTTCCCGTACTCTCCTGTTCATTTCCGCTGTTCCCGTACTCGCCTGTTCCCGTATTGGCCTGCTCATTTCCGCCGTTTCCATACTCTCCTGTCCATTTCCTCTGTTCCCGTACTCTCCTGTTCATTTCCGTCGTTCCCGTACTCGCCTGTTCCCGTATTCGCCTGTTCATTTCCGCCGTTCTCATACTCTCCTGTCAATTTTCGCCGTTCCCGTACTCTGTCAATTTCCGTCGTTCCCGTACTATCCTGTCCATTTCCGTCGTTCCCGTACTCCCCGTACTCTCCTGTCAATTTTCGCTGTTCCCGTACTCTCCTGTCAATTTTCGCCGTTCCCGTACTCTCCTGTCCATTTCCGTCGTTCCCGTACTCTCCTGTCAATTTCCGTCGTTCCCGTACTCTCCTGTCAATTTTCGGCGTTCCCGTACTCTCCTGTCCATTTCCGTCGTTCCCGTACTCTCCTGTCAATTTTCGCCGTTCCCGTACTCTCCAGTCCATTTCCGTCGTTCCCGTACTCTCCTGTCAATTTTCGCCGTTCCCGTACTCTCCTGTCAATTTCCGTCGTTCCCGTACTCTCCTGTCAATTTTCGCCGTTCCCGTACTCTCCTGTCCATTTCCGTCGTTCCCGTACTCTGCTGTCAATTTTCGCCGTTCCCATACTCGCCTGCTCATTTCTGCCGTTCCCGTACTCTGTCCATTTCTGCCGCTCCCGTACTCGCCTGCTCATTTCCGCTGTTCCCGTACTCTCCTGTCCATTTCCGCCGTTCCCATAATTTCCTGTCCATTTCCGTCATTCCCGTACCCGCCTGTCCATTTCTACCGTTCCCTCTGTGCTGTCCATTTGTCATTACTTGTCTGTCACTCGCTAAATTTGTCAGTTTAGATTGCTAGAAAATATTTCTGAATTGTGTAGTTAAAAAAAAAGGAATATAAAATCACTTGATGAAATTACTTTTTCAAGTATCCCGCAGTATTATTTTCATTATCCATTCACTTGCACAGGACTCATAATGAGCATTGATTGAAAAAAATTGTGCAACGTATTGTGTTTGCTTGCAACAAACTAGGTGAGAGATGTTGGGGTTTTCCATGGAGACGCTATCTGAAGCGTGTTCCCGGAAACGGAGACTGCAGCTAACGTTAAAATATAAGTTTTAAGATATTTACGATTACGCCAAACTGATTACCACTTCCGTCAAACATCCGAAGCGTGAAAACTAACACAAATATAATAGAGGTGTAGCGTAGTTCTGACGCTGGCTTCTGTACTGCAGTGAGACAGCGGCCTCGTGTCAAATTCAAGGTGAATTAGTTCCAGTTTTTCCCACAACATAATCCCATTCATTAAGACGGTACTGTTGTTACCAACAGAAGAAAGAAGACGCTGTGCATTGTAACGCGAACTGATGGCTTTTGTAGCTATACATCAGGCGATCTTAAGAGCTATTTTAGCTACAGGAAAGTAAAGATTCATCTTCCGTGTTTCGGAACAGATGTAAGAGGTTTCTTGTATTTGTTACCGGTAACTAAAACGTCTGCTTTTCAAGTGATCATTGCAGTTTCCTTTTCGAGTTTTATTTAAGGTTACATTTCATTATACTCCCGGTAGTTGAAAGATTTGCCATTCATCTTTTGACGGTAACCATTCTGTTAATTTTTGTTTTCGGGATACCAGCCTGATCTCGCCACCTACAGAAAGTTCTGCGCTGTATCAGGGATACACTGGCACATAGAATACGTCACCCAGTTTCGGGAATGAAACTACAGGACATTAACTACTATATTATTTCTTTAACTCCAAGTCTGTTGTAGTAAAAACGTTATATGCTACAGAACTTTGAAGGGACACTTTTTGGTTAGAGCGTGGAATATTCTGTTGTCAAATACAATTAATGAGTACAACCTTCAGTCATTTTCTAATTTATTCTGAGAGCCCGACTAAGGAACTCGCAGAGTGAGGATTATTGTGGAGTATTGATGTAATGATTAGGGGAAACGGGACAACCCCGTGTAAAATCCCTCGTGCTAGCTTTGTCCACCACAAATTTCTTCATGACCCAGACGGGGATCGAACCCGGATCATCGACGTATTGATATTCACCTCGTATTCGTATGTTGGCGAGTATCGTTGAACAGACATGTCATCACCCTTTCTCTTAGATGTCTCCATAATCATAATTGTAGTTATTCATTCATTTATTCATTCATACTTCTCTGCCCAAGGCTAGGTCTTTCACTTCAAATCCAGCATTCTCAATCTTTCCTATTTTCTGCCTTCCTCTTTGTCTCCGCATATGAGCCTTATATCTTAATGTCGTTTATCATCTGATATCTTTTTCTGCCCCGAACTGTTCTCCCGTTCACTATTCCTTCCAGTGCATCCTTCAGTAGGCAGTTTCTTCTCAGCCAGTGACCCAAACAATTCCTTTTTCTCTTCCTGATCAGTTTCAGCATTATTCTATCTTCACCCACTCCTTCCAACACAACTTCATTTCTTATTCTGCCTGTCCATTTCACACACTCTATTCTTCTCCATATCAAATTGTAATTTATATTGGTTATAAAATGTGAATAACGTAGTAAAACGGCCAACGAGGACACGTAATTTCGCCCTATCCATTTTTACTAACGAACAGATATTTTTACATACAATACATCTGCTGCTTAAGTCCGACGGGTTTACTTCTTCTACCGACATAAGCCGTACTTTGGAATTTGTCCGTCTATAGGAGTGTTTTCCGGTGTTGACAGCACAGCCAACACCGGATAAATTGTAAGGAAGTCGAAAAGGAGCGTTTAGATTTTATAGATATTAGTTGAATAAATTTATATTAATAGTAATAGGCAAAATATTTAACAAAAGGATCTTAATTTACTTCTGATATTTATGCTCTGTAATTATTTTGACAGTAAGTTTATGTTTATAAACATTTAACATAACACACACCTTAATGTATGTCGTATTCATGGGAATTATAAGTTAAACCACGAAAAACATATAGATATTTTGTGAATTATGTAAGTCTATATTTTTAACGATTATTTGCGGAAGATTGTGAGCAGACAGCGATGATCAGGGATGTGGACAAATTTGGGACTTCAGACGGGTGATGAAATTATATTTATTTGTATACTTTGATTTTTAATTGTATTTGATTTTTATACTTGATATTTACTTACACAGTACTACTGTAGAATATATAAAGATACACCCGTATAAGTAAAGTTCGTGTTCGGATGTAGTTCCATCTACATGCAAGAAATACAAAAAATTGTACACAGGAATATAAATAAAAAAAACAGTAACACAAAAACGTTATACATAGGTCTAAAATCAATTTATATAGCTTATAAGCAGATGTTTATTTTCTTATTAAATTTTATATTATTTTGCCTTTAATTAATATCCATTTTATATTTTTTGTAATAATTAAGTGCAAAAGTACAATGTAAAATCAATTTAAGGTCACTGTCGCTCATTTCAAAATGATTACACTTAATTTTGGGCGGGGGGGTGGGGGAGTGGTAGCCAGTATCCAGTTCCCAGAAGTGGGCGCTAAGCCAAAAGAGTTTGGGAAGCTCTGGTTTGCAAGCTAACCACCAGAGTGCAACATTGTTATTGTTCCTGTTATTATTTAAAATGTCCTTGCACATGAATTGTTAATAGGTACTAACATAAACATAAGATTCTGAAGCTTCCGAACGTTCTAGAAACACCATTCACTATTCTTCTCGTTAAACCTGTTTTCCACCAAGCAATAACGTATCATTAACTCACTACACGCGCAAGTGGGTTACAGATCCTCTGTCAGCTGTCCTACTGATGTAGATTCGATGGATGTCTGATTGCTCGATCATGCCGTGACGTCATGCATAAGGGAATCATAACCGGACCTGGCAAATGTCCATGGGTTTTCCAACCCGGGATCTGATAGGATTTGAAATAAGTCTGACTAAATTCACGTTCTTTCTTGAAGCTGTATTGGGAGTAACTAAATCGTTGTTTTGCAGTTTTAAAGGTCCGAAAAGATGTGGTACTGTGATAAGATGTACATAATATAATTATACAGAGCGTTCATTTCAAAACTTCCCAGTCTAAATAACTATATAATTTAAATAGGATTTAATTAAACAAAAAACACGTCAATTTAGATATTGAGGGGAAGTTTAAAACTAGTCTTAATTGCATATTACTTTTCACCCCCTTACCCCCACCCACCCCACTTTGAAATTTCAAATGGCACTCCTATTTTGTGATACTTAATTTAAAAGAGCATTCAATTGGTTATGCACCTCATTCGTTTTCGCATCTTTTGTTTTCTATCGTCTCCTGGCAATCTGGATTGTTGTTATTCTTCATTAGAGCTGAAGAGAATAAAGCTACAAAGACCACTGAGCATTTCATGTAATAATAGCGTTTGTGTATTAAATTATTTAAAAATGGTGTATACCCTTCAAGAGAGAACAGAAATCATCTTTAGTGATTACATTTAGGAAATTACACAAAATAAACTGGGTTTTCATCCTACAATCAACTGACAATAACAAAACAGGCGACGATAGAAAACAAATGAATGAGTGATGTTTAAACAATTGAATACTCTTTCAAATTTAGGTATCACAAGATAGGGGTGCCATTTGAAATTTGAAAGTGGGGGAGACTGAGGGTGAGGGGGGTGAAACTTAACAATCAGTTAAGACTGGTTTTAAACTTCCCGCTCAATATCTAAATTGACGTGTTCTTTGTTTAATTGAAATTCAATTTAAATTTTATAGTTATTTAGACTATATTTGGGGCTAAGAGGGATGAAGTTACAGGAGAATGGAGAAAGTTACACAATGCAGAGCTGCACGCATTGCATCCTTCACCTGACATAATTAGGAACATTAAATCCAGATGTTTGAGATGGGCAGGGCATGTAGCACGTATGGGCGAATCCAGAAATGCATATAGAGTGTTAGTTGGGAGGCCGGAGGGGAAAAGACCTTTGGGGAGGCCGAGACGTAGATGGGAGGATAATATTAAAATGGATTTGAGGGAGGTGGGATATGATGGTAGAGACTGGATTAATCTTGCTCGGGATAGGAACCAATGGCGGGCTTATGTGAGGGCGGCAATGAACGTCTGGGTTCCTTAAAAGCCATAAGTAAGTAAGTTATTTAGACTGGGAAGTTTTGAAATGAACGCTCTGTATTAACTACACGCTGTAGTGATTGGCTTCATAAGAATAATCTTTAGCAAATAACAGGTAGGAACAACAAAATGAGGGATTGAGACAGGTAGACAAGTGATATGTCTGTGGGAACAAGTATCTGAATATATTCAACCTAATGTAAGAGATTAGTCGAATGACGATCATCTACAGACCTCCCTTTACAAACTATAGAAATAAATACAAATATAAAGAAAACTTAAATCATAGTTCATTATGGAAAAGTTTGAATTTTCTTAAGAATTACATATCTTTTATTCAATTGCGTAAATATTGATGAGGAACATAACATGTTAGCATGTAACACATATTCAAATAACGTCAATTTAACCCTATTTTCTCACTGTTTATTTAACTAAAACTGAAGTAACATTTACAAACAGCACTGTAAAAAAATTTCACAAAGATAAATTACTAGTTTTGCTTTCAGATACAAATTTATGCCTTAGCGATCGAATTTACATACATCTGATTGTGCATGTTAAATATTATTTGGATGGAAAACCATTTGCATGTATATTTTCTCTTTGTGAAATAAAACGAACGTTTGTACTAAAAACTCCACTTCTAAGCCTCAGATTTTTCTAAGAAAGCGACATTTTTTTACAGTGATTGCTATTTACCCAAACACTAGCAAGTAAAGTTGGCAACAATATTTTCGCTTTCTGTAATGTATTTTGTAGGCCTACCTGTAATGTTTCGTAATGCAGAAATAGCATCACTGCGTAAAATACTCTTCAGAGACACTGAGAAAAGAATTCAGAATGACTTCCATTACACATTACAGCAGCAGAGAATAAGATACACGTGTTTCCATGACATTCTGCTATAATTACATCAACAATAATAACGTAATTATAGCATTATTTTATATCTGTATTTGCATACACATTGAGTATTATTTCTTGTTAATATATCTATGGTCATAGTTAAGATTACTTGATTTTTGTACAACTTCCACCTAGGCCTATGTATGAAAGTATGAAGACGTTGAATTTATACTGTGTGGGGTATTTTGAAGTTATATGAAAATGTATGTACAGTAATGGCAAAAAAACCGGACCGACGGAATAATCAAAGTCCCCGAAATGAGCCACTGCGCATGCCACACCCGCATTCACAAGATAGCGAGTAATCTATTGAAATTGTTGTAGTTTCGACTGCTGACGTAGCCCATTTCGAAACCCATTAGAAAATAAGCTGGTAAAATTGTTTTTCTGGGAATAATAAGTTAATTAAGTAGTAAAAGATCGCTACAATCAAAAAGTATTGGGAATAAATTTGAATAAGGAACAAAAAAAAAAGTTTCCTTCCCAGGCAGAATTCAAACCACGAAAGTCTTAGTTACCAGTCTATCGTGCTGTCACTGTGAACAAGGCTCTGAAATCAGCTACAAGGGTCGGTCCGTTTTTTTTTTTTTTTTGCCACTACTGTACACTCTTTGACACGGAAAATGGTCGCTCTCCTGTAGCGTGAATTCGTGAAGTGTCGTTCGGGTTAACGCGAGATTCACACGGGGGAAATACCGTATTAAGCATCGAGGTCCGAGGATGAAGACAAGTCGTAGCAGCGACGTACCTGTATGTCACGAAACAACATATTCCCTACGAAGTCTTTTTCTCGTTAGAAAGTCCGGGCTTCGAATCTCTCTATGTAAAACGCACGCGCATGGATGAATTCATCTATGGTACGCGTGTAAACATAGCTCACACGATGATATCCGAGCTATTCCGAGGTGGGACAGCGATCAATTTCTGTGCAAAGGGTGAACCAACTCTTTCATGTTCTCGAAAAAATAAATGTTGTCAGAGATGTATATCTTCTATTGATCAGAAATTTATTTAAAATAAGGATTTAGAGCGATACTTAAGTCAAGATCAAATGGATATTTTTATTTCTTTTATCTTTTTTATTGTAGAAATGGATTGCATTGAAATTCCTAACGAAATATTGGTAGAAGCAGAACAAGCAAGCCGAAGAGCTATACTAGGAAAATCGCGACATCGATATTATAAGAAGCTGTCATTATTTAATGAATGACGAAAAAAAAAAAAGGCGATGAGTGAGATGTTAAATCAAATGGTTGTGTAGCCCGTTAAGTGTAAAATAAAAGGTGCTAACCCGTTAAGTCGTACTTTACTTATGGCTGGTTCACAGTAAACCGGGAACCGAAAGGACGATGACGAGAACGGAAATAATGTTAAAATAAAATTTTAAATGTGAGCATTAACAATAGTTAATTGTGAATACATTTAAATACATTTCAACAATATTTTCGTTCTCGTTCTCGTTTCCGTTCCTGGTTTATTGTGAACCAGTCTTTACACAGATGTACCTCTGTTAAACAATCTTTACTATTCAAAATATCATAAACAATTTAACAAAATCCCAGAGAAGCCGTTGCATATTTCTGAATGTTTAATTTACCAGATAGTAGATACGATAGCCTTGGCGAGTACATTAAGAAATTAAAATTAACAACAGTAACAAATTGCACCATATTCACGGAAAATAAAATTTAAACAAGTAACATCTTTTACTCTATGATGGAATAAATTCTGACAAATAGGAAGACCATCATTAAGCACTTTATTCGGAAGCAAGTGAGAAGATGGATATTTTCTTCACATTTCAGATGAATTGCCATTAACAACAACAATGGGTTTATAGAGAAACAGCTTTTCCAAAAATGCATTATTAAGTCTCGATGCATATGTTTGTTGGCTGCAATATATAGGACTCTTGATGCGCATGAAGGTGGAGAAAGTCTCAAAGAAGACCCTCAATAAACGTCCAGTGGACAGGAGATCAGGAGAACCGAGAAAAAGATGACTTGATGACATTAGCAAGAATATGGAAGCACTGGGCATAAAGTGTTGGAGGAAACGAGCCCAGAACAGACATACTTCCATACCTTATTTTCAATTTATTTTTCTATTTTCTATTTTGCTTCTGTTAATAAGGGTACGTTTCGTTTTCCTTGTTTATGTTTCATAAATAATGTAAATTTTAGGTCATAAACATTGTAATTGGGCTTTGACTATTATGTTCATAAGTAAATAAATAAATAGTGGGCGACTAATGTAGGGGAAGCCAGGTATCTAGGTCATCATCATCATGCATAGCGCTACAGCCCGGATCGGGCCTCGGCTTCCTTAAGAATTCTTCTCCATCGGTCTCGATCTTTAGCCACCGTCCACCAGTTCTTCACTCCAAGCCTCTTAATGTCGTCCATAACACAGTCCATCCATTGTAGCTTTGGCCTTCCAGCTCTTCTTCTTCCAGCAATCCCATATTCCATCACCTTCCTAGGTATTTCACATTCATCCATTCTCTTAACATGCCCTGCCCATCTCAAACGAACAATCTTAATGGATGTTATTATATCGGGAGACTCATAAAGCTGGTATAATTCGTTGTTATATCTTATTCTCCAAGTTTCACCATCCCTTACAGGTCCAAAAATCCTTCGCAATATCTTCCTTTCGAATGCGGCCAATCTAAATTTATCCCTTTCACTAAGAGGCCACGTCTCTGATGCATAGGTCAACACTGGTTTTATTAGGGTCTTATATAGTCTACATTTTGTGCCACGAGATAGCAATCTTGATTTAACTTGTTTTTGCAGCCCATAATAACACCTATTGGCGCTTTGTATTCTTCTACTTATTTCCTCTGAGATATCATTGTTACTATTAACTAGTGATCCAAGATATACAAAGCTCTGGACTGTCTCAAATTTGGCATCATCAATCTCAATGTACTTAGAAGGTTCCTAGGTACATGGGCTGTAATGCCTAGAGACCTGATTGATTGATTGATTGATTGATTGATTGATTGATTGATTGATTGATTGATTGATTGATTGATTGATTGATTGTGTAGGTTTGTTACATTCTAATCGACATACTATATATTTTGTATACTTTGTTACAGAGGAAGGTGACAGCTGTACAACACCGGACAACAGAAGCGGGAAGTGCATCAACCTGAGAGCCTGTACTGTCCTATTAAACCTGCTGTCACAGGCACCTCGACCTTTACCACCAGATTTAGTGAACTTTTTGAGACAGGCTCAGTGTGGATTCAGTGGCAATAACCCACTTGTTTGCTGCGCATCAACCACAGCATCCACCACATCTCAGTCTACCCCAGAGAAACCACCAGATGTGTCCAATCACCCCAACCTGAGACTTCTCCCCCTCAACATATGCGGTCCAGTGTTAATTAAGAGAATAATCGATGGAAAGAAAACAGAACTGTTCCAATATCCTTGGATGGCGCTGATTGGATATTTCAGAAGTAAGTGCATGCAATAGGCCTATAATGTAACATATATAATTCTTTCCTTCATTCAGGGATACGGTATTAATGATTTTTACAACAGTCATAATTATCTCAGTGTTCCTTAAGACATTTAAAACAAATTCTTCTAACTATACATTTAAGTAAATCATTATGGCCTCATATTACGAATCCAATCCACATAAAAGCAACCCTCGTGTATACCTACACTAGCAAATAAATTGATGAACACACAAAACAGCGACTAGAAGCATTTGAAATGTGAATATGGAGAATAATGGAATGTGTGATGTGGACTGACAGAATAAGAAATGAAGCTGTGTTAGAAAGAGTGGGTGAAGGAATAATGATGCTGAAACTGATCAGGAAGAGAAAAAAGGAATTTGTTGGGTCACTGGCTGAGAAGAAACTGTCTACTGAAGGATGCACTGGAAGGAATGGTGAACGGGAGAAGAGTTTGGGGTAGAAGATGATATCAGATGATAGATGACATTAAGGTATACGGTAACAAAGAGGTAACAAAGAGGAAGGTAGAAAATTCACTGGTCAACAATTGTAACAAGTTGCATGTATCGGAAGTAAAACCAATCGATTACAGTGTAATATGACCTCCTAAATTCGAAAATGATAGCGAAAATGCTTAGTTTGTTCTTGTTTTCAAGATATTTTTTTATAATATTGTATATTATAAATGATTTTCTCATTCACAACCAAATAACAAGTAAATGTTTTTTTTTTATATCTCCGAGGTCAAGGTAGCTTATTCTTATGAAAATTGATGTGCTGATTCCGAAAATGTCATTGGATTTTTTCTATCAGGTCTAGTTCAAAAGATATTCAATAAAAACCAAAATTCTAGAAAATTTAAATATTATGCCATATTAATACGGTACATACTTTACATACATAGTTTTTTAGCCTTGCTTCTGTATTTACTTCTAGGGCATCTCTTACTACACCAATAATCAGTAATCATCGTAGTGCTTCATTTACCCTGATATTTCTAGAGAAGCGATAACTTGGTGAAAACGTTCCCTATGTTGATCAGTTATTTTTCCGAGATTATCAGAGAAGAAGTCCAGGTGGAAATGGAGGAAATGCATTTTAAGAGACATGTTGCACCCCATTCTATTGTATGCCATCAGCATATTGTCCATTAATTCCCTGTAATTTGTTGCTTTGTTGTTTCCAAGAAAATTATGTACAACTAACTGGAATGATTCCCAAATTTTCTCCTCTTCTGTTAGAAGTTCATGAAATGTTCATCAAGGATTAACTTTCTAATTTGAGGACCTATGAAGATTCCCTCTTTGATTTTAGAATCACTGAGTCGTGGAAATTGATGAAGGCGATACCTAAAAGCTTCTCCATCTCTAGTCATACCCTTTACATAGTTATTCATAAGTCCCAGTTTAAAATGCAACGTTAATGTTATTTTGGTCTCATCTCTCAGTGGCATACAAATAACATTTTTAATGCTTGGTTCTTACTTCTGCCTAAGGGGTCACAATTTAGTTACATCGAACTTCTCTCTTGCACGACTATTCCTCTCACACAAAAAGCAACAGTATTTTGTGTAACTCTACTGATGACCTAATATTAATGCAACTACTTTCAAATCGGAACACACACCACCTGTACTTATCTTAATTCAAACAGTTAATTAATACCTTAATGTTATCATATGTCTCTTTCATGAATACTGAATGTCCGACTGAAATACTTGGTAATTTATTGCCATTATGCAGTAATACTGCTTTAAGGCTAGCTTTGGATGAATCTATAAAAAGGCGTCACTTGTCTGCGATGTGTTGAATCCCCATGGCATCCATTAATCCATCAACATCATTACAGAATACAAGGTAGTCATGTGTAGAAAAAAATCTTTCCAGGTGATCCTGACGAACTCGAAATTCGGTAATTTTAATTTTAATTTTCAAGATAATTAATTAAACTGCTTAAGTCGTGACCCTAGTTACTCAGCCTTGTTCTTAGGTAGTTCTAAGTCCCTAACAAGATCTTTTAGTTCATTTTGAGTCATTTTTTGTGTAATAATCATGATGAAGATCTGGAACACATTCTTCTATACTGTCCATACATAAACCATAACAGAAGTAAATTAAAATCATCAGTACCAGTTGCAGAAGACACAGCCCTGCAGTATATATTGACTACACCCCACCTCTGGCTACTAGCAACAAGCATCTCTAATGAACACCGATCAAAATACCCCTCATTTCTTGCGAAAAACAACAACTGAATAGACTACAGTGGACTATAGTGGACTTTATGTTGTCAGCAAACAGCTGGATACATTAAGAAGATTGATTGATTTTGAGTCATTATTTTAGGAAGGCTTACTTTTATAAGAAATATCTCTTGTTGGCTGCTAAATATGGCATAGGCCATATTAGTAAATTTTGTAATTGTGTGATAACTGGTTTATAAATGTGTACATTGTATATTTATATATTTCTTACTGTGTCATTACACTATGTGTTTATCGACATACATATAAATATAAATAATATATAAAATATAAATAAATATAATCTGGAGAAAAATGGTGAAATTCGAGCAAAAACGCTACGTAATATCAAAATGAGAACTAATCCATCAAAATGAAGATCATATTCTTTTTTAGCATCCCAAAATTAGTAAGAAATTATTAATTTCATCTCCGATACATTTTGGCTGTTGACTAGTGAAATAGGAAAGATTGGAGAAAGCTGGGTTTGCAGTGAAAGACCTGCTCTTGGGCAGAACACTAAATAAAATGAAATGAAATGAATATGTAATCCAAGAAATTTGGTTGTTGATGTTTCTAGTAGGGGTATATTGTTGATAATTGTGTCTAATGTTTCAGAGATTAAATTTGAATTGGTTTGTAATTGCCATAATATGTATACTCTATAATATAATGTAACGTAGCAATGTTATATTCTTACTGTTATTTACATGCCATTATATTATAGCCTAATAAATGAATTGCTTGTCATTGCAGCTGGGAGCAGCAACCGCGTGTACAGATGTGGTGGAACAGTGATCAATGAGAAATATGTTTTGACTGCAGCTCACTGCATTGTCCAGTTACCAAGTTCCCTGAGACTGTAAGTAATTTACCTCAACTGTGGAGCTGCTTCCATGTCTGAAAGTTAAGTGTCTTAATTAATGGAATGTTTGAATAATAGTAGCCTGTATATTATCAGTTTAGACCTGTATAGACATGTTTTTCATTCAACTATTAACGAGTGTTACGTTACAACCAAGGGAGTACACAAGGTGGGGGAGGGGTTACCAGGTTTGAACCACACCTTGAGCTAAAAAAAAATGACGTATTTAGATCTGAGTTTTTTTTTTTTGTCCATAATCGTTTTCTCTTTTGTAATTTTTCACTGTCAGAGTAACAAAATCTACATCAACATAAGGCATAGTCCTCCTACCCCTCCTTCAATATAATCTCTTACAGTCTGCCTCTCCTGAAGGTTCGAATGTCTATTATACTAGTATGTCTTCGTTTATCTATCAAGATGTGATCTATTTGGTTGTGTGTCAATCCATCTGGAGAAGTCCAGAAGTCACACAATGTTTAAGATTACTTTATTCAAATCTGCAATTTTTATATTCAAATCTGGGCAAACTGAATTAGAGGTAGGTAGATTCTCTTCGGTATATTCTGATTTTCTCCATGCAATCACACTCTGTTCTTCATAATTACTGACTGCCTCTCTACGAGAACACAGCCAATTTCACTATCTCATAAAGGACATCATAGTTGACTAGCTGCTTGGAATGAATATAAATTAAAGGTATCCAGATCTTAAAAACAGTGGTTTAAGATAAATACTCTCATTAATGTAATATTATCAAACTTGGGATACACATTTAAAAAGCACCAGAGAAGCTATATTTGGATTTCTATTAAGATATTTTCTATATTTCCGAAATGTGAACTTTACTAATTTTCTTTTATTAAGAGTATTATTGAAGATATAAAATATGTAAGTTAGTCTTAAGACTGAATATATCAGAAAATAAAGAACCAAGAAACTTAACACTATAGTAACAAGATAATGAAATACTTTCCAAAGACGTTGAAAAACACTCAAAGCAAAATTAAACATTGAAGGTAATTAATTTATCACCAATATACAAAACCATAGTGGGCTATCTTCCCAATAAACAAAAATGTGGTTAATTCAGTATATACGTTTGAAAACCTGTTGTACATTGTATGGGATGCCACCGCCAGATTGCGTCTGTGTGCATTGGTGGCTAGTTGACAGCACACGCAAAAATTAGTATGTTAGAGGCTGTGCTCCAAGATGGATGTAAATAAAGTTGAAGCGATTGTGCGTGAAAATTGCAGTTCTTTGTGGCAGAAATGCTCGTCAGTGTCATTCTGAACTACGAGAAGCATTGGGTGATAGTGCGTTGGAACATCTTCCCTACTCGTCTGATCTCAGTCCAAGCGACTTTGACTTCATTCTGCAAATGGTGAAGCTGCTGTGTGGGAAGTGGCTTGCAAACAGGGAGAACATCTTAACAGCGTTTCGACGAGAGGTGGTAAACATAGACAAATTGCACACAGCCGATGATATTAAACACCTGCATCATCAGTGGAAAAGATGTGTGGAAATCTTGGGGATTATTTTGAAGGGTGTTAGCTGTGAGTATTGAACTTTGTTTCCTTTTGTGCATAATAAACCGATGATTTCTATAAACGCTTCTTTCAATTTCCCTTACCCATTGCCCCCTGTGCCCGGACCCAGTTTGGTACTAGCATTGCGAAGCACATTCCAGTGACCTTCAATCGCATATAGTGAATTTCTATTCCTGCAGCTTTATTGGCTGTTATAATATAGTTACCATGACTTATGAAATGATCCTCGTACTACCAGTCCAAATTAAAGGCATGTAAGGAGAAACATGTTAGCATTATTGTCGTCAAACTACCGGTTTTAAGTATGAGAAGGATGCATGAGGAGCATTCTTTTAATAACAATTTTAGTCTCAGGGTGGTGCTTGCATAGAAGAAGAGTAAAGTTGCAAGTCAAAATTCCAGTGTGACAATATAATGAAGGGCTTGATTGATAATATCCAGGATTTATCAGGAGAAGTCCTGCAAACTTTAGTCTTTCACTTGTGTTGTGGAAGCAGCAGAATGGTTCAGAGCAATTTTAAATGAGGAGAAGACTCAAAAATTAATTTTGACATTGAAAAAAGAAGGGTCTGAAGAAAAGGCAGTAAAATTACTTGGTATCCATCTTGACACAAAACTAACATGGGATTGCCACATCGAATATATCTCTCGAAGACTGTCCAGAGTCCTGTACCTCTTAAGAGTAATTAGAGACAGTACTTGAGAAGTGTTTATTTTGCTTTTTCCATAGCATATTAAAGTATGGAATCCTGGTGCAGGGAAACAGTAATAAACTTATTGAAGTCCTACTGATTCAGAAGAAAGCAATAAGAATTACCACAGAAGTACCAAGCAAATCACATTGTAAACCACTGTTCATACAGGAGTTCATCTTAACAGTTGTTAATAAATATATTCTGAAACTCCTCTTTACATCAAGAAAAATCTTTATGGCTTCACCGGTAGGATGGATAAACATGAGTATAATACTCGTAATAAAGAAAAGCTGGACATACATATTGCATACTATCTAAAGTTAAAAGTAGTCCTTATATCCTGGGCTGTAGGATGTTCAACATGTTACCACAAGAAGCACAGGAAGTGTCACTAGACAGATTCAAAGTAAAAGTGAAAACGTGGCTTCTTAGAAATCCATTCTATTCTGTGTAAGAATATTTTGAGTTAGAAAATCAAGCTGTAGAGATTTTTTAGGTTTCTTTCTCTGAGTTTTATTATTATTTTTGTATATATTAGGAAATTCTCATAAATTGTTAAGTTAATTCTTGTTTTATTGTATATAAACAGACTGTATCAAATAATGTTTGGGATCAGTGTGTTATAATTTTCATCTAGATATTAGCCTATTTTTGATTATCTTGACTCTCAATAATTGTAAACGCTAAGGGCTATTTGGGATCATTTTGTTTTATCTGTAATGGTGTAATAGAATATATTTCATTTTAGAACGATAATTTCACAATTGTAATTTGACAATGTCATTACCTTTTGCTATAACGACAGCTAATAAATACTATTACTATACTATTTATATTTTGCAGTAGATACATTCAAATATTGTCGTCTTCGTCATCTTCCTAACAAGTATTAGGCCGAATGGCCTGTTACGATCTCAAACTAGAATTTTCAGTCCATCTCTTCTTCGGACGACCTAGAGATCTTTTGTCATGCGGATGGTAATGAAACAATGCTTTTGGAATTCTGCATCGATCCATTCGTTCGAGATGACCCTTCCACTGAAGTTGATATTTGTTGATGAACTGCATAATGGGTTCTATTTGAAGTTCTTGCATTATGTCCTCATTGTTTTTATGATCCCAGCGAGTACCGTAAACTGGGGTAAAGAGGATCACATGTGGTAAAGTGGATCATATGTGTATTGCCTAGATAAGTCAGCGCCACATGGATCACACATGCAAAGAAAACTATCTTTAGTGGCATTTATAGAAGAAAGGTTTTCTTTGCATGTGTGATCCATGTGGCGCTGACTTATCTAAGCAATACACATATGATCCACTTTACCACATGTGATCCTCTTTACCCCAGTTTACGGTATATCCAGCTGTTGCTCTCATGAACCTCATCTCACTTGCTGTTATTCTACTGACATCTTTATTCTTTATTATTTACAGTCCATTCTTCACTACCATAGCTTAATACTGGCTGTGCTAAGGTTTTATACAAGCCTATTCTTGTGTATTCAAATATTGTAAGCTCAGAAATACCAAACTGTAAGATACAACAATTATAAAATGTAAGTAGGCTACTATGCCATTTAACATAAAATATGCACTAAAACTATACAAATGGACGAAATATGCAAGTTGAATATGCTTTATTAAACGTAAAATTTAAAAAACATGCACTATGCATGAATTTATCCCTAAAAAGGCCAAAATATGCAAATGTAGCAAGTCTATTTAAAATATGCATTTGCAATTACAAATTCGTTTGAGTTACAGGTCTCCATTATAAAACTAATTAAAAAAATTAGCTTCCCTCCAATAAATTTCTACAATGTTGTAGGTACTCTTAATTTTTCCTTCCAAAAACTTTATTCACGAAACTAAGCATACAAAGATTTCAATTCCCCCATTGAACCACAACGTTAAAAACGATTTAAAATCATTTCTCAGATTGTTATGTAGGCTTAATTGAAGGCCTCCCTTGAATAAGGGTATAAACAATAATTCTATAATACATGTTTCAGTTGAAAATAAAATAATTTCATTTTGAATCTTGCGTACACCACTTTTAACCCTTGAATATAATTAATTGATGAACTAGTGGACTTAGTCATGTTAAATATGTAATATTTGTCAGGCTTACAGCTGTTTCAGTGCTTCACGCACCATCATCAGAGCCTACTAGATCGCTGCGTCATCTCGAACTTCTCTGCCTGTTAGGAGGGTGTGTTTTATTGTTGGAAGGTGTTGAAGTGTGGAGTCGAATAGTGTGTGTACTGAAATTGATCTGTATGTTGAGGATTTGATCGGGGTGTGTTTTAGTGTGTTTGTATATTTCGTATTGTTCTAGTGTGTTGAGTTTTTGGTTCTTGGGTTGTGTGTGTGTAGGATTTCCATGTCCGTATTTATGTTATTGTATGTATGGTTAGTATTGGTTATGTGATCGGCGTATGTAGATGTATTGTGTCCTCTGGTTATAGCTTTAATGTGTTCTTTGTAGCGTGTTTGGAATGATCTGCCTGTCTGTCCTATGTAGAACTTGTCGCAACTATTACATTTGAGTTTGTATACACCTGTGTGGTCGTATTTATTTGTTTGTGTTTTTTGTGTGTTGAGATGTCTTTGTATGTGTTTTCTGTTCTGTATGTTATGTTGTATTTCTGTTTCCTGAATGAAGATGCGATCTTATGTGTGCTTTTGTTTTCATATGTTAGTGTGATGTATTTCTTGTGTTCTTGTGTTTGTGTTGTGTTTTGTGTATTTTTGTGTTTGTTAAGTTTTTGTTTTGTCTTCCTTATGATGTTGTCTATTATGTTTGGATTGTATCCGTTTTCTTGTGCTATGTATTTGATTGTGTTCACTTCTTCATTGTAATGTTGTTGGTTCATGGGTATGTTGAGTAATCTGTGTACCATTGTCCTGAATGCAGCATGTTTGTGTTATATGGAGTGGTTAGATGTGTTGTGTATGTGTGTGGTGGTGGTGGTGGTTGGTTTTCTGTATATTTTGAAGGTGTGTTTGTTGTCGATTTTTGTTATGGTGATGTCTAGGAAATTTATGGAGTTGTTGTTTTCAAGTTCTAGTGTGTATTGAAGTTTTGGGTGTAATTTGTTTATGTATTGGTGTAGTTTGTGTATTTGTCTTTTGTTTCCTTTGTATAGTATGAGTATATCGTCTACATATTTTTGCCAGTATATTATGTTGTCTGCATGCTTGTTGTGTTCATTGTTGAGTATGTAGGCCTATGTTTGTTCTATGTTGTGTAAAAATATCTCTGCTAATATGCTGGATATGGGTGATCCCATTGGCAATCCTTCTGTTTGGGTGTAGTATTTGTTGTTGTGTGTGAAATAGTTTTGCTTTGTTATGATGTCTGTGATTTTGATGATTTCTTCGATGTATTCTTGTGGTGTGTTGTTATCTGTGAGCATTTGTTTTAGTATCTGTAATGTGTCCTGTATTGGTACATTATACAAACACACTAAAACACACCCCGATCAAATCCTCAACACACAGATCAATTTCAGTACACACACACTATTCGACTCCACACTTCAACACCTTCCAACAATAAAACACACCCTCCTAACAGGCAGAGAAGTTCGAGATGACGCAGCGATCTAGTAGGCTCTGAAGATGGTGCGTGAAGCACTGAAACAGCTGTAAGCCTGACAAATATTACATATTTAACACGAGTAAGTCCACTAGTTCATCAATTAAATAATTTCAGAGACATATTTCGTTAGGTCTATATTTACTAGATGAACCATTTTATTAATCAAGGATACAAGTTTATTTACTCTTGGACGCATTCATTTATTGTTATAAAGAAATGCTTCAAAATTACCTTTTCCACCAAAGTCACATATTTCATTAATTTGCTGTTACACCCTTATTCGAGGGAGGTCTTCAATTATATTGAACACTCTGTTGTAATCTGATTGATGTAATTTAGTGCTATAATATCATTGCTGCGACTGAATTATTTCTGTGACTATTTCAGAGCCGGTGTGAGATTAGGAGAGCATGATTTATCTACTGATATTGACTGCTTAACTAATGAAGAGGGTGAAGAGTTGTGTGCTCAGCCCCCTGTGGATTACGATGTAGAAGACGCCATTCCCCACCCCAACTATTCTGCCGTTACCTTGCATAATGATATTGGACTCATTCGTATTAAGGGCACTGCAAACTTCAGATCAGGTATACTTAGAATTGTATGAAATATATCTCTATGTTTGTTGTACCGATATTTCTAATATTAGCTGAATTAATTACATTGTATATATTTGCTTTCATTGGTAATGGGATATTTCCCATCTTCCTTAATTCTTCGAATGTCTAATGTATAGTTTGATTACATAATATATAATTTCCTTATAGAAACCGTAAAGCCCATCTGCCTTCCTTTGGGTACAGACCAAACTCAAAATCTGGATGGAAGAAATCTAATAGTGGCAGGCTGGGGTACAACTGAGAAAGGTAAACATGAAATTTTCATATAATAATAATAATAATAATAATAATAATAATAATAATAATAATAATAATAATAATAATAAAATAATCCATCTTCAACAACAGTCGTTTAAGATTATCCTTTATCTGTTTGTACATAACACTATCACAGTTGAATAATTTTTCCCTCGAAATTATTCAAATCAACTTAACAGGGAGTTATACCTGAAATCTTGATTTGCACTATCACAGTTATTCGCTATTAGCAGTGAGAAGTCAACATTATCAATTGGAGTTGGGGGAGGTGGAGAGAGGCATTCGAGTGGACATAACCCTAGATCATATATATATATATATATATATATATATATATATATATATGATAGTATATATGATCTAGGACATAACTTAAAGGAAGATGCTACTGAAAATCAAGAAATTTTTTTCAAAAAGATTTAGTTAAATTCTGATTACAAATTTTTTTTTTTAATGTTTTTAAATTTAAGCTGTAAAGGGTCCTGACATTCAAAGAGCTGTCAAAATTATTTTTTCATCAAAGAATTCTTTTTTACAAATTTCTGATTACAAATCTAGTAACTTTTTGTTCAAAAGTTGGCTCCCTGAAGTTACTAGATGAATGTAGGAGAAGAGAATTTTTATAGGTATGTGTTACAGAAATATTCATTCTACTTTCAAATCTATTTTTCCGTAAGTTTATTTTTCTTCATTCAATACAAACTTTTTTATGAAATTTTTACTGCAAGTATTTATGAGATAGCCGCATGTTTCTATGCATTTATTTTGTAAAAAATGGTGCTAGTTTATTTTATTAATATTTTTTCATAAATTATAGAAAAAATAACATATTCAAAATTTAAAAAAAATTTTAAAAGTGAATAAATGTGATGTTTCATAAAATAAATGCATTCAAATATGTCTCTATGTCTTATGAATGTAACCAAAAAAAAAAAAAGCAGCTTAAAAATTTAGATAGTCCGCTAAAAACTTGGGTTTGAGAATATTTCTAAAAAGAATTAGAAAAAATAAAAAATCAAAAGCCAAAAATGAACAGAAAAAAACGTTGTAATTTTTAGTGGAGTATCCCTTTAAGATTGGCTACAGGATGGTTGTACTCCATATCACTGAAATTATGGGAAATTATTTTTACTGATCAAGGCAAATATCTATATTAAACATTAGAATTGATTAGCATATGATTCATTTTCCAATTGTTCACAACCTAGACGCTAAAGAAAAATAAACAATTTGAAGCTAAAATTTAACACGTTAAAAAATGAAAACTTGTTAGTCATACACATCAATAACGACTGTGAAAGATTTCTAAGGGAAAGTGGTGAGCTAAACACAGAAATAATTAAAATAATAAATAAATTTGGTTGGAAGTACAAGCATTCGCACAAGAGGTGCTGGCAGTACTTAGAGCAGTCCCTAATGATTGTTCGTCCATTTAAAAAATATCAACAAAATTTAATCCATGTTGCCGGAACAACAAAAATTGGGAGATTTCATTTCAATTGGATTGGAGATATTGCTATCCACGTACACGCATAATGTCGTATTGTTTAGTAGAACAAATAGCCGATTTATCTGTAATGTTTTACAACGAGTGTGCTAGAAAAAATATCGTGCTATATATATTAGCATGTACTAGCACGAATATGTGTTGAAATAACATGTTAACACACTACCGATACATGGAAGAGAAGTATATAAAAGTGTGCACCAGTTAACACTGGGTGAACACTAACTGAAGCATCTCTAGTTATTAATACGACCTCCATGATCAGTAGCCATTAAATCTATTCTGAGTTTCACCATTATTTAATTCTGAAATTTCACAATGCATCACAACAGAGGCATCAGAAGAGGCTGCATCTTTTTCAACCATTTTTAATCATTTTGTACTGTATATATGATCTCTTACAAGTTACAAGAGAAATTTTTTTTCCTAGGGTCGACACCCGCTTAAATAGCAACAAAATTATGCCGGATTTTATACTAACGCAAATTTTAACGGGTCATGGAAAATTTGGGTTTTATCTAGAACGATTTAAATTACATAAGGACAATGGCTATTTCTGTACCTGTGAGGAACAGCAAACTGTGGATCATCTTTTGTTTCACTGTCCATTATTCGAAAACAAAAGATTTATTTTGGTCGGACATTTACATTTTTGTAATGTAATATATGACAAACCATTATTCAATATGTTCAGAAAAACATTCTGCTATAAGCAGTTTTGTAATTTTATATGTAATATTTTTAAGAACTTGTAATTAATTCATATGAATGTAGCAGATATAAATGTTAATTTTAAGTAGCAAGATTGGGTTACCCACTTCGAATGAATTCTCATTATAATAATATAAACTCAGGCTATAACTATAACCCTAATGTACTTTCGGGTAAAATAGGGTTAAAAAAATTGTATATTGAAATAAATAAATATATTATGATCTCTTAAAACACTGGAGAAAAGATCACCATACAGAGATTGATATGCCTACATAGAAGAAAGTGGAAGTAAAAGTATTAGTAATAATGAATCCTCAGCCTCATCTCGCCAAAAACCATCTCGCAGTCACCAATATTATCGACGCTAAATAACCTAGTAGTTGATACAGCATCATTAAATAACCAACTAAAAAAATTAAATGCTTACAACCTTCTTGCTCTATCACAATAATATAATTTCAACTATAAACAGACAAATATCAGGTTAGTAAACATTAACTCCATACATACATTTTTCAAGGTTTCTGCATAGAAACATGCCTTTGAGAAAAAATGCAGGTTACAACCTTTTTGCAGATATTCAATTATAGAAGTACCGACTGGAAAGATCATGTTAACAAAATGAATTAGAAATAGCTAACCAGATTAACATTAGTACACTATACCCAAGACGAAGCAGGAATTTAGGAATTACCAATGATAGATGGGCAGAGACGATAATAGGTCACCAGGACTAATATTTGAACGTTGATGATGTTTATTATTATTATGATCATCATCATCATCATCATCATCATCAGCAGCAGCAGCAGCATCATTATTATTATGATTATGATTATTATTATTATTATTATTATTATTATTATTATTATTATTATTATTATTACTATCATTCAAAAACAATAGGAGAAATAATTGAGACTGTCAGGTGGAGTTCCTGGGTAGCTCAGTCAGAAGAGTGCTGGTGCGTTCAGGCAGAGATCCAAGGATCAATACTTGGTCCCGGAACAATTTTTTCCCTTGAAATTATTCAAGTCTGCTATACAGAAAGCTTCACCTGAAAGCTAGATTTGTAAAGTAGGAGTTCATTTTTGCTGGTTTTATAACAATATGGTACCATTTCATTTCTTTTGATGAATTTTTTTAACTCAGAATATTATATTATTTTTACAAATACGAGTAATTCTTCACCTTATCTATTTCCTCGGTTCCAGTGTCTTAATTTTATTGGCATGTATGAAATTACTTATTTAAATTCAAATTCCAGGAATTTCAAGCGATGTGTTACTTGAAGTCCCAGTGCCTATTATGACAGTGGCAGAGTGTGCAGACAAATACAACCGCAGTTCTGCCTCCTACAAACGTCCCATCACTATTACGAACAGCCAGATTTGTGCTGGTGGTGTGAATGCTCAAGATTCGTGTGATGGTGATAGTGGTGGACCTCTTATATACAAGGGTGAGGTTAACCTGAGGCCACGATTTGTCCAGTATGGAATTGTGTCTTTTGGACCACGATCCTGCGGACTAAAACAATTCCCTGGTGTATACACGAGGGTTGCCTTCTATATGGACTGGATCCTAAGTAGTATGAGGCCATAATGATTTACTTAAATGTATAGTTGGAAGAATTTGTTTTAAATATTTTAAAGACCACTGAGATAATTATGAAAGTTGTAAAATCATTAATACCGTATGCTGAAGCTCCAACAACTCTTATTCTTTAGTTTTATTTATTTCATCTTACAAGAAAAAAATCCTCAAGTGTTTGAAATTTCCGATAATATAGAACACGATTTTTTTAATCAGAAAACAAGTTTCGAGGGAACATGTCGTAACTTGCTCTTGCCCAGCAGACTAGAAGAGCATTTTTATTCTTTGATATTACTTAATTCATTCTGCTGAATGGCATTTTAAACTCTGATATTTAAATTGGCAAAGTATTGTTTGTTTGTTCTAAAAATTTCAGTTCATGTGTTTCAGTTTCACAGTCAATAAACTCACGGAAAGCAGTTATGAAGAATCGCTTTTCTAGCAAACGAAAAATATCACAGAATCTGCTCAAATTCTTATCAATACCAGTGACTCAGTCAGGAGGCCGGTTTTTTGTGTTAACCAAACTCAGATCATTTACAAGTAAATTAATTTCTTCATCACTTAACGAGAAAATATTTCAATTGGTGTCACTAGAAATTAACTAGCTTGGTGGCGTTTCTTGAGACTAACTTCATCTTCATCCTGCCTGCATACTGTTCTCCAACCAGGAGATCAACCGTGAAAGGAATGTGCTTACTATTGCGTCATCTATTGGAGCGAAGTAGGTAGATAATATTGCCGTTATAACGTCAGTTTAAAAAACATGCGCTCTCCTGCATATGTTATTTCCTGTATGGAGAGATTAAAAAACCAAGAAATTAACAGTGATCTAATTTTGTAACTAGTGCAGTATAAATATGTGTGTATCAATGTTATCGTTTGTGCTGTGAGAGCTAGCCAATAGAGATACGAGTACCCACGTGTGTGACCTTATGACATCTTATGACATCAACATTCATTCACAGAATTACCCCGCTGCGTCTCATTCCCCAGAGACTTTCTCGTGGTTGGAGTACAGTAGCACTGGACTGCATAGAGGAAAAAAAAAGATGGACTGTTCACACCTCACTACATCTTTTTCTAACATAGTGTGTTTCTGTTTAACGGAAGTCTACTGTAAATTGAAATTTGCTTGAATACTGAACCTGATAAAAAACAGAATAGTTTTACCAATAAATATTTAGTTAGAATTAAAAGGTATTTATACTGGGACAGTGAAGTCATGTTAATTTTTAACTAAAACGGTGAAGTCCAACTAAAATTTTAACTGTGTTCCGGTCTGTTCTGGCTCAACTACAGACTGCCTACATATTTCTGTTTCGTTCAGTCAAACATCTAGTACTGTACCAGTAAATGAATTCATCCCCAACTTCTTATGATAAGATGTATTGTAGTTTCATCAATTTATTGTTATGTTTATATGATCAGTGCCATTTTAACCCATGTTGTTGCAGACAGATTTGACTTGAATTCACAAGGTCTCTTCCTTGTCTATGCTAGATCAGAATTCAACTACAATCAAAGCATCACAAAGAATAGCAAGCTCATATTTCCTGAGATATCATGTTTACGTTGCCTTTAAAAAAACAGTGTAAACTTAAATCAGAAGTAAATTTCTTGTGCTGTCGTTACTTTTTGATTTTCTGAACTTAAATCAGTCTCGAAATAATTTTTATGTTTAGATTTAGTTAAGTTTTTATTTAATTTATTCGTTTTTTTTTTCAACTTCACACAATTTTTAAGCAAGATAGGTTGTAAATGATGACATTATTATATGAAGTTAGACTACAGTAGAACCCTAGAAGACACAAGTATGATGACGAAATATTGTTGAGACTAATATATAACGTGCGACACTTTATAGGATATCTGCTAACCACAAACAAACAAACAAAAATAAATAAGCAGATAAATTTTTCCTCTCAATTAAAGAACACTAGAGGGATGTAAGCAAATATGATTGTATTAACATTATTTTCTACCTTATTTAAGTTTTCTTTCAAAGTGAACTTCAAATTTCACTGTCATATGAATGTCTGAATATTGGACATTTTCGTTCCTTGAAGTTCTGATCTATTTTCCTCTAACCATGTCCCACTTTATTCAGAAATGAATGTCTCAATTCATCTCTGGTCATAGTAGTTATGCATATAACATACAGATCTCCTATAATGTGTTCGCTGCTGTCATAGTATTGTGTGCCATTCATGTGTTCTTTTTATTAGACATTGGAAATCGATGTACCGGTAATGGAAATTTTTAAGTCAGTTTGGAAGAAATACGTAAATAACTTAATAAATGATAAAGTTTCTATTATATAATTCATGTTTGTACATTATGTATATAATTACGTGTAATATAATTTATTTTATCTCTTTTATAAGATTTTAGAATAATCAATCTTTTACATCAATTGTTGTACACTTTATAAAAATAAATAAAAGTATGAAACATAAAAATAGGTTGTAAGAAATTATGACTTGAGTATAGACTCAGAATTTCAAGATTACCGTATCAATAACAAAAGATGAAATTTAACCCCTTACCACATTCTGAGACGATAGGGCACATACCGGTTTTATATTCATATAATTTATAATATAAGCATATAATATTTCAAACTGCATACTGGGACAGATATGACACACTGTCGAGAATTGGATTTGACCATATTTTACATCAATTGAGAAAGAAAGAACTACTTAAGTTATTTGAATATTAAACCGGTTTGTGCAAGACTGTCCCATGCAGTAAAGTGTTAAGTCAACAGCTTATTTTTATGAAAATTGTTTCTGTGTCTGTTTTACAAATATTATTTCTATCTTGTGTCTGTCTATGTTTCTGATTTTTTCTCCGTTTCTTGTGTCTAATCTGTCTAATCTTGTCTTCCCCTTTCTCTAATGGGTTGTATGCAGTGCTGTCATGGAGGGCATACAGGGCCTTACATCGTATGGGAACCTACAATTTTTTTAATTAATCATATGGGGAAAAAAAAATTTTGTCTGTATGGAGCCGTAAGGCATATGAGTGTCTAAGTTTTGTACGCAGAGATCTGTACAGATCTTAGATCATCTCTTGCTGTTCCTAATGTATTTTGTTTGATGTTCATAAACAAAAAATTGTCCACCTCTGCAGCATTGGAATCCAGAATTATATAAAATAATGCAGTGGCATATACTGGTTAAAGGGTTTGGGCTACCGCTGTCCCTATTATTACACAAAATATATCTAACAATTACTTTAATTTTAATTATTATGGTAAAACTAATAATACAAAATTATTACATTATGTTATATTATAAACTTTTTCTTTTGTAATTTCCTTGGGCTACCGCCGGTAGCCCGCAAAATACGCCCCTGAAATAATGGTTGAAAAACAAGAAGTGCAGCAAATACACACTCCAAGATTCATTGAGACGTGTGCATCTACGATGGTGTTACATGGTCTATTCTGTAAATCAAACTTGTACAATTAAAATGTAAACCAAAATAATTTCTTTACTTCTTCTTTAATATTAAAAAAATCATTAAATGACAGTCGAGAGAGGAGAGTAAAATATATTTCAAGGGAGAAAATAAGGGGTGGGGTGTATGGCCTAGAAAAAAATTACCATGACAGCACTTGTTGTATGTATCTGTCTGAAATGAATTTTTTCTATATAAAATCTGTTTCTGATTCGGTTGTCTTTCTTAAATCCACATTTCTGTCGTTATTTCTCTAATTTGTCCCTTATTCTGCATCTATCTATTAATTTGCCCAATATTATGTCTGTGTCTGTGCGCCTATGTCATTATTCCCTATAAAATATCGTAGTTTTAAGTATTATACTGCAAATTAAATTAAATTTGAACATTTATTTTGTACCGTATGATAGCTGAAGTAATGTTTACGAAGACTATCTTGTAGGCCTAACTGCTAAGTTGAATTTTTTCTATCACAACAAATCGAAAAATATCTTTAAAAAATTCTTCTATCATAATAAACTGAAAAATATCTTTAAACAAAAAGAAAAAAAGAAAGAAAACTAATTAAATATCTTCCATATCGGTATGAAAAGAAATTATATTTTTAATTCCAAATTTTAATAGATTCGCATGATGTTTTCAACTTTTGTTATGACAATTCATCTTCTATCAATTTAATTATAATTTACAAGTCTAAAAATCGTAATCATCATCACCCTGTTTTTGGGACAATAAGTATACTGTAGTCACAATATCTACGTGATCAGTTACTTTAATAAACATATTTAACCTAGAGTAAAAAAAAGTGTTTCCACACATATAGAATAAAATTACAAGCAAATATTAATTAAGAACAAGAGTTACCCACTGTTTCGGAGGTATCCAAGTTGACGGCACTCCAGTTTGACAAATGTTAATACAACTCTAGACATCTCGATCTCTGTACTGGATTAACTTTGCTTTAGCTGCTGTCATATGGTTCTACAAAACCACTTCTCCCTCACTTGTTTTTGGAAGAAGGTAGGCCTATTCTACCGATTTGTTTCAATAATTATTGCGTTACAGGATCCCATTTCTGCAAAATAAATAAACACATGAGCTGAGACAATATTACTTGCAATCATCTGAAGTTAGTTAAAGAAAGCTGGACTGTCTAACATGTGAACGTGAAAGATATTCAAATGTTGCCAGCAAAATTGTAATTGAGAGATTATCTGTTAGAATTAACCTTTCCTTCTAATATAGTCCTATTTATTGACCTTCACCATGTTTTTTTCTATGACATTCATCGACTGTATGTGCGCGAGTTCAAATAAACTTGCAAAATAAACAATTACCTTCATGTTATGACTATAAAATTCTCTTCATCCAATTGATTGTTTTGTCTACATAATTTTTATCAACTAAAAAGCAGTCCTTAAAATTAAACTCAATTCCATATCAAGCAGCAATGTAAATTTTTTCAGATAAAGTCAAGTGAGGTTTATGACACTGAGTTTAGTATTTTACTAGGTGTTCAACATTAATTTAGATTGAGATGGGATATTACAATCCGTGGTGAAATGTACTGCATACTTTCAACACAATGTTGTAACAATTAATATTTGAGGAGAAAAATTCGTTCCGGCACCGGGGATCTATGTACCAAGCGCTTTGACCACTGAGCTACGCCGAATTCAATCCGCAGCACCGGATCGAATCTTCCTCCTTCAATGTTTCCCTTTGTGGCCTGACTCCATGTTAGGCATATATGTTGACGTATATGTCTAGTGTCAACTGCCATTTTACTAGGAGCACACTCAGTTAGTGATTTATTTGGCCGGGATTCCGCAGTTATGATGCACTGCTAGCTATGAGAATATTATGGATTTATTAATTTGTCCTACAGAATAATCTCTGTAATGTTGACAATTAATATTTGAGGAGAAAAATTCGCTCCGGGGCCGGGGATCGAACCCGGGTCCTTGGTTCTACGTGCCAAGCGCTCTGACCACTGAGCTATGCCAAATTCAATCCGGAGCAAATTTTTCTCCTCAAATATTAATTGTCAACATTGCAGAGATTATTCTGTAGGACAAATTAATAAATCCATAATATTCTCATAGCTAGCAGTGTATCATAACTGCGGAATCCCGCCCAAATAAGTCACTCAACTGAGTGCGCTCCTAGTATAATGGCAGTTGCCACTAGACATATACATCAACATATATGCCTAACTTGGAGTCAGGCCACAAAGGGAAACACTGAAGGAGAAAGATTCGATCCGGTGCTGTGGATTGAATTCAGCGTAGCTCAGTGGTCAGAGCGCTTGGTGTGTAGAACCGGGTTCGATCCCTGGCGCTGGAGCGAATTTTTCTCCTCAAATATTAATGTCAACATTACAGAGATTATTCTGTAAGACAAATTAATCAATCCATAATATTTACAATTTTGTAAGTTCTGTTACACTGAAAATTTGATATAAACTAATGAATTTTGTGTACTATCGAAGTATTGTAGTATTTTAGATACAGTTTCAAAGTTCGTCACGAAAACTACAGACTACTGATGCAATAATAACACTAGAAAGAGTGACAAACATTAGTATCGATTCTATTTTATTTGCTATATGAAATAAAGTTAATTGAATATGGAAAATTAAGTGTGTTTCCAGGCATGGATTACACTGCACTACACTTCTATTTTTCTCAGGAGGGAAATATGACCTAACACCCGGAGCAAAATATGTGATCCATATATCACTTAGAGCTGTCGTTAATTTAAACATTAAGGGCCGTATTCATAGACATTTTAGCGCGGACTTTCGGTGGATTATCAGCGTTTTTTGTATTCATAAACCAGTGTTAGTGACAGGATATGATTTGAATTCTGTACTAGTAACTAGTGGATAGCCGGGGCTAGCTTAGTACGCTCGTAGCGCGTGCTGCGAAATGTCTATGAATACGGCCCTAACTGATTAATTTTGTAACTGTTTTACTGTGTTAATATGAGAAATTTACCTGGCTGACTAGTTTCGAAGTGATATTCTTCATTGGCTGAAGTTTAATGAAGGTCCCGTGCTATCTTCTGGTTTCCTGTTGTAGTGAGATATGTTCACTAGGCTTCAGATAATGAAGAATATCACTTCGAATCTAGTCAGCCAGGTAAATTCCTCATATTAACACAGTAAAGAAGTTACAAAGTTAATCAGTGATAATATAAATATTAAAAGTGTATGTAGAACAGTGATTAAACATACAAGTAAGAAAATGATGTCGTTCTCCGTGTTTATTGAACAGATTTTCTAGTTTCAATTGTCTTTATGTTCGTATTTTGTTTTAATTTTTCTCTTGTTTTATAATTTAATGTTCTACATCTGAATGGATAACCTGCCTCAAAATGAATGCCAATCTAGCAGCAGTTAGAGGAGTACCTGGACGCTCTTTGGACGGATCCCGGTGCAGACATGGCTGCCCGGAGACTGAAACCCTTGCCCACGTCCAAGGTCAGTGTAACAGAGGTTTACTCCTCCGAAATGCCAGACACCATCATGTTCGATCCTTAATTGCAACTGCTTTAAGAAAAAAATCTTGGATAGTAGAAGAGGAAGTTTTTTGCCTTGCTACTAATGGCTCCTCTAGACGTATTGACATCATAGCGTATTCCCAGACTACCAAGAAAGGATATATAATTGATCCTACCATAAGGATTGAAACAGGGAGTAGCCAGCCGGAGGATGTCAATCAAGAAAAGATCAACATTTATCTGCCAACAGTTGATTACTTCAAAGCAAAATACCAGCTTGAAGACATTGAGGTGATTGGTCTTCTTATTGGAGCTCGTGGTGTGATTCCCAAGTTCTTTGAAAGCTTCAGGAAGACTTTTGAACTACCACAGACACTTACTGCTGACATAACTTCAGTTTTGAAACGCTCTTGCCAAATTCTGAGTCATCATATTCACTCTGTTTATTTTTTTTTATTCACTTTATATTCATTTATGTTTATTTTAATTTTCTTTCTACAAAATTTATGTAAACATTTAATATTGTAAAATTCATGTAGGAGAGTATACTGAGTCCTTCAGGGCTACCTCCAATGGGAGGCAGTTATTATCTTATCTTATCTTATCTTACTAAAATATAGCCTAGCTCACTGCTGTTCTTATTAGTACATAAACATTTTTGTTCGCTCTTCCTGTTGCTAGAATCTTATTCAGTAAATTAGCCTCTAAATTTGATCAGAAACAGATTTTATATAGAAAAACAAAATTACAAACATATAAATATAGAAATAATTGAAATGTGTTCACAGTACCGTATTTTGGAAGTGTATCTTTTCGTGTAGTACTTGAGAAGAACTAAAACTACTGATAATATTAAAGAGTATTACTAATAAATTTGGAACTTACGACTATTCGTCACGATGATAAACAGGATGTTGAGTTCGACCTGAAATAAAACAAGACCAAATTATAAAAGTGTGAAACAGAATAAGAAATTAGGAAGTAAAAATCAAAATATGTTGGATACTGTACCCAGAACGTCAATCTTCATCAGTTTTCTTCACTCAAATTTGTTCACCATGCTTCAATGACGGATTTATTTTGTAGATAGGTTTATTTGTACGTGGATGGATTTCAAAATTAATTTTATTCTGAAATCTTCATAATGTGGTAGCGGTAAATAATCAGTAGGCCTATGTATATTTATACGTGGACGAATTTCAAAATTAATTTTATTCTGAAATCTTCATAATGTGATACCGGTAATCAGTAGTATATTTATATGTGTACGGATTTCAAAATTAATTTTTTTCTGAAATCTTCATACCGGTAATGTGGTACCGGTAATCAGTGGGGCATTCATATTTATAAAAACCTTCAAAAGATGTAGTAGTAGGTTTAATGCTATCATAAACAAAAATTTTTCAAATTGTGTAGATCTATATAAGCTACTTCAAAGATAAAGTAAAATAAAAAAAAAATAACAGAAATTACGCAGACAAATCTTACGAAATCGCAGTACTGATTTGCTTCTAAAATCATTACAGAACTGTAATGAAACTCTTCTTATATCCTAATGCATTGAAGTAATCACTGAACGTTACTATTTCGAACATTACTTGATAAAACAAGAATATTTTGATAAACACAACATAAATCAGCAATAAAAATGTTTCTATTCTCTAAGAAGCCTAACAGTTCTTTAAGTTTATTTTACTATAAGGCCTATATTAAAATAAAGCCCATTTAAGTAATGTCGGTGAGAGATCTTACCAAAATGAATTTAGTTTCTTTATGATCTCTCCATCACGAATTTATTGAATTGATATATGACTAAGCAGTTACAGTCCTATAAAAATTCAAACACAAACATAATAATAAACATATTTGCACTATAACCCATGTACTAATCTGATATCAATCTGCGGAAAAAGCATATACACACTTAATAAAAAAGTGCATATTCTAAGAACATTTAACACCACAACAAAATTACAATTCTGCTAAAATAAGAAGAAATTTTTGTCACTGGCCTTTATCCGGTCTGATGGCTTCATTTTCTTGACTTCATTAGGCTCCAAATAATTGAAGATTCAGTTGAAAGTAATTTTCAGCAGTTAGTTATTCACTATTACGACACCGGAATTCACTTTGAAAGACGAAGCACACGTTAAAGAACACAGATCTAAACTATAAGAAAGATTGTTGTAAGTTCAAAGAAAACTGTTTTGAGAATTCGCATTCTTGTCTGTAATGTGGTATCCATGGAAAAGAACCGCCCACATTCAATTAAAAAATTGTAGCCAATTGTTTAAGTATAGCAATACGTTCTCTGATTAATTTGTCTAAAGGCCTAGTCTCGTAAATACAGTATATATATACCGTAATTAAAATCGCTTATAAGTTCAACTAAAATATATAAATAATTCAACAACGACATTAAAATGCAAATATCTCACCTGAATGTCTTTTAGAATTTAAAACAATTTCAGAATCAGTGTTTCTCGACACAGACATAGGCCTTATTCATATCTCTTTCAAATGTACCTCGTCTTGGATAAATAAATTATTATTATTATTATTATTATTATTATTATTATTATTATTATCATCATGTTTTTCATGTATACTTAATTTCTATAGTTAAAATTCAAAGATTTACTAAATACATAGCTCGTTATAAAATTATTACGAATTCTTTTTACTAGGCCTATTGCTAGAACGGTTCGTTGAAAAATAAAAATTCGATAGCGTTGTTTTACACTGGAGACCCAAGTTTAAATCCAGGCGCACCAATTGAAAGTTGTGGTGGACTAAGAAAGTGATGGAGCAGTATTCCTTGGTATAATCCGCTCTCCCATCATTATTTTACAATTTTTACACAATTCATAAATACGTGTGATAAATGTGCAGAAAGAATGGAAAGTTATTGGATAAAATTCATGGAATTCTTACAATGGGCATTCCACTGAACAAATAATTATTATGGCCTTCGCTGGCGTTGACGTCGACACCTGGGTCTTCAAAACGGCAAGTGATAATAAAAAAATATGTCTCAAATGAGTTAAAATATAGCCCACTAATATCGTTACTGGTAGGCAAATATTTCTTATTGACATAATTTGTTGATAATATGTAAAAATTGAAGTTAATTTAACAATTTAAAATTGAGCATATGAGTATACAGCACATATACGTAAAAGCTGTGCGTTCTCGGATACTCGCAAATTTGAAATTACCCAAAAAAACTTTCAGAACAATAGATTTACAATGCACGCTTGTAAAAATGAATTTCATTCTTATACAAATCATATTAATTACGTTATTTTACTCTTAAAGCTACTTATTATAGCCTATGCGACCTTTCGACAGTTATAAAATATACGGTAGTGAGTAACCTAACTTTTCGGACGTCGATTATCACGCCTTCTCATAAGGATATAGGCCTACTAGATATAAAGTAATGCTTGTCCCAAATATGTACGTACAGTACATGATATGGTAGTGTGAATAGAGCGTTAATAACATCACAGTTTTTCCTATTTATTATTAAATTTAGATAATACACTTACACTTAGATACAAAATTATTTTCACGTATTGTAAAATTCACAAAATAAACTTCCTGGTGCTATTACGCAATTTCATATCAATGACAACCGCTTTAAATCCAGAAAGAGAATATTTGGAATAATAATACGATATTATGAATGTCATACGATAATTATAGACAAAAGATACTATGGTACATAAAATGATAAAGTTGAAAACAATACAATGAGAATTTTTACCTAAATTGTTGACGAAGACACGAAATGAACAGATGTAACGTCCATAGTGTGATAACTGGCTGTGAAACTAGCCGCTCGAAAGGGGTTCACAAAACAAGTCTCAGGGACCTAGGATCTAAAAAGAATAACAATTTCAAAAATATTAATGCAAAGAATATCTAATCATAATTTAAATATTAGAAACTATTTAGTCCCAATTAATAATAATATAACCGCCACGGTGGCTCAGTGCTGGGCTTATAAGTCAAGGGCCCGGGTTCAAATCCCAGTTGATCCGCAACTTAGAGGTTTTTACAGGGTAACTTACTTCGGTTTACTTGTGACATCTCAACAATAATTCTCCACCACTACCACCGTCGTCATCATCATCATCATCATCATCATCATCATCATCATCATCATCATCAGCAGCAGCAGCAGCAGCATTCATTACGAGTGGAATGTAGGCCCTCCTCCTGTGGCGCACTCTGGATAGTCTCTGACGAACTAAGTAGTCTACGCTTCTCGCCATTAGCGACATCTAAAAGCCACGCTCGTAGTGTCGGGACGATTAATAATAATAATAATAATAATAATAATAATAATAATAATAATAATAATAATAATAATAATAATAGTAATAATAATAATAATTGAATTCTTTCATGATGGAGCTTGAATATTTCTTCATTTATGACACGGTGCAGAAACCCAAAAACTGGCTCCACTTTTAAGTTTCAACTCATACATATTGCCTGTTTTTCCCTTGATTCTAAAAACAGAAGTACACAATTTGCACTCCTTTATTAGGCCTACATTCAGTATCGTTGTGATTGTAATATTTGGCATTTTCGGAGAACGAGAATATTATTTCAAACTTATTTTTACTATCTCAACCATTTAAACGATAATCCAAGTTACCTTAACAATTGTATCAAAACCTATCCAAATCTTCGCGAACAATAGGGCCTATAGACTAACCAAATTCTGAACAATCATGAAAATGATTTCTTTCTTATTCCAAAAGTTGTAGTTAAATCATAAAAAAGTATTAATAACAATTGTATTAATCCTTCGATTACTCTACTTGGTATTTCATACTATATAAAAAAAATACCTCGCGCTTGCTCGAAAAACCAATAGGACACTTACAAACACATTTAATCTCTTCCATATTATCTTCTGCACAAAATGTATTCTATTTAATGTTCCCTAGGAAACCAAAACGTTTTTCAACAATAATCGCGTTATTATTGAACTTGATGAGTAATTATTACGTGCAATACGCTTCAGATATAACGATGACAACATAGATTTATAATACAGCGTAACGGAAGACGAACCAAATTCAATGCTTGCAGACAGAAACTGTAAATGTTCTCTGATTGGTCAGAAGTTACGCATGTATGACTGAATAACCGTGAGAAAATTGCGAAAGACGGTAGTGAAATAGGGGAGGCAAACAGGGGCGTACATTTCGGGTGTGCTAGGTTTGCGACTCATCAGTATACAAGTGGGATACTTCTTGTATCCTTTCAGTTTAAACATTTCAGTATCCTCGTGTGTAAGGCGTTCCGTTATTAATGTCGCACGCAAATCACTTTTAAAGAGTGATTAATTCATGTACGTTTAGAGAATCACATCTTTCAATTTATTTTCACCAGACGTTAGAGACAAGATGATGGAAGATGATGACTACACCTGTCTCCATTTGAAGGTAATGAAAGTTTGACAAATATTGCTATTTCTATACTTACTACACTACTACTAGGTAGCTTTATTAAATTTAGGCTTTCGCATATGGTTACTGTAAGAATAAAACAAGCGTCCCCCAACTATGGGCGTAACACCAAAAGCTTTAGTTCTTTTTGCCACTGTAGGCATTGCCTAAGGTGCATCATGGAAAGGCGAAATACATAGCACCGCATGATAATGATTAGTGGAGTAATGATGGAATGTTTGTAGGGAAAACTGACGTACTCCACAAAACCTACCACCAAACACCATCTTTGTCCGCCACACATTCTATTTGTACCCTTAGGAACATGAAAACAGGTTACCAGCGTAGAAAGCCGACGCTCTACCCTAGCCCTTTGGCACGATATCTCATGCTTATACTGGGTGTTCAGTTCAAAGTGTGTCATGGCTCGCTGTATGCCGTCATGTGGCTAGTCGATGAGCCTAGAGAATTCAATCTTCCTACACTTCCGCAGAGGTGTATTACTTATGTGCTAGAGAAGTTGCCTAGCAAGTACGGCGTTCATTCAGAAGAGTACTTACCGATACGTACGGTAACGCCGGTACTGGCAGGAATGTGAACTTTTTCGAAATGTGTACTGAGGTAATTTTTTTTCTTACTGTCGGGATATGGGGAGAGGGTTGAGACGATTACTTAGCCTACGTATTTGTTGACATTAACTTCGACGGTCAACATGGACACGGAGCATTTGATTTGTATTGTGGGATGTTGCCGTAAGCAACCAATGATAACAAATACCCTGCGTACGACTTGGTCGCGCAAAACACAGTTCGAAAGAGGTTATGGTAGCACACAGACCGAACAGACCGCCATCTGTTGCTACGACGTTCAAGTTATACCGTACACGTTCTAAGTTCAGATTGAACGCCTTGATTAATAGGCAACTTCTCTGACACAAAAGCTGAAACTCGCTTCAAATCGCTGACTCATCAACAGTGACGTCATGACACACTTTCAAATGAACACCCAGTAGTAACCTATATTATTATTTTTATTTTTACTTTTAAGTCTTTGTCTTGAAAATCTCATGATTCTTTATGAGTAGGTGTACTGTATGTACGTATGTTGTATGTGATTACGATTAGAGATAGCAGATAAATCACAGTTGTTTGATATTTTGTCACAGATACGAGACTGTCATTTTAATATCAATAAGTGAAGACGAGAAAAATCTGTAATAAATTATCATTGTCTACCTTTCGAATCCCTTCACTCAGTACTCATAATCTACTTTTTTATGGAGAAAAAGGTGGTGGAACTCTGTGTAGAATATATTCTAGCGGACGAGGAGATGATTACTGTCCAGAATACGGGAATTTTGCCATTTTTACCTCCTTTTCGTCCAACTGTACGACTTTCAAGGCTTAAGCGGAGTTCAAGGAAAAATTATGTTAAAAACGCACCTTTTTGTTGTATTTTCATATTAGAACAGACAAATGCGTTTATTATTATTATTATTATTATTATTATTATTATTATTATTATTATTATTATTATTATTATTATTATTTGACTCCAGAAGAAAAGCACTGCCGATATTCCTAAAATTATCTTTGGCAAAGATAATGAATATTCTCAATTCCACTTCCTCCTACCTGTAAGCTGTATATTTGCGCATGCGTATAATTTAGTTACAGTGTACTGGCGGGTATGAGGTTGAATTTTAAAATGTGAACGTGAATATTAGTGATTGAAAACGACGAAAGTTTAGTGTTGCATTGCATATTTCTTTATAAAAATTGACGACAAATAAGGGAAATGCGACGTGTTTAGTGTTAAGCTTTCATTTTTGACATTCATTACAAATATAATGAACCATAATTACTCAAAGGCAAATATTCACCAATTTTTATTTCATCCAGACCAAGTAGGCCTACACCATCAAATATCCAGATGAGGTAAGTACAATGATTATAATATTCTATACATTATAATAATCATTCTTCATAAAAAATATCATCAGAATGTGATCTGGTAATAGCCTAGTACACTTTATTTGCTGGAGATTCGAACCTAAAACATCGTTTTTTTCATCCCGATACTGTTTGTGAACACTCTTCCTTTACTGTAGCTAAGTTAAGCCGAGTACAGTATGCTGTATGTGACAAAATGACCGATAAAAGCCATAGATATTTAAAATAATGTTAATAATTGTGCACTAATGTATAGGCCTATATATTACCAGTGACGTCAACTTATATGGGTCCGAGCCCACCTAATAATTTGTCGTGTTATTACTATTGGCATTATTAATGATATTTGAATCGACTTTTTCAAAAAGGACATATGTTACATTTTTGTCAAAACCGGTTTTTTTATGGAAACTGTAACTTAATGGATGGCCAATGGAATAATAATATGAGTAAATTATAACATAAATCAGTCACATTTGTAGTTAACTTCATGTAACAAGAATATCAAGTTCCAATTTTAAGTTTCCCTCCTGCTAATATATTTTTCTTCAATATCTCAAAACATTAAATTTGTAACATGTGTCCTTTTTGCAAAAGGCGATTAATTTACTTATTTTACCTTATAACTCAAGTGTTTGAGCCCAACCAATGCTTTCCAAAAGTCGGCGCCACTGTAGCCTATATTATAATAATATTATTATAATAATATATAAATATAAATAGTATATAATATAATATATATTATTATAATAATATAGAGGTAGATGTATTTGCTACATATAATAATGGGTTTCATTTTTTTGTACACCACTGAATGTGATACGGTACTTTTTACATCATCTGCCACACTATACTTCAGACACATGTTTCTTGTCAGATTCATGACATTAACCTGTGACACTCTCTTCACTCACTTATTATTTTCAAGTTATTCTTTCCTATAATCAGATGCTCACAATTTATTTTCTCCATTTTCATCTCTCCCTAATTGATTCTTTTACTCTTTTCATATACTTATATCTTAAATTCTTCTAAACTTATAATTCCCCTCTTGCTACTGCCGACTCTTTTATTAGAAGATTCACGTTATTTCCACTATAGGCCTAATTGCATTTTATTCATGTTCTTCCTTTAGAGTCCACTTGTTTATGATAATACTCTAGTACATAAACTTATATCTGCCCCCTTTATCTGTAACCTTCTCTGTGCTTAATTTTACCACTTACGGTTCCTCTGTCTCCTTTGCATTCTCTTTCTTCGTCCTCACTTCACTTTCCTTATTCTCACTGGCTCCCCATACTGCATAGTTTACAACACTTAATAATCTGTTCTCAAACTCAAGCCTTCATTGTAACTAACAGTGACGTAGCGTCAATGTAAGCTGAAAAGCTTAGCTTCCCCAGTTAATAATAATTTCATAATAAACCTGCAGTTTATGAACAAAATTATTTATTAATTTTAATATAATTTATATTTATGCGTTAAATATTGTGATGCGGCAGCTCAGGATGATTTGTGATGCAGCAGTAAACAAGAAGCCTGCACACACTAGCTTCCAAGCAGACTGGTTTCTTCTGTGTAATCCACCCCGCAGATTTTCCATCCCTTTCTAACTAAACTACCTAGTCGCAAGGCTCGCAAGAAGCTAGCTTTAACACTTAAAATAAGTAGTTTCCGAGTATTCCTTTTCGTCAGTTGTGTTCAGTTGAAGTGTTAGTGTGCATTGTGGCTGATATAATAAATAATGAGTGAAATAACAGTTCCTGACACTAATTTACTTGATTTTTTTTAGGACAATTCTATTATCAAGACTGACTTATGAACAAAAGTGTGATTTAGAAAACAAATGACCGACTTCCTTGCTGTCAATGAAGGACACAACCAAAAGACAGACGCCTACTTACGTAATGATACTAATATTGTGATTTCTCTAAGTATGACAGGGAGTGAGCTAATGTTATACGTATACGTGTCTATATGTTAGAGATATGTGTAAACAGTGAAATCATATTTTACTACGTATCATTTGAGGTCATGCCTTATTGGTGTTACTTACGAGGTTCCAACCAATCTTCGACTGCTGACTTGACATTGACTATTATTTATTTTAAAACTATACTTTTGTAATACGTTTTCTCATATGTACATCAAAGACAACTTGACTTAGCTTCCCCTGCTCAAAATCTCATGCTACGCCACTGGTAACTAAGTCAAGTAACTAGTAGAGGAAAATAGTGTCTGAGGTCTTCTGGATAGAATGTTTCTTTTGCAATAATGTATAGCCTACCAATGTCGATGAAGTTGTTCTAGATAGGAACATCGCTTTTCTTAAAAAAAAATTGCTTATACTTTTTCATTCGAGTTCATATTGCTGACAGTGTTCCTAAATTGTATGTGTGGTGTGACATCTGGAAGACATTCAGTTTTAAACAATAAACTGTCATTGCTGCTGCTAGGCATAGTGGTGGGAGGTCTTTTGCTAGTAATGCTGGGATGACTCTTTCTTTTATACGAAGAGAATAAATTGTTTCACAAAGTGTTTTCTCCATTCTTTAAAAAGTTTAAAATGTAGCATCTTTTCTACGTTCTATGAACGCAGAATTCAAACGATTACGTAAGGAAACGAGTTTTCTCTCATTTCAATAATATGATATTATAAAGGAAGTGTTGGTCGGATCTTTTTCACTTCACAAAAAAAAAAAAAAAAAAAAAAACTAAGATGGAGAAAGCTCATTTGAAACGATGCTCCTCGGATGCACTATATGCTAAATGGCACGCCGAATGTTTGAAGTGGTAGATATTTTACTTCACAATCACAATTGCCGCTGACACTCGAAAATATCGTTGTACGGTACCTTAAGAAAACTACGAAAAAACTATTGGCAGTTGAGTAAATTATGAGACTTGTATATGAAGAGTCCACTGCAAGAATGACGGATGTCACTTTCTTGTCGAAAATGAACCAAGACTGTCAATGCATAGCTTAAGACATATGGAATGTACATAGAGAGTTATATGGATTAACACTGATAGTCATTGTCCAGTAATGATCGGAAAATCACAGTTAAGCTTTGAGCGCTAAGCATTTCAAACTTTCAATTGCTTCTCCTCAAAAATGTATTCCAAATGACATCCATCATTCTTGCAGTGGACTCTTCATATTTAGTTAATTTTGTGACTGCTAATAATTAAATTGTGTTATAAATTAATTTCCCCAGAGATGTCTAAGTCTTCGTGAAAGGAGAATGTGTAACCAAGATAATGAAAACCTAATTATTGAACATTCATTCTAGAATTAGATATATAGACCTTAGCTTACACATGAACATTATATTTATGTGTTCGCATTTTCTATCAATATTATTAATTTAATGAGAAATGTATAAATTGAAACTGGATTAAGTGTGTAACGGACAGACCTCTCCATTTCTGATTTTTTTTTCACTTGCATTGACTTCCGGTGGCTTTATCTTTGTAGTAAAAGTAGGCGTTCACAAGAGTTGTGGTTCAAATCCCTGTTTATGGTGGATGGAATAAATTAGGATCTATTCTTTGCGTTCGAGTTTTCAATAACTGTGAAAATTGGCGCCTCTGACAGACTAATGACAAGCGGACCTACGACTAAGACATTCATTCATTTCATAATGTTCTGCTCAAGGGCAGATCTTTCACTGCAAACCCAGCATTCTCCAGTCTTTCCTAATTTATTTAATCGACGACTGCTTAGGTATAGATTTCCATTTGCTTTTTACATATCCTTTTCTCTTCAAACTTATTTGAGATTGAAGTGGTGTAGGACATCATAGGTCAGTCGATTTGTCGTAAAACCATGAGTGCTTCGTAACAGATAGTAAGAACCTTATGGTAAGGGTAAGTGAGCTAACTAAAAGTGGAAGCGTAGCAAGGAAAAGAAGCTTCCTGCGCAAGAGGTTTCACAAGATAATGAATGACGTAATGTCGAATCCCAGAGTGAGACAAGTGACCATGAGATTTAGAGCTCACACTTAGATATTTCAGTCAGTCCTAGAATCCTTTCTTACATGGATGAGAGAATGTGTGTGTGTAGTTACATTTTTCTCCATCCAACCCCTCTTCTCGTCATGGAAGTAAGGTGTAAAAGAAAATGACAACTGTTTATCAAAATAAATAATTTTTATTTAAGTAATTACATTCATTTTAAATAATGTTATTTAAATTACAATTATTTGTTTAATTTTATTTTAATTGATAGTCTTTATTTAGTATAACATATATAAATATGATTATTCAATTAATAGTGATATATGCGTTGTACAATATAATTTACAATACAGCATAATATCTTGTCGAAATACTTCTAAGGGATTATAAAGTAACCTATGAGATGGAGCACCTTACAAACCAGTGTCGATGGCTCTAATATTAAATATTTTCTAAAATTGGCCCGATTCGCCCGCTGGGCCAACCGTAGCATTATTCGTGCTACAACTAAGTGTAGACGTATACATTCTTGATAGCACTGGGTTAAGAGAACGCACATTTTGGTCATTGTGACATAAAACGTAGTACGATGGTTAACTGAGACTACGTTAACCTACAGAAACCCATTTAACATGGTAGATAATTTGTGAGTTAGAGGTATGTTCCTACACTTATTTTAAATTCTTGATCTCCTTCATGAGAGCATTTTTTGTACACCATACATACCACATAATGGATTTTCCACTGACTGTCAATGGACGATGCATGCAAATAATGAAGCAAAATTGTTCAGTCTCGTATGTTGTCTAGAATCCACGTAACGAAATCTTCGACGTCTGTGTAAATGGAAGGCGTGGAGGATAGGCAAGACGCGAAGCCTACAGACACAATGCCGACCTGATAGCAGATGCGGGAGCCGCCATTCCTGGAGATGCTGGCTATTAGAGGGCCGCCACTGTCCCCGTTGCATGCGTTCATCGCAGGGAGGCCTCCTGCACAGAACTGTCCTGGAAACACCTTGCGCCCACGCAGATTGTACTCGCACAATGTGCGGGATATGTACGGCACATCCACCTTCATTAACACGTCGCTCTCCATGCCTGCACAAAGTTATTTCATTAACGAAATGTAGGCCTATCTTTTGAAACTGGATTCGAGTCAGTCTGAGGTGAGGTATGTCACAGGCATGCACTAAACCATCTGTCAAACTCGTACTCCCAAGGTGCAAATGAATACGGAGGTGGTTCGTTACTGATCTCCTGATTGCTTCATGTCCCAATGTAAGATAGGGCCGGGCGCGTGAACGTAAACAGAGCTGTTGTACTAGTAACAGTGACGGCTGGTACTGTGCCCCTATTTTGGTACATACTTAGTACTGTAAATAATTTTATCATCATTCTCGTCTTTCTCAGTTGGCCTTTTAGTCCGTAAAATGTATACAGGGTGATTCACGAGTAGTTAGCATCACTTACAGAGCTTATTTCCGAAGACATTCTGAGCAAAAACTGCCATATAAACATGTTTTTTTACAAAGATTACAAAGATATTTTATTGCAAGCAAACATTACATACAATAACAAATATTTTACATATTATTGTAATACTCGTATATGAATATTCTTAAAAATTCGAAATTGATTACCAATCTCATAGTCAAATATCCTACATATTACATTTATTGTATAAATGCAATGTAACTGGATCACACCCGAAAAAGCAAGATGCTTGAGGTCGGGTGTGACCAAGAATGAAAACTGGATAGAAGAAAAAATAATAATAATATAATAATCACAACTGTGATTAAACTGTTAAATGTAATTACACATAAAGTATAAAAAGAATAAGAAAAAAAAAACAAAAACAAACGGTACCATAGCCTATACATAAACATACTAAGTTAAGAATACAACATTGTTAAAGTTACAGAAAAAAATAATAAAGAATAAGAATTTACTGTACATGAAATGTATCCTATTCTCAATATTTCCAGAGTTACACTAATTTGAAGTTGTTAAAATACCTTTTATTTTTAGTTTTAAGGGTAAAAGAATATTACAATTACAGAATTTATTGACTAATATTCTGAAGCTAAAAATGTGTTCTTAATTCCTTAGTTGCTTTGTATAGATTTTTTTAAATTTTTAACTAAAATTACATCATTCTTACACGCTCCTCACAACAATTGTTACAGATCACACGACTTCTAGCAGTTCGATTTTGCATCCTAATGCACAGTTTTAAAGAGTTTACAAGAATGACGTGATTTATAACAATTGTTGTGGTAAGTGCTTTAAAAAAATGTAATTTTGTAGTTAGAAATTGAAAAAAAAATCTGTACTAAGCAACTACGGAATTGACAACACACTTCAGAGTACTAGCCAATTAAAGAAATGATACTTCTGAATAGTTCATTGTATAATTGTAACATTCTTTTACCCATAAAACAAAAAAAGTATTTTTTAACAATTTAAAATTAGTGTAACCCTGAAACTATTGAGAATTGTACCCATGTTTATATGACTTTTTTGCTTAAAATGTCTTCGGGAATGTGTTTCATAAGTGGCGATAACTTCTTGTAAATCTCCCTGTATACATTTACGGGCCAATAGGCCTACTGAGAAAGACGAGGGTGATAATAAAGTTATTACAGTAACAAGCATATACCAAAATAGGGGCACAGTACCAGCCGCCACTGTTACTAGTACAACAGCTCTGTTTACGTTCACGCGCCCTGCCCTAACTTATGTTGAGTCAATGCAAGGGAAATGAAGCAGTCAGGAGATTAGTAACCACGCCCTCTGTATTCGTTCGCGCCTTGAGAGCACGAGTTTGACAGGCATGCACTAAACGAATAATTTATTCAATTATGCCATATTAAAAAGTGCCACGAAGGTAAAACATGCTTTCTCATTATGCGTTTTAGTATATGTTTCCAAACAATAAAATTGAGTTCCTTTTCCATGTTGTGAGTGATATTGCCATGTGCAGTTTATTTTCTTGGTATTCAAAGGCGAGTTTACCAAAAAATAGACTATAATTAGACTAGAGCTTAAAGTGGCAGATTTTAGGGGCGGCAACTTTTAAGAGCGTGTTTACCTCAGTTATAGTAACTAGGCTTTCACAAAGGATAGGTGACTATCTAGAATCTAGATCAGCGGTCATCAAAACACTGCACGTTCGTGCTAGCGTCTCTTACCCGCAGACAAGACACAGCCGTAGCGTGCAATCGTCGCTGCTGGCGGGTATGCTGTCTCTCTATCCCTTGTGCACAACGGAGTAGAGTTCCTTACCCTTCATGCACTCTACCCATTTCAGCGAGTGCTGACGACCACTGATCTAGATGATATGGACCTGGAGTACTGGTGAAATGATCTAGGCCTATAGAATGAATATTTAGTCCCTCATTATCACCTGACATCTTTTAAATTTAATTCAGAAACGTAGCTTTTCTTCTTTACTGCGAGTTAGGAATTATGCCTATTTGTTAAAAAAAAAAAAGAATGAGAATGGACTAAACGTAAGCGCTCATTAACCAAATCGGATTCTTTCGGCGCGATCAGATTTTTATTACTCTGTAACAGCGGTCATCAGCACAGAACACCCTCGGGCTAACGTCTCTGACCCGCGGATAAGAAACTGCACTATGATACATCCATAGCTGCTGGCGAGTATGCTCTCTCCCTCTCTGTCTGCTGCATGACAGGGCATATTATGTTGCACTGAATACCCTTTACTCATTTCAGCGAGTGCTGACGATCACTGGTCTGTAGTATCGCTCACTTCTCTGCAGTTTCAAATTGATCATCTATCAGTTTTGTTATATACCGCTAAAGCGAGCACATTACTTACTTGTAGTATTCTGTACTAAATCTGTAAATAAAATTAGTAATTCTGATAAAGATTTATTTTTAATTGCGTTAGCTTCAGAAGAAGAAAAAACAAAGTGCCGCGTCATCCATTTCATTTATACCTTTAATATTAGCGCGACTGGAGCCTCGTAATCGATATATTGTCATGACTCATTATTTTGATCTTGTCCCGTACGGATATGCGTCTAAAATTCTTTGATCGGAATCCGGTCATGTGGACACAGGCGTTGCTCAATTTAAAATAGTGCAAAGAATAAAAATCCGAACGCGCTGAACGAATCCGTTCCGGTTAATGAGTGCGTACCTTCAATTTTCTACCTATTTTTAACATTGAGCGACAAGTATTGTTGGGATCATTGGAATAATATGACGATTTAATAAATCAATTTTCTATTCAAATTAATTTTAGAGAAGGTTGTGTGGGTCCTGGAGCCTTTCTGGAAGCTATGGTGATATGTAGTGGTAGTAGTATTAGTAGTAGTAATAGTATTTTACTTAACGAATCTTGACTGAAGATATAGGCTAATTTAGAGTCGAAAGTCAAGGAGGACGAGAAATGGACAACAAATTTTACCTGCAGCCCTCTATCAACAACAGAGACGTCCCATAAAACTACAGCACGGGACACAAAGCTTTACTTATCTCCCGAAGAAATCCATGTTTGGAATTTTATCGTAGTTTAAAACACAATGCCCCCTATCGGGCTTGAACTCGCTAACTTAGAATCCAAGCATAACCATTAGACCACGAGGACGCCTGGCGAGATTGAAAGTTCCACCTAAACCTGGGGTAGAATTCGAGCTCTCCCAATTCGCAGTCTGTTGCCCTACAGATAAGAGTCAAGTAGGTTCTAGTGAATACAGAATTTCTTGAAAAAATGACGTGAAAGTTTATCGAGAAAGTAATACGTACTGTTTCCTGTCATTCCCCAGCCAGCCACGGTGAGATTCAGGCCAGCTAGAAAGTCATTCTTCGTGGTCAATCTTCCAGGCACAGGCAAACACACAGGACTCACATATTCTGTAAGAAACATATCTGCAATTATTATTCCACGCTTAACTAATAACTACATCCTAAAACACGTTTATATTATAGTATCAGTTTCTACACAATTACAACATACAATCAACTATGCTTATAGTGAATCCCCAAGGATTTTGATATTTGGTTCACTACAACTGAAATGTGGTAACACACAAAATAGAATACCTAAAATAGAACTGATATTATTGTTGTAGAATCTGTTCATCCCCATCATTCACAGATTAGGCCATCATATCTTGGGTGCAGAATCTGTTAATAATAAATAAATATAAAATGATTGTTTTTATTTTTATTTCCATTGGCACTGAACTGGTCTCGGCTTAATTGACATTCATTTCAAACTTGTACACCTCTTATTAGTATAAGTATGTCGGCGAGATGATACTCTTGCATAATCTTGCACTATCAGCTTCGAGTCACAGGTCTGGGATTTTTCATCTAAATAGGACGAATACAATGAGAACAAGGGGAATACAAGGAGAACAAGAGGAATACAAAAATTAGAAATAAGGAGGGCAAGGGAAGACAAGGAGAACAAGGGGAATACAAGGAGTAGGGATGGACAAGAAGAATACAAGAGAAATAGAAAAGAAGGGGAATATAAGGAAAATAAGGGGAAGATAAACAGTATAAGGTAAGCAAGGGAAATGGCCAGGAGACTAAGGGGAAGATAAAGAGCAAAAAATAAATACAAGGAAGAGAGGGGTAATAAAATGAAAAGATAGCGAAGACAAGGAAAACAAGAGAATTAAAGGAGAACAAGGGGAATGAAAAGACACCAGGAGAAGGCAAGGAGGAGAAGGGGAAGACAAGGAGAGAAAGGGGAGACAAAGAGAATAAGGTGAATACAAGGAGAAGACGGGAATACAAGAAGAACAAGGGCAAGGAAAGGAGACTTAGGGGAAGACAAGGAGAACAAGAGAATACAAGGAGAAGGGGGAAAGTGCAAGAAAGAGAGAGGGAGGACAAGGGCAATACAAGGAAGACAAGAGGAATACAATGAGAACAAGGAAAAGGCAAAGAGGAAAGTCAATACAAGGAGAACAAAGGAAAGGCAAGGAGACTACAAGGAGAGCAGGGGAAAACAAGAAGAGCAAGGGAAAGGCAAGGAGGACAAGACAAATACAAGGATACAATACAAGGGAAAGAAGGGAGAAACAAGAACAAATGGAATACAAGAAGAATGAGGGGAATAAAATGAGAAGACGGGGAATACAAGGAAAAGAAGGAGAAGACAAGAAGAGCAATGGAGTAGAAGGAGAAGAAGGAGAATACAAGGAAGAGTGGCTGATAAAGAGAACAAGGGGAATACAGGAGAAAATGGGAATGAAAGAAGAATAAAGGGCAGGCAAGAACAAGTGGAATACAAGGAGAACAGGGGGATTGCATTTTATGTGACTGTCAATTCTCAAGTTCCCTTCCCCCATTCCTAATGAGGAGAAAGACGTAGTTCTATCACAGTCTACTACATACAGTCACGAAGCTTGAGTTTTGGGGGTGCTAGAAACAATGGACTGTGACGGTACAATTTTGCATTGCCTGTAATGAGGCGATATTAGCGTTCCTAGTAGTGAGCAACTACTAATGTTTGCATATTTACTACGTATTGAGCTTCGCGACTGTATATACTAGACTGTGGTTCTATGTCAAAAAACCAAGGAGTGGATTTGTATAAGTGAGTATTAAAATTACATATTTCATTTCTCCTGATTATTATTATTATTATTATTATTATTATTATTATTATTATTATTATTATTATTATTATTAAATTACTACAGCAGTGAAAAACTGTGCATCGTTGAGCAAGCCGTGAAAATGTTCAGTGTAGCCTACCTGACAGCTCCACTCTCGTCTTCAGTCGAATGAGTGCGATGTCGTTTTTGAACTGGATCCTGTCCTGCTGATTGTACCGGGGGTGCAGCACGATCTCGGAAACGGCGTAGTCTCTCGAACGCAGAGAACAGCGGTTAGTTTTGCTACTGTTCTGGGGACAATCTTCTTCTCGCCTCAAGTCGTACTCTCCAAGCCGAACAGCAACTCTGAGAAACAAATAAATCACAAGATTAATCAAAGTGTTAGTAGCAGTTACAAAGGGTGATTCAGAAAGGACTTTACAACTTTGAAAGCTTACGAAAATGTATTGAGAAGACTTCGTTGGTTTTAATGTCATTTGATAGTAGAACACAGGGAGGGAAGGTAAATGGACCGTGACAATGAAAATCCCAATCCGCCATTTTCCAAAGTAACTGTGGAAAACCACGGAAAATTCACAGTCAGGTTGGTCGGTCCGGGGATCAAACCACGGACCTCCCGAATGCGAGTCCCATGCAGAACGCATGAGCCACCTCGCTCGATTATAATTTTATTAAGAACTAGCCGTACCCGTGCGCTCCGCTGCACCCGTTAGAAATAAATATAAAGTAATTACATAATTAAAATAGGACATTTGATCCAGGGAACATTCGTGTTTGATACAAGGATAAATCGTTTAATATGTTACTTAATTTAAATTGCAATCAAATAATTAAAATGCGATCATTTTGGTCCAGAGACCACTCATTTGGTGCAATGACAATTCCTTTAACATGTTTCTTAATTGTCATTACCAATTATTTTTGGAAAAGCGAAAATTAACAGAAAAATTTTGGCTACAGATTTATTATTATGTTTGTATTATATTATATTATATTATATTATATTATATTATATTATATTATATTATATTATATTATGTAAAACGTGTGTTGATAACGGATGTACTCGAATTAGAAAGTTTTTAATTTGTTGTGGGAGCTCTTGAATCTCAGGAGGAACAGCTTTTACAACAGCGCAACATAATCTGCTTGGCTCATTACCCAATTTTTTTGCATTGCATTTATTGCATATATATTTTATGTATTTTAACACGATTCAATTGTGCATAGTTAAAATTTGAATTATAAAATAATGGATTGCTAAGCTAACGTACTACTGTATTACTGCATAGTAAATCAATACACTCTCGTTGTTCGTTAATTCTCTGAGATAAAAATGAATATGTTCATAAACATTATTTTAAGAAATACAGGAAATGAATACACAGAATAACCTATCAAGTTTTCTGTGCATAAGAAGCTATTTTAATCTTACCTGTCCTCAATTCACTCACAAGTTACTGTAATAACATTATAGCATTATGTCCATCTAGAGAAACTACACTTTCCAATGATGAAATAATAATTAATTATACAAATCGGTTAATTTAGCTTCCGATATTACTTCATACAAACACAGAAACATTGTCTGTAGGCTATGTTTCATAGTTTTTTATTGTTGTGTCCAAGGCCCCTTATAGACGAAGTCATTTGTTTTTTATTTCAATACACTGCCTTAGATGGCAGTTATTTTAATTTAAAAACTCATTTATCTCATTAAATATCGGTCCTATCAAAATGTTTCAAAGAATAAAACTTATCAGAAATCATTTTTTAAAGAAACTTTTGTTATGTAACATTTTTCACAAAAATCAATAATAAGCGAGATATTTCGATTTATTTAATTCAGGCCCCTTTATAACCCCCCTTTTAAATAATGTATTTTGAATGCCATATAGCCTAAAATCTAAGTTACAACGAACTTAATTTATATTCCAATTTTCATCGAAATCCGTTCAGCCATTATCGCGTGAAAAGGTAACAAACATACAGACAGACAGACAGACATACAAACAAAAATTTCAAAAAACCATTTTCGGTTTCAGGGTGGTTAATTGTATATGTTAGGACCAATTATTTTTGGAAAATCGAAAATTACCAGAAAAATTTCGGCTACAGATCTATTATTAGTATAAGTATAGATTAGATTAGTCGTTGGACCGATGGATTGGCATTATTTTTTCCCAGGTAAAATGTAAAAAGAAGTGGCGTTTAAAGCGACAAACAAAAAATGTCTCATAACTCATGAGGTTATAATTTATAAACACAGCTGCTCATATGAAAAATTCAACACAGAAAAACAAATAAAAATGTTAATATTCTGTATATTTATTATATACATTTTTAACATTACTTCGCATTTTTAGTCCCTGTTTTGGGTGTTTTAATGACTTTTTTTTCTACCTATTTCTAACGTTTTAAGTGTCTACATATCCGAGCTATTATTACTATTATTATCATTAGTATTATTGTCGTTGTCGCTATTGTTGCTGCTGCTGTTGCTGCTGAAGACCTTCCGCTCCAGCTACAAATCTATACAACGTTCGGAGTTTAAAAAATATTATTGGGTATATAGGCATGTTCTTAGCGGACATCCCCCTCATTGTAATATATCGTCGGATAAGAATAAAAACCTCGTATCTCAATTAAAAAAAAAAAAGCTTAATCGGAAGATAAACTCGTAACTAACCCGTAAAAAGTGTAAAAACAACTGTTTCTGATTTAAAAGTAAAATTTGGTCAATTATGTTTAAAAAATATAAAAATGAAGTCTACAAACAGTTTTTTGTTCCTCGTCTGAAGTTTGGTTCTCGTGAGATACGAGGTTTTCATTCTTAGCCGACGATATGGTAACTAAAATAAGTTATTTACGTATTTTCTAACGTATATAAAATAACGGAAATATCTAAATACTATAACTAAGCATTGCTTCAAATAGAAACGCTTTATATTGCTTATGAATATACTCATAAATAAGTTTCTTGTATTTCCAATAACCGGATAAATGGAATATATTTACTTTTATTATTTTATATACGCTAGAAAATATCTGTATAACTTACTTTAGTTATATTACAAAGAGGAGAGATATCCGCTAAGAAGACGCTTATACGTATACCCAAACGTATTTTCTAAACTCCGAACGCTCTATAGCGAAACATTTTTCATTTCCTGGCAGGAAAATGAAGATAATCTCTCTTGCATAGTAAATTGTTGTCTTTTGTCTTTTATTATTATTATTATTATTATTATTATTATTATTATTATTATTATTATTATTATTATTATTATTATTATTAGAATAAAACTTTACTTATACTTCGTGTAACCAATGCTGTGATAATACATGCGAAAGAAATAAACACAAAACTAAACAAACAAAACACATAGCTTAAAATTAGGCCAACCTAATTTACTGTAATAGTATTTGAATTCGTTACAGTTCAGAGCTTGTTTCATCCTATATCTGATATAAGTTTAGAGTAGTAGCGGTCCACACCTGTGGAGTAACGGTTACACGTCTGGCCACGAAACCAGGTGGCCCGGGTTCGATTCCCGGTCGGGGCAAGTTACCTAGTTGAGGTTTTTTCCGGGGTAACTTTAGGTGTTAGACCCCGGGCTCATTTCACCGGCATTATCACCTTCATCTCATTCAGACGCTAAATAACCTAAGGTGTTGATAAAGTGTCGTAAAATAACCTACTAAAATAATTAAAAAAAAAAGATTAGCTGAGTAACAGCATCAGTGTTGCCAACCTGTTTAGACTAAAAATTCCTAAAATGCTTCTTATTTTATTGCTAGATTCCAATAAAAGAAATCTCTAATTTCAAAATATGATTTCAGCTTAAAATTGAATAGTAGTCTTTATTAACAAAACTTATAATAACAAATAGAACACAATTAATCGGCCAATATAAGCGTTTAATAGAATATTTTTGCTCTCATTAGCCATCATAATGTAGGCTACTATCAATAAAGGGGAACTTGCAAGTTTTTATTTTATGAATATCCCTAATATCCCTCCCCTCACTATACATTTCTGGAATTATGAAACAAAGAAAACCTTTGATATGAAGGTTTACTTGCTTCAGTTTTAAAGGGAAGATTACTTTTAATTGTCAGCAGACTCCCGGAAGACATACTCATTTACACAAATCTACCCTTTTCTTACTTAATCTTAAATATATTATTTGCTTAAGTCACAAATCCTAAAATCACATCATCTTAATCTCAATGCGCTTCGCCTGAAAGTCTGAGTAGTAATAAATTCAACCAATACAGTTTCCCCTTTCAGTAGAGAAAAGGGGAAATCCGCACTTAACAAAATAATACACTCCCATACTTACCCAATCACCTTCCTACGAGAAAAAACTGCGAGTAAAAAAACTCTGTAAGAATGATATTTTTCTTCTCTTACAGCAATGAGGAATATGATAAAAATGGAAAGCTACATTTTTATTCTTGTTAAAAATTAATTCTAAAGAAATATTTAATTCTAATTTTAAGTATATTTATATATACCTAAATTAAAATTGAAATGAAAGAAAAGATTTAGTTGTAAAGAGAAAAAATAGAATAAATTATCTCAATACCTCTGATGGCATTCAAATTCCCTAGAACTAGGGATAAATCTCTAGGATTAGTGACTCTGAACAGCATAAAAATAACTAAAAAGTAGACAATGGTTAGAGAAGTAACTGGGAACAGATCTTACAGTTGCGTTGAAGAGTCGTTCATGGTGGGTGCCAAGCAGTGCGCTGCTGTGAGGACGTACATGTCTGTGATGAGGGAACCTCCACATAAAAACTCTAACTCGCCAGACACTGAAAACAGAACATTCATATGTTGAGATTAGTATTGATCGTTAAAAAAATTAGACATATTCTAGATCATCTATGAAATTTTTAGAACTTTTTGTCAATATCTTAATATGAAATAAATGTTTAAATTCTTATGTGTTGAAAAATAGTGTAGAAATGTCCCCTGAATGCGTTACTGGCGCCTTGCAGGGTAAGATGACTGCTTGGGCTGCAAGCTTTAGACTAGTCATCATAGTCTTCTCGTGTATTTATCCCCACGAGAAGGGTTGCCTCTTCCGTATGAGACCGGAACAAGCCTTTAGAGGCTTAAACCTTGACGATGATGATGATGATGATGATGATGATGATGATGATGATGATGATGATGATGATGATGAAAAATAGTGGGTTATAAATTGTAACGCTAGTGATGGAAGACATTCATTGCACATCCGAGTATAATGCAACCCCAGGTATTCCGAGATTTGCATATCACACGAAGGATTCAATGTGCCTTTCAGCACATGTTACATACTATTTTTGTACTACCGTAATTTTAAAACAGAAAAATTAATACAATAAAATCGTTTAAAGACTCACACTGCTACAAAACTCAAATAAAGTAGCATTTGAACTACGTTTCCATAGTGACGGAAAATATTGTTTATCCATGGCCATAACGAAAAACATGCCTTTACTAAATACTTTTGCGTTTGTAAAGTAGGCTTTTATTCAACATTACTTTATTTCACTAGTGAGATAAAGACTTTACCTCACAGTTCATTAGTATTTTCCTAGTACCCGGGTACACACGTATACTTTTCCATTGAACTATTACTCAAGAAGTTAATATATTAGTTTAGATGTCACTACCTCTACTTCTTTATTACCATTTCTTAAATATACATACACTCAATCTCCTTCTCTTTTCCCTATCTGCTACGTCGTAATTTGTACATTACATCCATATCTAATATGCATCTTTTTAAAATTTTGTAATAATTTACCTTTTGGGATGCGAGGAGACTTGAACCTACGAAGTTGGGTTTATAGGATTTTAAAATAACACGCGTTAGCCAACTGAGCTAAACAGACACGATGATTAATTAAGTTTTAATATTCCTCTTAAGTTTACAGAAGTAAAATGTGAAATTATTTTAATCACATTAGTTCCGTGAACACTTCTAAATAATCCCTGAAACTTCAAAAAGACGAAAATACACGTTTAAAGTGAAAAAATATATATAAAAATTATATAATTAATTATAATTTGTTATTTATCCAACGCCTTAGATACCATTATTTACTAATCATGGCCTCCTACATCATGACCTACCTAGTAACGTATTGATTCTAAATTCCATGCCATGGTATGTGATTACATGAGGACTTATTTTCAACATAGTTTCTTTTATAAAACATAATTTTTCGTTATGGTCATGGATAAAATTACGTATGGTACTTGTGAGCGTGATCTTTATTGCACTCGTGTAATTTAAGCACTCGGCTGACGCCTCGTGCTTAAATCTTTCCACTCGTGCAATAAAGATGCACTTACCTCACAAGTACCATAAATAACTATTATGTGTCATTATTGTTTTGCTTGTATTGAATTATAGTTTGTGAAATTGATAGAAAATAATAATGGAATTGGCGAAAGATGTTAAGAAGAATTGAAGACTGGACATTAAAGTGCCAAAGATACAAACCGTAGAAAACAGAGCTTTCTTGTGCGACTACCATTGCTCTTCATTTACTTGCTTTGGTTTTTTTTTTTTTTTTTTTTTTTTTTTTTTTTTGCTTTCCTGAAAAGTTATATTTTTGTGACTTTCATCCATTTCGCTATGAGGTACAGAATGTATAGCTAATATGCGTTTTGCATATCTATGGGAAAAGCTAGTTCTAAATAAATTTACAATGGGATTTATCATTTTTCTTAGTGGACTGAGCCAGGAACATACATTCTTAAAAAAAAAATAATTTTAAGCGATATTGACACTAACAGCCTCTTTTACGTCCAGTCTTCAATAGATTGTTCTTGGACACTCCACCAGACGCAAAGGTAGTGAATGTATAGTCAATCTAGATTTTCATTTTACGTCTACAAACATGACGTCTAATCTCTTTACATATAATATATTCTTTGCCGGTTATAATCGAGTCCATATGTCATGAGCAGGGTACGAATTAATGGGGGAGATGGGGAACTCCCCCTTGTTGGAAAGTTATCCCACTCATAAATTCATATTAACATCTCTGCCAGGGATAATTTCTGTCCCCTCACAAAACATATTTGTTTTAATATGAGAAGATATACTCTGTAAAGTATACAGTAAGCAAAGAAAATAATATCGATGTACCGTCAACCGGGTATACTTTACACAAGGGGGGTTAACTTTACACATTTCTAGAAAAATGTTTAGAAGGCAGCACATTACAGACAATGTGTAGCAACTCCGTGGAACTGATTCTATGTGACAACAGCACATATGTGTGGTAGACTGAAGTGTGTGCCATTATTAAAACTGTTATACACCATTTTTCTAGAAATGTGTAAAGTTACCTCCCTTGTGTAAAGTATACCCGATCAACGGTAGGCATATTATCATCACCGGCAAGCTGACAACAATCAATAACTTAGGAATTACACATCTTATCTTAAGCCTGCTCATGGATATAATTAACTCATTCAAGTCAACTATTTTTAAAAATGTAATCCAGTCGTGATACAGAGGTGAGTTTATTCATTACTTTATTATTCTTACTTCCAATGTTTGCATTTCATCACAGTAACGTCAACAGCAATAATAATAATAATAATAATAATAATAATAATAATAATAATAATAATAATAATAATAATAATAATATGTATAGTAGTCTCTATCTAGGATTCTATCGCCCCGTCATTAGAAATTTTAATTCGCACCCTGGTCATGAGCCTATACCCTTTATTTTATATACTTTCTCCATGGACTTGTTTATGGAGTGTACTTAAAGCAACAACATTACAAATTTGAGCGATCACGCGATCAGCTGATACGAGCTACCAGCTGACAGATGGCTGACGTTGAAAACATTAATTGACAATTGACGCGAAGATATAAAACAGTATACGCGTAAATATCGTTAGGAAATAAAATACGAAATGTATTAATAGCAGATATCTTTTGTGCACAACAAATAGTGCCAAGAGCTATTGAACACTCACCACATGAGAACTGCAACTCGGCAACTCAATCATTGTTACCTCTAGCAACAGGCCTCCCACGCTATGTGATATTCAGTTGGTTTGTCGATCGCAGCGCTGTCATGTCCCATCTCACAAGTGACACCAATAAGGCATTACTCATGAAGCAACTAAGCCAGGAGATAATGGGTTAAGTGACCCCGAATTGAGTGAGTAAATGCGATTGTAGTAAAGCGATGTTGAACAAAGCGATTTTCTTTAAGATCCATATTCCTGTCCCTTTAAATTACAACGCATACGTTACATTTCTATTTCACTTAACAGACAGTGTCATTTAGTATTTTCATCGTTGTGATTATTAATTCAATTTTCCGGAACACTTGATCTGACGACATATGCCAACTACAACTTCCGAGTAGATCAATGAAAGAGTACTTACCATTGTACTGAAGAAGTGCCAACCACGGAAATTCTCCAGGAAGTGCACTCTGGCCGCCCACGATGCGATTTGTGAGTCCCACGCCACAGTTCCTATTGATCAAATTGAAGTTACGATGTCCAACAATAGAAGTAGGCGGTCGGGTTTCTGTGTCGGCTGGTAGAGTCGTGGTGGCAGGATCCGGAACACCGGGTTGCGGTTTAGGAATCACAGAGTCCTGTGGACAGCACACTTTGACCAGCCCGTTGTTCAGACCACACATGAAGTACTTCAGTTTTGCCAGAACATGTCGAACACTTGTTGTTTTGTTCACCAGCTGAGCTATTTCAGGGCACTGCGATATGTCCACACATTCTAGCCCTTTTAGTAAGCATTCTCCATAATTGGAAGCTATAATGACGTGATAAAATAATATTAATAATGATAATAATAATAATAATAATGATAATAATAATAAAGATACATGGATCATATGCAAGAAAAAGAGGACGGCAGAAAATAGGAAAGATTGGAGAATGCTAGGTTTGAAGTGAAGGACAGAAAATGATGACTAATAATAATAATAATAATAATAATAATAATAATAATAATAATAATAATAAATGCAGAGAGTCGTGTCAATAAAAAATGAACTATTTATATTTAAAATATCATTATTATAATTGTCAATACAATTCTAAGCTCTCAAATAATTATATAAAACCAAACTAAACATATCGCGTAATGCATTATAATACACACTGGTATATTTTCTAACATTCAACTTCATGACTATGGCCAGAAAATTGACGCATTTTCATATATATATATATATATATATATATATATATATATATATATCAATTGGCTGTAATGAATGCTGATGAATTGTCTTAACGAGTCAATAACATTTAAGCATATCTGATTTTATGTACTGTATATTCTGACTTTGTAAATGCATAATTTTTATTTTGTTAACATTATATGGTACATTTTCGCGTTTAAACTCATTAAAGCTGATTTGATGTTGCATAAAATACATAGTTTAGCTTATTAAAATAAAATAACCATATTTTGTTCTTTTATAGCCTATAATTACTAAACATTTCACCCATTTTAATTGTTGTCACAATTATTGTAGGCCTTCTTTGAAGACCAATGTAGCGCACGGGACTGTTTATCGTTCGATCGGAAGCTCAGAAGGTATCAGACTAAATTCTGTCCCTGCCAATGGATACGAACAGATGTGTGAATCTAGAGACATTTTAATCCATTAGTCCAAGTGAACTATCGTTTACTGTGGAATAGCTTAGTTTAAGTTTGCCCAGTATCATCTTGCGATGTTGAGAAAGCTTTCGAAGATACAAATCCATCTTCAGAGATAACAGACGCTCTTCATCTATTGAAAGCTTACGCCATGTCATTATTGTGAACTGCAACTCATTGCTTCTTTTGGACAGTTACTCGCATGCTTCAGATTCTCAACAGTAACTGTTAAGATTAATCTAATCTGATTTAACCTATAAGTTAGGTATCAAGAATTTGTATTGGTATATATTTATTTTCATACTTTGGAGTTTTAAGGGCATATTTAGCAAGTTTTTAGAGCATAAACTTCCAGGTCCTATTCATAACTTATTCGTAAAAGTTAATTTTCACAGAAAAGATCCTTCTCTTTTATACATTTAATATTGATTTGTACTATACGTTGCTTGCCAATACGCCTTGATAATCTTGTTTAAATTCTTTCCTCAATTTCTTTATTAATATAGTATTTTTTTCTACTTACTGTTCTTTACGAAGTTATATCGATGTCCAAAAGCGCCGCACGTCAGCAAGCAAAGAACATATCCTATAAGACTCCTCTGCAGCTCCATTGTTACGGTCTATCCTACGTTCGCACTTGGTGTCCATTCCTGTGTTAATCCTGGAGATCTTAGACTATATACTGCCACATCCTCCTGCCAGCACACGAAGTCTTTCCGCTTAGGCAAGATACTGTATATTACCTATCATCCTGAATCATCTTTCTGGTCCGCAACACGCTGGAAATTAATTCATATTCATGCAGTTTCTTAATTGCTATGGATAAACAGTCATACTTGTGACATTTAGGATTATTTACGCTATTGCAAAATGAAAATATACAGACATCACTTTATTTTTACTAACATTTTTAATATTAACCTGGCTATACCTTTCTATTAACGATTGAAACAGGAAACACCGTTTGCTACCCCTTCCACGACTGGAGTTCGATGATACTGGAGTAAAATACAAATCACTTTACTAGGTATAGGAGGGAAGAAAAGTAGTTCATCCATTTATGTAAACTAGAAAATACCGCAATTTTGAGTTTGATAATTTTCATTAGGTTTTTGTTTAATCAAAATACAGTACTGTATTAACACTTAGTGTTTTTACTCACGAATTGAGCTATCCATTCGGACGTATTAATTATGCAGTGTATATTGTACTGTTACAGCACATTAGCGTACAATATAGAGAATGAAGTTAAATTGAAAGATAATCATAATATGGATATTTAAACACATTTTTCAAAATGGTGGCCGTTCATTTCGATACAGGCTTTAGTTCTTTTGTGCATATTATCGTACTATAGACTATTGTACCTAATTCCAATTACCAGTTTCTTCCTTCGTACGAGTAACTCATGTTGAAATAATTCTGTACCTACTCTATAAAAGAGTACCTTACGTACTGTAAATTCAGTCTTCACTTCTGCCCGATCCGAAAAGATAAAATTACTCAGAAATGCTATCTACTGTCCGTTCAAGTGGTTTTGTCGCAGGGTCGCAGAAAGGGGGGGGGGGAATCACGTGACAATTACTTAACGAGGCCCTTTTATTTAAGTTATTTTAAACAGTTGTATAATACTCGTATTACGTAGACGTCCAATTCCTAACAGAAATTAATGTTTTCAGAAAAGAGCTAAGATACCCGCTACTAGACTTAACAGAGGGGCGAACAGAAGCAGGTGGGGGAAACCGGGATGCGACGTAGGCAAACGGACGACAGTACCTGTACGAAAATATGATTCAATATTGAAAGCTCTTTCGTCACTGGAAAACGCTAACATATTTCTGGAACGTACTATGCTCGCTAACTCAGTACTGCTTACGCGCCCTCGGCTCTGTGTCGTGAACGGTTGGAAGTTTACTAGTAGAAGGGGTGGGAGTGAAGTACATTCAAAAACTCAGGTACAATAAAAATTGAAGTAAAAATAAAATGATGTCCCTGTATTTTTGTATTCACTTACTTTGTCAAGGTTGGAGGACATCACTCTTTAAAAGAAATAAAAAAGAAAAAGCAGCAAAAATCGGAACTATGAGCAGTGAGCATAAAATTGAAGCATGTGAATTATAAATTTAAATATTGCACATACATAAATCTAATGCACATACACCAACTGACGTCAATATTCACTTATTTTTCATATTAAATGACAAGCACAGGAACACCATTTCGTAGCACTTTGTAAAATCACTGAGAAAACCTATAAAATGAAGGGAAACAGCTCCAGTTAGCTCCGCAGTAAAATACTAATTTATACTCCATTTGTATTGTATTTTTTGTACGGGAAAAAATATATGTATGCCTACTCTTATTTTACGAAAACACTCGTAAAAAAGGAAGACTGTTTTCCCTGGACTAAAAGTAACTTACCTATAATGCAAGTGGATTAGAAGTTTGTACTTTAATTTTACATATACCAGATTTGCGGTAAAACGGTTTAAGTACACATTACCGGGGCTCACTGGAGCTGTTTCTATTTATTTTCTAGGTTATCAGAGTGATTTTACAAAGTGCTACGAAATAGGGTCCCCGTACTTAACATAAAAACTGGAGCAAGTCACTTTTAACAACTAAACATTTTCATTGTACTTTCCCTTTGCTTAAAAGCTTCTTTAGTATTCACGAGTGGGCGTACAAAATCTCAAATCGGATTATTGACATAATATTCTGTAGCCTAAATTATAAAAATAATAATAATAATAATAATAATAATAATAATAATAATAATCCGTGGCGCTACAGCCCGTGAAGGGCCTAGACCGACCAGTCGGCTGCTGGCCTCACGCCCACATGCCGAAGCAGAGGTGGACGATCATCCAAACAGAATGGAGGTATCGTGTGGTTAGCACGATGATCCTCCCAGCCGTTATATGTAGCTGGCATTCGCAACCGGATTTCGCTACCTATCGTAGCTCCCCAAGTGCATCACGATGCTGGGTGGGCACCGGTCCCATACACTGGCCGAAATTTCATGAGAAAATTTCTTCTCCCACGAGGACTCGAACCAGCGCGCATTCCGTAACGTGAGTCCTAGGCAGGATGCCTTAAACCGCGACGCCACGGCGAGGGACAGCCTAAGTTATATGTAGGTGTAAATCAAGAAATGTTGATAGGCCCCTAATTGCAATAATAGAAATGAAATGCTCTCTATGATTTCAGTATTAATTGGAGTGTGAAGAATTGAAACGAAACAGCAGAAAATATTTATTGTAATACAGTACTAGTGTTGAAAGGCATTCATTGCACATCCGAGTGTAACAGGTTGTGACTCGGGGTTTACCGAGGGTTGTATATCACACGAGGATTGGAACGAGTCTTTCAACACATGTAAGTTATTATTAGAGCCCGGATTTTATGTCATTACATATTCTGTTCCTATATATGTAGATATAAGGAAAGCTAAAATGTCGGCGAATCATATCAAAGAGATCGTTATTTCGAAGTTTTAAGTTACATATGTTTACATATTTTGGTGCATAATAAATATTTTGGCATATATTACATATTTTTACATATTTTGAAGAATATTGCATATTTTGAAAGAATACAGGTTTTTTTCACCAATTTTTCCTCTACTTGATTCTTTCTTAAGTAATACTTTTTAAAATTGTTTATAAAGCTTACCCTTTCGTCCCTAGTGCATAAATATAATTATATAATTTAATAATTGAAAATAATAACGTATTGTCAAAAATGTACATATCTTTGCAATGCTAATAGTTCGTATATTCTTTAAGAAGTAACGGTAAAGTAGTAACAAATACCAATGCAAAGGGTGGGTCATTGTACTGCTAACGCGGTGAAGGAAAGAGTGAAAGTTACCCTTTGGGTATGACCATTTCGCACAAACATTCCCAATCATTAAATACTTAAAAGGTCAAAATACAACAGTGTTCATAAGTGAAGATTAAAAATAATGCAGATAATTATTACAGTTGTCTGAACACTATTTATTGATAAAATAAATAAAATAATAAAACTGGTTAGAAACCATACATGTTTCGGGAGCTCTTTAAGATACGACACGCGGTAGAACATCTACACCGTAGTCGTGGTACAACCACTGAAGATGGGGGAGCATAGCCCCCGAAACATGTATGGTTTCTAACCAGTTTTATTATTTTATTTATTTTATCAATAAATAGTGTTCAGACAACTGTAATAATTATCTTCATTATTTTTAATTCCCAATCAGTTGCTCTAAAAGAAAATGACGCGGTAGAACATCTACACCGTAGTCGTGGTACAACCACTGAAGATGGGGGAGCATAGCCCCCGAAACATGTATGGTTTCTAACCAGTTTTATTATTTTATTTATTTTATCAATAAATAGTGTTCAGACAACTGTAATAATTATCTTCATTATTTTTAATTCCCAATCAGTTGCTCTAAAAGAAAATGATGTTTTTTTTTTCTGTTTTCTTGAGAAGCTTATTTTGACATCAGGTGATACAAGTATCTAGTCTACTGCCATTCGTATCCAAGTTAAAAGATTGGATTTCATTTGACGATTTCTTTACTACGATGATAAAATCGTGTTGTGCAAAGTGTGTGACAAACGCATTGGGTGCTCCATGAAGTCACAATATTAGAATAGCATTTTTTTTACTTGGTTATTTAACGACGCTGTATCAACTACGAGGTTAATTATCGTCGATGGGATTGGTGATCGCGAGATGAGGCCGAGGATTCGCCATAGATTACCTGACATTTGCCTTACGGTTAGGGAAAACCTCGGAATAAACGCAACCAGGTAATCAGTCCAAGCGGGAATCGAACCCGCGTCCGAACGCAACTCCGGATCGGTAGGCAAGCGCTTTAGCCTACAGAGCTACGTCGGTGGCTAACAGCATTTAAAGACTGAACTTCATGTGAGAAATAAAAAAGTGCTCCGTCGAAAGTACAAGTTCTTCTTACACAAATGGTATTGAAACATTCTTCGTCTTCTACCAGTGAATTTAATAAAAATGTGTGCATGTCAAGGGTTGCTGCAAACATACCATGGTATAAATTTGGAGTTCCAAAGTTTCAAGCATTCCTAGCAAATACTGCGACTTCAATATTTCGCATGAATCAACACTCCGGAAAAATTGTTTGAACTCCTGATACATTGACACAATGGAAACGATTAGAGCTGAACTTGATGATTCCTACGTATGGGTTGCCATTGACGAGACGATCAAAGACAGCAGAAAATATGGAAAACTATTTAATTATTAATTGCGCCTCCAAACAATAATTAAATGAGGTTGAATCACAAGTGCATTTGTAACTTTTTATTGGTGTACAAAAATATGTCTAATAAAGCCTAGATTTTAAGTTACATTTTTTTTTATTTATTACATATTTATCTACATATTTTGCCATTTTAGCTACATATTTATGTACATATTTCTCATTTTCATATTACATAAAATCCGGGCTCTAATTATATATACTATTTTTATACTACCGTAATTTTAAAATAGGAAAAATTAATACAATAAAAACCGTTTAAAAATTCACACTGCTCTAAAAACCCAAATGAAGTAACATTTGAACTAATATGTTTCCATAGTGACGGAAAGTATTGTCTGTGGATCATTATTGATCCGTTTGACATATGAGATTATGAAATTGATAGAAGATAATGATGAATATTGGCGAAAGCACTTCAGAACAATTCTTGGGCACTCAATCAGACATCGCAAAGCAGCGAATAGTATAAGATATAGCAAACGAATTTCTGTAAGATCCCCTTACATGGAATTAACTGAACTCAATGCACTTCTTGTACTATCAATATTAATGCGAATACGGTATAATATAAAATAGTAAGTTTCAGCAATTTTGTACATTGATCTCATTAACATTATACAAAATCACGTTTTTATCGACTGCGGAAAAGCAATGCTCCAGAGTTATTCATTTTAATAAAAAATCAAGTAGATAATGGTAATTAATAACTCTTCGATATAATAATATAAAATATTTTAAATTACGGTAGCAATTCCGTACAGTACATAAAATTCCGTACTGGATAATAAATTGGCAGAGTAAGATCTTTAGCACGACTTGGGACTTGTGGAACATCCCAAGAATAATTCGTTCAACAGTTTTTTAACTCTATTGTATTCAACTTAATTAAATACGATCTTTTGGTTCAGAAAGCACCTGTTTTTTGGTGTAAGGATAATTCGTTTAACATGTTTCTTGTTTGTAATTGTGTTTAAATAATTAAAATGCGATCGTTTTGATCTAGGAATCATACCTTTTGGTGCAAGAATAATTTCATTAACATGATTCTTAATTGCTAGTGTATACAAATAATTAAAATACGATCACTTGGTCCAGGGAGCATCCGTTTTCGGTGCAAACATGTTTCTAAATTGGTCTTGAATACATTCTTTAATAAATCACTCCAAGCCAATGTGAATATAGCGTGGATTGTGTTGGCCTCATTGTGCGTCATTGTTTACGTAAATAAAAATAAATATAAATTAACATGGCATACAAACATTATTTTAAGAAATGCGGGAAATAAACAGGAATAATAGTCTTTGTCCTTAATGATTTTGAGATAGAAGGTATGTATAAAATAGAAATTAGATACCGGTAAGCTTATAATAAACAGTAAGTAGAACGTGTAAGTAATAAAAGGTGTACATTACGAAATAATTAATTAAATTAATATTATAAAAAATCAATTGATTTCCTAGTATAAAAGAAATCGGTGCCATTAAAATGACACTTACTTTCTCATTTTAGGTTTTACACATTTCGAAACAATTCAGTCCTCTTGTCACGTTGCAAGTTATATTCCCGTGTATATTTTATTTTATTGAAATATTATCCGAAAGCTATATTAACATACATGAAATCATTTGGTATGCATTCAAATAAGGTCAACTTCTGTTTACTGAATTTCACATGAAATGAGTTGATAATACTAAAAAGTAAGGAAAGGTAAATATAACTAAATCGTCAATTGTTATATTATAAAAAACCAAACACTTCAGCACATAAAAATTCACCAGTGTTAAAAATGTGTTCAAATTTCAATGAAATATGTAAAACATGGGATCTAGATTTCTGCATTTCTTACATGGAATACAAACATTTTCTTATTAATATACTGAAGGTTGTTGATTTTATATAATATTGCTATTTGTTACTCTGTAATTTACCAATTATAACTACATTTTACATTTTTGGCTATGATATATATATATATATATATTTAACTATTTTTCATGTATTTTATTTTGTATTTTTCATTTTGTATCTATATCTGTATCTCTTATTTAGGTAGTATCTATTTGTCTGTTCTTTTTTTTTTCTTTCCTTTTCTCATTTTCCATTTTAATTTCTATTTACACTTGTATCTGTTTCATCTCTTTTTTTTCCATGTTATCTATGTTTTTTATTTTTTGTAAACTAATATCTGTACTGTCTATTATAATTGGGGCTTGCCCTGTTATAAGCATAAATAAATAAATAAATAAATAAATAAATAAATAAATAAATATAAATTGCACATAGATAGTCAAGTTTGTTTTACTCATACAGTTCATTGGCTATCTGTGCATTACTATCTGCTTACAGAAATATGTTTTAAAAAGCACACGTTCACAGTGGCCTGCCCTCTACTTAGGTTTCCTCTGCTGTGTTCACACCATCACTACTCTATTACTGTAGAAAAGATCTTGTTGAATAGGCGAAAAGGAATGAAGAGACGCTTTACTTGTATGATTGGTCACAATAACATAGATGGCAATGAAAAAGCAATTACCTAGCAACGAAAGCGGCTGGAAAATCTTCACCTTGGGACAGACCATTTTGTGGGAGTTAAGGTGCATCTACACGGTTCAACTTTTCTTTCAACTTTAAGCATTCAAGCATGAATGAAACGCATTCAATTGTGGATGCTTGTTTCGACTAAAATTGAGAGCGCATGCGGCAATTTGAAAGCTACCTATCGCCGGTAGGTATCTTGTGCGTATTTCATTCAACAGTAGCATGTAGCGAGCAGCTGATTGTTTTACGTGGCCGTGAATAAACAGAAACTTCTTTTGTTTGATGATGGTAGACTTTTTAAGTTGAAAATGGCGGCAGGTACGAGTGCTTATGCACTGTATAACTACAATTTTATGAATCAAGTAGGCCTAAGTATTGGATTGATATTTAATATTTATTAAAATATATACGTAGTGAAGATGACGTTCAACATGGCGCACAGTGTAGACACAAAATATGCATCTTAATTGAACGTTCGTTTTCAACTTGATTTTTTCAATATTCTGCCCAGATTGCATGTGTAAACGCATGGGAAATTGAACTGTGTAGATGCACCTTCAGAAGTGGATGGAGACGAAGCATGCTCGTGCGTGAATATTCAGAGTGGGTATGACATAGCAAGAAATACAGCCTATTTTTTTAGTGCCAACATTAACAAGCAGAGAATACACTTTGGAAGTTACTGATTTTAATTATTCTCTTTCAGATGGAAGTTAATGTAAAATAAAGCGAAGAATAGCAAAGCCAAATTGTACGATATTCAAAGGTTACTGAGCTATTAACAGCGGAAAATACTTTGCTGTTTTCTGAGTTAATTTACTTTCACTCTCCTCATGTCGTAGCTGTAACTCACTGCGTAGGCATGTTTTTTTTATGTTTGAAATTATAAAGAGAATATTGAATACAATCAAACATACAACAAACTAATGTGTACTTGAAATGAACTTTCACCTCGCATTCTGGCCGGACATCCGTCACAGAGTTGTTCGCAGTGTTTCCAAAACACTCTTTCTAAATAAGAGGACATAAAAGCAAGGACGGAAGGAAGGAGAAGAGAGTCGTGGACTTCCTGATGACGATACGTCGCTGTGGTGACTATGAAAAGATTGCGGTAAAGAACACTTGTATGCACCGCCGCAGGAAACCACATGATCTTGACTCGCTTCCGAGGTAGATTTCCAGAAGAAGGTATTTTTTCTGTAAACATATAGTATTATATTAATGTGAATAATAATCATAATCATCATCCACCTTCAAGGATTCTGACCTTATGCCATTTCTGTCCTCACTTTCGTGAGAGTTATGAACCAATATGAAAGGAGTCCCGGGTGATGTGGTTAGCATGGTACGAGGTCACAGACAACATAAGGTAACAGAGCACTAAGCATACAGGCTTTCTTGCCGGGAATTGAGCCTAGGTCCTCTCGAGTCGTAGTTAGAAACGCTTCAGCCTCAGCAGGGAGATTAGTAGTAGTTTATTTTTTGTCACTAGACATGACAGACTTCAACCTTCTTAATCTATCAGCCCGTCAAATAAGGAAGCATCTAAGGCTCCTGAAATTTAAAAATTGGTCATCACATAAGGTTAGAGGTGGCGAAGAAATTAATCCAGGGTCCACCATTGGAAGTTACCCAGCATTTGTTCTTAATAGGTTGAGGGGAAAGCCCGGAAAAGCTCATGTTGTATGTAACAAAAAAGTGTAATATCATACTTGTGGAAAATCCATAGTTTTCTAAGAAAAAAAAATGTTTTTCTTTATTCAAAATGTTTAACACTCTCTTATTCTATTATTGCTAGTAGAATCGTGATTTTTGTACATATCGATAAAAAACCTCATAAAGAATCATTTATACTTCGGCGTATTTCAATAGCGTGGACAGTTTTCGTGTAAATTTAATTTATAAAATCACTAATTTGAAGCCACTGACCGATGCGATCAGCTTGCAACTTGTAGTAAGAAAGGAAGATGGAAGGTATTTCGCTAAGGCAGATAGACCTGAGTCCGTTGATCTCTTATATCTTTATTACGAGAAGAAGGAAGGGTGTGTTAGCGTCGATGTTGCCAGACTGCTGAAATTTCCAATTCAATTTTTGTAATTAACCGTGAATTTAATCACGAAAAGGTAATAGATTTTCTGTTCATTTAAGTGTACCCTATCGTCCCTTTAATCCGCAGGATTATTTCACTTCGCCCTGTATTTATATGTATGTAAATCTTCAAGGAAATCGGAACAAAACTGAAACATTCAGAACGTTTTGTATTGTAAAAAAATGTTATTTCGAGAGAAAAAAACATTCTAATTTCAACGAGAAACCTAAAGAATAGCGCACATGTCATTTTAAATGTCGCTATAATTCTTTTAAAAATGGCCGCGCGTGAAAAATAAATATATTCCCATATGACGCAAGGGTTGAGGTATTATTTTATGCCAAAACCCTAATTTTGGTTTGGGACCATTTTAGGCCCAGAAACTTAGTATGCTTCACCCTTATGTGAAAAGGGCAGACCCATGTTCGTAGTTGATGCCCACAAATTTAGATACCACGAAGATCTGAAGAATGGAACTACACGATGGACCTAGCTACTACATTAAATCACGTATTTCCTTAAGTTAATTGAATTTAATAATATAGCACAAAGTAACATACAGTACAACCACAGTGAAATGTCATTTTCATTAAATAGACAAAGGATCGGCAACTAACTTAAATGAAAAACTGTTGATAGGTGACCGACCAATTAAAATGTTCTATACTGAAATACGCAAAGATGACGTAGATGGCTTTACAAGTAATGATGCCAAGCTGATTACAAGAAACACACAACTTGCACGACGATTTGCTCTGCCAGAATTATCCCTCAACCTTGACGGAATTTCATCACTATACCCTTGCGATCTCGGGATGGAACTCAATCATGCCCTATAAAAATCCTGGACGGAACTCCACCTGAAAACTGACCACAGGAAAGAACTTGTATAGCTCCGCTAGTCTGTTTAGGATGTGCTTCCTTAAAGGATCAGTGTTCGCTAGCTGTAAATTCCCTTTCCTATGTATGAGAGTGAATTCCACAGAAGTGAGCGACATTATTATTGAATTTGAAAAGAAAGGAATGTGCTCAGAATCACATTTATGAATCACTAATATCGTTTAACATTTATATCGCTTTAAACTGCTGATTTTCATAAATATAAAATATTAGAAATTATTATACAATTTACACACAATAATTTAATATGAATATGTTTATATGTGTAACATTAATATCATATATAATATTTATTTATGTGAATCTGTGTAAAATACATAATTTAATATTTGTGATTTGCATTTTTCTGTTCAAAAGGCATTTGCTTTTCCTAAGCTTTGAACGTCCATAGAATATTACAAACGCAATCTGTATGTTTATAACTTTGTCGTACATTCCTTCAATGATTATGTCGGATACATGTACGTCTGGGACACAATGGAAGGAGGAAGAGGCGTTCAAGACCTTTCTAGCATTATCCTAAGACACCTGAATGAGAAAGTCTCTAAATGTAAGGATATTATTGCATATTTTGATGCCTGTGGTGGTTAAAATCGGAATATCAAAATGTATCTTACACTCCTGAAACTAGTCAACAGCACAGACTTAACAGCAGAGACAACTGATCACAAATTCATGGTGTCCGGCCACTCTTTCCTTCCAAATGATGCACACTTCGGAATGATAGAAGCAGCAAGTCGCAGAAGAGAACACATCTATATTCCTGGAGTTTGGAAGGAAACTATCATGAACGCAAAGAGGAATGCCCAAAATGTTGCGTCATTGAAGTTAAGAATTCTGATTTCCGTTCTACTGCAGCTTTGAAAGAAGCTATCTTAAACATAAAGAAGGATACAGAAAAAAGGATACCGAGGTAGCTTCTTTCAGTTGGATGGACATTAGATGGCTGCGCGTTGTGAGAGGTTGTTCTTTATATTACAGTTCAAAGAAACTTTGAATAAAGGCATACCTTTTCACAAAATAAATTTGGAAAAGCAGGCTCGTGGACGAAAGTTGCATTCCTTGTCATATATCGTCCAAGATGTATTGTACACGGGCCGTAGAAAGATCAATGTGGTCAAAAAAAAAGATGTGTGATGGATCTTCTCCCATAGATTCTCCCGATTCATCATGCATACTTTAAGAATCTTCCAATAGTGGAGGCAAATACTAGGCTCCACTAGAGTAAAGGAAGATGATAATATTGTGTAGGCCTACTGTGATTGATTTGCGACAAATAGGAACATGATTCACTTTCGTTGTTTGATTTAGGCCTACAATAAAAATGCAGTACATAAATCAATATCAATAAATACAAAGTTATTTTCTAAATATCTAAAGTAGTTTCCATTTACACTGTAACATAATTTTTTTTTTTAAAGTTTCATAGCCATAGTGAACCAAGTCCTCAATAATTAAAAAAGTATACAATATAAAATCATCATCATCATCTTCTTCTTCTTCTTCTTCTTCATCATTCACGGGGATTAGGCCTATTGGCCTGTTCCGTCTTCAAAGTTTATATCGTCTATCCATCTTGTTCTTGGTCTATCAACATTTCTGTGTCCTCTTGGTTCATAGTTCTGTAATTTATTACTTTGGGTAACCAGTCGTCATTCATTCTTCTTACATGTTAGTACCAATTATGTTTTTGTTGTATTTTTTCAGTCAAATTAAAAATATTTAGTTGTATATTTTCGTTCTTTTGATAATCTAAAAGAGTGAGACCAGCAATACTTCGAAGGAATTTCATTTCGCTGGTTCCAATTTTCTTTTTAGTTGCTCGGTTTATAGATCAATTTTCTGAACCATAGGTTAATAATGGGACAGCTAACGTTTTATAAAATTTTAGTTGTGTGGAACGTTATGTTTTATTTTTTAAGGTCCTTCGTATTGTTCCACACATCTGTTGAAATTTACTCATTTTATTTTTGACGTCTTGTTCTTTTAAGTATGATATATTGCAGCCTATGTAGTTAAATGATTTCATGATTTAAAATTATTTTACATTTTCTGTGACCAACTCCTTTAAAAACCATTGTTTTTTGTTTTATGATTAGAAATGTTAAGATTATATTTTTCTATTAGAAATTGTAGTTGCCATCTGTAAGTCATCCTCCAATTCTGCCATCAAGATCTGATCGTCAGCAAAAAGCATGGACTTTTTATTTTACAATACAAAATATAAATATTAATTTGTTATTTTCCATCGCAGGACATTACAAAGATGATAGTTTTAAACGAATATTGGCATATGTGTTATTATTTATTACATTATCACTCAACCTGAATTAATTAACTATTGAAAACTTTTAAGGGTTGATTTCTCAAAATATTGTTAGATGGACTTGGTCTGCTATAGTTCTGAACCCTTCATATGTTATTGAAATGAAAAGGAAGAGAGGTTTCAGTCATCTATGTATGTAATGACAGAATGTTCGCAGTGATGTGTTAACATCCCAACACAGCCGACCCGAGAGGCTCGAGGCTAGTTTCTCGAAGGTCAAGTTGTTCTGCATGTGATGGCGGAGCAACTGTATCTCGCCTGTTAGTGAACTGCGTGATCCAGTGTGGATCGTGAACGTGGGAAATTCCCGTTCACTACGGATATAGTACGTGTTTGTTAATGTATTCAAACAATAGTGTATGTTCTACGAAGTTCAGTTTTCCATTGGCATAATCACAAATGTAGTGTGTAAGCTGTAGGCCTACGCCTAATTTAATAATTTTATGAAGATTGTAACCAAGAAACAGGAAGTAACAGGTATTATTCTACATATGTTTTTTGTGTTTACATTCGTGACTAACTCTGTAGTGCAAAACTGACAGATGCAACTTGAGAAGTAAGTAATGTATATGACATTAGAAAAGGAGATTTTCCCACTGACAGAGTAATGTTAAATGTGCGTTTTGATTTTTGACATCAATTATGTTATGTTTGCAATTGAAGCAGTGAGATCAATAACCATTTAAGTCCATTTACACAAGTTTCGAGAAAAATGCAAAAGAACTTTTTTATTTCTTACCTAATTATTATTTTTGCACGTAATATTTTTGGTTGTTTTAGAGCTCAGGACAAACTTTACCAACTTTTAAAGTCGTAACACTTGTGGAAATATCCAAAATTTATTTTCAAATTTGCAAAAAATAAATGGCCAGAAGTGGACTTGAATGGTTATTGATCTCACCGCTTCAATTGCTTGTCGTATTGATATGAGGCCGAATTATGTCACTAGGTGATGTGAAGCCGAGGAAAGCGAAAAAGTTTCAATGATTTAAGTACGGTTTTTCTCTCATGTGTAGTGTGGGGAGATATCGAAGTTTTATCTTATTTTTAATATTATTATTATTATTATTATTATTATTATTATTATTATTTTTATTATTATTATTATTACTGTTGTAGGCCTACATTTATTGAAGTAGATGTAACTGCAAAATTGAAACTGTGTTAATAATACAAATACATTTTCAAAATCTTGCATTTTCAATTTTATTGAAATTCGAGATTTGCTATAATCAATAGGTAGATACTGTAGGCCTACCTATTGATTACTGTAGGCCTAACAACCCTAATATACCAAAGGGTAAAATAGGGTTTCAATATTTGGATAATAATAATAATAATAATAATAATAATAATAATAATAATAATATACTTAGGCCTACCATGAAAATGTATTAAGAACCTGAAAAGATAAATAATCATCTTTATGGTACAACATTTATTATATTTTATTAGTAAGTTTTATTTACTAATAATAAATATGTAAAACGTAGTATCTCAATAATTCTGTTCATTGGGATCTCTGTTATAGTTTTCTAAGCCTGCTGATTGCATTTATGTCTGGTTTATGTCTGAAAGTTGTCAGATTATTTCTGTTTCGATATTTTCTGAGTGGACAGTTACGTATAAAACCCGTGATAAGTGCTATAAAAGATAATATTATTTTTCATTTTAGATGTTTAGTAGTAGTAGTAATAGTAGTAGTAGTAGTAGTAGTAGTAGTAGTAGTAGTAGTAGTAGTAGTGATAATATTCATATTAATATAATTATTATTGGCAATGTTTCATGCTATTATTGAATCATATTTTCGTGAATTTTGCATACATTTTAGAGTATCCTCCAAGTATAAAATAAAACTTAAAACACCTTTAGGACTCGCGGAACTCCAATGATGCTCTCGCGGAACACTGAGGTTTCGCGTTACACTTTGAGAAACGCTCACATCAAGGATTTTATTAATTTTACAGTATATAGGCCCTACATTTAATTTAGTACGAATTCACAATAATACATTTTCTTAAAAACACGTTAACCAACTAGCACAAGATGTCATTTAATTTTCATTTAGATAATTATATTATAATAAGACTGACGTTATAGTAACGATATTTTTATTATGGCCAAATAATTTATTCCGTTTCTATATGTAATTAATTCTAAACTATAATTGAATTGGTCATTGCTAGAAGGCCCTTTGTCCAAAAATGTTAGTTCTGAATAAATCGAAAAAAACTCTTTTTAAGAAATACTAATCTTCGTAGAGCAATGTGGTGACTGTCCATTATAAAGGTATATTTGTGCTTTCTGGAAGCACAATTTTTATTTTGTTGTCACGTGTAGTTTGTATAATATTATTAATTAAAAATTCAAATTTAAGGGCCTTTTAGCAGTGAACTTAAAATAATTTCACATTTGGTTAAAAATGGAGTACTGTAATAAAATAGGGGATTGTAAATTAAATAAACTACCATTATTTCAAGTTAAAAGTATATTTCTCTTCTTAAAATATATTTTAATTACGTATTACAAAGTTTTAGGTCCTTGTTTTAAATCTAACTTGACGATTTCATTCTGTATCTTCTCTATGTTCTGCTAGTGGAGAATTTATAACTTTCTGATAAGGTAACTGTTCGTTGGGAATGTAGCATAGAATTTTCTTGATATCCTGCATTTTGTCTGGGTTGATTGCAATCAATTCGTCATAAGCAGGACGTTGGGGAAGGACTGTGTTTTCAATTCCAGGTAGACAAAGAGCAAAGGTATGCCTAATACAACCATCAATGAACTTGGATGTTGAAACAATATGAGGAACAGTGGCATTGTACATATATTCATAATAACTCGCAGGGGCGAATGACAACTTCGAACACCGAGGTACCTTTCTACCATAAGATTCTACAGAAAGACCTCTTTTGTAAAACATGGGCCACCAGTTAATGAGTGGCTTTATTTTTGTGCATGCATAAATATTTTATATAGCATACAAAGATTTTTGTGGCCCTTAGGAAATAACATTTTTATGCAATATTCATTTACGTCAGTGATTTCAGTGTAAATATTTTGAACTTACCTACAATCCTCAACAGTTCGTCTTTCAGCCACCAATTTTCCAGAGTAAGTCACATGTTCAGTGCCTTTAACTTTTAATATATTTCGTTTCCAACTGCAAGTATCACTACGTCTCTTTTTGCTTTTCAAACTCTCAGTCTCCATTTCAATTAGCCGAAATTGCGAAAAATATAATAATTTGTATTAAAACACAAATAAAGATCAGAGCAGAATAAACAGACCCCTTCAAACAATGAAGATAGCTGATAGAATAGTAAGTATAAAGGTTTGTCATCAGATGGAAACACCGCTAAATGATAAGTTCACAGCTAGAAGGCCCCCTAACCTGGAGAAAGGGCATTTTAGCATGACACTAAAAATGAAACGCTCAACTGTGCGCGTGGATGAGGGCTTGAGGAAAGTCCTTTTAGCACAGATTGTGTATTTATATGTAAGGATGTTGAATCTGTAGTTAACTCATTTTTGCAAAAATACGGAGAAAGGGCCTTTTAGCAATGACCAATTCAATTGCAAAGAGATTACAATTTCGCCAAGAGCCAATGGAGAATAATTAGTATAATATAATTACTGTACGTGGAATAAATAATAATATAGCTAATTAAATTATACGCTGTATACCGGTACTCTCATTATTTACATACAGCGAAGCGTTTAAAATTATCACAATAAAGTACCTACAAGCTTGTTACATTACCCGCTGTCACATTCATACTGATCCCTTTCATTTCCGAAGTCTCAAATTGAATATCCACTGCTAGATTTCTCTACCTCCTTCAACTCCTTATTAATAACTCTGTATAAAATGTTATGTAGCTGAAGTCTTAAAGACGTTTTCTGATACAGAATGCAAACCTTGTCTATTAATAGAAGATTAATGCCAGTAATGTTTACGAAGTTACAAAAATTCAGCTTATTCTTTTTACAAAGAAAATTATAATAATGTTTTAATATATTAAACTACTTTTGACACATAAATCTGTGGTGTTCGGGTAAAGGGGGATAAGTCATTTTTTTGTGCAGATGGATTTTTGTTCCCCAGATGAACACACAAGTTAAATTATACAAATGAGTGTGCAAAAATCAGAGAATACTAGTAGTTGACGTGTTTTATTTGTGTAGAAAATTATTTGCAACAAGAGTCCGAAGTTTAATTTTCATTTATCTCCAAACTCATTTTATGACTTATCTCCCTTTACCCAAACAACACAGAAATATCCTCTCTTTTTCCCTTGTGTTGAGTAGAACTTTACTCCTGAGGACCGTTACTAAAAGTTAAAAATTGCTTATTTACGATTAATTTGTTAAACCTGCTTTATATATCGGTATCGTAAAGTAAAATGAATATCAAAATTGATTTAAATTTTTCTTATGCTGTTGGATAACATTTAGTCAATTCCATGACATAATATATTAAAGCATTGTTGGAGTACATTCATTTAACTTAAATGATATAACTAAGTATTAAATAATAAGTATGAATTATAGCTACTGCACATCTAAAAACTATTCGTAAAATTCGTCTTTAGTACCAATAATTATGGCGGTCAGGGAATGCTTTGGCGTTTTTTCCCTGGACCAATAATAAACGCTAAAGCGTTCCCTGACCGCCATAATTATTTGTACAAAAGACGCGTCTGATCAGCGATTATCGCTTTGAAATTAATTTCAAACAATTTCTGCACGAACGCTCATGTATTGTAAAATAATTTACCAATTTCGTATATTGGAGATATAATTAAGTTTGACGGTATATTTTAATAACAAAATATAGATAATCGTGGAAACATAAAATACACTGATCGGCATAAAAAGTGGATCACTTATTTTTTTAAGAAGTATAATAGCTAATTTTGTAGCTTATACTTACGACAAAGGCATATTGTAAAATGAAGTAAACATGCATCCTGTGCACTTCATTCCCGTCATCAAAATGCTTTTTGTTTGCTGTTTACTTTAAAGTTCAAAAGTGTTGTAATTTATGCAACATTTCAAGAAACGCATTTCATGGAGTTAATGAGGCAATGGCTTACATTAACACATGATTATGCCACTGATATCAGATGATAGACGACATTAAGATATATGGATCATATGAGGAGACAAAGAGGAAGGCAGAAAATAGGAAAGACTGGAGAATGCTGGGTTTGCAATGAAAGACCTGCCTTTGGGCAGAACACTATGGATGGATGAACGAATGAATGAATCAATGAATGAATGAATGCTACTGAAACTGTCACTGTGCGTGTATCTTGCCCTAATATTGCATGCTACCACCTCTTTAGTTGCGATGATGTCCTCCATTCGTCAAGCCATGCTAACCACTAGGTCCTGCAACATTTCCTGAGAGACCAGTACATAAACTTAATTTCTCCAACAATTTGTGTATTTTCTGTAGCTATATATTTTTTCATCATCATCAACAACATCACGGGTTGAGCCGGTAGGCCCGTTCCGTCCCCATTAGAATTGTTCTCACCAACGAAACCTAGGACGACCAACATTTCTCCTTCCTCTTGGAGCATACTGGAAAGCTTTCTTGGAAATTCGGTGATCCTCCATCCTTTCTAGATGTTCCATCCACCTATTTCGTTGATTTGTTAACCTTTGTGTTATTCCCTCTATCCCTAATTCTTTTCTGATCTCTTCATTCCTCTTGTGTTGTAATAAAGAATATCCCGCCCTGATCTTAGGAATCTCATTTCTGAGGCTTCTAGTCGTCTTTTATCTCTTTCTGTTAAGGTCCAAGTCTCTGCTCCGTAAAGTAGTACTGGAAGGGCTACTGTTTTGTAGAGTTTTAACTGTGTTTCTTTCGTTGTTCTTTTTCCTAAGCTCCGTCCAATTGTTTCACATATACTTGAAATCTATGCATCTTTTCTTCCATATCTCTTTTTTCCATATAAGAAATGTTGCATCCTAAATATTTAAAATTACTAACTTGCTCAATAGTTTTGGAGTCAATAACTATTTTCGACCTTTTATGCTGGGTCCCTATGAAAGCCATTGTTTTTGTTTTAGTGTGTTAATATGTATTATTTTTCTTTAACATTGATTATTATATATTTTTTTCAGACTTTATGCCTTAAAATGGACTTCGTAACCTACAATTTGCTGGTTGTTATACTGTGCACATTAGGTAAAGTGTAATTATTTTATTATGTACAATTAAGTGTCCTACACTGTAGTGTTTCTAGGTACAAATCCAGTGGACCCTGCTTCCATCGTCAGAAGGGAAAATTTTATTTTTAAGTAGAAATTTGTGGATATTTAATTGAACATGGACGAGTATTAATTGTCGCTAGTTCGTCGTGTGTTGTAGTAAGTAGACTGCGGAAGTTTATGCGCTAAAAATCAGAATATAGGTATTCAAGCATTTATGTACAGTTTTGTCCCACATATAAGTTCCAGAAAGGAGGCAATGCGTATGACCAGACATACAACGAAACAAAACTAATTTTATCACCTGAACTAGGCCTTCTCTTGTGAACCAGGTTGCTTGTCCTCTGATCATGCGCACTACCTCCTTTCTGGAACTGTATCTGTGCGACAAAACTTTTTTCTAAGACTGTACTTAAAATTGATGGAATATGCACTAAAAATTACTGATTAACCAAAGTATTTCTTGAGTTTCTGCGCTATTGTAACTAAATATAAAATATTTGTATAAGTAATAATATCTATTATGTTATAATTTTTATCATAAGATAGGCTATTAGTTACTATTTAAATTTGAATTCTTACAAAGAAAAGTATGTATCTACAAATAACTATATACGCCTACAATGTAGTTTTTAAATATTATTTTGTTTAAACATAATTGTAGGTTCGGCAACAACTCGTAGAATTTCTGGCAGATATCTAGTCGTCTCTTCACATCACAAGCAATAAGTAATGTAAAATAATAACAATATTGAAATGAAAACATAAAGTAATACTAAAGGTAATAATATAATTTGCATTTAAGGCACGTGAAAATACGAGAACAAATAAACAAACCACTAAAAATAAGAAAAATCGATACCAAACAACAGGACATAGTTCTCCGCCTGAAAAAAAAAAACATTATGAACACATCGAAAAATGGAAATTGTAAGTACCGGTAACTACGTGTGTTTTCTCAGTTTAAAAACTGACTTTTTCACACACTTGATGATCTTCACTATCACCAGAGAAGCATTTCTCCTCTTCTGTTTTTCACTTCGATAGTAAATTCGTCCTACTCGTTTTTTTCTTTTGGCATTTAAAGCTTTCTTCTTCGTTAAAACCTCACTTTTTAATACGAAGTAAAATACAAATCACACTTTTATTCAAACATACCAATTCTGTCGAAGCTATGGTAAAATTCTGCATGCGTGTTACTTAGAAACGATCAGAACATTCTGTGAGTCAAATTACATTGTTGTTGACAGAAAAGCACACGTAACAAATAAGTTAAATCCGGCAATTGCTTTAAATTCAAAATACATTCAGTTTTCACATAGACAAAATGTTGTCAAAGAGTTAACAGGTATTATTTAATTTTTAATCACGAGTTCTGCAATATTAATATGATAATAGACAAATACGATACACTTTGAGTGAAAAATTTGTTAAGCTGGGACTAATTTCGGATTGTCGCTTCATATCAAGAGAAAATATCCTACAGCATGCCCTTCATTAATAATTTCATCTTATCATAGACTCATAAGGCCTACTCTTCATTTCTAAACCGAAATAAAAATAAAACATAACATTCAAACCAACACAATTTTAGTTTCATTCCCGGAATTGGATAATGACTATGTAACTTGAATTGAATTGCATTTTATAACTGTTTATTATTGTAATCTATTATATTATATTTATTTTTTATATTTACTAATATTCAAAAATTGTATCCAATTTCTTATTTGTGCTAAGTTTATTTGTTTGTGTATGTGTGCATGCGTATATTATCTAACCAGACAATGTCATATCCAGACCTTGTACACTGGTTTCTGACAAATTATTATTATTATTATTATTATTATTATTATTATTATTATTATTATTATTATTATTATTATTATTATTTCTGGTTCATTATTATTTCAAACTACGTATTTTCATAATATCTATGGACCATAACTTTGTAGGTTTATATTTGTTATATTAGGCTATTTAATTTGTAAGTATGTATTAATACTTTAGTATAATATGTATGTTAAGTTGACTTGTGCTATATTGATGTACAGTCTTAGAAAAAAAGCTTTGTCGTACAGGTACTTTCTAAGTCCTAGAAAGAAGGCAGTTCGCATGATCAGACATACAACGAAACAAAACTAATTTTATTACCTGAACTAGTCCTTCTCTTGTGAACCAGGTCACTCATCCTCTGATCATGCGCACGCTTCCTTTCTGGGACTTGTATGTATGTATGTATGTATGTATGTATGTATGTATGTATGTATGTATGTATGTATGTATGTATGTATGTATGTATGTATGTAAGTATCTGTGCGACAAAACTTTTTTCTAAGACTGTACAGAACCTGTACCAGAATTGTAATGGGCCACTTGAATATTCTAAGTCCCAAATTGCACATGCTCGGAGACTTAGGGCACAAATACACAAGCTACTGTTGACGGAGTTATTGAAATTCGTTCATTTCGAATCTGACGTTTCGACCAACATACTATGGCCAGGAACGTTGGTCGAAAAGTCAGCTTCTAGAAACAATGACAATGCCGCAAGAACCCGGAAACCTAAAATCTATAAACAGTGGCAGCTGAAGCCTAAGTCAATCATTGTAACAATGTTTATTTCTCCTAGTATTGCTGTTTTTCTGTTATAAACAAAAATGTATCGTGTTCAAAACCAATGACATTGTAGTTATTTATGTTCAAAACTAATAAAACAAACATAAGAATGGCCTCTCGCAGGAAGAAACTAATAATAATACAGTACAATAGCCTCTCCACAAAATACATGTTCAAAACTAATACAAAATTACTTTTATTAAAAAATTATTTTTTTACCAAAGTGGATAAAACTTGTACAAATTACCCTACTTAAGTCCTCTAGAGTCATAAGTCACAATATCCAAAAATTACGGTACTTATTCTTTAATAATTCATCAACTTACATAAAAACAAACGATTTTACTTTACTTTAAGAAAATATGTAATAATTACAATTATAATAGATGGCATATTAAAAATAATTTTGCCAAATGGTAATAATTAGTGAGATACAAGTTTTTACTTAATTGCCAAAAAACAAGTTTTTGGATATTGTGAGTTATGATTCTGGAGGACTCGCTTACCGTAAATAACTACTGTATTAATAGTATTTGTTTTCGGTTTCAATGTGAAAGTAATTGCTTTAAAATCCACCAGAATTACTGCCTTGTCGAACTTTAGACCCCTTCTAGTACGTACTCTTTTCTGCTGGCCTATAACATTTTTTTCCAGTTTCTTCTCATTCTTTAAACATGTTTTGTATAATAATTCTTTTTGTATATCAATAAAAACGATCATATAAATTGCTCCCATTCGGTTTGTCTTTATGTTTGAGACCCTAACTTCACAGTTATACAGCAGATTCGGAAAAACTAGTGTACTGGTACCGGTTCTGTATACGCTTTTTATTGTAGAAGATATTAGCAATGAATTAGATCTTAGAATGTCGTTAAGTAATTCCTAAGATTTGTGTGAATTTGTAATTTTATTACGATTATTAATATTTTGTTTTTAATTTCGTAGGATTATAGCCTATAACTCCACAAACGATTAGGGAAAACACGGAAATTTTACTTGAACAAGTAAAGCGATCGGTTTGGAAGTAAATCCCGAAAAGACAAAGTATATGATTATGTCTCGTGACCAGAATATTGTACGAAATGGAAATATAAATTTGGAGATTTATCCTTCGAAGAGGTGGAAAAATTCAAATATCTTGGAGCAACAGTAACAAATATAAATGACACTCGGGAGGAAATTAAACGCAGAATAAATATGGGAAATGCGTGTTATTATTCGGTTGAAGCTCTTATCATCCAGTCTGCTGTCAAAAAATCTGAAAGTTAGAATTTATAAAACAGTTATATTACCAGTTCTTCTGTATGGTTGTGAAACTTGGACTCTCACTTTGAGAGAGGAACATAGGTTAAGGGTGTTTGAGAATAAGGTTCTTAGGAAAATATTTGGGGCTAAGCGGGATGAAGTTACAGGAGAATGGAGAAAGTTATACAACACAGAACTGCACGCATTGTATTCTTCACCTAACATAATTAGGAACTTAAAATCCAGACGTTTGAGATGGGCAGGGCATGTAGCACATATGGGCGAATCCAGAAATGCATATAGAGTGTTAGTTGGGAGACCGGAGGGAAAAAGACCTTTGGGGAGGCCGAGACGTAGATGGGAGGATAATATTAAAATGGATTTGAGGGAGGTGGGGTGTGATGATAGAGATTGGATTAATCTTGCACAGGATAGGGACCGATGCCGGGCTTATGTGAGGGCGGCAATGAACTTTCGGGTTCCTTAAAAGCCATTTGTAAGTAAGTATAGCCTATAACACCCCAGGTAATTAAAATGTAAGCTTGTTCTGGACATGTATGTTATGCTGCAGTTTTCCATTTTATTGGCTCCTCTATTAATATTCCACTGTTTTGAATTTTTCCATTGGTATTACTGTTACAAAATCTTTTTGTAATTTTTCTACTACCTGTAGGCGTATGTATGAATTAAATATTAATCCATATTGTGCTTTTTTCAGTTATACAAATAAATTATATAGATGGAACGACATCAGCATGCAAACATGGAATGACGTGTATGTCACTGAAAGATTGTGCAGTTCATATAAAGAATCAGCAGAATCATGAAGTAGATGTGTTTTTCGTTTGTGGTGGCCAACAAGTGTGCTGCCCTCACCAACAATCAATACCAACACAACCGATACAAGAAAACACAGCCAATCACGTCAACATGCGATTACTCCCACTTGACAAATGTGGTGGCTCATTTGATGACAAGATTACTGGTGGCCAGAATGCATCATTAGGACAGTTCCCATGGATGGCTCTTCTGGGTGCTAGATGTAATGAACAACAGAATGTTCTTTGTAGCCCTTAGGTAAAACAGTTTGTACCCCAGGATGTAGAAAAGGACTTATGCATGTGCAAAACCCACTCTAATAATTTAAGAACAGAATAGAAATAACACCCAAATGTGGAGTTTTCCTCTTGAAATAAGCAAAATATTCATCATTTTAGATAGGTACCTATATTCAGTGGTGATATTCGGTCGGTTTGCACCAGTTCAGACGAACCGGTTGTTAAATTATTTCTAGGTAATATTTGCAATTACCATGGACACACCGTATACGTTTAACATAGATACACATGAGAGAACTGGTTGTTGAACTTCTTGAATATCACCACTGCCTATATTATCGAATTATTTAAAATAAAAGAGAAAGCATGGTGAATTATTTAGGATAGATGTAGCTACCATTTTTTCAGTTACTGGTGAAAGGCAACAAAATTCACAGCATTTCGAAAACAGTATCCAGCTTCGTCTTCAAGTGGAGAAATAGAGGTTTTGTTTGGATTGTTACAAATGGCTAAATCCAAGTAAATGACACATCTTCCCAAAAAAAAAAAAAAACGGTCAGTCACTTAGATTTAATCATTTGTAATAGCCCCAAGGAACAAGATAATCTTCTCAACACTTTAATCATCTGAAAGTAATGGAATATACAACTTTAAAACATTGTGAATTTTTATATACGTCACCACAATGAGAAAAATCCAGACTACACTTCTTCTTCTGAATAACATTGAAATTATGTTCAAAAAGTACGTAGTATTTATTTATTTTATTATGACAGAATCAGCCACTAATATTAACTTAGTAGGTACAGACGAGCAGGTATAGTACTGGTACTGATTTTATAAAAATTTTATTTATGTTCTTTTTCTACTTCCTTTTCAAACGCTCTTCAAATTATGCAGCATATGTGAGTAGTTTGACATCTACTCTGATTTTAGAATAATCATAATTAAACTTATGAATAGTATTAGAGGAGAAAAATTCGCTCCAGGGCTGGGGATCGAACCCGGGTCCTTGGTTCTACATACCAAGCGCTCTTACCATTGAGCTACGCCGACGCCACAGTGAATTTTTCTCCTCTAATATTAATTGTTACCATAACAGATATATTCTGTAGGAGCAAAAAATAATAATCTTTATATAGATTCTTCTAACAACAATGCATATTTCTGTACAGATTACTGTGCATATTACTGTGGAATCCCGGCCACCAAGTAACTCAACTGAGTGCGCTCCTTGTATAAGGCAGTTGACTTAATATAAAATGTCAACATATATGCTCAACATTCGCGTATAGTTAGTACCTAGTAATCCCCTCTTCCCCCCACAATATTTCAAAGCAATCAGAGCCTATGTTCCACTTATGTTCTACACCACGTCTTAACATAGATACAAATTTCCTGCTTATATTGTATAGACTATAATTTTGCTGAATGTAGCCTATTATCATTTTGTTGTTTCAGTGAGTAATGGAAGTCTTCTATTTATATGTGGAGGAACTCTCATCAATGACCGATATGTACTGACAGCTGCACATTGTCTACAGCAACCTCACGCAATTGTGTAAGAAGTACAAAGTTGTATAATACATAGATGTGCATAAGTTATGGTTATGTGCGTGAATTAAATTAGCTTGAATATGTATAATTCAGTGGCATTGTTTGATAATACCCTAGATTCTGCAACTCAGTGAAATGCCATTGTTAGAGAGGCCTTGATTTTCTGACATCCCTTAATATACCCTACCGATATAATTCCAATTCTTTATATCTAATTCTGAGACTATGTTCCACAAAAGTATGGCATGATATACGAGGCCCGTCCATAAAGTAACTTTCCCACTTGTCCCACAGCTAGCAAACCATATGTTGTGCGAAGCGACTGCGTGTACATGATAAGGTAATGTCCTGGCATGGCACATGCGCTAGCGGAACTTCCCGAGTGCTCTCGGTAGCTTCGTTGCATTGGTTGAAGATGGACGTTACTATTCCAGCTCCCACCGCGTGTGAAGTGCGATCAGTGATAAAATTTTTTTATTGAAATTTATCGTCAGCTGTGTCAGGTCATGAGCAAGCAGATGGTGCTTTGCTCCAGAAGGTCGTCTGTGATGATGGTTGGTCTCCCACTGTGTTCCTCGTGATACACATTTTGGTGTCCTGCTGAAAATTGTCTACAGCAGGAACGCACCATCTGCTTGCTCAAGACGTTAGGCCCATAGACCTGGCACAGCTGACGATAAATTTCAATCGGCGCTATCCCCTGTGCATTCAAAATCTTTATCACTGATCGCACTTCACACGCGGCGGGAGCTGGAATAGGAGCGTCCATCTTCAACCAATGCAACAAAGCTACTGAGAGCACTTGGGAAGTTCCGCTAGCTCATGCGCCATGCCAGGACATTACTCTATCACGTACACGCAGTCACTTCGCGCAACATATGGTTTGCTAGCTGTGGGACGAGTGGGAAAGTTACTTTATGGAAGCGCCTCGTATTACAAATTACAAGTGAAAGTTATTGTAAAGTATGGAATTGTATCTTTCTATTCCACAGAATTATGTAGGCCTACGTATAACACCATACATTAATAGTAAATGTGTACAAGTGACGTCATAATAATGATGACGTAGCTATATAAAGGCTGCTTGCATTTTACGCCTGTTATAATAAAGTTATGTTCATTTCCATTAATTCTTATATCGTATTTAAGGAACTGGGAGAAAATAATGTTACTAAAATATTTGTCTGAACTCTGTTACCGGTACATATTACCTTGATAGTTTACGGCGTTTTTGACTCCATATGAATTGTTTGTTGTTTTCCAGTGGCTGGATATTGGGCTAAATCATTAACTTTCTTGCTTCTCAATACAGTTCTGCAAGATCTTGTCTTCCTTGTTTTCCTGCATCAAGTTTTCCGCCATTGGAGGAGGTGATCCTTGTCCATAACTACATGGCTGTCTCAGATGGTGTATGAACTTGTGGGTTTTATTCCTATTTTGTTGTGTCCATTCAGGCAGTCATGGCCAGAGAGTCAGAAGAGGTCAGTTGTTTTCCTTGGGAGACGTTCATGTGGTTTTCCAGATAGTAGTCCTTGGTTTTATTTTTGTCTCCTTATGTTTATATCTTTTTTGAGATCTTTTAGTCGTTTCTCTGTTGTCATGAGTTGAGTTGGTTTTTGAATTATCGTGGTGCCTTTTTTGGCTGGGAAGTCTGCTTGATCACTTCCCATTAGTCCAATATGTGATGGGATTCATTGCAGAATAATTGATTTTCCCTATGGTTGCAGAATTTTGATGCTGTGCCTTATTTCATCTACATTACGGATTTTGTATTTGAAACTGCTAATGACTTCTATTCCAGATTTAGAGTCGACTAATAGACAAGTAGAATCGCATTTGAAATACTCTTTGCAAAGAAAAGCATATTGTTTATTATTAGATGCCTAATCCTGCTTGATCGACAAAGAACTAAAATGATCATAATGTTATCATGCCCTGTTCTTAGCCATAACTTTCTTTTTACTAGTGTTATTAGGTACTTCATAACCATAAATACTTATTACTATCAGTATACTGTTATTTTTAAATATTGATTTACAAGATTCACTATTTTTTAGGTGATATATGCATTTAATACTTTTTTAAAAATAAAATAGCCTTATCACCATTCAATTCGAGAAAAATTCGTACCGGCACCAGGAATCGAACCCGGGACCTTTCAGCTCTACGCGCTGAGTGCTCTTTCTAACTGAGCTATGCCGGGACACGATCCACGGTGCCGGCCGAACTCCTCTCGTAATGTTTTACAGCCTTACTGCCTGCACTTTAGACAATGTAAGTCATACATGCAGGAGCTCATATTTAAATGACTTTAATGGTCATATTCAACATCAGTTTGTGGCAACTGCTAACAGTTAATACATCACATATTCATTATACAGAGTGTTTAAAAAATACGGGGCATAATTTCAGGAATGTATTTCCCACATGTAGACAATCAAAATAGTTCATTACAACATGTGTCTGGAAATGCTTTATTCCCGAGTTATGGCCTTCACAACATTGAAATTCACCGGAACGTTTTTCTTTCCGCAGGTCGTTGCCTTCAAAGGAGATATTAAGAGGGCACTCTGACAGTTCATTCCGAGGCGAAGGTTACATTCAGTGTTGTGTAGGCGTTAGACTGTGCGACATGTATTCAAATCAAGAGCTGGCAGAGATACACTTCATGTACGGTAAGGCGGACGGCAATGCTGCGCTGGCTCGTCGTTTGTACCAGGAGAGGTACCCACAGCGACAATGTCCAGATCGGAAGACATTTGTACGTCTTCATTACCGTCTGTGCGAGTATGGAAAATTTAACTCGATGGATAGGTAGAGGTGGCCCAATTGCTTGGCTTCTACGCTCACCTGATCTGAACCCTCTCGATTTCTACTTGTGGGGCCATTTAAAATCATTGGTTTATTCGCCTCCGGTGCCTGATTTGGAATCCCTTCGGAATCGAATTGTGGCATGTTCTGAGGTCATACGCAATACTCCTGGAGTTTGGGATCGTGTTCGCAGGTCAATGAGACATCGATGTGAGGTCTGTATTCAAGCAGGAGGTGGACATTTTGAACATCTTCTGTAATGACAACGACCTGCAGAAAGAAAAACGTTCCGGTGAATTTCAATGTTGTGAAGGCCATAACTCGGAAATGAAGCATTTCCGGACACATGTTATAATGGACTATTTTGATTGTCTACATGTGGGAAATACATACCTGAAATTATGCCCCGTATTTTTGAAACACCTTGTATATGAGGTCTCGCCCACCTCATTGAATATTACACGACTACTATGAAGTAGCCAATGTGTATTATCACCATTTAATTCGAGAAAAATTCGTGTCCCGGCATAGCTCAGTTGGAAAGAGTACTCAGCACGTAGAGCTGAGAGGTCCCGAGTTCCATTCCCGGTGCCGGTACGAATTTTTCTCGAATTAAATGGTGATAATACACATTGGCTACTTCATAGTAGTCGTGTAATATTCAATGAGGTAGGCGAGACCTCATATATAATGATGTGTGATGTATAAAATAGCCTATTTAATTTTGGTATACTCCAACCTCCTCCCCCCTCCCCCAAGTTTTATTCCATACTCCAGGTGCGTGTATATTATTCCATAATAATATTACTACTACTACTACTATTACTACATCTATTATCATTACTATGTTGTTGATATTTTATATCAGTGGTCAGTAACCTGTGCTCTTTGTGCAAGAGCGCTCTCCATTACACATGAGCAATTTACGAGAGCAGATCCAAAGCCATTCGAGGGATACATAGGTTACTGTGGCCAAGCATTGAAGCACCTCTGTCACCACCGAGGCAACATACTCTATTCTGTACCGAGTGAAAATGCTTGCACACGGCTGGCTTGCTTGCTCGCAGGCACACTTACTGCCTCAAAAGAACACTTGAGTTGATGAGCACTGTTTTATATAGTTAGTTTTTAATCTTGAATAGGTGGGCAGCCTGTGTCTGTTGTTATTGTTGTTGTTGTTGTTACTATTATTATTATTATTATTATTATTATTATTATTATTATTATTATTATTATTATTACTGTATATCTTAGTTTTAATTAGTAACACTAATTAAAATTTTATATTACATGTTCTAGAGAAAAAGTTCGTCTTGGAGAACATAATCTGGACACTAATATGGACTGTGATCCTTATGATGACTATTGTGCAGACCCTGTGCAAGATTATGAAATAGAAGAGGCTATTTCTCATGAGGAGTTTAATTTGAATCACACTCAACAGCGATTTAAAAATGATATCGCATTAATTAGACTCAAGAGTAAAGTTCATAATTACACAAGTATGTATCAACTTAAATTACAAATTTAAGGCTTTCTTCCGAAACGTGTGATCAGAATATTTACGAACTTAATATGAAAAAACTCTGTACAAATTCGTATCGTTATGATAGCATTTTGCATTTACTATACCAGGCAGAATGAAAATGTTAGTCAGCCAATAACATGGCTTATAACATCTCTTGTAACCCAATCATAGCACTGCCAGCTTTTCTTATTGGCTATCACCCATATTCAATTCGTTTTTGAAGTGAATGAGATATTTTACTAGCAACATCAGTAGTGGCAACTGATTGACTATATTGCTAACTACACAGTTCACATCCCTTGAAAATATTACTACGAATATAGGAAAATCTAAACGGGAATAAATCATAACATCTGATAAAATCCAGGACAAATTTGCGTCCTAAAATGCCTCCAGAAAAATCTGGGACAGAGGGTCTAAATTCAGGACTGTCCAGGAAAAATCAGGAAGGATGGTCACCTTACCATATTGGATAACAGTGAAGTTCTGACATAAATTTTCTCTTTAGCTTTGGCATAACATAATATAGTTAGAGAATAATTTGTATTAGTCTAGGTAAGCCTACAACTATTATAGTATGAATTACTAATTTCCGTAATTAAATGTTTTGTTCACAAGATATCTTTCTGTTGCAGGTTATATACAACCAATATGCTTGCCATTTGATATAGAAATAACTGGAAGAGAAGAAAAGAAATACCAAATTGCAGGATGGGGTAAAACGGATTTCTGTAAGTAGATTCATTTTAAGTTCTCTATTTTGAAAATAATGAAACATACCAATTTTCTTTGGATAAATTATACAGTGTACCTAGGGTTACCATATGAAGAGTCCACTGCAAGAATGATGGATGTCATTTGGAATACATTTTGCAGGAGAAGAAATTGAAAGTTTGAAATGCTTAGCGCTCAAACTGTGATTTTCCGATCATTACTGGACAATGACTATCAGTGTTAATGCCATATAACTCTCTATGTACGTACATTCTATATGTCTTAAGCTATGCATTGACAGTCTTGGTTCATTTTCGACAAGAAAGTGACATCCATCATTCTTCCAGTGGACTCTTCATATCTTTAAGTGTAAAATTGACGACAACATACCAGTCGGACCCTTCCAAATCCTAAATAACATCTTACAGATACAAATTCACACAATGAGCAAAGTCATTCAATTCCAAAAAATTAAAATGAATTAAAATAATGTTTAAACTTTATTCTTGTAGACTTAGCAGATAGGGAAACTTTAGTCAGGAATAAAATTGATCAAGTACTTCCTTTCAAGACACATTGATCTTGTATCTAATGGTATTTAGGCCTGTATAATACGATTACATCTAAAAATTAAATCATCCATGATATTTTGAAAAGCGTAAAAGTACATAATTTCCAGTTTAAGTGAAATTGTCTATATTGATCCCATAATGAAAAATTAAAACAAATCTAAATTCTCATGTGAATACAAAGGAAAATCATTGCTGTAGTTAACTTAGCTTCAACTACAACATGCGCCAGAGCTCTGCTTTTTTTTTTTTCACCAGTTTGGTTGTATGAAGTTCTACTGAAGATGTACAAGTCCCAGAAAGGAGGCATTGCGCATGATCAGACATACAACAAAACAAAACTAATTTTATTACTTCAACTAGCCATTCTCTTGTGAACTAGGTCGCTAATTCTCTGATCATGCGCACTGCCTTCTTTCTGGGACTTTAAAGTATCTATGCTACAAAACGTTTTTCTAAGACTACATACCCAGAGGAAGGAAATCAGATGTGCATCTGTCAATTTAGAGCGACCATTGCTCTTAATGAAGTTTATTTTCGAGAAAGTTTGCTATGTAGAACCAACACAGAACTCATACATGCAGCGAAGGCTCGAGTGCTCTGTGACTGTCTTGAATACAGAAGTATTCATTTTCCCATTGCTCTTTAAACTGGTATTTTCCAAACGACATTGCGTTGAATTCCACCACTTGAAATGAATACAAATCTGCTCCACCTCATCACGTGAATGATCCGTGAGGTTGACTGGTTGAATTGTTTATGCCTTAAATTTAATTAACTTGTTTTGTATTATACATATACCAACTGATGAATGATCATTTGCGTTTGTAAATTTAATAATCTGATTGGCTATGTATTGTATACTTTTAGTAGAGCCATCGATGTAGCTCAGTCGGCAGACTCGCTTGGCTGCTGATCTGGAGGTGCGTTCGGGCTTGGGTTGGATCCCCCTTTGGTCATTGGTTTCTTCCGAGGTTTTCCACAGCCGTGGGACTGAAGAAGGATGGTTTATGGCGAGTCCTTGGCATCAACCCCCTTTGATTAGATTACCCCCCTTTGATTTGATTACCTGGTTGGGTTTTTCCGAGGTTTTCCCCAACCAAAAGGCAAATGCCGGGTAATATTTTGGCGAATCCTCAGACCTCAACTCATCTCACTACATCTCGTCAAAATATTGTAAAAAAATTGCACAAAATTGTAAAAATTGTAGAAAATTGCTAAATTGTGAAACTATAAAAATTTGTAAAAATTGTAATTGTAATATTGTAAAACTTTTACTTTTCCACATCTTAAAGCTTCATTGCTCATGTAAGATCTATGGAATAAAATAAATGAATGAATGAATGAATGAATGAATGAATGAATGAATGAATGAAGTTGAAGAAGGAGTTAAATGACGTAATCCAGCTTCTGACATGCCATAACTGGCGCCCAGTTCTGTATCCCCGACATAAGCAATATATTAATTAGAGACATTATGTCATGTTTCAGATGAGTCTGGAGGCAGTCCTGTCCTGCAGTTTGCTACAGTGATCAACGTTCCTATTGACGAGTGTAATAATCTTCAAGCAAAAGAAGTGCGCAACTTAACAGAAAAGCAGTTGTGTTCTGAAGGTAACCGTGGTGAAGATCCTTGCAAAGGCGATAGTGGTGGCCCCTTGATGGAAGTAATAAGCAAGGGCAGAATCATCCAAGTGGGCATTGTTTCATTTGGACCGATCCCATGTGCGAATGCACCCAGTGTGTACTCTAGAGTTTCGGCATATTTGGACTGGATATTGGATCATATTTCAGAATAAAGTTTTATTTTATACAAATTAAATTGTGAAAATTTTCAATAAATACAACATTTCTGCTCAAAACCTGAATCAATGGGAAGCAAATTGGAGGTTTGACAAGGCTCTGGTTATAGAGTGCAAGTATGGTGCACGGTTTATCTGAAAATTTGAAAACCTGACGTTTTGTTTGTCATGGAGGTCTTCTACACACCTAAGCTTCTGTTTAGCAAGTTTTCAGTAAAATAAGCCTTTGTTAATTAGACTGATACTGAAAGAAGTGCTATCTCTCGTAGAGTTGTTGAAGTTAAAATTCTGTTCTTTGTTCGCCATCAAATGTCCAACTTGAACTAGAAGATGGTAACCAATATAAAAACAATGATGACAGTAATACTACATAGCCCTCAGTTCTCAAGCCATTAAACAAGACGTAATGTATTTTATTGCATATACAGTATATACAGATTGTTTCAAAAGGTAATGTCAACCAAGTAGGAGGTGGAAGTGGAACTTAAATATAATAAAATAATTTATACAAACTTATCTTGTATTTGCTATGGTTGAGTAAATACAGTGCTTCATACTGAAGGTACCGGTAATCAAATTTTTGTACAACTGGCAAATAAGCATATAGTACATATTCATCATTTCAGATTGGTAATGATCTGCGTTTAGTGAAGCTGATATTCAAAATTCTGCCCTCTCTCATACAAGGATAACTTAGCATGCCGTTGAATTGTATGTTGCAAATTGTCACACAACCTACAATCTTATTCTGCTGCAGCTGCATAATTCCTTTGCACAAGCTGTTCTCTATTATCTATTGTGGAGCCGTACACCATTTCCTTTATGTAACTGTTACTTACTTGCAAATAGCCTCTAAGGAACCCGGAGGTTCATTGCCGCCCTCACATAAGCCCACCATCGCTCCCTATCCTGAGCAAGATTAATTCAGTCCCCAGCATCACATCCCACCTCCCTCAAATCCATTTCAATATTATCCTGGCATCTACGTTTTGGCCTCCCCAAAGATCTTATGTTGGGGTTTCGTAATAAGTTCTTTTTTACGGCGATAGGTTGTTGGCTCTTCGCCCAACTCCCAAGCTGGAGGACCACCCCTTATTGGCTGTCCGCAACTGCTTATTCAATATATTCACAGCTACCCTCCATATCTGGAGGCCGTCTCCTCTATCTGCAACCTGAGGACACGCCATGCCATGGTGATAGGGACCCAAAATACATGGGTTATGTAACTCTCCCCCCCCCCCCCAAAAAAATTGAATGGCGCAGCGTTAAATCAGGGGAACATACTGGCTGTGACAACCTCCGCTTCAAACCAGCATGCTGGGAAATGCTGATTTAGCTGCTGATGTACAAGGCTTGTAATATGCCACTGATACCACAATCGTTGGTGTGTGTATATAGGAGGCATATCATCTAATAGTACGCGCAGCTAATTCAGATAAATGTTATAAACCTTTCCTACCCCAAATAAAGTGTTCCTAACATGTCCTCAGCAATGCATCTTACACTAATGCACACTTTCTATACCGTACTCTGTATGTGTGTTTTTTTTTCTTTCAAAAGTAAAGCATAATTATTGTCGCAATTAAAATTGAATGAGGGGATTCTGAACAAAAAGCACAGACACGTCAAACTTTCTGTTCAGAAAGTACTGGTAGGCTAATACTTTCATGAAAATAAAATAATTTTTTAATTACCATTGTGTAAATTACGATGTTATCGAGAACATTTTTAAATGGCACTCTGTAGTTTTTTTAAATCATCTGAAGGAGTATATTTTTTAATGTATGGGTTATGGTTACAACAATTTTATTGTTTCAGTATCCATGATACTGAAAATGTGTCTTGTCGCAAAACAGATTTTCTTTTGCAACATCACACTGATTCCACTTATACTTTGTTTAATGAGAAAAAATGTATCCCTTACCTCTTATCTTAATGAAAAAACATTTCTCATGGTAATTAAGTTGGAACCAATTCTTGATCATAACATTATTAAAAATTAAAAAGCATTAAATAAAAATAATTGATTAAATGGCGTTCTTACTCATGTTAATTATGTAAGCGTGTGCGGCTTACAGCTGTTTCGGTGCTATTCGACACCATCCTCAGAGCCTTCTAGATCTCGGCGCTATCTCAACTTCGCTGCCTGTTGTGTGGGTGCATTCGTGTGATGAAGAATTGTGTCAAATAGTGTGCGTGTTCTGAAATTGATCTGTGTGTTGAGAATTTGATTGGGGTGTGTTTTAGTGTGTCTGTATATTTCATATTGTTCTAGTGTGTTGAGTTTTTGGGTTGTATGAAATATACAGACACACTAACACTCACCCCAATCAAATTCTCAACATACAGATCAATTTCAGAACACACACACTATTTGACACAACTGTTCATCACATGAACGCACCCACACAACAGGCAGCGAAGTTGAGATAGTGCCTAGATCTATAAGGCTCTGAGGATGGTGTCAAATAGCACCGAAACAGCTGTAAGCCACACATGCTTACATAATTAACACGAGTAAGATCGCCATTTAATCAATTATTTATATTCAAGTGTTAAAAGTAGTGTACGAAAGATTCAATATGCATTAAATAAAGTACGTGAGAGAGGAGTTGTTTTCAGTGCCATTTTTATGCCATGCAATAGTCTACAAGTAAGTTGTACAGCATACAACGGTGATAGATTGTTGGCCCTTCGCCCAACTCCGAAGCTGGAGGATCACCCCTTATCAGCTGTCCGCAACTGCTTATTCAGTAAATTCACAGCTACCCTCCATATCTGGAGGCCGTCTCCTCTATCTGTAACCTGAAGACGCACCATCCCATGGTGATAGGGACCCACAATACATGGTTTATGTAACTCTGCCCCCCCCCCCAAAAAAATCTCTTGTTCAAAGTCCTTACAATGAGGCATGTTTCCAAATTTGTTTGTTTTTTTTTTTTCTTTTTTTTTTCTCCCGAATTTCGAATGATGGTCAGCAAAAATAGGAATCAGAAGCTTAGCAAGAACATAATGGGTATATGTCAGTGGCGAATTTTGGTCATAGAATTCAGGCATGTCTTTGATAGAGCTAGAGTGTGGTGGGAGGTAGTGCTGTGATTAATGCATGGTTATTGTATCAAGGGTTTTTTCATTCTCTTAACAGAGTTTACCCTAAGTCTGAAGAATTTTCGGGTACCATACTTGAAAATGCATACATCAGCGGCATACTTTCGTGCCATTTTGTGATAAAGATCCTAATTTTATTCTTCCAATCACTCCTGTACATCCAAACAGAAAAAGTTCCAATTAAGAAATGTAAAGTTGAAGACCTGAAGAAAGAGTACTGGTACCGCTATATACTTGAAGAATAAGCTGAGTTTTATGATGTGATACTGAAGTACCCAACATCATTCTAATTAAATAAAATGGAAAAATTTGTCTACTTACCATACTATAATTTGTAATTAATTATACTTTAAACTTATGTGAACCATTCATTCATACTTTTCTGCCCAGGGGACATTTAACTAACTAAATAAATGAAACTATAAAGTAAACATGCTAAAGAGATCTAAGTCAAACAGTTTCAACTTTCTTTTTTCTTAGGTAAAACGTAGTGGTTAGATAGTGAAAATAAACGAAAAAGTTAGAAATATTCAACTATTTTATCGCAAACATTATCTGTATGCTATTTTCTAAAAGTTTTTCAGAAAATCAGTTCTTTTTTTAAGTTCCTTCGAATCTTAATAAAAAATAACTTCGGTACATGTTTACAATAAGCTATAGATAGCCCTATATTCAATACAGCTACAACAACTTTATTAAGTTTCGTTATTCTACAGCAATTTGATTTGATTTTGTTACATTTGGCAATCAATACATTTTGTAAGCAAATGGAAGAACATTCATCCACATACACATTACATTTCTTTGTTTTTATCTGCATCACAATACAATCATAAAACACATATAGACAGCCAAGTATAATACTTGATTAATACAGAACCTACATAGTAATGTTATACAAAGAATCGAACTAATTTTAAGTTAATATTTGTATTGGAGAACGTAATTTTGTAATCCAATTACAAAGCAAGAATTAAACCAAGACTGTGATCTATATAAGATTGTTTACAGCGTAAAGATTTACTCTAGCCTGTACTGGAGACTAATAGTGAAAAATTCTAACAATGAGTTGTTTTAAATTTACTTTTACAAATAAATACCAACTACACCACTAGCAATGACAATCGTTCAGAATTCAAAGTGCAGAAATGAAATGTAGGGTATTGGCCAGTTCTTTTTTACAATAACATGTATAAAAATTAATTTTTGTTTCCATGCTACGAATAGGCAAGGGAGTTGGGATCTTTGACAATATATTTTAAAGTCCCATAAAAATTGCTAGTAAATGAGATTCAATATTTTGTGTCAATCTGTAAAGTTTAACAAAATGTTAAATTCACATTATGTTTTCTACTTTTTATATCTTACTTAGATGAATTAATTAAAAAATATATATTATGATTATGTCATGCGAAAAGGTATATTGCAAAATGGAACATTATATCTGCAGTGTTGAATAGGCTGAGACTACAGAGGATTCCAATCTGAATTTTACCCAAGATATTTCAATATAATATTATTGTACAAGATGAGCTATAAAAGCCGGACACATTTTCAGTTTGAAGAATTAGAGAGAGAAGGGAAAAAAGGTTTAAAGAACTCTGTAGGACAGCGATGTCAGACAGGGACTAAACAGAGCGGAGCGCTCCATTAGACTGGTTGCGTGCTCCTGTGTTTCCACAGATATAAGCAAGTTCAAGCTCCGATCTAGCTCCACAACCGGTATTGGAGCTTACAACTCTGACACTACTGCCGTAGGAGAATAGCATTTCAGTTGCTATGGTAAATTTCTTTGAGAACCAAGATGGTGTAGCAGTAACTTCACTCAGATTGCTACATTCACATGCTGCAGAACTTTGTGATTCCCGGATTAACAACATTGGACGTAACTTTGAAGAGTTGTGGTGGCAACAGGACGGAGCCACGGCTCAGACTGCTCAGGTATCTATGGGGATCAGATGTTTCCAAACAGCTATTTCCCGACATGGCAATATTCCATGGCCAGAAAAATAACCTGATCTAACTACATGTGATTTTCTTTTTTTGGGGGGCTACCTCAAAAGTAAAGTGTTCACAACCCGCCCTAACAGAATTGCTGTGCTAAAGAACGAATTGAAGCAATTCCTGCGCAAAGTGATGGATGCCATGCGAGATAGGGTGCACGAGTACATAATTTATGGTGGCACTCATCTCAAGCATACAGTGTTTAAGAAGTGAACAGAAATGGGTATTTAGCAAATGCTTTAGTGTACAAATTATGGTACATTTAATGCAGCAAAGTCAATTTAATAATATATAAAATATATGTCTTTGAAATGTGTCTGGTTTTTATGGCTCACCTTGTATTACTATGATTCTGTGATTCAGTCATAAAAAGGTAGCGTTTCGGAGTGAGACTTCCAACATAAGCTATGAGAATTATGATGGACAAATAGACTTTAGAGCTATTTTTTTTCTGAGCTACCACAGTCTAGTATACACAGTCACGAAGCTCAATACGTTGGGAATATGCATCCATAGATAGTTGCTAACCACTAGGATCGCTACTATCGCCTCATCACAGACAATGTGAAATAGTACCGGCACAGTCAGTTGTTCCTAGTACTCTCAACTGCTAACCACTTGGAGCATTGTATCGCTAGAAATGAAAAAAATCTTCCCAAGCTTCGTGACTGTATACTAGACTGTGGAGCTACTTTTTTTTTTTTTTTTTTTTTTTTTTTTTTTTTTTTTTTTTTTTTTTTTTTTTTTTTTCCCCCCACTGCTATCTAATGGCTACATCGCATCGTCCTCGTCTGCTGAATAGACTTTGCAGTTTAAGGTAACGTATAAAAATTATCGTACATAGAATTTTATGACAATAGGCTTACACCACATCAAATAATTACAATACAATACATTTTCTACGTTACATTACGCGTACTTGTGCATTCGTGAGTTGAAGGTGTTCATATTGATAAAACTTGAGTTTGCCGGTATTTAGTAGATAATGTAACAACTTCGCGTTAAGTAAAAATAAAATACCATACGTGCGTAGGCTATAAATTAGAGAAAAATGTATACGATAGGTATCAAATAAAACGTCTTTCATTTTGACTTATAAGGTTTGCAGCATTTACCCTATTATCACCTGAATTCTGGAATTACTTTATTTTAAGGAGGATTAATGAATTTTTCATTTTGCATACCGATAATTAGGGACATTATAATATGTTTTTAAACTGGCATCTAATCATGAAAGTCACTTTCAGCATGTCCAGCTGTGGTAATATTGATAGACTTATGAAGGTCACAGCCAAGGTCATACCTATGGAATAAAAAAAAATTGAGAATCGCTGTTACTGGACGAAAGCGTATTGTTACAGTATTATTTGTGAGAGAACTTCACAAACACAGGATATGAAAAGCTTGGAAATACAAAAACAAAAATGTAAGCAGATACATATCCGTAGGCCTACTAACTTTAAATGTAATGTTATTAGTTACTATACCGATACTAAATTAAGAGTGAGTGGAAAATACATTTATTACGCAATAACATTACGTACGGTACCTAATTAATAGGATAAGCTTTACTGTTGAGTTTGAAGTCTATAATACCGGTATTACACCTTTCTTTAATCCGCTTAGGCTTTAGTTCTTAAATATTGAACATCAAATTTGTAATATGAAATATGTTTCACTATAAAATCAGTAATTTAAGTTAATGTAATTAGGCCTACACAAATAACCTATACTAAAAATTCATATTTGGCGGGTTTGGAATACAATCACAAAGGTCGAATCTGATTGAAGGCCAACTGCTGGTTTCTTCATTATTTAAATGAAGGTAAGTAAGAATAAATTATTATAAGATCGACTAAAAACATTATTTTTTTTTATAACTTCTCGTGGTCTTAAAACCTTCGAATATAAAAATATTATTATTGTTCCTTTGCACATTATTCTAATCGTATTGGCTTAGAGATTGATTAATAATAGGTAGGTAATTTATTAATATTTTTGTAGCTAGCTTGTAATTAGTGATGTAATTTACTTACATTAATATAATTATAGCTAGGTCACTTTTCCAGTGTATGATATTACGGTACTTTTCTTTTTTTTTTTTGGGTAGAAGTAAAGGTCTGTTTTTTTTTTTTTCTTAATCTTCATATTTTATAGTTCTTTTAACTCCTAGGTAATATCGTAATTGTCTGTAGTTAATTGTTGGGAATGCTAGTTACTGTTGAAATGTCTATTATTTCGTGATAATTGGGGTCCAATCCGGCATTCACCTTTATTTAACTGAAAATTATATTCACTCGAGAAATTTTCCCGTGTCCTAAGCAGAATTAAAATTGCTCACGATGCGAAACAAATTCATCACTCACCGTGTTCAGACTTGAGGGGTGTGCAGATTTAAGACACTCCTGCCACTTTAAGTTCGTATTTTAATATTTATAAGTTAATGTAAATGTTACGGCCGTTAGCTCAGTTGGTAGAGCAGCTGGCTACGGACTGGAATGTCCGGGGTTCGATCCCAGGTGGTGACAGGATTTTTTCTCGTTGCCAAATCTTCAGAAAGGCCCCGAGGTTCACTCAGCCTCCTATAAAATTCAGTACCGGGTCTTTCCCCGGGGTAAAAGGCGGTCAGAGCGTGGTGCCGACCACACCACCTCATTCTAGTGCCGAGGTCATGGAAAGCATGGGGCTCTACCTCCATGCCCCACAAGTGCCTTCATGGCATGTTACGGGGATACCTTTACCTTTTAATCTAAATGTTACTTAAAAATGTATTTTTGTCACATTAAATGACACAATATTATAAATTATAATCCTAATGTAATGATATTCATTAAAATGCTCAAAAAGTAATTCTTTAATTATCCAATACATACACAGGCTACACTGTATTAATACATTATTATTAAGTCGCTTGTACATCAGCTGCATCGTCGCCCTTGGTAGCATAGTTGGTATAGCGCTGGCTTTCTATGCTCGAGTTTGCAAGTTCGATCCTGACCAACGACCGAGATTGATAGCATTTAAGTGTGTTTAAATGTGACAGGCTCATGTCAGTAGATTTACTGGCATGTAAAAACTCCTGTGGGACAAAATTCTGGCACACCAGCGACATTAATATAACCTCTGCAGTTGTTAAATAAATTTTTTCAGTGCATTAAAATGTCCTGTTTTGATATTCTTAAAATCTGACAACCCTATGTGCAAATCCATGTTGCGTATTCTTAGATAATTACTGTATTCTACCATATGAAACAATACTGGTATGTATCAGTTTTAAAAAAGTCATAACTTTTATTATTTACCACTGTTTTCTAGGTATATAGTAATCTCGGTAGAAAACGGTGCAAGGTAACCTGCTTTACAGTATAGAGATATCATTTGAATATTTGCGTTCTTGAAGAAATTTCTGTTTTCTTGTGGAACATGCTAGCTTTCACCATTCCAAATTCTCGTAAAGTCGTCACTACCTCCTTTGAGTTGTGACCAAACCCTAAATGTCACTCTTGGCACACATTGGGTTATTGTACAATCACTAGTTTCTTCTTCTTCTTAATTGTTCATCTCTGACACGTCATTCGCACCTCAATGATGCCACGAGAAACTATCAGCATTCTTTCTAGCTCTCTACGTGCCTCTCTTTCACAAAGCATAATTAAATTTCGGTCCACTAAAACGACCACCTCCTCAGGCTATTTTTGAGGCTAAATGAGGGTGTTTTGACAGAGCCAGGTAACCTACCTAGCCAGGAGAGAGCATATAGCTTCTTGAAACAGGCATCACCGATCTTTACCTCATCTTCATTGTCGTCATCATAGCCAGTGTCAAGTCCTTGGTGTTTCTCCAGTCTATGGAGTACATTCTTTCTGACCAGGCTTTCGGTCTGATCTCACTTTTGGGCAGTTACTACCAGTCTCACTGACCAAGTATGGTCTGCAAACTCATCTTTTTTATGGGAATAACATTGACACTCCTTCTCTTCTCCCTCGTAAGCCATTTTTCTACCAAATTCAAACATCTTGCCCCCTCAATTTCAATTTCGTTTAATTAAATATATTCTGACTTCCACCCCAATACCCATATTTCCCTTACTACACGAATTTGTGATAAATAATCATACTTATTCACATATTCCTAATAAAATCAGTACATATTCCTGACTCATCGCCAAATTCCAAGCCTTCTTGTTCGTGATTGATTCCCAATTCCCCTCATCTTCTCAATTACTACAAAAAGATTCATGACAGAGTCATGACTATGTATCCCAATTTTATTTTTTCGCTTCATTTTTTTACTCTCACATTGAACCTTTCGTTCAGTGTTCTTCCAACCAATGCTTTGTAAGAATATAATTATGCTACTGTATGGTACTATTATGTTTAACATTTATAAGTTATATTGTGCTTATACAAACATAAACGAGTCTTTTTTACATTCACAACTAATTGTACATAATAATTCTCCTATATGCTTAAAGACAATAATTACTAAGATTTAATTAATTTTAACCTGTGAAGTGGTAAATGTCCGCAGCATACAGCTGGAATATTGAATATACTGTAATGATTGGGTGGGGCTACGAAGATAGAAAATGTTTGTTAAAACGTTTCTATGTCAATATATATATGCAGTATCACATACGAGAACACGAAGCTGACGTCACTACATTCATAATATCCTACTTATTTCAGACTTAATATTCTGAGACTCTTTGTTGATTTAATTTAAAGCACTCCAGAATTCAGATGTGGGGCCATATGATAAACAAATGAGGATAAAAACTGTAACTGTTCGTTAAACACGATATTATGATATTGCTCCTTTAGAAAAGGGAAGGTCTCTAAAATTATTGCGTTTTTTTCTTATATGAAAATACAGTTATTCCGAACTTTTTTTTAAATTTAAATTTATTTATAGACGCTTTAACATCTAAGTTACACCACGAGTACAGGATGTATATCATGGGCTGTAGATTATTGTTGAGATTATGTTTCTATTGTCGTCAGTGTCATAGCTAGGAATTTAATATGGGGGGGGGCAAGTTTTGGGAACATTACTAGGCACATTTGCCTATAACTTACATGCAACATATTTAAAATAATTATTGTTTGTTTTTGTTGTTTATCAATTGTAAAAAGACAGATCTGAACCTCACAAGTGATACCAACAAAGCACCACTCATGAGGCAACTAAGCCAGGAGATAATTGGGTAGGATGGCCAGTTCCTTTCCCCCTCCATTGCATACATCACCGACTAGCTCTATATTACATCAATCAGACTTCAGATGTATACAAACAATTGTTCTTCCTTTGACAGATATCGTCAAGTGAGATGTACTGCCTGATAATACAGTATTTGTATATATCAGCCAGAACCCCAATCTGAAGTAAAGGCCTATTATTAACTTTAAAATCAATTTAGACTCTCCAAAAATGTTATAAAGCAAAATCCATTCTTCATCATTACAAAGTACATGAACAGATGCCGACCCTAAATAAATCTAATTATTGTGTTGAGAACTGTAGCTTCACAATTTCTTTGAAAATCATTGATCAATTTAAAACAATCTGTCAGCAGAAAAAGAATTTTTTATTATAAATATTGCACATTGATGGTAGAAACGTCAAACAATATTTTTCTTTCAGTGTTGCACTGGCAACATCAATGATGGAGTATTTCTTCGTGGTTTAAATCTGATATAATATTTAAATATTTCTTAAAAAATAAGGGGCAAGGGCTTCAGCCAGTGAGCCTATCCCTGCTTACGCCACTGATTGTCGTTTATTATAATATTATGGCTTGTATTAATTTTAACTGATTTTAATTTTATTCATGATTATGATAATGATTTATTAATGTGGTGATAAATCATGGTACGGTATGTAAATTTCCAATTCAGCATTTACTTTTGTGACTGAGAGAAATCATGAAAAACTTCAATGAGATTGGCTGACCATGGGGTTTGAACCTGGGACCTTCCGAACGCGAGTCTAGTGCGTAACCACCGAGCCACCTCGCTCGGTTATTCTGAACTTAAATATATTGACTTTATGGAAAGACAGATACTTTGGAAGAATTCATATTTCATGATGGAAATGAACTGGCAGTAAGTCCATACATGAACAGTTTCTAAATGGACCTCAAGAATTTTTAGTTGTTCTGTTAGTATAATAATTCAGTCATCAAGAGTGTAAGTGTTGCCATCTTCATCGTCATCTTCGACATCAGTACTCTTGCCTGTTGTTATGTCTTCTTGAATGCTGTCAGTATTTTCACATTCATCCTCTTCCTTTTCCTCCACATGTTTGTTCTCTTTAATTTCCTTTATATCTTTTTGTTCATCTTCTTCTTGCTCTTCTTCTTCTTCTTCCACTGTTTTTTCTGTGTCCCTTTTTTCATCTTCTTCTTTAATATCATCCAACTCTTCAGGTTCACTAGGACATTGAATTGTCTCTGGAGTTTCACTGATTGAAACTTTCAATCCCATTTTCATATTTTTGTCATCAGAAACCTCATTTCGACTCACGTTCTTTCCATTTTTATTTTCAACTACATCTTCATCTTCATCCTCATCTTCATCTTCTTCATATAAGTCCGGAGTTGTAGGAATGGAACTGATTTTCATACTGTGTCCAGATTTTCCACGAGACTTCCTATGGCTCTTCTGACTTTCTTTCACAGTTAGCTGAAAGTAGATGAAAGAAAGCAATAATATAATAAACATATTACGTACATGGTACTATTGAGTTTTCATATTGGAGACTTCAACAAACAAAATTTGATAACACAATCTCAAGGGAAAAAATGGAACTCTCTGCATCATAATCCACAGTTAATTCCCGATTTACCAGGAAAATCGTCTGTAGCTGCATTTAGATTGGCAACAGACCATGATTGTTTGGCCAAACACCTGCATAGAATTGGAATATATCAGTCCCCTAACTGCCCATTGTGCAACTCAAACCAAGAAATGGATTCGGAACACCTCAAAATCTGTGCTTCAGTGGCTGACCATGATAATATCTTTGAAAAATATTGGAGTGCAAGAGGTCAAATGACTTTATTGTCAAACGCCTGGCATTAGAAAACAACAACAACAACTATTGAGTTTTACCAAGTCTGTACGATATATTTTTTTTATTGGGTTATTTTACGACGCTGTATCAACATCTCAGGTTATTTAGCGTCTGAATGAAATGAAGGTGATAATGCCGGTGAAATGAGTCCGGGGTCCAGCACCGAAAGTTACCCAGCATTGGGTTGAGGGAAAACCCCGGACAAATTTCTCAACCAGGTAACTTTCCCCGACCGGGATTCGAACCCAGGCCACCTAGTTTCGCGTTCAGGTGCGCTAATCGTTACTCCACAGGTGTGGACTATGATATCTTTCCATTGAAAGTAATCTGCAATGTTTTCTTGCATTCTTATATACTGTGTGTTCATTTCATATCTTCCCATCTGAATATAAGAGAAAGACAGCCTGTCAGCTTTCCCAATAACGGGACTGCCTCATTGGACAAAGCATAACAAACACACAGAGTGAAAACAAAAACAGACCACAAAAGAGAAATGTGGAGAACGAACAAAAAGGGGAAATTAAGTACAGATAATAGCATACACATAACAGGCCTAAACATAGTAAACAAATAGATTAGACGTTCAAACAAAAGTTCTTCCTTCTTAGGAAACAAAGTACAGGTGGTATTTTAAAATGGCAAGTGATCCTCTGATTGCAGTAAGGGAAACATCACGAATGAAGTCGTTGTTCAGCTGGAACTTCTTGCAGAAACTGACAAAGAGGCGAGGTATTGTGCCCCTAGCGCCAACCATTAGCCCAACTACTTCAATGGAGGTGAGGTGGTATTTCTCCAAATAGAATGGAACTGTGGGCTCATAAATTCTGCATTTGAAATTCAAAAGTGAGAGTGAGTAGAAATGATGGTGTTAAACAGAAAATTCAATCAATAGTGGTTTTGAACTTCTCCCTTGATAACTATAGCAACGTGTTTTTTCTCAAAATCATGTCCCTTGCACATCTAAATTGTTCAAGGTGGCAAGTTTTGAAATGAACACACTCTAAGAGCAATTTAGTCAAGACGTCGCTAAGGATGATTGGGGTAGGAGAAAGTGAATTTTCTTTTACACCACTAGCGGAAATAGTTTCCTTTAGCCTTAACTAAATTCCTTATGTACAATTATTGAAGAAATCAACAATAAGCTTTTTTATTAATAATCTACAGTATTGATATTTTAGTTAAAATTACGTAGTCCTAGTTGTTAAATCGAAAATGGATAGAATGATTCTGGTAATTGAAATGTTGCCTACCTGAGTCTGTCTCTCAAACAGAGTGGGTATCCTCTCAACCCGATTCAGCATGTGCTCCATATCCTGTTCAAACTCTTCTCTGCGAATTCTTTCTTCCTCACGTCGAGTCTGAATTCTCATGGCCAGATCTTCCTCTGTACTGTAATTCAGAGCTTGCCACGCTGGTTTTCGACGAGTGATATGCGCTTTCATTTTTGCCTCTTCCTTCTTCCTGATCTCCTCTTGTTTCATGGCAAGTTCTCTTTCCATTCGCTGTCTGTAACCATAAGAGAAATAATCAATGTAGGTCATTGTTACGTTTATGAGACGAAACTCCTGTAACATTAAAAACAATTGAAGACTTCCCTCGAAAAAGGGTGTAATATCAAATTAATGAAATATGATATACACAATTTTTGTATCCGGTGCCACAATTACATTCATTACAGTTATACCTTTTGTAAACACTCTTATAATTTAACTTTCGACCCCATTTAGATCATTAAAAATGACACTTTTACGACTCTATTCTTGATTTTCAGTACACTTACATCAAACACACACTGTTTCTAATAATACTTGTTACTAAAACATACTATACCATTGTCCAATATGTTCGTTATTATGCTGTTTCTTGTGTACATTCCATTTTCAGATCTCATTAATCTTCTACATATTATACTTCACTATCCTAGCTAGCCTCCCCCGCCATACTCCTCACCTATTTTCATTATCTCAATCGTTTTACTTAACTTCCTATTACACTCCTTTAATTCATTCAAAATTTACACTTTTATCACTTCTTTCTTGATTTTCAGTTCACTTAGACTATATTGAACACACACTGTTTCTACTAATACTTGTTACCGGTACTAAAACATATTACACCATTGTCCAATATGTTCGTTATTATGTCTGTTTCTTGTGTACATTTCATTTTCAGATCTCACTAAATTTTTACATATTATACTTCGCTATCCTAGCCAGCCTCCTCCACCATACTCCTTAACTATTTTCATTACCTCTATAGTTTTATTTAACTTCCTATTACACTCCTCTAATTCATATTTCAATTTATTTACTAAGTCCTTAGTCGTCTCTTCCTTAGCCGTCTCTGGACCAGACACGTCCATTTCATCATTTTCTGTCATTCTTTTTCTTCACTTCACTTCTCACCATTTCAGCTCTTGCACTCACAGAAACAATTTCACTTCTCCTCTCGGCACTGACCTTCCTTCCCACTAATCTGGTTAAATCACTTCCAAATCACTTAATGAAATATGTGACTTCAGTGGAAAAAATAATTTCGAAGGAATTATTTATAATAATAAATGAATGCATCCAATAGCTGAATAAACTTGTATCCTTGATTAATCAAATGATTCTGATGATAATATGGATCTAACGAAATATGCCTCTGGATTTATTTTCTTTTCTCCTGAAACCTCTATTATAGATCTGTTAGTTACACCCTTATTCGAGGGAGGTCTTCAATTATTGGACATCAATAATACTGACCAGCAGTATATTATATTGACTTAATCTTTTCTCTACAATAGTAATAGACATCGCCTACTTTATGGACAATATTTAATTTTTTGAGACTGTAAGTACCAATATGACCATGAGCACACATCTAAAATCTTCCTCACGATGACATTTCTACAATGCTAGCTAATTAATTACTGTAATTCATTGACTTAATTCTCCTAGCAACGCTGTTATTCTTAGTGTAAAGGCATGCCCACTGTTGATGTTTTAAATATGTACAGTACATTTTGTGGAGCTATTAAAGGTTATTAAAATACTAGTGGTTTCACAAACTACATGATTATTGTGGCAATCATTTATAGTACATTTCATTTCCAATAAGATTTTCGTGGGTTGGAAATCTAAGGCCCATAAAACCCACATTGCTTTGAATGACTATTAAATGTAACTACAAATTCATTCCAAATAGTGATATTTTATGTAATGAAATTGGTACTATAGTTCCATTATTACCTTGAAGATTGTATCCTCAAAACTGAGGCCAAGTTGTTCCTGTTGAGAGGAATTCCTAAAGCCGAACGAGGTCGGATATGTTCTTTAGAAACTGAGGGCGAGTACATCTCGTAAGGAGAAGAATTAGAACTGCCATCTGGTGATGTAAATCTTGCAAACTGAAATATAGTAGACAATAACAATTGCATAAATTTTAAATAAAATACTAAGGACCCAAAACTAAATTTAACAGCAAAACAATTACCTTTTGCTTTCACAGTGAATACATAAAATTATTAATTACAAATACTGGAAACTGCATTAAAGTTGATTTTTTTTACTGTCTTTATAATTAAAGAAATGTAAGTATATTTTTGCACGATTGTGTTTTTTTCTGTATTTACAGCTATTGTTGTTAGTCCTTGAAAGTTAGAATTCCCAAACAGAAACTTGTTGCTAGGGAAACCATGCTTCATAACATAAAACTATACCGTACTGAAATAGACCCATTATAGTACACTTATTATTACTTAATTACCATTACAGTGCAGTTTTGTGAAGGCTTTGGAATAATTTTGCTCTAAATTTTCAATGTTGTACAATACACGTTTGTGAAGTGCATTACAAAATCTCGAAAATTGAAAAACTCACTCTTCTAGTTTTTCAAACTTTTCCTCGATTTTGTAAAAAGCACTTCCCAACCTTGTATCATAATATACTACTACAATATTCTTCAGCTTTTTCCTTCCCCCCCCCCTTTTTTGTATAAATAACCTAGCTATATAACAAAAAAATATGGTAAATCTAAACTTCGCACAAATCATATATATATATATATATATATATATATATATATATTCTCGTATTAAAAACAACGTAGCTTTGGAAGATTTTTTTGTCCAATTTCTTGTTACCTCTTCAGTTAAATAGTTTACAGATTTCCGAAATATCAAATTGTAATTTATCTCCGTGCACTTTTATTGTTATTTACATCGACAAAGCATAATAATTCGGCTTTTACTTTTTTTTTTAATTGTATATTATCTTTAGTTTTTAGGTCCGATTTACCATATGGTCAGTATGTGATGCTTTGTAAATAATATTATACCATACCAGTATTTATGTCTCGTTTTTATATCAATCCAGTGTCCTTTATAAACAAACAAAACTGACGTTATTTTTCCAGTAAGTCTATTAATATTAATTTTAATGAACTTTTGTTGTGAATATTTCATGGAATCATTTAAAAGAACAACGACATTTTATGTAAAATATTGATAAACTCTATGCTAGATGAATTGTTTATCTTAGGAATATAATTGTAATGATCACTTTCACTAGTTTCAGCTTAGTACTAGCCAACTTCAGAACTAAGCTATTTATCTTGTCTGCTTTATATTCTCCTACAAGCGTAATTCTTTGTTTGATCACAATTGAAGACGTGATAATTAATCAAGTACGGTTTTCTTAGAAAAGGTAAATCCAATACTTAATTTTAGAAAAAATGTACCTTTCTTTGATGTAATTCTGCAGTTTTTAAGGTAAATGGTTGTGGACTGGTTGTAATGTTATCATTCCACCTCTCTTCCAGTTCTTTCCTCATTTGTTCGTGGCTCTTCTTATAATTTGGTATTTTATGTTTTTTTCTCCTTGGTTTGTCTAAATCACGATTCAGAACCTCTTCAGACATTGCCTTAGCTTTAGACAATCTTTCTCTAGCTGCCATAGAAGGAGGTAGGGAAGATGACTTCAATAATTCTTCAGCTCTTATTTTCCTCTTAAGAGATCTGAAACCGACCAGTCAGACTTGGTGATAAAAATTACAGCCTACTAAATACAGACAAGACAGGTACTGTCGGTGACTCAGGAGAAGACGAGAGCGGACTGAGGAGGAAGGGATGTGAACAGATAACGTACGACAACACGTGCAATATTTGTACTGCAGTAAGCGAAAACATTAGGTCTCCTTCTGTTCAACTTAGCTTTAATTTCCATACGCATTGTTACTTATGTTTCCTGTACAAGTAATAATCTAGCTACTGGGATGCTTATCTGAGCGATGTTTATAACAATTAACAGCGATAGTCAAGAAGGTCACATTCTTTCCGCTCATCTTCTCCTGAGTAACGGCAGTATCTTGGGGGATTAAACCCTCCATTTGAAAAGGAAAGTTACCGGTATGAGAAATAATGCAAAGAAATCGGCATCTGTAAAAAAATTATGTAATATTTTAATTATTTATATTAGCTGGAAAATAAAATAAAGACGTTATGAAAGGTAATGATGCTGCTCTTACCAGAGAAAAACTCTTTCCTCCCCATTTTCAAATTTTGTGCATGGTCTTGTTTACACATATATAACATAGTAGAGTTTCCTATTATACACTTAGGTATGACAAAATATTTAAATTAATAAATATAACCATCTGATGTACATGTAGGCAAAGATGGCCATGCAGATAGTATTAGTAACAACAATAGTGAATAAAAAGAAGACTGTAGTAAATAAAACAGAATATAATGGCAATTTATGATACATTATATACTGATGCCTGAAAATATTCCCCCTAGCCCGAAAAAAGAAAAATAAAGAAGGAAAACGTGCGAATTCGAAATGGAGTAGTAGAGAAAGTGAACAGCTTCAAATACTTGGGATGTACTATAAGCAGAAACATAGCTGCTGCCAGGAAGTCAAAAGGAGGATAGCAATGGCAAAGGAAGCTTTTAATAGAAAAAATGCATCGTCTGCGGACCTTTGGAAAAAGAACTAAGAGACTAGCGAAGTGCTTTGTGTGGATTGTGGCATTGTATGGAGCAGAAACATGAACATTATGGCGAAGTGAAGAGAAATTACGAGAAGCATTTGAAATATGGATATAGAGAAGAATGGAGCATGTGAAATGGACAGAAAAAATAAGAAATAAAGCTGTGCTAGAAAGAGTACATGAAGAAAAAATAATGCTGAAACTGATCAGGAAGAGAAAAAGGAATTAACTGAGTCACTGGCTAAGAAGAAACTGCCTACTGAAGGATACACTGGAAGGAATGGTGAACGGAAGAAAAATCCGGAGTAGAGGGAGATGTCAGATGACAGACAACATTAAGATACATGGCTCATATGTGGAGACTAATAAGAGGAGAAAAATAGGAAAGATTGGAGAATGGCAGAATACTCTGAATAAATGAATTAAGGCAACAGAGATGTGATTGCTACCTGTAATACTCATCTTCCCTCATTCTTTGGTAGACATAATTGCTGAATAAATTTTTTGGCACTGGTTTTGCTCTGAAGGGTTTTGGTGTTGTTGAAGAATCATCAAATTCTCTAAGATCAGGGGTTGAATGACACATCCTTAGCCTCTTTCTTTCTTCATCACGCTTCATGAATTTAAATGGCTTCATTTGAGCTCGAAGTTCGTTCATGCATTGTCGTCTCACTTGCCGCCTCCTAATAAAACAGATCAAATGTTTATACTCTACAGAGAATTAAAAATGTAGGCTAATACTTCCATTGAAAGTGCTCTTCTACAAACACAGTACTATGACAAGTTAAATCTCAAGAGCCTTTCTGTACGGTATTTTACTTTTTAGGGAAATAATATTTTAATTGTATTATTTTTTATTTTTATTTCCATCTGTCTTATAGAAATACAGGATGTCCACAAATTATTCATACAGTTTGAACACTGAATTAAAAAATAACCAAACAAAGTATCGTAGTGACGCTTTTTGCATTTGAAAGAGCAACTCTCCAAGTTTTTAAGAGAATTTTTGTTTTGTGTCAGGTGTGACTATTAATCGATGACAACAAATTAACTGAAATGACTACTGCACAAGAGAGAGGGCAGTATGTGTCTTGGTTTATTAAGAATAACTCAGACACAAGTGCAAAGAAATTTTAGGACTAGGTGTAGAAGAGATCCATCTTCACGATTCTCTATCTGGGAGTGTCAGGAACACAAAGTTCATGGAAACTGGCAGTGTTCTGCAGCAGAAGGTGCTGGCCGACCAAGCACAAGAGCATGCCTGAATAGCCCTCCCAAATCAGTTCGCACTTCTCCAGGCAACTGCAGTTACCACGATCGATGATTCACAAAGTTCTGGACAATCATTGCGTCTTTATGCCTACAAAGTGCAGCTGGTGCAAACCCTTCAACCAGACAATAGATCACGACCAGGGCCGCCGACAGAATTTATGGGCCCCTATGCAATAATGTACTCAGACCCCCATTGAAAAAAAGTAACAATTACAAGTTACCAGTTATTGTAACCATAATAATTATTTGCAAAATAAATAAGAGATAACCCCATACACAGATACGAACTTAAAAATATGCACTTTTATTACATTGAAAACTTTTAGCAAAACTTCACATTAGCACAATATATTATATTCATAAAACATTATTCCTAAACACCTGTAATTTCTAACTTGCAGTCCAACATCAAGAAATAACTCTCCTTGACTTCATTGATGCAAAATCATCAATTATATCATCAAAATTTAAAGATCTAGCAAGATCGCTCTCCAGACTAAGGAGGCTAAGGTTACTCAGTCGTTCTTGACACATTGTTTATCTGAATACATTTTTTATTTCCTTCATTTTGCTGAAGGATCTTTCAGCATCAGCAACTGTCACAGGAATTGTATAGAATATTCTAATGGCTATGCAAATATTTGAAAATAAACTGTCCAGTTTTAATTTCCTCAGACTATTTAGGAGATTCATAGGTTTCAGTGGGGTTGGCCCTAAATTAGAGGCATGAATTGATTTTAAATTTTTCGGCTCATCACTGATCTCATTGTTAATGTCTTCATAATATTTTTCACGCAGTCTAGCACCCTTATTAATATCTACCAATTTCTTCTGTCTCTCCTTGTGCTTCTCAGCTCCCTACTTATGCCTGTACTTGTCCATTGTGCAGTTAAACTATAACCGGTAACACTAATGAACAGAATTTACTAGACAAATGACAACGAAAAGACGAAAGTTTCGACACGAAACATACAATGTACTGAAAAGGAAACGTATCCTGCGACTTCGGTTTGGGAGAGTCCACTAGCATATTGCGGTGAGCCAGCGGGAAGTTGATAGTTGAAAAGGTCAAGCCAATAGATGAGTGAACGTGTTCGGTACAAGTGACGGGAAGATAGTTCAAGCAAATGTCAGGGCCCTCAATTGTCGTGTCGGTGAATGTTAATGCGGGAAACCGATATTCTATTATATAAAAGTCAAATATTTACATATGAAGTGGTAATTTGTATTAATTCTACTATTGTTGAGTTAATATGTCAAATTTATGTAACAAATGTTCTTACAAAATTTTACAGTACCTGTATGTATCTACGAATAATTATTCATGATATTAAAAAGTAATCAGACTCACTTAATCTGACGGGCCCTTATTGCTCACGGGCCCATATGCACTCGCCCCCTTTGCCCTCCCTTCTCGGCGGCCCTGATCACGACACACAGAATTTGCTGTTGGCATGTTGGAGAACATTGGAAATGATGAAAAATTCCTCAAGAGTGTTCTCTTCACTGATGAAGCAACATTTCATGTGTTTGGCCCACTAAACCATCATAATGTTAGGATGTGGGACTCAGAAAACTTCCATGATTGACGTGAACTTATGAGCGTCAGCCCAATATGTCACACCGGCTATCACCCCTCTGGACTTCTTATGGGTTATGTTAAATACATCGTGTACCGAACATCTGTTCTCGATTTGAACGACCTAAAGCAACGGATTGAGGCAACCATTACGACTGTCGATGAAGAAATGCTCGTGCAGAACTGGCAGGAACTGGAATATCATTTGGATGTTCTAGATGCCATATAGGATGAACATGTACAGATCTACTAATTTTTGTATAAAACTTGGAGAAATGCTCTTTCGAATGCAAAAAGCCTCACTGTGATACCTTCTATGATTACTTTTTAATTCAGTATTGAATTTGTATGGATAATTGGTGGACAATCTGTACAGTTTCTTAAAATTTATTTGTATTTTCAACCATTTTATTGAAATATAATCTTAAATTTAATCAAGAAGAGAGTTATTTTGAAATTTATCGTAATATATAACACAATGCACGCTGTGAGAATTCAGAATTGTAGGTAGTTCTGGAAGAGATCATCAGCCTAATTACTATGAGTGAGAGAATAAGCATTACTGTATATTATATTATTTTCTAAAGGAGTGAATTTTTTTTATTAAATACATATTGTGCAGAAAATGAAGAGTTAACAGCATGCTTATAGAAATTTTAAGCTTTTATCTCTCTTTGAAAAAAGTGAAAGAAACTTTACGATATATTGTACACAGAATTAAGATTTATTTAACATGTAAGCATATAAATAAGATCTTACCTCAAAGTCACGTGATGAATTCCGTAGCTTCATGTTATCTGCAAGTATTGTTGCAGAAAGTTATAGGTTTTATGTACCCTTACAAAAAGCACTTCTCTCGTGTTAAATTAAATTGAAGATTCAATTAATTTATTATCATATTAAATAGTAGTAACAACATCAATGTGACACTAAAATATTACTATTAAGCAGCCAAAATCGCAGAAATAATAGTACCATTGTAGGAAAATGAATTTGAAAACACAGAATCACAGTGACCCCTGGTGATCTAAAGAATATCATGCTTGCTTGAGCATTATGAATCCAAGATTTGTCACTTGAAAAATACAAAATCAGCTTCCTCCTGAAGGGAATTAAAGCTGAGGCTCTGTCATCGAATGTTTGTATAATATTTCATTGATTAATATCATAAATAAAATTCACAGTGGCCCTTGTATCATCTACCTGGACTTCTAACTTCCAAATTACAGATGATTCTGCCAGCTAACTCCTGAGGTCTCTGTGGTATCGTAACTAAAACTAGAAATGATAGGAAGAGTCCTTTGCTAGTCAGTCACCATCATCCCATCACTGGGAGTAATTAGGACTGCACCAGTTGCAGGTGTCGGGTCACCATCCAAAACATCCTGCATCTCAAAAAAATATTATCCAGCCCTTAGAATGACTGTTTAGTATAAATTTATATATATTTTATCAACAACTGTATAGTTTGACATTTTACATTGTTATAGGATTAAAATTTGCATAATCATAATTATTATTGCTTAGTAAATTGTTTAATAGCCATTTTAGAAGTGTTCCTCCTCGTCTTATTTCTCTAGAATAATATTTCATTATAATTGAATTGAACATGTGAACCAAAAGTCCAGATCAAGAGTACTAAAATGAATACCAGTAACGAAATATACTCAAAATGGAAGCATAGAACAAGGCTCACTAATGAAGAAACTGACGGATAAATTCTAAGGCCAGAACCCGTCAACAGTGGCCTATATCCAGGTCCAGAAACAGAGACCCAGGGCTCCTAGGCAGATTTCTTTTTCTCTCGTGTATGGAGGAGGAACCTGAAGGCTAATATCGCAGCTTGAGGCCTATTGTGCTCACTTACTTGTGGCTTTTAAGGAACCCCGAGGTTCATTGCCGCCCTCACATAAGCCCGCCATTGGTCCCTATCCTGAACAAGATTAATCCAGTCCCTACCATCATATCCCACCTCCCTCAAATCCATTTTAATATTATCCTCCCATCTACGTCTCGGCATCTCTGAAGGTCTTTTTCCCTCCGGCCTCCCAACTAACACTCTATATGCATTTCTGAATTCGCCCATACGTACTACATGCCTTGTCTATCTCAAACATATGGATTTAATGTTCCTATTATTATGTCTGGTGAAGAATACAATGCGTGCAGTTTCGTGTTGTGTAATGGCTTATTGTGTTTACCACTCTTATTCTGTGAATGACTGGGTCGTCGAACGGCCATGGTCTTGTACAAGTACAGCACGCCGCACTGTGAACTTAATCTGCGCTATTGTATGGATGATGATTATATGTGAATTAATGATGGCGAAATGAGTCCGAGGTCCAACACCGAAAGTTACCAAACAATTCTGCTTCAATTGGTTTGAGGAAAAACTCCAACCAGGTAACTTATCCCAACCAGGATTTGAACCTAGGCCTTCTCGTTTCATGGCCAAACGTGCTAACCATTACTCCACCGCGGTGGACCCCTAGGCAATTAACAGAATTGGGCCCCTTTTTTTTAATTTATCAATTTACGTTTATTTAACGTAGGTACTTATTATTATTATTATCATTATTATTATTATTATTATTATTATTATTATTATTATTATTACAGAGATGGCGTGAAAATTTTATGTGAGATCGTAACAGGCCTTGTGGCCTAACGCTTGTCAGGCAGAAGAAGAAGAAGAAGATTATTATTATTATTATTATTATTATTATTATTATTATTATTATTAAAGTAGTAGTAGCAGTATTAATTGCATTAGAATAAAAAAGCTATTCTTTAAACTTAGTTTATTTTTGCACATATTTAGAGTCATGTTTAAATATTAGTTTTTCATATCCGAGGTCTATTTATTATCAGTTTATCACTGCCTTTAAAATAACTATGCAGATGCCTTCTCCTTTCATGATGGGATGTGAAGGCAGAATCCGATCCAGAAAGTCTTTCAAGTTTCTTTATTTATTGTAGACAATAAAATATTTATTAACATAAATCTCATAAAACTGTTTTTAAGACTTTTCAAAGTTTTCTTCTTTTACGTTTCATACTATAATATAAATATGATCACTGTGACCTAGAAAGAGAAGTAATATCATTAAACTTTTTATAGTGTTCCAGAAAAAAAGTACTAAAAGAGTTCTCTGCTAGCACATTGAAGAATCAATAAAACTATTAAAGTTACTATTATAATTTCAGTAATAAAATTTATAGCTGCAAGAGGCCATAACAATATTATTATTTAGTATTTTAGAAGTAATGGTAATAAGTTAAAATATAATAAATCGAAGACATTAAATCCATTAATCATTTCTCTGAATTACTTCCACCACTTTCAACTTATTATAATCTTTTTTAATATCATGTATTTAAAAATAATAATAATAATAATAATAATAATAATAATAATAATAATAATAATAATAATAATAATTCGGAAATCACATCAATAATAATATTTTTGTTAGAACTAGGATATTGAAATATATGCTACCGATATATTATATTACACTATTTTTTTTAACTAATGGTGGGTACCGTACTTGACTGTTCGTCATTCACCCATGTGAAGCCAGTTGTGTGAATTGTGTAGACCAATTTACCGACAGAGTTATTGCCCAGGATGCGCCATAAGAGATTGGTCCATACTACACCCATGATAAGATGAGATGAGATGACGGAGATTTGTTGGGATGCCACAGGGGAACCGAAGCTCCTGAAGAAAACCCCTGTGTTACCTAGACGACGGGCTTACCCAACACAAGTTATAAATCAGGGATACATCAGGGATCGAACCTGTTTCACAGGATTATAAATCCAGCGCTCTAGCCACTGCGAAATTAAAGCTTGAAAAAAATTTCATCGAAAAATGTAATAGCTCCTGGCAGTGAGTAAATTGTGTCCATTTAGCTGGCTAGGAACACTGAGTGCACGAACTTATCTCGCATGTCACGTGACTGGGTGGGCTTTCACGAGCATAACAATTCAACTGTTTTTTCGAAGTACGCCTTTTGGTTTATTATTACAATAAGTAACATTCAAGATAAGTTTGCTAATTTTACATTCTTATAGAAATCACATGAAGTACATATTCGTATTTCATGGAGAGAAACAAAATATATTTACTTGCCACATTTCTACGTTAGTCTTCCATTATCGGAATGTTAAAGTTATAATAATTCTTAATACTGTTGTGTACTGTTCTTCAATATGGTACTGGTATGTCATTAATGTCATTAGTTTCGGACATAGTTTTCATTAGTCTTTAATATTTGTAGGTATTCTCAACCTCTAAATCTTTAACTGTTTTGTGTAAACTAATAGGTAGGCCCTACTTTTTTCTTCAGATAATGAATTTATTATTAGTTTGTTATTTGCAGTGAAAATTCTTGCGGTTTTGAAGTGTTTTGTGATATAAAAAAAAAGAGGAAGTAAAATAAACTTTTACCTTCATTTGTTAAATATAAGCATTTTCTTGAAATTATGAAACAAGAAAGGAAACCACTCTCAAATTATATTTTACTCATGACAATATGATGATGTTCATAGTTTGTTCCTATAGAAGAAGTATTATAGCTAAAGGTGCAAGAACATTTTAAATTTGAGTCTGGCCCACCCTAAATACTTCTTACTAGAAATGACTGATTGATTGGTTGGTTGCTGACACCTCCAGATGTGGTCGACTAAAATATTCTAGGCACTGTTAGTCTATAACTGTAGAGAATTCCATTTCTAAAGTTAGAGCACATGTAAGGCGAAATTCAACAACCTCGACAAAGATAACATATTAGAATGATGACTAACAGAGTTAAAAGATTGAAGAAAAGGCCAGAAATATCGATAACTTTAGCCTGGAGTCATCTCATTCAAGGGCAAATCCACACCTGTGGAGTAACGGCTAGCACATCTGGCCGCGAAACCAGGTGGCCCGGGTTCGATTCCCGGTCGGGGCAAGTTACCTGGTTGAGGTTTTTTCCGGGGTTTTCCCTCAATTCAATATGAGCAAATGCTGGGTAACTTTCGGTGCTGGACCCCGGACTCATTTCACTGGCATTATCACCTTCATCTCATTCAGATGCTAAATAACCTAAGCTGTTCATAAAACGTTGTAAAATAACCTACTAAAAAAAATTCAAGGGCAATGTTCTCGTTGTTTCAGTCATGACATAAGCCTTTAGTCTTTCATTCCTTTCCGAAGTAAAATATTTTTCTTTAAGAAAATTATCGTTCTCGACTAGGTTTAAATCTTTGGAACTCTGACTTATGGCTAGCATGATAACTGGTTGAACACCAAATTCTTCTGTTTTAGAGGATTTAAATTATTATTTTAATTTTTGCAATAACCCACCAGTATTCATTCATATTATAAAAATTATTATTGCCTCTCTTTCGAAAACAATCCTGGGCATGACACTCCAAAGAAGGCCAAAGCTAACGTCCATATGTCTCTACAGAGGTGAACAATCATCCAACCAGTATGGGGGTATCGTGTGATTAGCACTATGATCCTCTCAGCCTAGCTGATTTGTGGAACCAAATTTCTTTACCTACTGTAGCTCCCCAAATTCATCACGATACTGATTGGCCACTGGTCTCATTCACTAGCTCAAATTTAATGAAAAAACTTCTTTCTCATGTAGACTTGAACCATGCTCATTCCATAAAGGGAGTCCTGACATAATGTCTTAGACCATAATGTTACACCAAGGGACCTCTTTTTGAATGAATTTTCTTATTTAAATAAAATAAATTTGTATAGTTGTGATAGGCTTAATGAGTAGATGTAGTATTTGAACTTTATTTTTTAGGTTATTTATGTCAAAACGGGCAGTTTATGGAAAAATAATGTATTGGTTATTATAAGATGCTCAGATAAGGTTATTTTATTCTAAATAAACATTTATCGAAACACTCTTCACACAGTCAAAAGCACATCAAGTTATTGTTAATGCTGTATTATCTCTTATGAAATGTAAATTCGAATAAAAAGAAACATGTTGAATATTTACTCACAGTAAACCATGAAGAATGATAGTATTTCGAAATGTACTATAATTTCTATTAATTCTTTGTTCAATAGGTACGTTGTTCTACTTTTCAGTCTGGTGTATATTACATTAGAAAAGCGTAATCTCATGCAGCCCCCAAGAGATTTTGAGGAAATATCTGACTTTTATCAGTATGTGAAATTTCACAGGAATTAAAATGTTATTATTAGTGCAAAAAAAAAAAAACTAATATCTCCTTACCAAAAGAGTAAAAAAGTATACATTTTAAAAATAAAACTCACAGAGCACCAAACAATATAATATTAATGTAGAATGATCAAATAATAATTTTAATGACAAGTTCTTCAAACAAAATCTATTAAAAATTAATCATCAAGATAATGCATCTGACTGTTACCAAAGGAGCACTCAGAAAGTTACCAGCTAGGAGTAAATTGAAAAATACACAAAATATAAACTGATGTAGTTAGTGTTGGTGGAAATTTTGCATTATAGTAAGTTACGTATGGGCGAATCCAGAAATGCATATAGAGTGTTAGTTGGGAGGCCGGAGGGCAAAAGACCTTTGGGGAGGCCGAGACGTAGATGGGAAGATAATATTAAAATGGATTTGAGGTAGGTAGGATATGATGGTAGAGACTAGATTAATCTTGCTCAGGATAGGGACCGATGGCGGGCTTATGTGAGGGCGGCAATGAACCTCCGGTTTCCTTAAAAGCCAGTAAGTAAGTTACCATGGCAACCTAAACCGATGTATATGGTTATTCAAAATTCAAGAAAAATTTGAAATTATTCTAATTTTGTAAAAAAGCAAGTTCATACAAAAATAATAATAAGAAAAATAATTTCTGAAGAAGTTCGATTTTTAAAATATACCTTGTGTTATTTTTTTTCGTTTGAAGAACTTGTCATTTAAAATTGATTGATAAATATTATATTAATTATTAAACAAATACTTACCTTAAATCGGTTTGAAAATAAAAAATATATATCACATATTGCAATTTTATAAATAAAAAACAATATTAAGGACTTATCAAAGTGAATGTGCACATTCTTGCACATTTAAATGTTGAAGTGTTACTGAAAGCAAGCATCTGTGTTGGCTTCCAAGACATGTAGTACTATCGTGTCACTGTACTGAAACAAAATAAATATAACTAAATAAAAATAACTAAATAAAAATAATAAAATTATATCACATAACACCTACATCCAGATGCAAAAAATTTCGTAATTGTATCTTTGTGTGCCATAGTCCTTCGATCCTTAACCCTGGATGAGCAACAGTAAGATAGAAACTTATTCATAAAACCATTCTTATCTATAGCAAACCATTTCAAAGAAGAGAATTTGACCCTGCTCATTTGTGCTGACGTTGTTGCTGATAATGATGATAATAATAATAATAATAATAATAATAATAATAATAATAAAGGTAAAAGGTAAAGGTATCCCTGTAACATGCCATGAAGGCATTTGGGGGACATGGAGGTAGAGCCCCATGCTTTCCATGACCTCGGTACTAGAATGAGGTGGTGTGGTCGGCATCACCACCCCCGTCTTTTACCCCCGGGAAAGACCCGGTACTCAATTTTATAGGGGCCATTCTGAAAGTTTGGCAACGAGAAAAAAATTCTGTCACCACCTGGGATCGAACCCCGGACCTTCCAGTCCGTAGCCAGCTGCTCTACCAACTGAGCCACCCGGCCGCCCAATAATAATAATAAACATGTATGTTTCTCTGACACTTCCATTGCGCAATTAAATTATTTAAAGACGAAACAATTGACATCAGCACCTTGGATATTACACTTTAATATAACAATTCTTGTATCTACCCAGACTGTATGTTGTGCCAGCTTGTAGAAAATTAGAGTAAAATTAAATAAAATAAAATTATGACTATTATTATAATCATGATCTTAAGATGATGGTGGTGGTGGTTGTTATGGTGGTGGTGGTGGTGGTGGTGGTGGTGGTGGTGGTGGTGGTGGTGGTGATGATGATGATGATGATGATGATGATGAAATTTATATTTTACAGGAGGGTCATGTCACACTTTGTAAATTTTGATGTGAAACAACATTCATTACACTGAAAACAAATCAGCTATTTTTCCAACCTCTGCCAATTATGCGAAGGAGAATAATTAAAACTCTCTTTACAATGACACCGTAGCCTAGAACAACAATCACAAAAAATTAAAAACAAGTTGTCTTGGTTTCTCTGTACCTAATAAAACTCTCACAAACTGTAGTGGTTTCTGCAGAAGCACAATCGCAATGCAAGCACGTAACAGAACAGGTGCAAGTTGTGCACTGTGATTATTAGGCCTACACATGCGGGTGTTGCAGCATTAAAAGCCATTCTAGTTTTGACATTTCTCCAGTAATATAATGGCGATTGTAATGGTTGTGTAATGACGGTGCCTTTTAACAAAGCACAATATTATGCACATACATATCCCCAGAAGGTAAGATTATTTAAAAGAAATGATGATCGACTTTAACTGATCATGATTATGTGTTATGCAGCCTATATTCTATATTTCATTCTGTTTACATGACATGTAATTGCCATTACCGATTTCAAGTATTTCAGATTAACGTAATTTCAGTTGCAAAAAGAAGCAAATTAAAGGAAACATAATTATATACTAGTAGTGGTTTCCATTCTGTACAGCAATAACGAGAAAGAGGCGTAGACCTATAAATACAGGCTTTATCTCCGTTAATGATCTGTCATAGAAATTGTACTTTCTCCAATGTAAAATATTTTGTATTAATCAATGCGGGCTTCATAGTAATTTATAATATAAGAGAGTAAAATTAGATTTTATCTGAGAGCGGAAAGTTTAACGCCCAAGGCGAAGCCCCAAGGGTGATAATTTCTACAAGCACATAAAATCTGTTTAGTCTCATGTACTATACAGTACTTTATCCTTTAGTGGTATCTAAATTTAATTTTATATTGTATGCCTTTTCTTTGTAATGTGTTGTTTGTGAAAAAGTTGTAAATGATTAAGCCTATTAATGTATGGATTTTATTGTTACTAATGTGTTGGTTGTCTAGAAGAGAGTGATTAAAAAAATTTTAATTCACTGCTGTGAATAAAATCACTGTTTAGGTTGCTAAGGTCGGTGAAATAAATACCAGTTTAGATATCAGTCATGGATAAATATTATTTAACTGTCAGTGAAAACAATGGAAAAGGGAAATCGTGAAAAATTAGAATAATGTTAAATGCTGAAGAGAAAATTTGTTACTAAATTTAAAAGTATAAAATATTTCCTAACGTCTGCTTTCCATTTTTAAAATGCCTGCCATTCTGTAAAGATATATGGATATTATTCTACATATATTTAAAGTAAATAAAAATAATTTCATTATGTTGAAGCTAAAATGAAGCTGTAGGTAGTGTTTATTATCTACTATGAGAAAGATGACCATTTTATCCAGAATTCATCTTACAAAATAATAAGTAGTTTCTATATTATCACCAATATTAACTGCATACCGTATCCTCAAACTTCACTAAGTTAAAAAGAAAATAAAAAAGCAGTATGAACTAGTTAAAAAATGAAAGACTATTATTTATAATGAAATGCAGGTGTGTACTGTAGTTGCTTGTAACAAAACATAACAACTGTGATAATGTGAATATGTAGTTATGAACAATCCCTATTAAACAAAATTACCACAAAAGTAGCTACCTATTTTCTTGTTCTGCCATTATTTTATCAAAGAGTGGCAATTGGGATTCGAGTGGTACTGGATGAGCTCTAATAATTTTAGGATCCTCTTTAGGCTTGTCGGAATAATCATCTCCGTACAATTGATATTGCAGTAAATTAATGTGTCGATCCTCTTCTTCCCTAGGTAGTTACAAAGATATAAAATTAAATTGTAGTTATATCATTACATTAAACTATGGTGGCAGTGTAATGAATCAAGAGAAGTGAAAATATTTTGGAGCTCTTAAAATCTTGTAGAAGTGTATAACTTTCTATTATTCTTGTAACTCTTCTCTCTGACTCTCTTCTCTATATATTTACTCTCTCTCTCTCTTGACTTAAGTTGAACACTAGAGTTTATTTCAATTATTAAATAGAAAAGTAACCACATCAGAAAATTATTCGGAAATAGATCCAAAAAACCACATGAAAAAAACTGCATATGAATCAACACACAACAATAAAAAAAAACAATCTGAAGAACATTTATTTAAAAGTTAATTTGTATCGTTAGTAGGCCTACAAATATATTGAATAAATTTCTTGTACTTTATATATCATTCTAACGCGAAAATTGGTGGAAAAAGACATTCAGTATTCAGATAAACTTAAATTTTGTTTGGTTACACTGTAATCATTGTTAATATTCCATAACAAACAGTGATGGTGTGCTGTAGACACAGTACAGTCGACAGTATTGATCCTGAAAGTTAAGTATTCAAAAGCTACATATACATTTTACGTAGACAAAAATATGGATCGTAGCATACACATAAAAATCAAGTAACTTCAATCAGGACATGTTCGATCATTTTGATACTCACCATCTAATTTCGTTTCAAACCCACGTTTATATGTACCTACATAACAATAACATACATACCAGTATTGTGCAAGAAAGAATTCACAACATACTTACCTCAGAGTCATATTGAAAGGTTTTGGAATCGTAATCTTTGGTTCCCTCCATGCAACGTTTTTACTTTGTTTTAAAGCAGGGCTGTTTGGTACACTATGCGCAAATGGTAAGTCCAACAAATCTTCTTCACTTTCATAATCGGAATACAATTCTGCCTTGGGTATATAGTCGTCCACACTGAAACCGTCCCACATACTCTCAACAATAGAACTGGAGCTGTCGCCTGTCAGCACTCCAGTTTTATTCGCTGATGCAGTGTGTGTATCTCTAACTTTGTTAGTACCATTATTTGACTTCTTTAGTTTCATTTTATATAGATCACGTTGCGTAATTGGATTTCGAAATTTATTCTCTTTTCCAGGCCTTGAAAGAATTTCTTGTTCATCTGTATTCAACACATAATTGTTTAATTGGATGGAGGATTTTGGATTAGTCCTGGAGTTAATTTTACAGGAATCATCTAGTGAAAGAGCAGAAACAGTGGGGGATGGAGACACATAAGCCTTGGAATCCATTTTATCCCATAACAGAGCACTGACACCCATATCTGAATATTTTTTTGGACTTTTCTGATAGGATGACGATGGAAGAGGACTTTTGGCATCTAAGTCACACTTTTTACCGCGAAGATTCAAATTGTCATTACTAGTGTATTGTTTTTGCCATGTTTCAGAAGAAACAGCAACATTCTTCTCTTCATACTTCCTAGAATTAATTTTATTTTCTTCCACAACTTCCGATGCATCAAAATCCTTGTCATTTAAATCCCGTAAATATGTTCTCTGTTTGGCTTTCAAGTGCTGGAGTCTTATATAGAATTCTCTATCAGATAAATGATTTAAATCTCCATAATCTGGAATGCTCTCATAAAAGTCAATAAACGACTTGAGAGATTCCTTATTTGTAGATTCACCCATAGTTTTTAAAGCGCTATTTGCACTACCTTGAGGTGTTGAAGATTTCGATCGCGCTATTCTGGAATCTGATGACGATGGTCTGTCTGCTGTGTGAAGAAACTCGTAGTTTCTGTCTGTACCTGGATGTGACATTTCCTTGTTGTCAAGCTCATTCTCGAGGTAGTGTGGAACACGTTTTCTTTCATACGTAGGTAATGGCAGATTATTTGTTGGATTAACAGGAACTTTAAGACAAGAATGATTAAATGCGGCACCAATGTGTTTTGTTATCATTGCAGAATTTATGTTGATATTACTATGGCAACAGTTGCTATGGAAATGTAAACAACTTTAAACCAACATTAGAATAATATTTGCAAAAGATAAAATGAATACTTATTTTTCTTAAGTAGATAAATTTACATTATATTATAAATTAGCTATACTACTGCATTAAGGAAATTCTAATTGCTATATAAATGTTATTTCCCAAGACCATAGCTGGAAATAGTCTATATGTATGTATACTTTAAAAGTAACTTTTATGAAAGTAGGTTGGTGTTCCTGAGAAATGATTAAACTCACGTGCTGCGCATGTGCACAAGAGCAGTGAGCGTTCGGTGTTTGACGACTGACGAGCGACTGAAAGGAATTATGGCGGGCTTGAGTATTTTGAGTAGAACGCGAAATGTGTGTTCTTGCAATTTATTTTCAAGTAACGTTACTTTTCTTTGGCGAAGTACCTCTACATTATCAAACACAGATGATAAACATTCGTATTATGACATTGTCATTGCTGGTGGAGGAATGGTTGGAACTACTTTGGCATGTTGTTTAGGTTAGAAAATACATGAACGTCCAAGTATATTTTGTATACACTTTTACCGTTTTATTTTATAACTTAATGCAAAGAAAATAAGTAATGTATGAAACAAAAGCAACCTTTACACATGTCACTGTCTTATTTTAAATAATTATGTCAAAATGCTTTTGATTTCAGCGCAGGCACCAAGACTATCAGAAAAGAAAATACTGTTACTGGAAGGAGGTCCAAAGCATAGTGGGGACTTGAAGACACACTACAGCAACAGAGTGTCTTCGTTAAACAGTGGCACCAAATCTCTTATGAAGTCCATCGGAGCATGGGAACATATCACAAACGCTAGATACAAATCTGTAAAAAAGATGCAGGTACGTCGTATATTAGCAGGCATTAAACGTTAGTAACTAACTATGACTATGAGAGCTGTCAAAGTGCATACATGTTGTGAAGCGCTGTTACCGTTGCTTACTGACTTGTGATCTTTAACTCCATCTTTCTTAATCTATTTTATAGCAGTAAGAGATTTATAGTCTTCAAACTCTTGACTGAACAAAATCACGAATAATGACGAAGAAATTATTAATGTTTGAGTTCCTGGACTGAATAATGGCCCTCTCACATCACGTTATGCTGCTCTAATATTTTCTCTAGTTCCTCCCGTTAGAACAATGCAGCGTGGTGCAGCACAGAGTGGCTAAACAAGATGAATCGTTCGATTGTTTCTTACCTGTAGTGTTTCCTAGTGTGTTACTTATTCCCCTCTGGGCGTTATCACGTATGTTACAGAGCATTCCAGTGATAAGTACTGGTTTATTCTTTGGCCGCTGGGTGGTACGGTGCTTGAGCAACCGCTGGCAACCGGGCCTTTAAACTCACGGCGCTTCACCAAATTGTAACATACATGGATACTTCTAACCATAATATGTTGTATTTAACATTAATTATTATATGTTATATTAATTACAGAATTTTGTACTCACACTCATGACAGTAGCTGTTTGAAGTGGTGATCATTTTTCACTATACAGAGTTCACATCGCCGTAAAAAAAAACATTGTTAACTTTGTTTTTAGTTTGAATAATTTCGAGGGAAAATTTTTCCGGGGCCGGGCATCGGACCCGGGACCTTTGGTTTAACGTACCAACGCTCTACCAACTGAGCCGCCCAGGAACTCTACCCGACACCGATCCAATTTTTCCCTCTATATCCACAGACCTCAGAGCGGGCTGATAACCGTCAAGCAACCAACTTCGAGTGCACACTAACTCCGTGTGACTTAAATTGTGGTTTTCTGTTAACGAACAGTGACGTGTATTATGCAAATCAAGATTTCAGGTATAACTCCTTGTAAAGTTGATTTGAATAATTTCGAGGGATTTTTTTTTTATGTAGATTGTGAAATACAGATTTCTCTTTCAGCTTTCGTCTGGCATGTCCTGGGTAGAGCTTTAGTATGTTAAACCAAAGGTCCCGGGTTTGATGCCCGGCCCTGGAAAAATTTTCCCTCGAAATTATTCAAATCAACTTTACAGGGAGTTATACCCGAAATCTTGATTTGCATAATACACGTCACTGTTCGTTAACAGAAAACCACAATTTAAGTCACACGGAGTTAGTGTGCACTCAATGTTGGTTGCTTGATGGTTGTCAGCCCACGTTGAGGTCTGTGGATATAGAGGGAAAAATTGGATCGGTGTCGGGTAGAGTTCTTGGGTAGTTCAGTTGGTAGAGCGTTGGTACGTTAAACCAAAGGTCCCTGGTTCGATGCCCGGCCCCGGAAAAATTTTTCCTCGAAATTATTCAAATCAACTTTACAGGGAGTTATACCTGAAATTTTGATTTTCATTTGTTTTTAGTGTTCCCTATAAATTAAAATAGGTTGTATGCAAATAATCCTCGCACAATTGAACAACTGAAAGATAATATTCGTGACGCAGTGAGACAAATTAGTGCAGTGAAGCTCATGAATGTGAACAATGGTTTTTACAGTGATGTGAACTCTGTTTAGTGCAAAATGGTCAACACCTTCAGCAGTTATTGTCATGAGAGTGAGTAGGCCTGCAACATTGTGTAATTAATATAACATAGGCCTATAATAATTAATGTTAAATACAACATATTGTTAGTAAGTGTGCTTGTAAGTTTTAATTCGGTGAAGTGCATGAGTTTAAGGACCCGGTTGCTGGCGATTGCTCAAGCACTTTGCCGCCCAGTGGCAAAAGAATAAACCAGTACTTATCACTGGAACGCTCTGTATTATTGCAATAGTATTTGTGTCTTTTGTCGTCAAGAAATGAATATTTCTCCACCAAATTAATGAGTTTTTCACAGTTCATTTCAATTCTTAACCTATAAGAAGTTAAGACGCCTAAATATTTGAAACGACATCTGATTGTTGTTATTTCAACAAAGCAGGCCATAAGGAAAGTAAGTTTGACATGCCAGACGAAAGCTGAAAGAGAAATCTGTATTTCATAATCTACACAAATGGATTAGGGATTGACAACAATAAGCTAAGTGTCAGAATGTGGGAATATCCATAAATGTTTTCATAGTAACTGATGTCCCACCTTGCATTTTTTTGCCGTTGTCTTGATAGGTTTCATTCATCCTTTTTCGTAATACAAAGCACTAAATTGCATTTGAAATGTAGGCCTAAGGCAAGTGCATGATCTCAAGATGTAGATCACATTTTCTTCAAAGGAGGTAATTGATGATGTGTGGCATTCGGCTTTTGCACCGAGTCATAAACATCTCTCATTTCAAAGCTAGGCCTACGTGTCTGTTGGGAACCAAGGACAAACAGGGGTGATGCTATCAGAGTGGTTTTGGTGGTTTAGTACCCACTCAAAATCAACATATCTACATAAATACTGAAAGTGTAACAAGAATTTATTTCAAAACACTTCCAATTTAATTACTCACTATTTTAATTACTACTATTGTATTTAGCTCATAAATTTCCCTTATCAATTAGTACATGGTTTCTCGTATTGTCCACAAACTGACAATATTCAGGTCTACCAGCATAGTCTGGGGGAAGTGAACAGGACTCATTATCCAAGGTTACACTCAAGCATAGTTTCGAATCTTCCTTGTGCTGATAATCTGTTTGTATTTACTGTATTCGAAGCCTTTCCCAAATGTAAGGCGAATGTTAGGTAATCCCATGGCGAATTCTTAGACACATCTTGCCAGATTTATCAATGTTGATATTTAAATTTGTAAACTTCTTTACATTTTAGCTTATACTAGATTATTTTTTGTTTCAAGTCTAGGTGTTGTGTAATTGAAAATATTCGTATGTTATGCAATGCATTAGTATTTAATGTTAGAAAGATTATTTTTTGTTTCGAGTCTAGGTGTTGTGTAATTGAAAATATTTGCATGCTATACAACGCATTAATATTTAATGTTAGAAACATTGGATTCTCCTAAATGCTCACTGGCACAGCATGGACTTGTCGTCTTTTGTATTTGTCTGATGGAATCTGCAGCAACAACAGTCTTTGTCACCGGCTTCTCCAATGACTCGTATACAACATTGGACATGTGGTGCCCCAGAAAATGTCCTTGTAAAAACATAGAATAGGATGCAATATGCAGTGACTCTGGGTTGCTTCTTTAAGCAGTTCTGTATTGTCGAATTTGACGTCCACTGGTGACTAAAGGTGAAATTTTTTAATGTAGGCTTGTTAAAAAAACTATTTGCTTTGACCCCACGTGACAGGATATGCTTGTCGAATCTATCTACACCATAAAAAGTAAATAAACTTTAAGCTCTTGTTTCGTAATGAGACATTTATGTGTCGTACTTCTCTTGCAGGTGTGGGAAGCATGTTCTGATGCAATGATAACATTCAGTTATGATAACATGTGTGACGATGTTGCATACATTGTGGAGAATGATGTGTTGTTGGCTGCTGTAAATAAACAAGTTGAAAAACTGACTGAAAATCTTACCGTACTCTATCAAGCAAAAATAAAAGGATGTCAGCTTCCTCAGCACTCTGGAACAAATGAAGTGAGAGTCGACTTAGAAAATGGTTCATCTTATTTTTGCAACTTGCTGGTGAGTAACTTCTTTATATTACTCATAGATTATTTTCTTTGGGATTTGTTTCTTCATTTTATTTTCATTGTTCTTAGAAGAAAGAAAGAAAAACATTTTATTTTTCGTTTTTGTGTGTGCCAGTGGCGGTTCCTTGGGGGAGGGAAGGGAGGAACGTCCTCCTCATATTTTTTTTTTCTTTTGAAAGTAAATACCACATAAAATATGTGCCTTGAAATTCTAAGAAGATTCGATAATTTTTAAGTTCTCAGCTATAAGAAAACTTCGGTTGATCGAGTTTTAAACGACGCGCGCTCATGTGCTGCTAGAAAACTGTGAGGAAGATGCGAGATTGTTTGTGTGGAGGAAAGTCAATCCATTCCTCCTTTACTGCAGTTAACATACATAGACAACAGCGCACTAGCGGCCAGAGAAAGAAGCAGACTCTTAAAGCAAGTAAATGAACACACAGGGAGGAGATCCTCCTCTGAATCAGCGCATGGGCGGGAAATAGAAACCGACTGGTCGTGCAGCAAGCTCGCTACCGCTGCCATCTAACGATTTTGAATTCAACCAGACTATAACACATCTAGGAGGAGGCACAATAAAAACAGTTTTAACGCAACGCTATGAAAGATACCATATAAACTTTTTTTAAAATTATAAATAAATATTATTCATTGCACTTTATATAGGCTACTATTCATGGTTTGAATATTTCAAGGATATTTGGAAGTTAAAGTTGGGTTTATATAAAATAAAGAGGAAGTAGTTTGTTCTACGTTAATATCGCAGGTCTTTTGGCCCCTGAAATTCACTTCCATTCAATGTCTACTAGACAGGGCAACAGCCACAAGACCTGACATTCTTCAAAAGCATGTGATAGTGAGTTTGTAAAATGTACATGTGGCAACATAGACCACGTGATTGGGTGCAGTGTTCTCGCTTTCCTGAGATTATTTCCCATTCCCATTTCCGTAAAACGGTTCCGATTACGTGTTAGCACTTTAGCAGCTATAGACTCTTCCAACACGTGTGATGCTGTAGTGTGCGCGAGAAATGCTGCGAGGTTGTGAATTTCCTTGTAATTGTTAATTTGTGCAATTCAGTATTGAATGGAAGTGAAAACATAATATATTTTGTAAAATTTGGGAAACTCAGTTTACAAGAATAGATTATTGCTATACAGAAGGGAAAGCCAACCCCAACACTACCTGGTCTTAAATGTATGCATGTAGGCTAATTTGTAGCATGTTTTATTCAAGAAGGCATCATTTCGTGCTGTTAACTTCTTTCCTCCTCTTAAGAAATACGCAGGAGCCACTACTGGTGTGTGCACATCAATGCCACAACTCACAAATGATTTAACTGCTAAAACCAGACGATAACCAGCTTGCTAAATACTTTTTATTAAACAAAAAATAAAAATAATTGATTAAAATGCAGTCTTACTCGTGTTAACGAAAGATAAAAATAAGACAGGCAGGATACGGACCTATGATCTTACAAGTAGTGCACCAGCACTTTAAACCACTCAACCCCAGAAAATCGGTCGAATGTTTCTTTATGAGTATGTTATGCATACTCTTGGTGCAAGACACCCATTGCAAAGGATCAAAGGAAAACATAAAATGTTTTATTATGAATGCAGCTTTATACAAGTGTATCCGAGGTCTGCTGATCATCACGTATTTTTTCGAGCTTTCCTCCCACTCCCTTTTTTTTTGTCTTAGGGTGTACCTACATCTCAGAAGTTGTTTCCAATGGCCGCTTTTGGAATCATTTAACCCATTCTGCTTCTTACCTTCCAATAAAGAGCACTCCCAGAAGTATTTTCTAATTTTTTGTAGGTAAATTAGCAAACTGTGGAATACAGTAGAACTTTAGGTTATAAATAAGAAATATTTAAATCAGAAGTTGGTAATGTCATTGATTTGCTTCAAATAAATATAATTATTACAGTATTCTCTGCTCTCCCGGAGTTTGAAAATAAAATGATGACCATGATCATGATTGTGAATATGATAATTGCGGTGATAATAAAGTTAAGATATTAAAAATATATAAAGTTTTATTAAGAAACTGTTATCAGTATCATATTTATTAATATTTATGAATCTTAACAGAAGTATAAAATAACAAATTTTTACATTGAACAAAATCTTCCGATTTACAAAAAGTTTTCGTCTCTAATGAGAGCCTGAAGTGTGCTCGTATAGCCATAGTGAAATTATTCGGAGAAACAGCACAATGTTCTGGCAATGACGAACAGCTCTCGTTTTTGAATGCATATTAACATCAGTAAGTTGTCTTAACTTAATCACTTTTCTTCACTTCCTTTCGGAGAGCAGAGATCTCATCCATAAGCATGTTGTAACGTTGATTGTATGTTATATCTCGTTGCTGAAGTTCGTCAGTCAGGGTGGAAATATGGGAGAGAAGTTGGTCTATTGCCGAATCTGGCTCTCTGTACTTGGAATTAACCTGTGGGGTGCTGTTGTGGTAGCTATCTCGTAATGGCTCTGTGTCACTTCTCACAGAGTATCTTGATTGTGGATAGACTATTTTAACATAGTCTCCATCTGCATATCCACTGGCGACATCTGAGGATGACGTAGAGCTGTATCTAAACCTGGACTTTGATTTTTCCCTTCTGTTCGCCACCAAATGATACGCATTTTTAACCAACTCTCTTGGAATACGTCTTTCTCGAGGATCGTTCGGACGAATACAAAGTGATCTGTGATACGGTGAAAATGTTATTAAGGCACTGCGATGGCAGAGGGTAAGTAGTTTGTTGGGGAGGCATCGTAGTAGTCTGGAGAAAAGCATGCTTTCAAGGTGAGCTACGAGTTCAGCCTGACGAACAAGCCTATCCAACCCTGCAGACTGCTGCAAGCCTTGAATATCATTTACTGCTAGACCTACCATTAAATTGGTCAGAATTACTGTTACGAGGAGGACAAATGCGAGAAAGATCAGATGTGCTGTGATTGGGTACAAAACAGGACTTTCACTTGTGTAGAAAATATCTTCAAATTCTAATTCTCCAGACATCATAACAACAGTTTTCATCAGACCCCAGACTACATTCTTAAAAGATTTGTAATTGGGGAAGAGAACTCCAAAGCTCAAACTGAAAGCTATAAGGAGACAACTGTATGCTAACAGAAATTTTGCAAAGTTTACAGCAACTGTAGTAAACATTTGTACATAGAGACCAAATATCGGGAAACGCCCTACCAGCATCATTAGTTCAAGCCAGGTTAAGAAGATCCCAATCGCAGCTACATGATGTTGCCACGTGAGAACATCGTCCCTTACATCATTAGCACTTTGATGGTGTAGAACACATGGAAACACACTGATTATGATGAGCCATTGAAGCCAGTTCTCCCAGTGGCTTACATACCCGGCCCAGCTGTGCGCCATTTGGAACAATTCCTTTGCTATCAGCAGCATGTTAAATGTCAGTAGAGCGTAACCTGTAGCTTTCACAACAAAGAGAATTCCACACTCATCAGTTTTGGGTTCATTTGGTTCTAACATCGGACAGTTTTTCAGAAACACTCCCACCATGTATGCCGAATAAAGCAGCACGAAAATAGCGTGAAAGAACAGACTAATAAGGAAAAACTTTCTAATACGTTTCCATTTAAGGAAGAGGAATGTTTCACAGAGTGGATGTTTCAAGATGTGTCGCTGACCGACTTCTATTAATGTTAGCAGCAGTCCACTCTCGCCACGGTCGACACTTGGCACAAGTATACGAAAATCCAGCTTCAGTTCACAGTCTACATCACCAATTTCATGGTCGTGGAGCTTGATAGACGCATCCAGTTGAGCGAGTATTCTTGGTAGAATGTCGGGTGTGCGTCTGACAATAAAGGAGAGTGCTGATACCCCACCATTTGTCCTTGCTGTTACATCTCCACCGTAGGTCAGCAACAGATACACGCAACTGGAGATCTCATTCAGAGCCGCAATGTGCAGGGGTGTGTACCCAAAAGCATCAGGCTTGTTCACATTTGCTCCCGCGTCAAGAAGCAGACGTACACACTCAGAAGAGCGACAAATCTTCACAATTGCACTGTGCAGTGGTGTTCGGCCATCGATGTCTTCGGTATTTGGATCAGCCCCGCGTAATAACAATAATTCCATTGTTTCGCCTGACTGGGCTAGAGCTGCTAGATGGAGGGGTGTTTGGTTGCGGTGATTTCTCGCATTGATTTCTGCGCCTGCATCCAGGAGCAATTTAGAACATTCTGCACTCTCATCTTCTGCTGCAAGATGTAATGCAGTTATTTTACGTGGTCCAAATTGTACACGTACATTTGCTCCGTGCTCCAGCAGCAGACGAACACAGACAGCTGATCCGGTGGCTGCTGCTACGTGAAGTGGGGTCTCTGTGTATACCTGAGGGGTGTTGGGGTTGGCACCACACTTCAACAGCTCACGGACGCAGTCAATGGCAGTACTTTGGACTGCATAGTGTAGAGCACTTCTCCCTGCCAGACCTGCGTTTATATCTGCACCGAACTTTAAAAGCAGGCGCAGGCAAGTCAGGTTCCCTGCACTGGCAGCACAGTGTAGTGGAGTGGCCCGGTGGTGGGAATCCCATGGTTGCACAGGAGCACCATGTGATAGAAGCTGGTGTACGCAGTCTGCAGCTCCAGCACAGGCTGCTAGATGTAACGAAGTCCTAGAAAGAAAAAATAAGTTTGAATTTGCAGTTTACAGCAAAAGTGGGAGTCCATTGAAAGTGTGGCTTCCAGAAACCAATCATGGCTTCACTGACTGACTGATCTAACTGCCTAATGTTCTGATTAAAGATTAATTCACACGGTACTGCTCCCTTCTCGTCCTTATCCTTTTCGGTTTTAGTGCTATTAATTAAGTGACGTTGTGTTTTCACTGTAGCATCTCCCTTCCCTTACCTCTCCGTACCATGTGACATTATTAGTTAATAATGGAGAAAAATTCGTTCCGGCGCCGGAGATCGAACCCAGGACCCCCAGTTCTACACACTAGATGCTCTACCACTGAACTATTCCAAGGCTCAATCCACAGCACCAGATCGAATCTTTCTCCTTTGATATTATTATGATGTACCGAAGTATATATAATATTTCTGTGCAGGAATTATGCCTTATCATATGATGAAGAATGGATAAAACAGAGAAAAATTATCTTCGGTACCGGGACTCAACCCTGGTTTTTAGCTCTATGTGCTGATGCTTTATCCACTAAGCCACACCGGATACCATTTCCGATTCTGGATCGAATCTTCTCAGTTTTCCCTTTGGTGGCCTACTCTCATGTACTGTGTCACAGAATATATGACAGTGGCACAATGCCCAGTGCACTATGTACTGGTTTTTTCCCTTTGTGGCCTTACTCCATGTTTGGCATATACGAGGCCTGTCTAAAAAGTATCCGATCTTAAATTTTCCCGTGCAAAGTAGTGATTCTAAGGTGGCGCCACTGTGCATGGTGGAAGGAGGAACCGTAATGCGCATGCTTGAATTTTTTCACCGCATTCGCTTGTGCCAGTCACTGGCTGGTGGTCGCCAAGTAAGGTGCTGTTCTAAGTGTTTGTCGGATTTAGTTTTCTCGCAAGATGACTGAACGAATTGAGCAAAGATACTGCATCAAATTTTGTCAAAAGCTTGGTGATTCTCAAAGTCAAACAATTCGTAAGATTCAGCAGGTGTTTGGGGAAGATGCGATGGGTGTAACACAAATTAAGGAGTGGTTCAACCGATTCAAAGATGGCCGCACGTCAGCAGAGAGTGAGCAGCTTTGTGGCAGGCCCCAAACTGCTCGGAGTGCAGCTGTTGTTGAGAGGGTGCGAAATTTGGTGATGGCAGATCGTCGTTTGACCGAGCGGGAGATTGCCGAAGAGGTTGGAGTGAGTAAAGATTCTGCACATGCAATTTTGCGTGATGATTTGAACATGAACCGAGTGGCTGCGAAATTCGTGCCCAAGTTGTTGTCCCCGGAACAAAAAGACCTCCGTCGTGACGTTGCACAGGACCTTCTGGACACCGCCAACACTGATCCTGGGTTTCTGAACACCGTGATAACTGGAGATGAGTCATGGGTGTACGGGTACGACCCAGAAACAAAAAGACAGTCGTCGCAATGGAAGCATCCCGAGTCTCCAAGGCCGAAGAAAGCGCGGCAGGTGCGAAGCAAAATCAAGGTGATGCTGACTCTTTTTCTTTGATGTCCGTGGAATTGTGCATCACGAATACGCACCGGAAGGACAAACGGTGACAAAGGAGTACTATCACGATGTTCTCCGGCGACTCCATGATGCAGTTCGGTGCAAAATACCAGACATGTGGACGGCGAAAAATTGGCACTTGCATCACGACAACGCCCCCGCACATTCATCCCAATTGATCCACACTTTCTTTGCCAAACATGGAATTACAACCGTTCGCCAACCTCCCTACTCTCCAGACCTGGCTCCTTGCGACTTCTGGTTGTTTCTAAAATTGAAGACACCACTGAAAGGATCCCGTTTTTGAGAGTAGAGAAGAGATAATGCGGAACGCGACGACGGAGCTGAACACCATTCCAAAAGAAGACTTCTGGAGGTGTTTCCGGCAGTGGAAGGATCGGTGGGCTAAGTGTGTGCAAGCACAAGGAGCCCACTTTGAAGGGGATTAGGGTCCCAACCCCGTCAGGTATTTGAAATATTTTTTCTGGCTAAAGGTCGGATACTTTTTAGACAGGCCTCGTATTATGTCATCATACAAGGAGCGCACTCATATGATTGACTTGTAGCCACGGACTTATATCATATGACGTTATGTTCTCACTGTAGCATCTCTCTTCCCTTACCTCTCTGAAAGATGTGACATTATTATTGATAATGGAGAAAAATTTGTTCCCGTGCTGGAGATCGAACCCAGCACCCCCAGTTCTCCTCACTGGGTGCTCTATCACTAAGCTACGCCAAGGCTCAGTCCACAGCACCAGATCGAATCTTTCTCTTTTGGTTTTTTCCCTTTGTGGCCTTACTCCGTGTTCGACATATATTATGTCATAATACAAGGAGCGCACTCATATGATTGACTTGTAGCCACGAACTTGTATCATATGAGTTATGTTCTCACGTAGCATCTCCTTTCCCTTACTAAACTGGTTTTTGGTTCTGGAAACGATGTAACAAATTTGTATCATCATCTTATCAATGAAAGATTTCTGTAGTTTCAAAGAGACAAGGAGTTAAGAGTTACAAGTACTGTTACCATTCACTCAGTTGTTAAAGAACGGGAATTATCTGTTTCGTGAAATATTACTGCTCATTAAGTTTATCTGGTGCTTATAATATAATATACAGAATGGCAGTGAAATAGCCTTGCAGATTTTCAAAGTGAATAGCTCATCTTCATCTTACGATGTTTGGTGACGTATACACGTCCGTTGATGTGACATATTAATGAATTTAAATACTATTATAGTCACAATCATGCCATGGTATGAAAGAAAAATTTCACAACCTCGAGCGGGAATCGAACCTGCGACTTCCTGTTCTCCGATCAGGCGCTCTACCACTGAGCTATCGAGTTCGTCTCACGCCAAAGGCTTGGAATTATCCTTTCATACTGGCGAGTAGAGCGCCTACCGGAGAACAGGAAGTCACAGGTTCGATTCCCGCTCGAGGTTATGAAATTTTTCTTTCATACCATGGCATTCATGAATAGCTCATGTTGTATGTAACAAAAAACTATAATATCATATTGGTGGAAAGTTCATAGTTTTTTTTTTTTTTTTTCAGAAAAAAATATTTTTCCCAAATGTTTAACAACCTTTTATTCGGTAACTATTGTGAGTGAGATCGTGATTTTTGTTCACATTGATAGGAAATCTAATAAAGAATAATTTGTCCCTCTGACCAGAAATGCATATAGAGTGTTAGTTGGGAGACCAGAGGGAAAAAGACCTTTGGGAAGGCCGAGACGTAGATGGGAGGATAATATTAAAATGGATTTGAGGGAGGTAGGATATGATGATAGAGACTGGATTAATCTTGCACAGGATAGGGACCGATGGCGGGTTTATGTGAGGGCAGCAATGAGCTTGCGGGTTCCTTAAAAGCCATTTGTAAGTAAGACATATTTCGGTAACATGGACTGTTTTTGTGTAAATTTAATTTTAAAAACCTCTAATTTCAAGCCACTGCATGATGCAACAAGTGGCAATGTCGAGGCAGAGAGTAGCTCACCTACCGAAACAGACCGAGTTCATTGATCTCTTACACCTGTATCACAAGTAATGTGTGTTAGTGGCAATGTTGCCGCACTGCTAAAACTTCAAACTTAATTTACTAATTAACCATACATTTAATCATAAAACGTAATATAGGTTTTCATTTAATTTAAGTGTACCTTATTGTCCCTTTCAATCTGTAAGGTTATTTCACTTCCACACTGCATCCAATTTTCCATTAGTATTGATCTTCCATAATAATATTCCTACTAGCACTGTACCTTCCCTCAACATCTGTCACACTAGGCGAAGCTCCGAATTCCAGCAATACTGTCAACATGTGGGCATTGCCTTTCCAAGCAGCCATAAGAAGCCCTGTCGTCTGCCCATGTGGGTGCTTGACCAGACCAGCCTCCTCCCCTGATTCCATAAGCATGGTGACCTCCTCACTACCTGGCAGGGCTCTCAGACCTTCCTCCACCTCGGTCTTGGTCCAGATGTCTTGCACGTTCCTTGCTCGTACTCTGGGTTCACTGTCTGAGCCAGAGGCAGCTTCCTCCTCACTGGAGATGCTGCCTTTCTCCAGATCCATGTCTGCATCCTCATCTACCCAGCGCAACCGGGGCTCCTAAGAATTGAGCTTATTTTTAGAAATTTTAAGTACATTTGGTTCGTAATAATAATAAGTAATTCATATAGCTGATGACTTCTTATTCAATAGGCTGAGCATAAATACTGTTTTATTGTGGTGTCTTTGTTCTCACGTCAGTTTGACTTAAAATCCCATTTGGCTCTGTTTCTGTATCAGTTTAATATGGAAAGTAATTCAAACTAAAGTCGTGCACAATCGGTTACGAAAAATAGAAACTATATACTGCTATTGAACACCTGGCACTGTAGTTAGTATGCAAAGCTCTTCTATGTCGTGGAGTGTTTCAGGTTCGATTTAGTGAATATTCGAGTTGTTTCTCACTCATTGTGAGTGGACGGCAAAGGCAGACCATAATGAGCAATGCAGGAGTTCCAAGAGGCCTTGCAAAGACGCGATTATCATCGTGTAGGCTTACTATTTAATTGATAATTCTTCTCTCACTACAGTCAATCAATCAATCGATCCATTAATCCATGGATTCATTGATTTATTTATTGACTGATTCAGTGATTAGTTGATTCATTCATTGATTTATTAGTTGATTCATTCATTCATGTATTACGGTCGGTATCGTCAAGAGCAAAGAAAAACTCTTTTTAAAAGTGATTTATTAATCAAATAATGCATCTGCTTAGAGTACTTAAAAGGCATTAACAACTACTGTTTTAGAGGTATGCATTTTGAGTTTTTGAAGTGTAAAAGTTACGTAGAATGTATGTATTTATTTATTTTCTCTTCTATTTAGTAAGTAATTGTAAATTATTCTAATCTTGCATTTCTTTACACACAATATTTCAGATTACGCATTACACTTATTTCCTTTGTTGTTATTATTATTATTATTATTATTATTATTATTATTATTGTTATCCAAATATTGAAACCCTATTTTACCTTTGGTATATTAGGGTTGTAGTTTGTTACATGTGAAATATATTATGTATTGATAATACACAATTTTAAAGAATTAATAGTAGGTCTGAGTCATAGTTACAACATAAATACACTAATTAAGAGACAGTAAACAATACTAAATACGTTATGCAATAATTACTTCCAGTTAAAACAAAATGAAATAAAATTAGAAATTATAATCGAAGGTGTAGAGAAATTGCAAGATTATTACATTAATTTGTGATCTTATACATAATTTTAAGCAATATTAATGAGATAATGCACAGAATTGGCGTAGTTACAAATAAAACACCTATTATATAGTTGGTTTGCGATAGTAAAAAAAATAAAAACAAAATTACTTATGGTTACAAACTATATACCTGTCATCAAATACTCAACAATAGTAAAATCTATAATACAAACATAGTTATTGTTGTTATTACTATTATTATGTCCCAAAGATAGACACCTTGTTTTACATAGTGCATTAGGATTTTATAACATCATTAATTTATATACAATTAACAGCTACAGTTTTGCGTGGATGTGGTGTATAAACTCTGTGAATTGTTTGTAACAACATTTTTTTCTAAGAAAATGGTAAAGGCGTGTGGAGTAATTTAAATTGCAGTCCGAGATATGATATCTTAAAAAGTGTCTTTTCCTTTCGAACACTGGACAGTGAAAAATCAAATGTTCAACAGTCTGATTCTCTTTGCATATGCACAGAGATTCTTCTGCACTTTTGATCCTACCGGTATCCATTTGTTCATCTACTGTATATATGTTATGAAGATGAGTGTAATAAAGCTAACAATCAATTGTAGGCCTATATTAAGCAAATACATTTTTTAAATTACACATGGTAAATTTTCGTCAATTGTTACTCCGTTTGTGTACTCAGAAAATGTCAGTGTTCTGTCTAGCCTGCGAAACATCAGGGGCAATCGGTTGAAATTCGAACATTCAGTCGGATGCTCTACCTTGATGGATGTTCTCTGACTGGTCGAATGAAAACCGGTTGTGAGCCCTATTTTGCAGCTCTCTAATTCAAACTACCATTATGAAGGAATAAAGCAGATTTATATGTAAGTTAACCCTTGATATGTACATTCTCGTACAATGTTTCATCATCATTGAATTATAGTTAGTAATATAATTGTTATTCCGATTATTAAGTCTATTTGCGACAAAAAAAAATTATGCCAGTCAAACCATCAAAATGTAAGCTTTCTGGTACATTTATAAGTTTGAGAAACATTTTTATCAATTTGAAATGAACAATTAGAACAAAAACAAACATATACAATGTTATTATGTTCGAAATCGCTCTCCCCAGAAATTACCAAAGATGGACTTGATGAAAGTTAATGATGTTAAATGAAGTATATTGAAGACAAATTATACAACATTCAAATATTGCTGAATTATTGGCAGGGAAACTTGCAGTCTGCCATCTCTTTACTTAATATGTTTACCTACGTCCAAGCTACCAGCGTAGCTTGGGCTGCAGGTGCATTTGCCTGCTGATCAGGAGCTGCACTCAGGCCTGGGTGTGATTCCCGTGAGATATTGCAGTAACCAAACCACTTTTGATCCAGTAAAATGTCTTATGACGAGTTTCGACAGTCTGTGCAATTTGAAGCAATTAAGTTTTATTTTATTTACCCATGGATAGAGAAAAGATAGCATACCAGTTTATGGTTTGCTATCATATAGAGGTGACCACTGAAATGAGAGGATATTTACGTGGTTTCTGTGGAAAATTAAATCAGTTCCAAAAATAATAGACATTTACTGACGAGACTGCCTTGTGGAAGAGTTCGTTTCAGCAGGTTTTGCTGTATTTGATTCTGTGAACCTGGCTGTTGTGTCTGGGGAGTGATATTATTTAAATTTCCTTCTCGTATATTACTAACTGACTCATGAATGTCATGAAATAGATGACAGAATTTAATACGCGCCGTTTTTTTTTTTGAAGAATAGAAGAAAAAGTAAATATGTTCAATTATCTTGGGGTAATTTTTATCATATTGAAGTGAAAAAAATTTAAAAAAAAATTGCATTTAGACAAATATTAGGATGTTAAAATTACAATTCGACAAATGTTAGGAAGTTGAATCAAAGTTTCAAGTGTAAGCAAGTTAAAAAAAACGTAGAACTTAAAATATACACTTTCGCTGTTCAAACGCTGTTGTAAGCAAGTGAAATGTGGATCTTTGTGCGCAAGATTAAACACGTCAGAGATGAGATTTCTTAGAAGAACAGCTGAACACGCTTTGTTGAATCGCAAATGAAATGACGAAATTCTACAGAAAAGAGAAACCACATTCATTCTGGACTATATTAATAATTAATATAAACATAATTGGATTCAACTGGCAGCAGTGTATTCATTGGTTTAAGTGGGAAAATTTAATGTTGTATGAAGCCACAGTAGTGAGTTCGAATTCCGCTTAGTGCTTGGATATAATTTTGTCCGTGGTCAATATGTTGTCCTGTATTGTGTTAGAAGGCGATCTGACATTTTGCTAACACCAAGACTTTTTATATAGAAGTTATACAGTATGACAACTCGAACAGTAGAATAGACATACTGTGTAAGAGTAAACGCTTGTAATGACACTCTCTAGAAAAAAATAACGTGCTAATACAATGTACAGTACTTCATATATTTCTGCAGCAAAAAAAAAAAAAAAAGCGAGAGAAAGACAGACGGATAATCCAACAATCGGTTAATAGGGTGACGGATAATCTGGGTTCTGCTGTACACGTTTTCAGCATCTCTGATAGCGAAATATTTATGTTTTAGCATGGAGTCTTTCTGTGTACAGTGGCTTCTCTTAAACTATTGGACGAATTTTGTTCCCATTCAATATCTTTACGAGTGAATTTATCTAGGAATGATGCACGTCAAATATAATAATTAAACAATTTACAGGGGATTTAAGAAAATTCCAATGATTTCGTGAAATATCTATGCTCCAATTAAAGTAATAAATATAATATGTATTTTCTTTAATACTGCAGTATATTCGTAGTTATAATATTCATATGTATAGTCTACATAACTCATTTATTTATTCTTTCATTCATTTATTCATTTATCTATCTATCTATCTATCTATCTATCTATCTATCTATCTATCTATCTATCTATCTATCTATCTATCTATCTATCTATCTATCTATCTATCTATCTATCTATCTATCTATCTATCTGTTTCTGTCTGTCTGTCTGTCTGTCTACGAATACATCCAATACCTCCATGATCATTGTGTGGATGGTGATAGAAAGGGAGAGAATAACAATTAAAAGGTATTAGATCGCGCATCCTTGTAAGGGAACTTGGGACTGTGAGGAAGCATCTATGTGAGCTCCAAGTCTGTTAGCCACTTGTCTCATTCAATGGAGAAAGAACTTTGAATGTTTGTAGGGGAAACGCTGAAATTGGACTATCTAATAGCTACCATTTCAAGGCACATTAAATAGAGAATGGAGCGAGATGCACAGCGTGAAAAACGAGGCACTAAGTAAGAAGTTCCAGTATTTCTCCTTTTCTCCCCATCCATTAGACTTCAGACATAGGTAGGTCTACACCAGGTTAAATCGATGTAGGTTAACACAAACTACATTATCCTGAAGTATTTTATATTCCTCCTCAGACACTCTGTATAGGTATAGTTATATTTGTTTCACGACGCGTTCAACTTCACGGGTTATTCAGTGTCGAAATTTAACATTAGGCGAACAATTTTGCCTGGAGATCTCTGCTAATGACAGTTTCTTATACGTGCTGTAAGTCAGCAAATACGACCCACAGCATTACTTTCCTCTGGAAGAAATCTTGCTAGGGATTTTATCGCCCTTTAAAAGCCATCCATATGACATGGAATATGAATGCAAAATTAAAATCAAAATTGCACTGAATAGAAATGGATTGTCAAAGGTCAGCATGATGCTCTATTAGGTAGAATTAAAAATGATACAATAAGAGAAAATACGATCTTTAAAAATTGTATCATACAGTTTGCGGGATGGTGAGTTGGAAAATAGAAATGATGGAGGAATAAAATTTCAGTGGTATAAAAATTGAGCGCAGGAAGATGTATTTACATTAAGAAACCTGTATAATGATAATAATAATAATAATAATAATAATAATAATAATAATAATAATAATAATAAAATGCAACAAGGACAATCCAAAAATGTGCATTTGCATGAAATTTATAAATCGATTTTTTTATTCACAGTAGTTTTTCTCTTTATGTAAAAAGCTGCTTTCCGATGTTTTATTATTTCAGAAGGAAACAAACGTTACGATAATCAATTAACCTACTGTATTTCTGACTGATTCACTCAGTCATTTACTGTTGTCTATACCTTGTGAGTCATAACGTGACCTCGTACAGTATCTTTCCTGTGGAACATCCTTCCTTTCCACCAGTGCAGTGGCATTATACTCAAATGAGACAGTGTAACGTGGCAAAATCTTGAGGAACTTAAGGGGAGAGGATGGTTTTAATATGGTGAAAACCAGTGAACTTACTGCGATGCTGATTTTTAAAGCTCTGATACACAGTGATTTCAAGGGAAATAATTGTTAAATACATGTGACAGAAATCCAGTAAATTAAAAAAATAATTGCTTTAAAATAATTTTTGGCAATGTGAAAATAAATTACATAAAATTTAATACGCATTTATGACTTTTATTTTTATTATTATTATTATTATTATTATTATTATTATAAATAATTACAACATGCGAATAGGTATTTTATTTGAAATAATTGTAAAGTTAATGAAGTCGGATAATTTACGTCTTAGAATTATAAAGAAAACGTCGTGTGCAGTCCTAACCTAAACTTACCTATTTAACTGTGTGCACTGTAAATGCTAATCATGTATGTGTTTCTTTTGAGTAACACTTCGAAACATAAACTGTAAAAGTCAGTATAATTCGAAACATGATTTCAAAAACTGAATTGTTATCTATTTCTGTTAACGTAAAACGTTTATAATCGAGGGTAAAATGGATAACATGTTACGGAAGTTTCAACATCGGACTTCAGTTGTTTAGCAAAGGCAATGAGTTACATTCTGACGTCACTTGCTTAGCAACGGATCAGACTCTTGCATTGATACGGTGTTTGCTAGAGGGATAGACTTACTTACTTGCATGAATTATATGTTCCTGTATTTCTCGTATCATAGACCATACTAACGGCTCTCCAACAAACCAATTCAGATAAAACAGTAATTCTATTGTAAATACTTGTACAGAAATATGATATATATTCAATAAAGAAACACGTGAAAACAATCATTCATGATACAACGCATAAATTGCATTAAAGTTATTTTACTTTCAGTCATATTCACAATCCTTATAAATAAGAACAAATTTCTTACACAGGTATAGGCTACGTGCCGGAACCGGATTTCCCCTTCTCCCTTCCTCATCTTCATCATCATCCTCACCCATTCCCTACATTATACTTACATGAACACTTAACATACACTCACCCTAGTTACACGACATAACTCTTGACAGATACACATCATGCATAACGTGGCCCGTCGAAGTGGTGTGCAAATTGAAAATGGGTCACAGTTCTACCATCTATTCGCAGTATGCGGAACCCGAATCACGCAAAGTGAAGTGGATAGGCATTTTAGACCACACATACATACACACACAAATCTAAATACCACAATAACACTCAACCAATTGCAAAAACATTTCACGTAATTGCAGGGATATTATGAATCCCCTGTAACTTTTTTAATCCGTTATTTAATGACCCTGTTATCAACTACGAGTTTATTTAGTCAGTGAAATATGATGAAGGATTCGTCAGAATTACATAATATTCGCCTCGCAGTTTGTAAACTCCTCGGAAAAAAGCCTAATTAAGTAATTAGTTAATCAATTCAAGCGGGATTTGAACCCCACCCGAGCTGAGTTTGGAGTCAGGAGTCCAGCTTGCTACCAGTGAGCTATGCCGGTAGGTTTTGTTCTTGAGGTGAGGGTTATTTACTGGTGAAATGTTTTATAACGTGAACTAGTGTATTACTAATGTCAGAGTCCATGGATCTGGATTAATGTAGGAAATACCTTTTGTTTATCGGCCGGGCCGTTGCTAAGGAGACCCATCTCGATTATAGACTTCGTTGAGTTGTGATGTATCTTGGAATCTGCCGCAGAGACACTGTTTTTCCTTCCCAGTCCGCCACTTTTATGCGACATTCTGTGGTAGTGACGGCGACGATCTGAAATACAATGAAACTGTGATGTAGGGAGTTCAGTAACATTACCGTCGTAGCAGAGGATGTTTACAGCTTCCTGCGATATGATATAACAAGGAAGTCTTTTTTTAACACATGATTGGTATATAATATTCTTATGTAAATTGTTGTTACTACTACTACTATTATTATTATTATTATTATTATTATTATTATTATTATTATATAATTAGGAGCATTAAATCCAGACGTTTGACATGGGCAGGGCCTGTAGCACGTATGGGCGAATCCAGAAATGCATGTAGAGTGTTAGTCGGGATGCCGGAGGGAAAAAAGACCTTTGGGAAGGCCGAGACGTAGATGGGAGGATAATATTAAAATGGATTTGAGGGCGGTGGGATATGATGATAGGGACTGGGTTAATCTTCTCAGGATAGGGACCGATGGCGGGCTTATGAGAGGCGGCAATGAACCTCTGGGTTCCTTAAAAGCCATTATTATTATTATTATTATTATTATTATTATTATTATTTTTATTATTATTTACAAATTAATGGATTGATAGTGTTAATCTCCTCTGATTGAGATTGTAGCTGATATGTACATCTATTATCAGGCAGTACATCTCACTTGACGGTATGTGTCAGAGGAAGAACAATTTATTGTTTGTATACATCTGAAGTCTGATTAGTCTAATGTTAATAGTCAGCGATGTATGCAATAGAGGGGAAAAGGTACAGGCCACTCTATCCCATTATCTCCTGACTTAGTTGCCTCATGAGTGGTGCCTTATGGGTGTCACTTATGAGGTTCAAACCTGTCTTCAGACACATGACTAAACAACAAACAACAACAGCATAGTGTTAGGAAGTTTGTGTTGGATTATTTTTTTTTCCTTGCTCGTGAAATGTGAAAATCGTAACGTTTCAAAGGTTGGAACTATCATCATCTGCCAGTGAAAAAAAAAATTGTTGTTTTCTGATCATGAATTTTACACATTATCTAATAAAATCTATTTTGCGTAGACTAATATTTGTCAAATGAATTATGCGCAATCACTGTCTACCAAAACTTTGTCTTCGCAAATTTGGAAGTCTTCCAGCACTTTAACACATTTACTCTGAAATAATATTTCAACTTCAAAGAAATAATGTTATCCGTTTATACGCATTTCACAAAAATTCAGCTCCATCATATTGGGAATTATATTACAGATTGTAGTTTATTTTCTTTAAGTCCTATTCGAAATAAACATTTAAATGAAATCATTTACGGTGCACCGAAATAAGAAGATAAACCTTCATTTCTTGGATTGGGAACAACTGGAGAATGCATGTGGTACAGCAGCGCCTACTATACTCTCTACTAGTGACCGGGCAGTTCCGAGCCATGTAAAAATACGAAAGAGAAGCTGTGCGGTATGTCGTTAGTAAAATACGAATCCAATGGCTAGCAGATAATAACTTTATAGCTGTGAACGAGAGAAAAACCTCGTAAAATCAATACGTTAAACCAGTTTGTCATGGTATGCTCAAAATGTGAATTTTCATGAATATCTCTATAATATATAATGTTTTTGTTTCATCACAATAATACTTTCTCTTTTACTTCGTATAATACGGAAGTAAAATAATTATATTTATGAAATAAATGCCGACATCGATTTTTCCTCTTCTCCTATAGTTTGTTTACTATTTTGTTTTAATTTTATATTTATATTCGTAAAAATAGTGAGAAAAATGAGGTAGCCACATCCTGACTGTATAGAAAAGTCATACGATATCGGTCACGCCGTATCAAGTGACGAATGCATTGTGCAATGTTGCACAAATTCTGCAGGAAATATGCAGACTGGCGCATTCCGATATCAACTGTCGAGCCGATAATGTGTTGAGAACAGTTCTGATAAAAGATTCATGCCGTCCAAAGTATAGACACGTCTAAAGCTACGTACACATTTGTTGCATATTCCATACTACAGGGACATCATTTTATTTTTACTTCAATTTTTATTGTACCTGAGATTTTTAATGTACTTCACTCCCACCCCTTCTACTAATGAAGTTCCCACTGTCCTCCACACAGAACCAAGGCCGCATATAGTAAGCAGTACTGAGTTAGTGAGTATAGTACGTTCCAGAAATATGTTCGCGTTTTCCAGTGACGAAAGAGCTTTCAATATTGAATCATATTTTCGCACAGGTACTGTCGTCCGTTTGCCTATGTCGCATCCCGGTTCCCCCCCACCTTCTTCTGCTCGCCTCTCTATAAAGACTAGTGGCTGGACTGTCTTAGCTCTTTTCTGAAAACATTAATTTCTGTTAGGAATTGGACGTTTACGTAATATTATACAACTGTTTAAAATAACTTAAATAAAAGGGCCTCGTTAAGTAATTAATTGTCACGTGATTTCCCTCCTTTCTACGATCCTGCGGCATAACCACTTGGACGGGCAGTAGATAGCATGTCTGAGTAATTTTATATTTTCGGGTCGGACAGAAGTGAAGATTGAATTTACAGTACGTAGAGTAGGTACAGAATTATTTCAACATGAGTTACTAGTACGAAGGACGAAACTGGTAATTGGAATTAGGTACAATAATCTATAGTGCGATCATATACACAAAAGCACTGAAGCCTGTATCGAAATGAACGGCCACCATTTTCAAAAATAAGTGTAAATATTCATATTATGATTATTTTTCAATTTAACTTCTTTCTCTATATTGTACGCTAATGTGTTGTAGACAGTATATTATACACTGCATAATGAATACGTTCGCATGGAAAACTCAGTTCGCGAGTAAAAACACTTATTCTTAATACAGTACTGTATTTTGATTAAACAAAAACCTAATGAAAATTATCGAACTCAAAATCAGGATATTTCCTAGTTTACGTAAATGGATGAACTACGTTTCTTCCCTCCTATACCTAGTAGAGTGATTTGTTTGTGTTTTACGCCAGTATCATCGAACTCCAGACGTGGAAGGGGATAGCAAACTGTGTTTCCGGTTCTCTAAAGGTATAGCCAGGTTAATATTAAAAATGTTAGTAAAAATATAATGATGTCCCTGTATATCAGTAACATTGTACGCTACGAGCACGTGCGTGTCCAAATGCGCTCTAACCGTATGTCTGTAATTGAGTCCCTGTCAGGCCTGGGATTTTTCGTTGAAAAATCCATAGTGAGACTTGTGGACAAGTCGTAGTTGGGGTTTCTCGGGGTTCTCCCGTTTCCCCATATTAGGCATGTACATCATTCCGTCAACATTTCTCTATTTTGTTATTCCTTAGCATTCCCCGAACGCCGATTGGCCTAAGGACTATTTAGTGGGGATGCCTGCTCGAAACCTGGGCACGCAGCGAACCTTAGTGTAATATAGTAACCTGGTGTGAGCAGCGTATAGGTAATTATACAGTATGGACACTTCGCGTCGGTACCTTTGATGTAGCACGATTGATTTCAATGACCTTCAAACCAGTTTGAGCGTGAGATTCTGCTTTCTCCCAGGAGTTGGCACTGACATCACACCAGCTAGCAGCGGAAATATAACACATACAATTAATACATCTAGGTGCATTATATAGGCCTACTCAAATAAAATAAATTGGATCGATGAAATAATAAATCCGCCATTATCTGTAATGTCGAGACTCTACAGTTCCTTTATAATGAGAATTGAGACGTTGACCCCAACAACAATTAAAATAATATGTAATGGTTTGATAGCGCTGAAAATGGAAAAACAAAACTCCTATGAGAAGTAAAACCTTATACCTATATTATATTGTATACAAATATTAAACGAATTTGATACATAATTTTATAATGTATAAAAAATTATTATTATTATAACTAGTTTGTCACTGAGAAATAAGGAAAAGCTGTTAACTTGAATTTATTTGAAGCAAAGCGTTACTGGATTATGCAATAAGGTAGGCGATGTTTGGATCCTGTGTCTCAACTCTATCCTCAATTACTCAAATTTGTCTAATGGTATTGAGAGATTCATTATCCATTTTACACAATTACTTGTACAATACTATGTAATATTTTTTTTTACTTCATTTCATTAAGTTACTCTTCAATGTACTTTCATCTCATGTTTCTCCGAAATCAAATTGTACTTTATTTTTAAATTTATCATTGTTCCATATTCTCTCCGCAGTCATATTGTATTTTTAATTTAACCTCTGCTTTGTATTCTGAATCCTAGTGGTCAGCCGTAGATGTCGGCCAGATGTCCAAAATTGTGGAATGTGTGTGTAGCGTGTGCTCGATTACACTAACCTCTAGCGCTTGAAAGTGGAACTAAACGCCGGCGCACAGAGAAACAAAACACAGGAAAATTCGCTCAGTGTCCATTCTTTGTAATCCCTATTCGCTGGTGTGAGTTTGGGAATGCGCCTAGCTTGAGAGTTAGCGCAATAGATCTTGAAATGTCGCCCACCGAAATTCCATTCTATTCCATGCCTATAATTTCTTCGATGCGACGACAGCCGAATACAGATATCGCACAGAATAGGCCATTGCTTATCTGTATCCTATTATCGATACCGACTTCTGTCCACCATGTAATGATAAAGTGCCATTACTGTACGTGGATATGCATGGGTTCCCCACAAATGTGCCTAATTTCAAATGTCTCTGAAAAGTTTCCATTCCCTATACGAGACTCGAACTCACTACCCTGGCTTCCACGCTCCGTCGAAGCTGCGTCTTGTCCGCCATTACTCCACCCTAAAAATACCTGGCATCATTATTTACTTCCAATTGTATACAGATTCTTTCGTAGTGTAATGGTAAGATTTTGGTTTTTACCAGTAAGTTCGTGAGGGTTCATCATATAGTTTTTACAGTCATTTTGTTTTGCTGGGCCATGCGTGGGTGGCCGAGTTACGTGTAACACACTATATCTGGGCAAGTTACGCAAATCGGATGGGATGTTTATTTTTATGACATTATCCACTTTTGCAGGAATTCTTGTCGCCTACAAAGTTTAAATGTTGTAAATCTGTCTGAAGAAATAAGCTGGCTCCTTTATTTTTGGGTCCATAACTCTTGCTTTGTGTTAACTGATGTGCCACGTGCGCGATGCTATTCTTCCTGGGAATCCGCCCTCTCGCTCGGGACCTTTCATTGACAGCATTCTGTGTAATGTCATTTTTATGTTTCACTTTCTCGTTATAATTATGAAGAATAGAAAAAGTTTTGCCATGATGCAAGAATCAGTTTGAAGGCTTTCACACAGGCATGTTTTCTGCATCCCTCAAGTGTGTGTGTGCGTGCGTGCGTGCGCACAGCGCGAGGTCGAAAGAAAGTTTTCTGTTTGTAGATAATTTGGGTAGGTCCTTAATGCATACAACCCCCATCAGTTGGGTGTGAAATGAGTGAGCAAACCGTACTGCTTTTCAGCTAACGCAGGTACCGAAGATGACGTATGAAGATCTTTGACTGTTGTGAGATGTCACAGACCAATCCCGAGTACCAGAGGAACGCCATTCAGTTACCAACTGGCACAGTTTCTCAGACAATAGCGAATCTCGCCGCAAGGCGCCTCTTTTTAGCACCGGGAAAACTGACACCAGTACGTGGTCTTTTCCCAGAGAAGCAGTAGTCGGATTGGTCCTCATCTCTATCCGACATCGATATGAAATTATAGTGTTGAGGGAGACGTGGAATCCCGGAAAACCACGCATCTTCCAATCTTGTCAGTCACAAGTATCACTCCAGTCAATGCTGGCATCGAACCAAGTTTACAGTACGATTATTTAGTCCTGACAGTCGCCGGCGATCTGCGCCTGGGTGAGGCGAGTCCATTTAGTTACGCCAAGGGGTGTTTGGGTTATTCACTCGCTTGCCTTCGGAGCGATCGGATGCCATGCGTGCGATAGAGCAGTATGTTTCCAGTACAATTAAGCTGTACTGTTCTCCAAGCAGAAGATTAACCGTGAAAGGAATGTGCTTACTATTGCGTCATCTATTGGAGCGAAGTAGATAGATAATATTACCGTTATAACGTCAGTTTAAAAAACATGCGCTCTCCTGCATATCTTATTTCCTGTATGGAGGGATTAAAAGACCAGGAGATTAACCGTGATCTAATTTTGTAACTAGGGTAGTATAAATATGTGTTTCAGTGTTATCGTTTGTGCTTTGAGAGTTAGCCAATGGAGATGCGTGTACCCACGTGTGTGACCTTATGACATCAACATTCATTCACAGCATTACCCCGGTGCGTCTCATGCCCCTGAGACTTTTCCTGGTTGGAGTACAGTACTGCATTCCTTTACCGTCCGCTCGCCCTTATCTCTACTCCGGAACTATCCCCACTCTTCCTATTACTTCCCCTCTTTCGCGTCGCTGAGCTGCCAGGACTAAATAATTGGTCTGTACGGAATGATAAGCCCGCCCTGTACCAGAAAGTTATCGGAGGAGCCAACATTCCTTTTGCGGATGTCAGATGGCCTAAAGCTGTCTACATTGGATACCACCAGGTGCAGTTAAGAAGAGAAGACCAAGTAAGACCTGTAGGGAAGGGAAGTTGTCATGTGATGAGGGAGATGGATCGGGAGTTGAAAGGTCAGGATAAAACGCTTTGGAGAATGAGGACAGCGAAGCGACATTCAATCGTATTAAGCCGAATATTTGAAGCCCTTTTGCCAGAATTGCGCAAAATTGACTCCACTGGTTTTCAGTTTTGATATTTTATTACATGACAAAGTGTATAAAAGAAACAGAAATGTTTGATTCAGTATAACAATGTTGTTACGAAAAAATTATGCGTGCCAGTTAATAGGCACTATTATTCAACGAGTCTACATCTGTAGAATAACGGTTAGCGCGTCTTACCGCGAAATTAGGTGGCCCGAGTTCGAATCCCGGTCGGGGAAATTTACCTGGTTGTTTTTTTTTCGCGGTTTTCCCTCAACCCAATACGAGCAAATGCTGGGTAACTTTCGGTGCTGGACCCGGACTCATTTCACCGACATTATCACCTTCATTTCATTCAGACGTTAAATAACCTGAGATGTTGATACAGCGTCGTAAAATAACCCAATAATAATTATTATTCAATGGAAGAAACACAACATTATTGAGGATGATACTTTCCGTTGTATATTACATGTCTATAGAGTAAGGTTAGAACAGGTAGAGAATTCCGGATGCTGAAATTTTGTAACTTTACAAATTAAACCTGAACGAATGTAAATAATCCCTGATACGACAGCAATACCAGATTTCATGCCTAGCGTAGCTCCCCAAATTCATCACGATGAGTACTCGAACCAGCTTTTATTCCCATTTAATGATACCAGTAATTTTATTATCATCTCAACTTACAGTTCTATTGTTATGGGTATTTCCGAGTATTGGGTATAAAATACATATTCTGTTTCAATTAGGCTACTCTGTGAAGAATATACGGAATATTGTAATACTACAATTTATTTCGAGACACATCGAAAACCTTTTTTTATTTCCATATAGTATACATATAGATCTAATGTAAAGTGTTCCTTAGGTTCATCATATTCGGATATGTGTCGGGGACAGAAAACAGAAACGTTTGCATCAGATCAGAAGTGCTTAAAGTTTATATGTCAGGTGACCTGATTTCATAACCCCAATATCGAGTTTCCTAGAAAGAACATCTTTTTATTCAATGAATATATACACTCATTCACTGAACTACGTTCTTGTAAAGGAGTGGAGATCCATGCATGTGTCAGCTTTTGCATGTATCAATAACAGATATAACCGGGGGGATTTTTACTCTTATGATGCAAGGTGTATCTTCATAAAAGTTCGTTAGTTTGCCGCATTGAGGCTGGAGAATTGCTGGGAATTTTCATGGGAATAATGGGGAAAAAGAAAAGTTGTTATAGATGTTGCCAATCTAATAATTTTATACAGATATTGTGAATGCCATTATATACATGATTTGCCAATTTTATAATTACTCCGACCATCACTGCCACTACCACCACAGTAAAAAAACTGAAAATATGCATGGAACTATGCAGTAAAAACTGTTGAAATATGCGCTAAAAATTGAAATATATGCAGTAAAAATATACTTTAAAGGTTTATTTGATTTAATGATATGATGTAAATAAAAATAATTTAAAGTAATAATTGTCATCAAGCCATCATCATTTTCATTGTATCTATTTTTTCTATAAATGTATTAATTACTAATTAATTTTACATACATATTATTTGAATTGGTACATTTTTAACTTTCTAGCTTTCCAACGTGTTAATAATTTCTTTGCCTTTCACGTAATTATTATGCCAGTACCAGATACTTGTAATACCGATCGGACTATGTAACATAAGTAGTTCCTATTTTTGCCACATTGGCTTTCAGCATTTGCCTATAAATTTCAATAGGGTCTCGAATATGTACATTTAATTGGAGGTCTTTCTGTGTTATTTGTCTATGGATTTAACAGTCTGCACGGGAGAGATTGCAAACAGCAACATTTTCTGTATTTAACGAATACAACATTTAAACACCTTAAGGGGTTAGGTACAACTTACAGCAATAAAAGTTTGGAAATATTCAACATTTTTTCCTCCATTATTGTATATTGTACAATAATGAAAATTAGTATGTGTAAAACACTGTCCTTCTGCTATATGAAAAATATATATATTTTTTTACGATTTAAAAAAATGATTTACATTCAAAATTCATTTCACTGTGCAGTGATGAAGCGTTTCCCACATAACTAAAAAATTATCCAACATTCTGTGATGAAATTTTTTGTGTGTATTTATGCATTTCGTATCTATAATATGATGCAAGATCACTTCTCACCTTTGATAGATTGTCTGATGAAAAATAACTTCATTTAAAGAATGGTCAAATATCAGTATTTTCTTCTAACACAAAATAAAAATATATTATTTATTAAGGAATGTAGTTAAAACATAATATACATGTATTGTAAACATGAGTTTCAGCAATAAAATAAAAGAGAGAGAGAGAACGTGAAAAGTTAACAGGTTTGTGAGTTATGAGGGAAACGCTTCATCACTGCACATTTTGAATTTTGAAAAAAATATATAAATAATTTGTTTTAAATCGTAAAAATATTTTTTTCATATACCAGGAGGACAGTGTTTTACACATACAAATTTTCATTACTGTTGTACAAGATACAGTAATGGAGGAAAAAAATGTTCAATATTTCCAAAACTTTTACTGCTGTAAGCTGTATCTAACTCTTTAAGAAAATATGACGACTGTGACATCATCATCATCATCATCATCATCATCATCATCATCATCATCATGTATTTGAAGCTCGTACAGTTTTGTATCTGTAGGTTCATTTTCCAAGACGTTTGAGAATGATAACATCTTCATTTTCTGCCAGTTTTATAAGCTTATATATATAGCTGCAAAAATGTGCATTCCAGAATTAATTTTTATTGATTAAATTCATAAATTAATCATTATACAACTCATTAATTATTTTTTCATGTAAAAGGATCTCAGTAGTAGTAATTCTTAGGCACACGTCTTGATACAAGGAAATGAGAAATTCTCCCATGTGATTAATATATCCAGAGATATTGGTACTTTAAAGCAACGTTGTTTTAATTCATCTTAAATTTTTGTCTAGAATTAAGATCTTCACTGTGATCAAACTATTTAACCAATTTCCATGTACTTTTCAACATTTACTCACTCTATTATGCTAAATTTACATGAAAAATTGCATGCAGATATCTTTGATATTTCCAGAGAAAAAAATAAAAAGTGTATATGTTGAAAATGTAGAAAACTCACGTCTGAGTCCCCTTTTAAGGGAAGTATTACGTATAATTTTCACCGTGCTCTTCGAGTGCGGGGACAGCGTAGACGGACGCCTCTATTCAGTAATATAGTCGTGATATATAGTTACGTATCAGGTATCACTAACACTTTTTCAAATCCGTCATTTATTCACAATCAGAGAAATCACAAAAAAATAAAAAATAAAAAAAATTAAATGTCAGGACCGAATTAAATAATCCTAGTTAACGAACAGAAACTTTGGTATAGATAATATTGTATAAAACACACGGTATTGTTGATCGTTGTAATGTTTTACCTTACTCGTGAACTTGCCTTACCCGGCCTTACTCCATATACAGGAGAGCGTCGATTGCCTTCCTCGTACGTTGGGCGATGCCAAAATATCCACTAACAGAAGGAACGTGCCACGCTAGACTTCCTCTGAACAGAAAGGCGTCATCAGGCATCCCCTCCACCACTCATGCTCCAACGAGTTTATAAATTTTACTAAATGCTTTGCTCTCCTCTCCTCCCAAACATTGTTAGGACATCAAACAGCATCAAACCAAAAGTACCGTGATACGAAAATCCCGAAAACAAGAAAAGTGTGATATTTATGGTTTTCAAAGAAACTGCATAATTATGTTTTTATGTAATATATGATTTTATGATGTCTATAATTGTAAGTATCTAATGTAGCAGGTAATGCCGATTCCCTCCAAAAAATCAGGTTCTGATTCCCTCCCCAGAAAGGGCGCAGCCCTTTTCCCTCTCAACTTGGGACTGTCAAATAACCAAATAATTTTATAGGAAATACACTTTGTGTGTTTAAAAATTATGTATTTGTAGACTAGGGTTATCTTTTCCTTGCCAGTCATGGCAATTAATTTAAATCTTTTAAGTTTGTATAAAAGTTATTTTAAAATAGTTTTTTGTTTCTCCTGCATGGAAACACTGGGAAGGATCTTGTAATACATGACATTGCAGTACCGTGAAGTATTGATCTTTCCGTCATCTAATTCTTCAATTTTATTCATTAAATAACAGATTTTTTTTTGGAAGACTTAGTAGTCGGTGTTGAGTTCGTAACGGTTGAATTTATTTTTATTTTGGTGTCTGCCTGTACTTTATGTAAAACATCTAATGGAAAGAAATACTTTTATGGGAGGAAATCGGTGTGTTTAAATGTAGCAGCTCCTTTTTGATGAGGAGGGAATCGGTATATTTACGGGTGACTCTCGATTTCCTCCCGCGGTTAATTTTTATTCCCGTTTTCCTCCGAAACAATAATTGTAAATATGCCGATTCCCTCCTCATCAAAATGGAGCTACTACACTTGAACACACCGATTTATTTTCATAAAACGTCTTTCTTTGCATTATATGTTTTAGAAAAATACAAGCAAACACCAAAATAAAAATAAATTCCGCAGTTATCAACCCAACTTCAACTACAAAGTCTTGCAAACAAAAAATCAGTTATTTAATAAATAAAATTTAAGAATTAGATAAGGAAAAAATCAAAACCTCAAGGTCCTTCCCATTGTTTTCAAGTAGTAGAAACAAAAAAACTATTTTTAATAATTTTTATACAAACTTAAAAGATTTTAATTGTATGACTGGCAGGAAAAATATAACTCTACTCTACTGATATATAAATTTTAAACACAATAAAGGATAGGTATTTCATATAATATCATTTGGTTATTTAGTTTATACCTTTGACAGTCTAAAGTGTGACGCAAAATTGTGTACCTGGTTGAGTTATATAAATGCTATGGAAGAAATCACACTACACTAAATATAAATAACGAAAAACTGGGAGGGAAAAGAGTTGTGTCCTTTCTGAGGAGGGAATCAGAACCTGATATTTTTGAGGGAATCGGCGTTACCCGATATTTACCATCATTGTTTCGGAAGGAAACGGGAATAAAAATTTACCGCCGAAGGGAATTGATAGTCACCCTAATGTAGTCCTTTATTGTAGCTGAATCGTTAGCACTTTCGACTGCAGATCCAGCGAACTTAGGTTCATTTACCGGTAGGAAAATGTAAATTTATCTAGCTCGGTATTGATTGTGGCCCTTGTATAAATCTATCCTGTCGCTCTTATCTGTGATCATCAACTTTTTTTTACCACAAAATCGGAGTGCCATAGTCTGATGTTTTTATGCTGATTGTGGAATCCTCGCAAGAGATTTATAACTCCAATATGGATCAAATATTACAGAGCAAGTAATAATGGCAATATTAACAACAATAGTAATAGTCCATCGCTGTGGCATGCCTAACCGTGAAACGAGCGGTCCGGATTCAAATCCTGGTTGGGGAAAATTACCTGGTTGAAGGTTTTTTTTTATTACCGGTACTTTATAATAACTCTATATCGAAAAAAGCGGTCAAAGCTTCAGGTATGGATTCCTCATAATGGTAGAAGGAAAAATGGTCCGGAAATGCTTGGCTTCTGAGTAGGACTTGCAAGTATGATCATAGTGCACTCCATTGCGTTCGTTTGCTAGAATTATTATGATGCATTCTGTTCACATTTCCAAAGATGAACTCTTCAAAATTTCGACCTCCTGGCTGAGCAGATGTCACAGCTCGTCGTCTCCTCGAGATCCGAACATGCTTGGCCTCCACGCTCCCCAGATCTCAACCCATTGGACTTCTTTCTGTGGAGACACTTAAAATTGTTGGTATTCGACTTCTATGGATAGTGAAGGAACTCTCCGTCATCAGATTCTGCAAGGCTGTGAGACAATAAAAACTTTGCCAGAAATTTGGGAGCATGTTCGGATCTCGATGAGACGAGAGCAGCGGCTGTATTCAGGCATTTTGAACAGTTCATTCCAAGGAAATGTAAACAATACATCATAATAATACCAGCAAACGTGCTGAAAGGCACTATGATCAAACTTGCAAGCGGCAAGCCCTACTCAGAAACCAAAAAATATGAGGCCACTTCCATTATTATTAGTAGCTGCTGTAGTAGTAGTGGTAGTGGTAGTGGTGGTGGTATAATCAATTAATAATTAAGACCGTTTCACTGCTCGGCATCCCCATTTCACTCAGAGAAGCCAGGGAATTTCACGAAGAATCTTTGTCTTAGCACCCATTTTCAATATTCAAGCCTCATATTTGTGGATTGAGTCACATCATGTTATTACGCAGCATTGTGTTTAAACGTAGAAAACGTAGATATTTAAAAAGAGTTAATATGTACACATAAAGTAATTTAATTTTATGTAAAGAGGAATGTTCATGTAGAAACAGACGTTGCTGCACTTCCTGTGTGTTTTGAAGTTCTTGTTTCACTGAACATTTCTTCCTCTGTTTATGCGGGTTACTAGTGTCATAAAGGATCATATGAATTGTGGTATCCTACGTTGTTTTAAAAATGTTTTCTCTTTATTTCGAATATATATGAGTCAAAAATACATATACATTTTTTAACAACTCTGCGGTTAGTGCCATGAGGAAGTTATAAAACCTGCCAGTCCTCCAAGATACAAGGGAATCAGGTTCAGACCATTCTGATAGTAGTAATGTAGTTTCCCTATGTGAGATTTATTGGAGACGGTCCAATGATAATTGCCAGCAGCGGAGAAACATCGAGGGGCGGTAATTTACAGATAAAGCAATAAATCGAACTAAATGTTGAAAGATTCTCCTCCTCTTATAAAGGGATGTATACTCTTCCACACAAACAGTTTTGCCGACGGTTTATGCAGGGGCCCTCTCGCTTATTATAGAAAGGCCTTGGATGTAGTTTGCTGTTGAACATTCCTCTGTCTTACTACGACCTCGATTTATGTTCAAGATTTTTTTTTTTTTTTTTTTTTTTTTTTTCAGTTCGAATCATGTGCTCGCTCTATCTCAAGTAAGGCCGATTTAAAAGGATACATTTGTTACTCATTTTACTTTCTCACTACAAAAAATAGGCTATAAAGACAAATATTGTAATGCTGCACTTCGAGATTTTTACAACAATACACATTTTTGGCAATGTTATAGGAATCGAGTCTGTAAAGTCCTCATGACAACACTTTACGGATTAAATTTGTCTTAACGACGACAACATATTATTCAAGAGGCCGCCTTTGTAAAATTGATATCGGAAATACATTCTAATAAATAAGAGACCATAGCGTGCCGATACTTAGAAACAGCTTTTATGTGCCGCCCTCACATAAGCCCGTCATCGGTCCCTAGCAAGATTAATCCAGTTCCTAGCATCATATCCCATCGCCCTCAAATACATTTTAATACTATCCTCCCACCTACGTCTCGGCTTCCCCAAAGGTATTTTTCCCTCAGGTCTTCCAACTAACACTCAATATGCATCGCCCATACGTGCTACTTGCCCTGCCCATCTCAAACGTCTGGATTTAATGTTCTTAATAATGTTAGATGAAGAATACTGTGCGTTAGAGTTTTCCTTGGGGTTCTCCCGTTTCCCCATATGGCATCTACATCGTTCCGTCAACATTTCTCCATTACGCCATCATTGTATAGCATTCCCCGAACCACGGCTGGCGACGCACGAAAGGGGCTGACCTAGGGACGAGTGGGGTTGCCTGCTCGAAACCTGGATAAGCAGCAAGCTTTAGTTTAGTCAGCCGGTGTTGGGAATGCTCCTAGCTCGAGGACCAGCGCAATAGATCTTTTAGGTCGCAGTACTGGGTCGTAGTGGCCCCCTCCCGAAATTTAATTCAATTCAAAGTATTGCTTTCTTTGCAGGGTGTCCAAGTGTTCTGTTGTAGATTATGAGATTACTGCTGTTGCAGACTTAATTGCGAAAAGTGTTTGCACTCCTACTCTAGAGGTTTATATTTGCTGATTTTATTGTTGTTTGCATTCTGTAGGTTATGTCCTAATATAACTGCAATATCTATTAACTGGGCTTCCTTGCATGTTTTATTGCAAATAGTTGGTCAGGTATGTTGAAGGGTACCATAATATCTTTGGAAATTTCTCTGACAGAAGGTTTCAGAATCTTATTTCTTAATTTGGGCAAGTAAATGACATTTTAACTGCTTATATTTAATAATATTTTATATTAATAGTTTGTGGTTTCTCAAATCACCAAGTACTGAATTCCAGCCGAGAGTTAATTTGCTGATCCAGTATTATGATTTCTATTCTGTAGTGCTTCTTTTGTACGACATTCTCGTCAGAATTACTTTTTTTATGTAGACAAAACAATAAAATGAACCGTTACTGCTTCATAGATTTTTCTTTCTGACTTTGCTTAACCTCCCCTTTTATCCGATTTACACACCGTTGCGGGTACGGGAGGAAGATTAATCTGATCGTACACTAGACATGTCCAGAAATGCCATAATATCTGCATGACGCCAAGCCATCGCGGAGATATCACAGGACAATCAAAATACAACGGGCAAATACCCAATCCTGTGGACGGAAGATAAATTTCTTCTATTGCCTGCGCCGGAATCGAATCTCCTACGTTATGCTGAGCAACGCGTGTGCTATCCACATAGCCACAACGATGGACTGCTCCATAAGTACTAAAGAATATTCAGTATCAGTCTTTAGCATTAATAAAATTACATAAATATTTCTGTAATGTAGGTATTCCTCAATAGGGATTTTATTTATTGATTTGTACTAACTGAGAAGCGCAAATCATGTTAATGTAAATGAGGAAATAATATTTATATGGAAAAGTCATAATTTAAATGATACATATCAATTAAAATGATTCACTTAAAATCTTATAAGCTTATTGAAGTAATTCAAGTTCTTGAAGTTATCATTTTAGGAGATACACTACAAGAAGCAACTCGTCCTAACCATATTTTGTGTTGGTGCTGGCTTCAAAGGCAATGTTACACGAGTCATAAAGTCGGTGAGTGCACACAGACAATAGAGAAGTGTTTTGAAACAATTATGAGTGTGGTCTGATTATGTCGACATCGTCGCGTTGTGTCCACAAGGACTCTCAGCGTCGATCGGTGGACCTTCCCGCTCGCTTTGCTATTAAGAGAATATATTTAGCTTCTGATACAAGAGACTGAAGGTGAAAGTCTGTAGCTCAGACTCCGACACAAATGCACGCACAATTGCGTTTGCGATCAGAACTGTGGACAACTTTGAGCTTATTTTCCATCCAGGAGGAGAGGAAGGAGACCAACTTTGCCATAACACGTGCTATATAACATTCAGTGTTGATAATGCTACGAAGACTGCGGAAGAGAGTCGCGTGGTGAATATATGTTGCATCTTCTGAAAATAAACTGTCTTTCCTATCTGTTACTGTCTCATTAAGACTGTCTTCTGCGCCCTAATTAACTGTCAGTCGCATTTTTAAAACTCGGTATAAATTCAATATACTCATATAACAAGAATATATAATAAACTTAATGATTATGATGCTTGCAGCATCATATGTGACTTGCTATAGATGTCGCATAGGTATGTAATGGTTATGTAATATTAATTTAGCAGCAATAATGGTAATAGATAAATGTAACATTCTGCTTGAATTAATTGAACTTATTAATTATTCAGGCTCTCTTAAATAAGACGCAGTGTATATACCGGGTGGCCCAATATAAACCGAACTCAAACACGTAATGAACATAAGAAATGCAAGGCTATTTTAACACGATTGTTGCAGATGTTTTCTTCACAAGCAAGCTTTACCCTTCCCGCGCCTTACCCTCTCTCCTTTCAAGATCAAGGTCAATTGCGTTATTACTACTGCGTGCTGCTATATTGAATATCTTCTGCCATATCGGGTTCGGTTTATCTTGGTCCACCCAGCATATACCGGATGTAATTGGATTCTAGTAAACCCCAAATTTTACAGTTATGCTACCATTTACGTGGCACTTAAGAAAGTGTTTAAGTAATATAAAATATACAAACATTTGGGGAAGTGTTATTTAAATAGCATTTCCGGTTTAACCAGAAATTACCCAAACTTTCTTATTTCAAAACGAACACCTTATATATTAGTACATATTTTTGCTCCTCTCTAAATTTTGAATCCAAAGATATATAACATGTCCAGATTTGAAGTGATAGTCTTTTGTTTAATTTAGCAAACTGCAATACTCGTCGCTATGAAATAACATTAAAACAAAAGTTACAAAGATTTTTAATATTAATTTATTGATACTTGAGTTCTTTACAAACAACGAAAACATTCAACACAGTAATCCTGATAACCCAATCCCAAAACTTCATGTGTGTTGCTCAAAATGTCCACCAGCAGCATCTTGATGTAACTCCTGAAACCACAGCAATTTCTACTGATGCAGTGAGATTTACCTCCGCATGCGCCAAAATATCCGTTTCTGTTTCTTCAGAAATAACGAAATGTTGTCTTTCATTATCATCCGTACGAAATTTCTGTTCGACTCTCTGAAAATAATTTTCCGCTGGGTGATGGCGATCGGAGTGCCTTTCAGCATACAAAACACAAGCTGCGCGTGCATTTCTTCTGCATTCACCAAATATTAATAACATCGATCTGTTGAGAACGAGTATAATTATAACGTTCCATTTAACAATTTTCCATAGCAACGAGTATTGCAGTTTGTTGAATTAAACAAAAGACTATCACTTCGAATCTGGACATGTTATATTCTTTGGATTCAGAATTTAGAGAGAGCAAAAATATGGACTAATATACAGTGTGTTTTATTTGAAATAAGGGAGTTAGAGTAATTTCCGGTTAAATCGGAAATGGTATTTAAATAACACTTGCAAATGTTTGTATATTTTATATCACTTAAACACTTCCCCAAGTGTCACGTAAATGGTAGCATAACTGTAAAATATTATATTTGGGGCCTACCAGAATCCAGTTACACCCGATATATATACAGACGTGGACAAATTATTAGCAAAAGTGAAGATTTTCATTACATATTTTTACAAAATATGATTCTTCAGCTTAGACTACAGTTGACATTTTTGCGTATTTCGAAATTATTAGCAAAATTGAAGATTTGTATTGTATATTTTTTTACAAAATTTGACTCTTCAATTTGGACTACATTTGATTTTTTTGCATATTTACAAATTATTAGCAAAACTGAAGATTTTTATTATATATTTTTACAAAATTTGACTCTTCAATTTGGAATACAGTTTACATTTTGGATATTTCCAAATTATTAGCAAAACTGAAGATTTTTAATTTATATTTTTTACAAAATTTGACTCTTCAATTTAAACTGCAGTTGACATTTTTGCATATTTACAAATTATTAGCAAAATATGAAGATTTTTATTATAAATGTTTACAAAATTTGACTCTTCAATTTAAACTACAGTCGACATTTTTGCATATTTCTATCTATTGTAATGATAGAAATATGCAAAATTGTCAACTGTAGTCTAAATTGAAAAGTCAAATTTTGTAAACAGAATTATCATAAAAATCGTCAATTTTGTTAATAATTTGTCCACGTCTGTACACATACACACTAGAGTCGAAAGTACCGGAACTTAGGGTGGCAACGCCATGCTCTATAGGCAACTTCTCTGCCTTGTCCGTGTGGTATGTGACCCACTCTCCAGGTGTATAGACTCAGTGCTGCTGCGCATGAGAATGGGAAAGACTAACGTAGTCAGAAACCAATCGAAATACAGTGCAGCTCTCAGCTTCGTTTAGTGGAGAGGTGTAACACAGTTGTAAAATGAGCTTGAAAGAGCAGAGAGGTAACATTAAATCTTCGTCCTGCTGAGACTGTAGCACTCATGTACCAAGCGTATGGAGAAGCAATGTCTCGGACCCTAGTGTATGAGTGGCACAAGCGCTTCACAAGTGGCCGTCTTTCAACAGATGATGATCTACGTTCAGGAAGACCCAGATCAGCAAGAACGGAAGAATTGATAGTTCGAGTTGCACAAAAAAATCATACCGCAGACAGTCAATAGATGATGTGGCTACTTTGTTAGGAATTTCACATGGTTCTGTGCAGTTCATTCTCCACAATGATTTGAAAATGCAACGTGTGTGTGTGAGCACGTTGTTCCAAGAAGCCTAACAGATGAGCAGCGGGAAGAGCGGCAACTGGTTAGAGGAGACCTGATTCACAGGCTGGACCAGGATCCAACTCTCTTTCACAGAGTGATCACAGATGACGAGACATGGTGTTTCCTTTACGACCCGCAGCTAAAACGACAGTCTTCAACGTGGAAATCTGTCGGCTCACCACGGCAAACGAGATTCCGTGCCGATCGAGCAAAGGAGAAAGTAATGCTTGAAGTGTTCTTCAATATCCAGGATCTCGTACATTTCGAGTTTATTCCTGAGGATCGAACTGTCAGTAAGGAGGCGTATGCTGCAATTCTTCGACGTCTTCGTGATGCAGTTCGACGAAGAAGACCCAACTTGTTGCAAGGACAGAATTGAGTTCTACGCATGTTCGCACTGAGTCTATACGCCTGGAGACTAGGTCACGTACTACACGGACACGGCAGAGAAGTTGCCTATATAGCATGGCAATGTCACCCGAAGTTCCGGTGCTTTCTGACTCTACTAGTATATACACATTACACATATATGGATGTCTCTAAATTTGCGCACACGATCTGCATCGTGTGAATTTTTATTTTATTTTAGTAGGTTATTTTACGACGCTTTATCAACATCTTAGGTTATTTAGCGTCTGAATGAAATGAAGGTGATAATGCCAGTGAAATGAGTCCGGGGTCCAGCACCGAAAGTTACCCAGCATTTGCTCATATTGGGTTGACGGAAAACCCGGGAAAAAACCTCAACCAGGTATCTTGCCCCAACCGAGAATCTAACCCGGGCCACCTGATTTCGCGGCCAGACACGCTAACCGTTACTCCACATATGTGGACTGCATCGTGTGAATCCTGGATGAAAGTGAAGACGAAAATGTTAGTAACAAAATTTCTTTCGAAGAATTTTTAATTACACAAATGGGCAACACTGAATGCACCGTGTAGACTGAAGCATTCTTCTGATAACTGGTAATAGCGTTGTGAAACATCCATTACTTAAAGTGATTTATTAGTAAACTAGCCGTACCCGTGCGCTCCGCTGCACCCGTTAGAAATAAATATAAAGTAATTACATAATTAAAATAGGACATTTGATCCAGGGAACATTCGTGTTTGATATAAGGATAAATCGTTTATTATGTTATTTAATTTAAATTATATTTGCATAATTAAAATGCGATCATTTTGATCCAGAGACCACTCATTTGGTCATAAAAATTATTTTAGGAAATACAGGAAACGAATGTACAGAATAGCCTATCAAGTTTTCTGTGCATAAGAAGCTATTTTAATCTTACCTGTCCTCGATTCACTCAGAAGTTACTGTAATAACATTATAGCATTATGTCCATCTAGAGAAACTACACTTTCCAATGGTGAATTAATAATTAATAATACAAATCGGTTAATTTATCTTCCGATATTACTTCATACAAACACAGAAACATTATCTGTAGGCTATTTTTCATAGCTTTCGAGTGTTGCTGTCCAAGGCCCCTTATAGACGAAGTCATTTGTTTTTTAATTCATTACACTGCCTTAGATGGCAGTTATTTTAATTTTAAAACTCATTTATCTCATTAAATATCAGTCCTATCAAAATGTTTCAAGGAATAAAACTTATCACAAATTATTTTTAAAGAAACTTTTGTTATGTAACATTTTTCACGAAAATCAATAATAAGCGAGATATTTCGATTTATTTAATTCAGGCCCCCTTATAACCCCCCTTTTAAATAATGTATTTTGAATGCCATATAGCCTAAAATCTAAGTTACAACGAACTTAATTTATATTCCAGTTTTCATCGAAATCCGTTCAGCCATTATCGCGTGAAAAAGTAACAAACATACAGACAGACAGACATACAAACAAAAATTTGAAAAAAGTTATTTTCGGTTTCAGGGTGATTAATTATATATGTTAGGACCAATTATTTTAGGAAAATCGAAAATTACCAGAAAATTTTCGGCTACAGATTTATTATTATTATAGATAAAGTATTAAATACTCTTAAACACTGGACGTGACAAACATTATGCAAAATTATTTGTTGGAATTGAGGACTTACTGTAATGTAAAGGCGTTTATACAATGTATATTTCTAAATTATGTTTAAAGGCAATGAGATCAAAATGTATCCTGTAAAATAATTATTATTTCAGGAAATCTAAGCTCAGCGGAACAAAATGACACAGGAATTTTCGATTTAAAATAGTTTACGATTCATCCCTTACAAGGACTGTCATTGAACGCCTTCCGCTTTATATAATAATATAACCGACATTATACTGTGGACACTGTTTGAATGCAAATAAAATAATGTGCATTGTACAGCACACTTAATACTTACCGAGAATAATTCTATGTCTTTTCATGTTGCTCTTTTCCATTGTTGCCTTATTGTTGAATTGGTGCCATTGGTATATTCATATGCTTCCCTCTCTGTTGTTAAGTCGAACATTAATGTACTGAAAATAAAGTATCGTGGATTAGTTTATATTTATGCCCATATTATTATGCCGCACTTATGCGTACAGCACAAAGGAAAAGATGAAACTTATCAGTCATCATTTTCAACATTTGTGGTAATAGTCAAGGAAGAAGGAAAAAAGCAACACACTATTAGATAAGGAAGTAGGAAACAAGTAGAATCCTTCACACAAGGGGAATACCTATCATCAATCCTTTTTTATATTCTCTCTTTTTTCAAATAAATTGTATCTCTACTCGTTAGTAAAGAGAATAGCCCATCAATGTTCCTCTGTACTGATCACGTTTCTTGTTTTTTAATAGGTAATTAGCTCAGTGAAATTGGTGATAGTGGGATGGAGATGAGGCCGAGGATTCGCCATAGATTACCTGAAATTCGCCTTATAGTTGGCGAAAATGTCGAAAAAAACTGGGTAATCAATCCAACCGGGAATCGAACTCACGCCCAAACTCAGCCTAGGATTTTAAGGCAAAGACGCCTACCTCCTGAGCCACGCCGATGGCTCACTCTTTTTATTGTTATGTCACTAACCCTCCAGTCGCCTTTTGGAAATTATGTTGTGCTTTCTGTACAGAAGTCATAATTGTAATTCCATCAAACTTTCAGCCACAAGTAGCTCTACTGGTCGTCGCTGACGGATTGTTCTCGTCTGGTGTTTATTCCAAGTCTTCTAACGTTTTCAGTTCTCTGCATCTTTCCATTATTCTCTGGACAGTCACCCAAACAACATAACTCATACTTCGCCCATATTTCACCAAAAGAAATTGCTCTTGTAGCTTTTCTTTGCGTAACAAATTTCAGTTCTAAACTGGCTAAAAGCCCAAAAATTCTGTAGTTCAGTATAAGAACATTGTAACTCTAAAAAAATTGATAATGTTATTAATATGGGTTTAAACCTTCCCTTTACCATCTTTCTTACTATCCACATCGGAGATAGAAGAGAGATGAAAACATACTGCATTATCATTATGTATAATGCTTACAATTTTCTTTAACTTCGATTTTCTCAGAACAAGCTATCGTTCTAATTTCTAAGGATTACAGGGCAGGGTTAAGATAAAACATCATTAGCATGCAGTAATCTTTATTGCTTCCAGGACATCATTTTTGCAGAGAATTGTCTGGGATGCATTAAGTACTAATTAGATAGGAGAGTTATTCGATGTTGGAAATACTGCCCTCAACAGAAAAATATTTTTATTTTTATTTATTTATTTATTTATTTATTTGTTTATTTATTTAACCTAGTAGAGATAAGGCCATCAGACCTTCCCTTCCCCTCTATCAGGGGATTTCAACTACAATATTAAGAATACGTTTACAATTATAATTACAATTAATATGAAATTTAAAAATACAATAAAAATCGAAGTACTAAAAGATTAACTGATTAATAAAGGCTAGACAGTTTATTGTTGAAATTAAGAAGAAAGAAATATAAGGAACATTGTGAAAAAAAAAATTACATAATTGAGGTGTTATATTGATGTCTAACATATTGATTCATTTCATTTCATTCATTCATTCATTCAAGGGCAGGTCTTTCACTGCAAACCCAGCATTCTCCAGCCTTTCCTATTTTCTGCCTTCCTCTTTGTCTCCTCATATGATCCATATATCTTAATGTCGTTCATCATCTGATATCTTCTTCTACTTCGAGTACTTCTCCCGTTCACTGTTCCTTCCAGTGCATCCCTCAGAAGGCAGTTTCTTCTCAACCAGTGACCCAGCCAATTCCTTTTCCTCTTTCTGATCAGTTTCAGCATCATTCTTTCTTTATCCACTCTTTCCAACACAGCTTCGTTTCTTATTCTGTCTGTCCATTTCACACATCATTGTTGCTGTTTTTCGGTCAGTGTACTTAGGATATTTACAATTTTTTTAATTTCAAAATACTCCATACGTACACAAATCTCATAATATATGAGTGGAAAAAGTAAATACCCGAGTTTTCGTAATTTCGAGACATAATGGTATCCCGACAATTCGTACCGAAAATTCGTTAATAGGACAATTCGTGCCCCTTCGGGTCACCGGTGGCGTAGCTCGGTCGGCCGAGTCGCTTACCTGCCGCTCCGGAATTGCACCCCACTATTTAAGAACCTACGCAGTAATTATGTTCTTCTTATGTACAATATGTACATGAACTCACATACGACATTGTACATTGATTCAAATACAGTGCTGTAGTTGGGCCGGAACGCAGTTCCAGTAAAAATAATATTAGGATTCCACAATTCCAGTATAAAAAATACAGGAAATGACTAATGAAGCAATTTGGGGGCTTCTGAAATAGCAGAGTTACAGTAAAAAATTGTTTTCAACTATAACACTGTTCGAATAACAATGTGTGCTTATTAAAACTACGCGATTCTTGACCTACGTAACCATCATTGTTCTTGTGTTAAAGAATGATGTCTTTATATTTTATTGTTCGTGCATTGAACGAACAGGCCCCTTGATTGTATTACGTTGAATTCCGTAGAATAATAATTGTATTGTTCTCAATGTTTTCGCTCCGGATGACAAAACCTTTTGCTACCTATCACTGAGTTTAAACAATTTATCTTTCGATAAACAAGAATGAAGTTTAGTAAATATTTTGTAACTAGGCCTACTAATGACATTGAAAGTTGGTATAAAATGTATAGGCTGTTTTTTTTTTTTCCACGGAACTTACGTATGGTGGATAAAAATATTTTTTGACAGTCATTCCTAAAAATATATATTTTTAACTCTAGTGCCAAAAGTACTTTTAACACTGACTTTCAACTCTTGCGCCTTTTGTCAATTGTTTCTCTCCAGACGCCACAGGTAGCAATCGCAACTGATCAATAAATCGATTCAAACAAATTGCAAGCCTACTTTTAAAAAGGACCGATTTTCGTTAATAAATGTATATAAATTATATAATTAAATTTCTTCAGCATATATTTATTGATAACTATATTATGAACAATTAAGAATTACATTTAATTATATAAAAATAGGGGACAACCGGGTTTGAACCGGAGATCTCTCGATATGTATGCAATGCACTTACCACTAAGCCATAACACCGTTTGCTTGTAATGTGTTGAAGCTCCATTATTAAAGTGAAGGTGATACAGTTATGGAGAATTCGAGAGAATTGTCTCTATACCAACACGAACGAACAGCTGTTTAAAAAAATAGTGTGCCACACGTGTTAAAAAATATCATATATATATTCGCAGGGCTTGATTCAATCGGCCTGCGGTCTACAGTAGTTTTGCAAACATCCTTATTCACAAAATAAAATGTCATTTTTAACACTTGTATTTTAAATAGTGAAGTCATTTAGTGTAATTTTATTTATGTATTTAGTAATCTAAAATAGTTTGTAGGCGAGGTACTGTTTACTGTGTGTAACTAATATATTTAATAAACAAAACATAAGATTATTATAAAAAATAGAAAAATAAATTAAGAAAATATTTTCACATTGAAAGGCTTAACTAAATATTCCCTGTTGTACAGATTTATACGTAGTACTTCTGCACATTTTTTTTCGACTCTTTGCCTTCAAGCCGCGCTGCGTGGCGCCGTGGTCTAAGGCCTTATGCCTAGGACTCGCGTTACGGAAAGCGCGTTGGTTCGAATCCTCATGGGGGAAGAAATTTTCTCATGTAATTTTGGCCAGTGGTGGGACTGGTGCTCATCCACCATCGTGATCAAGAGGAGTAGAAATATTCTACTCCTCTTGATCGTGATGCATTTGAGGAGCTACGGTAGATAGTGGAATCCGGTTACGGTAACGGTTTAGGGGTTATATCATCGTGTTAACCATACGATACCTCCGTTGTGTTTGAATGATCGTTCACCTCTGAGGAAGCATGCGGGCGTCAGTCTGCTGGTCAGCCCTGGCTCTTAATAGGTTGTTGCGCCGCGAATTTTTTTTAAATTTTATTTGTTATGCGTACAAGGGACGAACCTTATCGCAAGTTGCCGTCGGTTTGTTATGATCAATTTATGGTTATATTACAGATCTCTAACTTTCCTGCATATTGCGCAAGTCACTCGCAATTAGCTCACGACATCCGTTCCCTCGCGTTAGTACGATAAACCTCCGGAATTGGAAATTATCACACGGACTCTCGTTTTTATTATCATGTTTTCGTCTCATTACTGCTACTATTATTATTATTATTATTATTATTATTATTATTATTGGCGGCCGGGTAGCTCAGTTGGTAGAGCAGCTGGCTACGGACTGGAAGGTCCGGGGTTCGATCCCAGGTGGTGACAGGATTTTTTCTCGTTGCCAAACTTTCAGAACGGCCCCAAGGTTCACTCAGCCTTCTATAAAATTGAGTACCGGGTCTTTCCCGGGGGTAAAAGACGGTCAGAGCGTGGTGCCGACCACACCACCTCATTCTAGTGCCGAGGTCATGGAAAGCATGGGGCTCTACCTCCATGCCCCCCAAGTGCCTTCATGGCATGTTACGGGGATACCTTTATTATTATTATTATTATTATTATTATTATTATTATTATTATTATTATTATTAAAGGATATCCCTTTCCAGATTCCCATCTCCCACCTGTCACATCTCTTAGGTTGCCAGGGCTGTTACATGCTCTCAAGAATGACGTAAGACTTTTAGTTCAGTATTTCGCCTATATGACTGGACTCTTAATTGCATCAAATTCTACAGTCATCCACCGGAGCGCTTCCTGTAAAAAGGAATGACAAACGGTGGTTCCCTCGTCTAAAAAAGACCTTCATATATTGAACACACTACTGGGTGTTCAGTTCAAAGTGTGTCATGCTCGCTGTATGCCGTCATGTGGCTAGCCGATGAGCCTAGAGAATTCAATCTTCCTACACTTCCGCAGAGGCGTATTACCTATGTGCCATAGAAGTTGGCTGGCTTATACGGCGTTCATTCTGAAGAGTACTTACCGATACGTAGTGGCAGGAATGTAAACTGTTTGGAAACATGTACTGAGGTGAGTTTTTTTTTACTGTCGGGATATGGGGAGAGGGTTAAGACGATTACTTACGTATTTGTTGACATTAACCTCGACGGTCAACATGGACACGAAGCATTTGATTTGTGTTATGGAATGTTGCCGTACGCAACAAATACCAAATAAATACCCTGCATACGACTTACCCGTGCAAAACACAGTTCGAAATAGGTTATGGTAGCACACAGACCGTACAGACCGCCATCTGTTGCTACGACGTTCAAGTTATACCGTACACATTCTCAAGTTCAGATTGAACGCCTTGATTAATAGGCAACTGCTCTGACATAAAAGCTGATACTCTCTTCAAATCGCTGACTCACAATAGTGACGTCATGACACACTTTCAAATGAACATCCAGTATACTGGGTTTTCAGTTCAAAATGTGTCATGGCTCGCTGTATGTCGTCATGTGGCTAGCCGATGAGTCTAGAGAATTCAATCTTCCTACACTTCCGCAGAGGCGTATTACCTAAATGCGAGAGAAGTTGCCTAGCAAGTACGGCGTTCATTCTGAAGATTACTTACCGATACGTACGGTAACGCCAGTAGTGGCAAGAATGTGAACTGTCTGGAAACACGTACTGAAGTGAGTTTATTTTTCTTACTGTCGGGATATGGGGAGAGGGTTAAGACGATTACTTACGTATTTGTTGACATTAACTTGGACGGTCAACATGGACACGGAGCCTTTTGATTTGTGTTGTGGAATGTTTCCGTACGCAATCGATGATAACAAATACCCTGCGTACGACTTGCCCGCGCAAAACACAGTTCGAAAGAGGTTATGGTAGCACACAGACTTTACAGACCGCCATCTGTTGCTACGACATTCAAGTTATACCGTACACGTTCTCAAGTTCAGATTGAACGCCTTGATTAATAGGCAACTTCTCTGACATACAGGCTGAAACTCGCTTCAAATCGCCGACTCACAACAGTGACGTCATGACACACTTTGAAATGAACACCCAGTACTTCTGCTATATTTTGAGACAACGCCCACAACAATGGCCACGCGTTTTCGTATATCAGTGAAGATACGCAATTTCTTGTGACGGGTGCAATTTCTGCTGTAGAGTTGAAATGAGCATGTTCTGGATCAGTTCCTATTTCTTATACTTGTGGGTGGTCTGTATACGTCATTTTAATCGATCTCGTTCTTCACTTGTTTCGAAAGAAAGTCGTGTTCAGGTGCAATCGTTTATTTTCGCAGAATGATTGACTTTATGCGAATTATCTCACTGTTTTCACAGACGATAACACATTTTGCTGTACACTGAGTAATAATACTGGCAGTCATTCGTTGCAGCTTCAGACACAGACGTCATACTTCAGTTGTTATTACTGTAATACGTTCGTGTAATATAGTGGTGTCCAGTTTTTACAAAAAATGAGATATGTTTACCATATTATACAGAAAAATCTAAACTATGTTATTCATAAATCATTGGAGTGAAAAACACTCAAAGAGAAACAGGCGAATAAATTGGTGAAGCGAGATGGTATTTGGAGAGATGAGGCCGAGAATTCGCCATAGAATACCTGACATTCGCCTTACGGTTGGGGAAAACCTCGGAAAAAGCCCAAACGGGAATCGAACCCGATGGCAGCTCCGGATCAGTAGGCAAACGCCTCCGTCGACTGAGATACGCCGGTGATCCAATACATTGTTTCATTTATTGCAGTTTGAGGAGGTAGCTTCGTAGCAATAATTGAATCGTTCATGAAATAAAGCTTCACTTTAAACACTAGTTGCATCAAGAACTGTTAGTTTTGTAGTCCCAACCTTCTCTGTCTGTTGTAAGTGGATATAGTTCGGGCCGCCTAGGTTCCCTGCTGTAAGTGCGTAATACCGGATGCTCTAAATTGATTGGTAAACTTTACTCGAGTAATGGATGCTTAACCCACCCAAACTAAATATTGACAGTCTTTCTGTGTTATTTCCTTATTACCAGTGCCTGTGCTTCTGTCTCATAAATACATTTTGTGAGTTTTTTCTCCGTCCGACTGATGATGATATTTATTATTATGGAGCATAACTTTCATGGACGAATATCTATCATGCCTATAATTTTGAAGCAAGTATGTTTTATTGACAATAATTTCAGTCGTACTGGCAAATTATAAATATATAGGCTATAACAAAAACTTCCTCAGGCATAATTTTTAGAGCTTGAAGATATCCGCTCAAATTATCTTTCAAAACTAATGTAATACTATCCAAGACCACTGTCGTAGCTCAGTCGGCTAAGGCGCTTGCCTGCCGAACGGGAGTTTCGCTCGGGCGCGGGTTCAATTCCCGCTTGGATTGATTACCTGGTTGGATTTTTTCCTAGATGTTCTCCAACCGTAAGGCGAATGTCAGGTAATCTATGGCGAATCCTCGGTCTCATCTCGACAAATACCATCTCGCTATCATAAATCCCATCGACGCTAAATAACCTCGTAGTTGATACAGCGTCGTTAAATAACCAACAAAAAACATTATCCATTATGGAACTTTTAAGTTATAAAATACTACTGGATACATATTAAAGGATGGAATATGTAATGTCACAGTCAGAAAAGAACTCAAAGTCGTCAAGAATTGATTCATCCCCCAATCTTGAGTATCACACATTTCAGTCTATTCAACGTCGGGAATCGAACCCCACGCTTTATCGAAAGGAAAAAGACGGTACGTAATGCTTGACGACTATTTGTGCGATAGTAAATGTTTTCTAGTAGAATGATAAAAATACATTTAAAAACAAATTCTCCAGGGATTGATATCCTTTCGTCAAATATTATTTTCCCAAAATGGTTAAAGAAAATTATGCATTGCTGTTAATACCATCCGTGAAGTTCATGCAATGCAATGCTGAGCAATATTATGGTGTGTAGTAGTCTTCCTCCTTTAAAAGAGCACAGCCTTTCTGGCTCATTGAAAGAGGTCATCAACTCCTGTAGAGTGATTTAGTAGTTTACACAGAATGAATGAAACTTTACGCCCCTTCGCAGATTTAGTGAGAAATAGCGCGTGTTCTAACAAGCAGGTGAAAGATTAGAGCATTTTCTCCGTCCACAAATTATTTTCGTTGAAACTTCGTCTCTTTCTCAGAGATTATTCAGCAGGTTCCAGATTTAAATATTTGCTGAGAGTCTCCTGGCAATCACCACACGCGGGATGCGTGTATCACCGCCAGCTCGAGGCTCGATAGTTCTTGTAATGTAAACAGTTCGTAGTGAGTGAAGAAAGAGCTCTAAAATTACACATCGGTGGGTCATTGATGAACCTAGTGAAAAACTGTTCTGAAAGAAAGACCTGTCATAGTGTTTGAGAATCCAGCCGCCGCCGATAGTTTTACGCTACACTACAAATCGTCTGTTGGGGTTACTGAAAGTCTTACGAGAAGGTGTGTATCCCACTTTCGATTCTCAAGCGCTGCCATTCAGAATCACATCGAGGGACAGTTGTTGAAGTGGGGACAGTTGTTGCCTGGAACTATTACTACGTTTTCATGAAGTATTTAAATCGATTTGAATACGTTTGCTGTATTGAAGATTCCATGAAAACGAGGATTCAAAACGATCTGAGTCTCAAGGTCGATACACCTAAAAAGTGAGATCGGATCGTATCAATACGAATTGAGTTGCTTGAAAACGGATATCGTATTCAAAACGATCTGAATACGCTAAGCGCGTGAACGATCGTCATTGTTTGATGTGTCAGCAGTTTAACCATCAGCGAGCGCAATTATGTATGTTGAAAAAGGCGTGTTGTAACACATAATACACTTACTTACTTACTTACTGGCTTTTAAGGAACCCGGAGGTTCATTGCCGCCCTCACATAAGTCCGCCATACACATAATACACTATCTACCAAAAAGTGATTGGGCACTGTTTTTGCCCCTTTAGAACCTCGTGGTACCACCTCTTGTTGCTATAACAGCAGCCACCCTGTCAGGCATGCTCTCCACAAGTTTGTGTAGGATATCCACTGGAATGCGTCGCCATTCCTATTGGAACCTGGCACTCAGTTGGACAATGGAAGTCCATCTCCCGAGACCTCAATCGCCGGTTCAATTCGTCCCAAAGGTGCTCAATGGGATTGAGATCAGGACTCTGTGCAGGCCAGTCCAATCGGTGAACATTATTGTCTGCATACCACTGCACAGTAGCCGCCGAAACATGAGGCCAACTTCCAACGTCCAACCAAGTGCCACGTTGCAAGAGGAATGGCGACGCATTCCAGTGGATGTCCTACACAAACTAGTGGAGAGCATGCCTGATAGGGTGGCTGCTGTTACAGCAACAAGAGGTGGTACCATGAGGTTCCAAAGGGGCAAAAACAGTGCCCAATTACTTTTTGGTAGATTGTGTATTTTATATTTTCCTAAAAGCCAGTATTACCATTCTTCAGTAATAGCTAGAATATTAAGTTTCTATACGTCTCATTAAGTAAACTCAACATTCTTTATATCTAAGGCAGAGTGACGAACATGTTAACATGTCGATGTCATGTTAACCAACATAACTACTTTCGAAACTTCAGCTTCCGTATTCAAATCGTTTTCAGTACGTATCGAAAATTCATGAAAATGGAGATCGAGGGGGTCGTATTCAGTACGGTAAACGTATTCAAATCGATTTGAATAATCCATGAAAACGTAGTAGGGTCTGGGTGGGAAAGAAAATAACTCACAGAAAGTGGGGGAAAAAAATAAAAGATGTATTATGATCAGTGAACTGTTAGTTCTTGGCTGTTTCATTGATTATATGATTGTATAAGGGTATATACATTTATAATTTAATTTGTTTCATCAGTATACGTTTTCAAATAAGGTTATACATTTTCAAATAAAAACATTTTTATTGTTTTTCCCCACGTATTGAGAAACAAAGAAAGAGTGTTTTAAGGGTTGCTAGCAAGAGTGAAACATTATTTGTGTTTATATTTATGACCCATGAAACTATTATTGTCAAAAAAAGGAAAAGCATATATTTTCGTTTTCCCCACAGTTACTGTTTTCCGCACATATTGAGAAACAGAGAAAGAGTATTTTATTTTCTTATATACACCCATAAACCATTGCTTCTATGCATTATATATTAAAGGAAATTGAAATATTTAAGCTCATACTTGTTCATATTTTCCAACCACAACAGTATTTCAACTTTATGTCAAAGTGTGGGTTTTGTTATTTTATTCTCCACCCAGACCCTAAATCATTTACGATATTTTGCGTCAGCCTGTGTTTTATTCACTTTGTCTAATCGTGTGCTTGCAAATTATGCGCAGTATCTAAGCAAAATGAATTGCAAAATATGGTGATGAAAGTTTTCCTGAAAATCTTCCTCTTATTAAGCAATTTTTTAGCCTATTACTTTTGCTAGGTTTTATCATTGCACTGGTACAATAAATTATAAATTTTCTTGAACATTCAGACGATTTATCCATATTTACAAGTTTTTAATTACTTGCTATTTAATGTATGCACAGTCACTATTACACCACACCGAAACAAATAGGCTATTCAAGGCTTGTTAAACTGTAGCCACTGAAATGAATACTAATATAGGCTATAGTATGTCCCGTGCCGTGGCGTCGTGGTCTTAGGACTCTTGTTACTGGATGAGCACTAGTTCGAGTCGTCATGAGGGATGGAATTTTTGTAAGAAGCAAAGTAGTGTTACGAGCTAATATATTGCTATAATACAAAGACCTATATATCGAGCGAATTTGTGCAGAATTAATTAATTGTAGCTTTGGTTTTCGCATGTCGCCTTGAGTGCTTCAGGTCGAGCTTACTCGAGCGCAAGGGCTCGGGTCCTTTCTCTTGCGAGGACTGCGGCACCATTCGCTTCTCAGGCTTTTAACGTCTTCATAGATCCTACCCTGTCATCCTTCGATATCTTCCCCTCACGTAGTAGCTATTATGTTATGTCCATTTTCGGCGTTCCCTTTTCAAAATTCTCTAATATTCCTCCAAATGGCCCGGCAAAAATTGTTATAGATGGTTTTCCGGGTTTCGAAACCGGATTTCGTTATTTATGTAACTCCCTAAATTCACCACGATGCTGAGTGGGCACCAATCTCTACACTGGTTGATATTTTACGAGAAATTTTCTTTGCTCACAAGAACTGGAAGCAGGGCTCATACCGTATCACTAGTCTAACTCATGGCGCTTTGGATCACGCGGTTAGGGTGCGGGACTTGTTAAATTATATTTTGAAAAATAGCCACATTACAAGCGGTAATACGATTCGCAGCATGATAGGACTGAATTGTTGCAAAGCGCGTGAAACTTATAGCAAGAAAATGTCATTTTCGTGACACTAATTTTCTTTATTTTACATTACGTCATTAAATAAAGTGCTTCTTACTATGAAGTATTTGCACAGCTGGCCTGTGCTAATTATATGGTATAGCGGTCGAGAGAGAGTGGGGAAAAGGGAGAATTTTGAAAGAAGAGCCTCTTGTTTCCAATTCCGGACCAAGGTTTCATCCCACACGTCTCTTATTAATGGCGTCAGCATTTTCACTTACAGTATACATTTGCTTTCGTGGATAACCTCGAACGTTTAAACCACTCTGCGAAAGAAACGCTCCTATTCGGAATATGTTTAAATTTTGTTTCCCTTTTCATTGTTCCTTTTGTTTTATTATTTTAAATTAACTTATGTTGTTTAATTTTTACCAAGGTTTCAATTACATCGAACAATATTTGACTGTGCTGGCAGGCAAGCAACTTTGTTGTGGTGCAATCTAATTCCGGAATAAGCAGGTACGGACAACATAAACAATACAGGTTGGAAGTGCAATAGCCTTGCAGATTTTCAGAGCTAATAGCTCATGTTGTACGTAACAAAAATTATAATTATTGGTGGAAAGTTAATAGTTTTTTTTTCAGGGAAAAATGTTTTTTTTTTTACCCCCAAATGTTTAACAACCTCTTATTGGTTGCAACACAGCGCCAGAGCAGCTCATCTAGCGAGACAAACCGCGTTATCGAGTTCGTTGACCGCTTACAGCTATATCACGAGAAGTGTGTGTTAGCGGCGGCGATGTTGTCGGACTGCTGAAATTTCAAACTTAATTTTATAATTAAACGTGCATTTAATCAGAAAACGTAATATAGGTTTTCTATTCATTTCAGTGTACCTTATCGTCCTTTTCAATCTACAAGGTTATTATTTTCACTTTCATCCTGTATATACTCATTACTATCAGTCGTTCAGATTCGGTTTAACTCCGTCAGTGAGTCACATGTAGAGATATTTCTGTTGTGTAGGCCCTATCCTTCCCCAAGTATTTGCCTTTGCAGGCAACTGACTTGTTTAACCTCTTCCCTTTCTATTTATTTTACCAGTTTTGTGAAAAAAAGTGTCATGTTTTTTTTTTTTTTTTTTCGTAAAGAGGTCATTTAATATTGCAGAATCACTGTACATCACTAATTTTCTTATATACTTAAAAAAATCACTATGAAGTAGACAATGGGACTCAAACGAGTTAACTCGGGTTAATAAATTTTGACACATGTTAGCAACCCGAGTTAACTCGGGATAATAAGGGAAGTGGTTAATTTTTAGATCAATGTAAAAGTGCGAACGGACTGTCGAATTCTGTGACATGCTGACATGCTCGCCATCAGAAAGGAACAGTCGAATGAATAGGCTACTGCTCAAAAGTATCAGGAAAACTTGATCATCATTCGAAATTAAGGGTTGCCGATTTCATTGGGGCAAAACTTGTGTAGAAAAATACAGTCTCTTGATCTTTCCATGGGCTGTAAATGGTATTCTGGAATTGGAAAATTTTTAAAACTAATTTTTTCCATTCCATTCCTTCCTCCGCAAGAATTTGAACATTGTTATGTTTTGACTTATTTCTCCTTCAGTTCAGTGACGAAAAACTGAATAATTCTATTAATGGATTAAGAAATACTTAACATATACTGAACACGGTTACATTTTCACTAATAATGTGGACTGAATTTTCATCATCAACTAGACAGACGAATCACTAATCCTTGCGAGTCGTTCCACTCCAGTATTTGAATAAGATGCTTCCATCGCCATATCCAAATATAAATACGTTCTAATAGTACTGATAAAAAGAAATTCAAGGCTATACTGCTATACTTTTATTGACTTTTGCAGTGCAGCGCCGAAAGTCAGAGAGAATAGTCTGGAGAAAGATCAGTTCTTATACGACGAAAATATTGCAGTGCCTGAATAATGCTTGTACTAGGATTAAATTTGTAAAGACAATTAACATGTAAGTTCCAACTCAATATTTAACCAGAGAAACTTACCATAGAAAGAATTTTACAGCAAAAATAACAACTATAACTATATAGCAATATGTCAGCCCCAACGAACTAGAAGTCAGCCCTAAGCGTGGTGAACGTGGGAAGGAATTTATTGTTTAAGACTACGTGAAATCTATCGTGAAGAGAAATGTACGAGGTGTGATTGGAAAGTTTTAAGACAGGAGTCGCCACTGCTCAATAGGAGAGGATAGGTGTGCCATATTTTTGTAAGTGTTGCCAATTCAGGGATTTTCCCACTAGATGTAGCGTTTTTCAGTGTTAGTTTGGCGGGTAAAATTTATGAAATTTGTATTGCTGATATGGGGATTTAGCGGGTATTTTTAGCATTCACGGCGGTAAAATAATCTCATTTTACATTGACAATATAGCAATTTAGCGGTTTCTGCACGGTCTCATAGCGGGCTTTTAAGAATCGAGTTGGGAACACTAATTTTATTCAGTAGAGAGTGGCAGCCTGTTGAATGAAGACGTGTTTCGGCGGATTTCGCAAATGTATGGAAAAACAACGAATTTTTGTCAAATTTTGTTTTAAAACCGGGAAATCAGCTTCTGAGACCTATGAACTCTTAAAAACAGCTTTCGGGGATAAATATCTGAGCAGTCAAATGTTTTTATCTGGTTCAACAGATAGATTCAAAGGTGGCCGCGAATCAGTCGAAGATAACCCCCGGTCCGACCGGCCTTCCTCTTCAAAAACCAACGAAAACATTGCGAAAGTTCACGATATAGTGCGCTCTGACCGTCGACTTAAAATTAGGGAAATGGTTGATGAACTGAGTTTAAGTTTATACGCGGTTCAGTCAATTTTAACTGAAGATTTGAACATGCGTCAACCGTCATTCCGAAAATTGTTGCCAGACGAGCAAAACAACACCGACTTCAAGTGTCCCAAGAACTGATTAATCGGGCCGAAAATACTCAGATTTGTTAATCAGGGTAATTACAGGCGAAGAATCATATGTTTATGGGTATGACACAGAAACAAAGGAAGTGGAAGAGTTCAGGTTCGCCGCGACCGAAAAAAAACGCTACAAAGTCGTCGAAAGTGAAGACAATGTTGCTGTTTTTTTCTTCGATTCTACGGGTATCGTGCATCATGAATATGTCCCTAGGGAGCAGGCAGTCAACCAGGAATACTATAAAAGTGTCCTTGAGTGTTTGCGCGAAAATGTGCGGAAGAAAATGCCTGCGTTCTGGCGAGACAAGAATTGAGTCCTCCACCACGACAACGCACTGGTTCACTGTGCGTTCTCAATCAGAAAATTTTTTATCAAATTCCAAATTTCTGTGCTTCCGCGACCCCTCCCCCTATTCCCCTGATATAGCCCCTGCCGACTTCTACCTGTTTTCAAAATTGGCATTTTCACTGAAAGAAACCGATTGAATTCAGTTGAAGATATCCAGACAAATACGGAGAGGGTTCTTAACATCCTTAAGAAAGAAAATTTCCAGGAATGCTTCTAAAAGTGAAAACATCGTTGGAGTCGGTGTGTTCAGTCAGAAGGGGACTACTTTTAAGGAGATCACAATGGTTTGTAAGTACTGCCATTTTGAAATTACAAGCCCAGCCTTAACTTTCCAATCACACCTCGTAGATGTGCTCCTGTCCACTCTTTAATGAGTGATAAAGGGATCGTGTGCGCACTTTACTCAGCGACTATAGGGACCGCGTCCGTACTTTTTTCGGATTACTGTCCGCACTATACCTGAATAGCTGGTAATAACTATACAGCGGACTTAAACACAACTCTACTGCCACTGCGATCACAGGAAATCAAGCGATGACGAATCGTACAATAGACTAACAGTCTTACTAATAAACAGTGTATAGTTTTTATACGAGACTTATGCAGAGTTGAGACAGAAAACGTTACTAATAAACCGTGAATAAGCTATGGACGTATAAACAATGGGAATTGCTTTGCAGTAGTTATATACACGAAACCTTTTGTTTAAGCGTTGTATATAGAGAAAAAATGGCCGCCCCTCTAACAGCTGTTCGTATCGACTGTCATTTTATGATGATGGTTACCTTGTAACCACAGAAGAACAAACCAAAGATCATAGAATTATTAGAATAATATTGCTATAGCTTGTATTCTTTGACCAAAATGTAGTGTGGTAATCGATTAGAGCCAGTTGTACTATCGATATTTAACACACCACACTAGAGCGCTCTACCGGATGCAATAGAAAACCTCAGATATTCTATTATCTTTCGTAACGAAGTAATGACGAAACTATGACGTAGCTGTGTAACAGTTATACTGTTATACACGACGTATGTAGTGATTATTAGTAAGGAATTTACACACGACTTATAAACGAGCTACTCATTGTATAAGTATAAGACAGTTAAACGTCTGTATATAGGGTTTTTATTAGTAAGACCGTAAACAAAAATATTCTGCAAGTTGAGGGGAACGTAAGAGCGGCTATTGTATTCTCTATTATGGTTGTGTTGTTTATGAATCTTTACTTAGTGTCCGAAATCAGGAGACCTACCGGGCGTTAAGTTCTTATTACCTCGTTTTATCTGCCTCACATGTAATGTGCATATGAGAAAGTGTAACTTGTTTAGCACTGTTTATTTTATTTGGTCTGTTAAATTTAAGCGAACTGGAAAGCTTGCGACTCTGTAAGCTGTTGGATCACGTTTTAATTCTGGAAGTTTGTTTTCATTGGCATGGAATTTCAATTATACATCACAAAACAAACATTTGAGATCGGTTTGTTTCAGTTTAACTTCTAGTTGTTGGGGTTTAATAATAGAATAACCCGTCTGGTGGTGGTTCTGTCGCAGACGAGAATTTTCAAAGTTTTTAAAGTGTCATCCATAAATCCTTCGGCCTATCTCTGGTCCATAAATTTAAGTGCTTCACTGATGAAGTGATGAGTAATTCTTGCACCCGCTCGTGATCATACGCTTCATTACATGGAGGAAACATCACAGCGAAATTCAGCATTGCTCATTTGTTTCATTCTATGAATTATAGGCATTTGAGAAATGATAGGATAAACATGAGTGCCGCTAAAAAAATATATCTGCACACCTTTTGTCATAGTGATTTTAATCCGTTTCTCCAGCGTAAAAAAAAACCGACACACTTCAGATTACCTTAAAAAGTCCAGTTGCAGTAAATTTCAAATGCATACACACAATACCAACAGTCGCTCCCCCCCCCCCCCACAGTTCAAACATAGATGAAACTCCTTCCGTTCCAAAATATGGTATAGTAATAAATAAAGCTCGGAACTTGGGGACTTGTGTTTCATGTGCATGAGTAAGGTTACAGGTACAACGTACACACAGCTCACGCTGCAAGTGCTCAGGGATAGTCGTATGTACTAAGAAAGTGGTCACGTCGAATGACAGGAAGACGGACGAGGAAACTGTGTCATGTCGAAGACAGTGACATTCAGAGAATTACAGATAAACGGCCTGTTTGAGGAATTAGAAAATACGTGTTATTCGAATGGATATTATACAAGTTTGAAAATACATTTTTTTTAAATTTTAGGTACAGAATTTCGTGGAGGAATTCGAAGGAGATACATTATTTTCTTCGAATGGAGAGTTTATATTTTGTAAGTTGTGCCACACAAACTAGAGGCTGGAAACCGGCATTCATTGAAAGACATTGCAGTCCCTTAAATTGGTGTAAGATTTGTCCATAGCCATGGATCAAGTAGCATAGGAACCTACCGTAGAACAAATTGAAAACTATTTTTGAGAAAAATTTAGGATATACTTATCTTTCTCACATACGAGATCAGCTAGCAATTGCTGAAAATCAAATAGAAAACAGTGACAGTGAAAATATTCAGTATTTTAAGTTTGCTCCCGTCACTTCATGTGACTTGGGAATAAGTTTTTCTTGTTTCATATCAGCGAAGAAGTTATGGGTTTGAAAATATTCGAATGTAAGTAGTCATACACTGTAATAAAATGTACAGAGCAGAACCGTAAATTTGATATATTTCTCATGTTTACTTTTATTATATATGCTATAAAATTACGTGTTTCAACCTACCATAATACTATCAATATGTTGTTCCAGTCAGAAACCACTTTTATAGCAGACCTGACAGTACCTCCGTGCTGGAAACGGGAGTTTGTTGACATTGAAGTCCCGTCGCTTAGCCACGTGCAAAGACACAAGTTCCCAAGTTCCGAGCTTTGGTAATAAACAAAACAAGTTTGATTATTGCTCATGCGCGCACGAAATGTTTCGCGGTGTGGTATTCTGTTCAGTAGTGAAGGGACTATCAGACAGTGCAGCTGTGAATGTTTCTAGTCTTCTGTAGAGCATAAAACTATATATAGTTCATTATGAACAGAAATCAAATGGGTACCTGCTGTGATGTTCCTGTTGCAGAAAATGTAACACCAACCCAGTCAATTTTGAGTACAACATCTAAGGCTCAACAGTCGTACAAAAACGGGTTAGAATTTATTGCAGTTTTTATGTTAATTTGCCTCTCTCAAAACAATGTTTATTTTTTTATTAATTTGACATCACACAGAATGAAATGTACCTAATTTTTATGTTTTTTCTTATGTTAATTTATCAATCAAATAAGTATCTAGAAGATGTATTAAAGTTACATTATATTAATGAGAACTTTAACAAATGCATACCATATTATGGAACAGAATGACATCTTTCTATACCATATTTTGGAACAGAGGGAGTACTTTGTAACAAAAACTAGACCCATAGAATGATAGTACTATGCAAGCAACGATTTTTTTTACAAAGCTGTCCTCTTAACTTGCCGTTATTCGCCCCGACTCTACTAGCGTAGCTCATAAATAGAGCAGTGCAAAGGGAGCAGTTGTTCGACACACCGGCAACAGGGCAAGGATTGTAAATTCACCTTGAGTACCTGCAGAGGTCTGACTCTGCGGTACACAGGATAGCTCCAAGCTGTAGGTACAGCGTAGTAAAGCAAACGTCAGTACTGAAGAAACATAAGAACAGTTCGGTTCTAGTGTTACGATGTCTAAGGGGGAGCAAATTCGTTCGGCAAAGTTTAAGAGACTTAATTCCGAATATGGTGATATTTTTGTTAATTGATTCAAGCATAAAACAAATTGGAATACATTGAATCGAATTATGGGTTTATTCCTGATTGTATAACAGCTTTAGAAAAGACTGGTACAAAACTGGTTGATCAGATTTCCCTACTGCGAAATATCTGGAAGAAAGTGACTCAAGTAGACGATAAAATTGGTAAAATAATAATCTGCGAAAATAACAAATAAGTTGAAAAATGATGGATATTATAAACTCTGAAAGATTAGTGACAGTATTTCTGGAGATAAGGATTCTTTTGAAGAACTAACAGAAATTGAAAAAAATGTTTTACAGGATTTTACGTATGCCCCAGTTGTCTCAACAGACGTAGAAAGAAGCTTCTCCACATATAAGGCCATGCTATCAGGTAGACGAAAATCGTTTTCTGTTAATAACGTACAAATGTCATTTTTTGTGCATTGTAACAATATTTGGAAGAAATCTGATAACGTATCACATGTGCATTAATAAATCACACTCATTGTAAAGAAAAGGAAAAACAAAAAACAATTTTTCAAGTGCTTTTGCGAATAGAATAACATGAACCCGTTACAAATAAACAGTGATTTTGTTTGCGTTCTGTATGAAATCATACATGTATACAGTATATTATTTGTTTAGGATGAAATGGTTAATTAGTTTTGTAATTTTGAAATCTTACTAAAGTATCTGTAGGAAATTAATTGTAGAAACGTTAGAAAACTGTGTCATTTCCATTGTGTCGTCTGTACGTCAACACATCGTGTACATGACCGTCGCTTGTACACAGGGAACACGCCGAGTAACGTCGGAACCCTTGCTATGATGCCATTCTGTCTGTCATGTGCTCCGTCTGCACCGCTCTACTCATAAATGTCACTAATGCCTAATAGCGTAGACCACTGGGTTCGTCAGAGACTATACAAAGTATAGCACAGGCGGGGGGGGGGGGGCGTCTGCATTACAACTGTAAATCGTAATAAATAATAATGATGATGGATAATTGTTGGGATGTCACAGGTGAACCGGAGTACCCGAAGAAAAACAAAATAAATTAATAAAACCCTGTGTTGCCTTGACCACCGACTTACCCAACACAAGTTATAAATTTAGATTTGATCGACAGGAATTTGAACCGAATCGTTAGATTTTAAATAATCCAGCGAGTAAATTCAGTTTCAAAATCAGAATAGAAAATTCTGCACTGTATCAGAGATACAACGGCACGTTGAATACGTCTCGCAGTTTCGAGAATGAAACTAGAGTTGTATTGGTTTGAATGTTTTATTTTTGTTTCGGTTTACAATAAATTGAAGACTATATGTCTATTGAAAGAGAAGTAATTAAAGAAGAAGAACATTTAATGCATTTTCTCTTCATATGAAGTGATATTAAGAAATCAGTCTCAGTTCACAACACATTTTTCCCTATGGTTCACTTCAAGTGTATTATTATGACTTTAATATTGCAGAACTCGCTATTACAAATCAAACGAGTGGTCGCACAGACCTGTAGCTCCTCTCGATGACGAGATATTACTGAGAGATCTTAAACTGCAGTGGAATAAAATGTAACTTGATTGATGCTTTCAATCATTACTTGCATTTGAATTAAACTGTAGGGGAGACTGTTGTACCTTTAGCATAGTGTACCTTTGAACATTTTTTGTTTTTTATTTTTTGCTGCTACCTAGAGGACTCAAACTGAAGTAGATTGTAGGGAAAGCCGCTAAGCAGCTCTGGTCGTAGTTTTGGTTTGATTTATTGCAAAGTGTGAGTTCTGTGAACGAAAGAATATTTTTTAGTACCAAAAGTAAATATTTCGTTCATTGGTATATGTTATCTAACATAAAACCAGATTGTATTTGTTACCATCCATTAAGTACAATGTGTTCCGTATTATCTGGTGAGTAATAACATATTTTAATTTCCATGATTTATTCGAATCAATAGTTTTGGTAGCCACATTTGTTTAAACGTGCACCCTCTTGTACCTTTGAACACAGAACATCTTGTACCACGGAACATGTTCCAAGGTATATAATACTATCGGTTTTTTTGTTTTTATTTTATTTTAAGATCATGCCACGAACTAAATCTGGAATTAAGAGGTCCCCAATTGATCCGGATGCCTTGAAGAAAGCTGTTGAAGCAGTTATTGCTCCTCCAGGAAATAACATCTCAATCAGAGCAGCCTTCTCTGGTTTATGATTGCAAATACATTTTAAATATGATTGTCAATTCTTACAACTATATTCCCACCTAAATTACATGTGTTCCAACTTACAAGAGGGTATGTTCTAAGGTACATGAACCTGTTGTACTTTTGAACATATTACATTTTATTTTTTCCACCCTTAATAGATGTGTAGAACAGTAAAATATATACACGAAGTTGTAAAGGAATCTTCAATAATTATTTAAAGTATTTTTTGATTTAAAAAATATCATTTCCCAAAATTAAAAAAAATAAAATGTGAAAAGTGTTTAAAGGTACAACAGTCTCCCCTATTGGATAAATGCATGTACAACATATTATTGTCATACATTATGTAATACTTAAATTGTTATGATGGGTCAGTTTCAATTTGAGATAAAAAATAACATTTTAGAAAAATTATTCATTTCTATTTTGTTTGTTCTCCCTTCCACCCAAGAAAAATTGTAATAACTTCCACATGCTGGGTTTCTACGCACTTGCGGGGCGAGAGCTAAACAATAGTAGTAGGATGCAGTGAACTCTTTATTTCCATAGGAGTATACTTGAAGAGTGATAGATCACTAGATGTTAATTCTTCTTCTATCTGCACTGTTTTAAAGCTTTCTCCTGAGAGTACTTAACAACTGTGCACAAAGTTTTGTATTTTGGATTTTTTTTTCTAACACTTTCTTTTTTTGATAGGTAGAGCATACAACAACAACTCAGCCGAGAACTTTATCTCCTATTCTCTTTCTCTTCTTCCTCTTGACATCACTTACTATCGAGAAAATCCTTTCAGATTTCACATTTTAATGGGGTAGTGTCAGTAGGCCTACTAATTTTGTGACTTTTCCTATATTGGGAAATTTTAGTTCGTCATTGAAGAACTTAGCTTAAATTGCTAAAAAATATATAATATAAAATAAAAAAAAGACTCAAAAAGTCCTCAAAATTTAAAAAATGACCTAAAAGATTAAAACAGCGAAAAATAATGTAAAAACTCTACATTTCTGTAACGAGCAGTCATATCCAGAATTTATATACAGGGTGATTCAAGAGGATTTCCCATCCCTTGCGAAGCTTATTTCAGAAGACATTCCGAGGAAAAAATGTCATGTAAACATGTGTCCTAATCTCAATATTTTCAGAATTACACTAATTTGAAGTTGTTAGTAAACTACCTTTTTTCTTTAGTTTTAAGGGTAAAAAAATCTTACAAATAGAGAATGAACTATTCAGAAGTGTCGTTTCTTTAAATGGCTGGTATTCTGAAGCTAAAAATGTGTTGTTAATTGTTTTGTATAGATTTTGTTTTTCAATTTTTTACTAAAAATTACATCATCCTTACGCACTTATAACAAAAATTGTTACAAATCATACGACTTTAGGAACTTGATTCTTTACAGTATATTTATGCATCCTAATGTAGGCCTACAGTATTAAAGGATATACAAGAGTGGCGTGATTTGTAACAATTGTGATAAATGCGTAAGAAAAATTTAATTTTATAGTTAAAAATCGAAAAAAAAAAATCTGTACGGAGCAACTGTGGAATTCACAACACATTTCTAGCTTCAGAGTATTAACTAATTAAAGAAACGATACTCCTGAATAGTTCATTCTTTATCTGTAATATTATTTTACCCTTAAAATTTAAGAAAAATGGTATTTTACAAACAACTTCAAATAAGTGTAATTCTGAAAATATTGAGATTAGGATAGATGTTTACATGACATTTTTTGCTCAGAATGTCTTCGGAAATAAGCTCCGTAAGAGACGGGAAATCCTCGTGAATCACTCTGTATTTACGGGCATTACAAAGGATGTAAAGAAAAAACGATGACATGTCATCAAAATCCGCACCTTGCTTATGAGGTTTCCACACATACTATACATCACTATTAATTAACCCAAAATGCTACCTCTGATTGAGGTTCTGGCTGATATGTATGTACATCTATTATCAGGCAATACATCTCACTTGACGATATGTGTCAGAGGAAGAACAATTTGTATACATCTGAAATCTGATTAGTGTAACATATAGCTAATTGGCGATGTATGCAATGGAGGGGGGATAGAAACTGGCCCCACTCTCCCCTGGCCTAGTTGCCTCATAAGTGGTGCTATGTTGGTATCGCATGTGAGGTTCAGACCTGTCTTCGGACAGTTGATTTAACAACAAGAACCCGAAATGCAAAAAATGACCTATCGGACAAAAATGACAAAAAAAAAATTGAAACAGAAGTTACATACTTTGTTTTGTTATTATACAAAACGAATTACTGTATAAAAAGGCTTCGTTTTAAAGTTAAAATAAAAATGGCATTTCATCACAGTCTAGTATATACAGTCGCGAAGCTCAATACGTAGTAAATATGCAAACATTAGATAGTTGCTCACCACTAGGATCGCTAATATCTCCTCATTACAGGCAATGCAAAATAGTACCGTCACAGTCTATTGTTTCTAGCACCCTCAAAACTCAAGCTTCGTGAATGTATATAGTAGACTGTGATTTCATCAACATCTGCCCCTCTTTTTGCTCTTGTAATGAGCATGGGTCAGCTCTAAGAATTGACAGTAATAAAACTTCATCATATGACACAAAGCTCGACACGCAGAGGAATACAGATCTCCACTTCTCTGGGACCTGGTTCAGAAATGCTGCTGCGAATTGAGTCACAGCAGAGGAAATAAAATTGAATCACACGCAATTTTTTTATGTTCTGTGGAATTATGCCTGACGTTTAGTTTATCATGGCATGAGAGAAGTACCAGAGTACCTCTGAATAGAACCAGCTTTATGTTGCGCAGGAAGCATTCAACACACGATACCACTATAAATATCAGTACTTCAGAGGAGGACGCGGTCGTGAACATTTTTATTGTTGAGACAGTAATAGCAACGCAACTTCTCGTTTTCATTACAGAACGTGCTTAATGAGTTCTAAAAGCAAAATGACAGTAGACAGAAAGGCAGGCGGTTAAAAGCACAGCTCACATTACGCGATTCCGTCGTTTTACAGTTCCTTTGCTTTTAAAAGTCGTCATTCTACTCTACATAATTCATTCCGACCAAAAAAAAATCATCATCATCATCCTGACAAGTATTCGGTCGAGTGGCCTGTTAGGGTCTTGTTTTCTGTCCATCTCTTTTGAGGTCTGCCAATGGATCTTTTTCCCCTCGGTCACTAATTTAAAATTGCCTTTGGAAATCTGTTGTTGCTCGTTCTGTTGGCGTGATTTTTCCAGTTTTCGTGATATCCATCACTGGTTCAGCCTTGATTTCCTCCATGATATCCTCATTGCGCTTGTGGTCGCATTTAGTGTATCCTGAGTCCTCCTCATGAATCTCACCTCACATGCTGTGATTCTGCTAATGAGCTCTTAGGTTCATGCCTCACTTCCATAAGAGGGAACTCGTCTTGCGAGAATATTACTCAGGCATAAACGCACATATTTCTGAACAATTGCAGGCTTGAAAACACTATTGTTATGAAGAAGGATCGGTGGCGCGGAGAAAAATTCTCTCCGTCACCGGGACTCGAACCCGGGTTTTCAGCTCTACGTGCTGACGCTTTATCCACTAAGACACACCGGATTCCAGTTCCGATGCCGGATTGAAACCTCTCAGTTTAAGTTTCACCCCTTAGTTTCCCTTTAGTGGCCAGCCCTCATGCACTGTGTCACAGATGTGTGACAGTGGCACAATGTCCAACATACTATGTGCAGTCATTATGAGTGACTAAGTGGCCGGGATCCGACGGAATGAGCGCCGTCTTAAATCACTAAGTGATTATTTACGCATTTCATATTATTGTGATGTACCGAAGTACATATGATATTTCCGTGTAGGAATTCTGCGTTATCATATGATGAAGGATGGGTGGAGCGGAGAGAATTTTTCCGGCATGAGCTTAGTGGATAAAGCGTCAGCACGTAGAGCTGAAAACCCGAGTTCGAGTCCCGGTGTCGGAGAGAATTTTTCTCCGCTTCACCCATCCTTCATCATATGATAACGCAGAATTCCTGCACGGAAATTTCATGTACTTCGGTGCATCACAATAATGCTATCGATTACATTCATAGTTTTTATTTGTTGGTTTTCTGGGAGATATCCCTTTCAGATTGAAGAGACAGGTTGTATCCCAAGTAATTGAATTCATTAACCCTTTTCAGAATTTTGTTTTCTAAACATATTTTACTTTGAATTGGGTCTTTGCCAGAAAATGTCATAATTTTTGTTTTATCAGGTGAAATTTCCACGTTATATTGACCAGAAATTATGTGGAGACTATGAAGCGAGCTTTGTAAATCATCTTCTGAAGATACTAGTAGCGCTAGATTATCAGCGAAAAGTATAGCACTGATTTGCAAATTTCTCTTTATTAGTATGTATTTTGCCGTTAGGCTTCAGTTTTCATTCTTCCAATAATAATAATAATAATAATAATAATAATAATAATAATAATAATCCCTACAAGTATTGCACCCTATGACCTGTTACAATTTACTGTTGAATTTTTAACCAAACGCTTCATCCAACAGCCCAGAGATAGCTTCCTTTTGAACGATAATGAAACAAGCTTTTGGGGATCTGTTTGAATACATGCGCTGTAGTTTCCAGTTGTCCTGTTAGTGGTGTACATGATTTGGCTGACTGGCTTTACGAGGCCTGCACCCGGGACGGGTCCGTACATTTAGGCACGTTTTGGCCCATTGTACGCCCTATACATGCAGTGATTGTCCAGTCCGACATGTGGCTCGGATGGCATTCGTGAATCCGACGCTGACAGGCGGGTCATCTAGTCTTAGCCCCTGATAGAGCCGTTTCGCGGACGAGTAACTGATAAGCCCCAGGGACCCGGAGCTCCAAGCCCTTCCTGACCAGCCGACGCTGTCAGCCTCTGTCAGGTCCATCCTGCCTCAGCCCATGATAGAGCCAGGTCCCGTCCGCGCACGATAGCCTAATGAACCCCGGAGCCCCAAGCCCTTCCTATATCAGCATTGGAAACCTGTACTACCCTCAGACTTCACCCCAGCCTGTTTTTACTATTGTAGATGTTAGATGAAATGAGGGGGAAGTGGAGAGTGTTGGTGGAATGATAGAGGAAAACGGGAGTACCTCGAGAAAACCCCTCTACAACGTCTGCTCTGTTCACCACAAATTCCATCGCGACCTGGCTGGGAATCGAACCCGGGCCGCCTGGATGAAAGACCAGAGCGCTAGCGCCTCAGCCACATATGCGGCTGTATATGACATACTACAGGTTCTCAGTCCACACCTGTGGAGTAACGGTTAGTGCGTCTAGCCGCGAAACCAGGTGGCCCGGATTCGATTCCCGGTCGGGACAAGTTACCTGGTTGAGGTTTTTTCCGGGGTTTTCCCTCAACTCAATAGGAGCAAATGCTGGGTAACTTTCGGTGTTGGACTCCGGACTCGTTTCACCGGCATTATCACCTTCATCTCATTCAGACGCTAAATAACCGAAGATGTTGATAAAGCGTCGTAAAATAACCTACTAAAAGAAAAACTCTACAGGTTCTAATTATAGTTCTCCCATTACATCATTATGTTTATGTTCCCATTTTGTGTAACCTTCTCTATATCTCATGAGCTTAATTTCATTATCTGTTACTTTGCTTTCATCTCTATTCCTTAATGTCCATGCTTCATTACCGTAACAAAGTACAGGTCTTGCCAAGGTCGTATACAGGCGAACTCTAGTATGTCGTACCATGGAAGGTTTCATTATATTGTTAATTATTCCCATCGTTTTGGTATATTAAAGAACTTTCTTTGAAATGTCTACATCCTCGAGAAGAATTAGTGCGTATCCAAGATTTGCAAATGAAGTTGGTCGTTCTAATATTTTTAAATACAAACAAAACTTGCTGTGTACCGACTATTTTCCACAAAAGACTATTTTGACGTGATAATTTTCGTACGGTAGGAAGTTTCTGATGGATTTCGTTCATTTAGGTATGAACGTGTGGGGCATATCCCCCAATACGCGACTAGGTGTACCGGGTGGGAGAGATGTCGCGCACGGAATGGAGAGGGCGCATGGATATCTGGAGTACAATTTTGGGTACACAGTCAACTTGGAGAAGACGCTGTGATTACACACGTTGTCTGATTTAAATGAAATAAACGGCATACCTTTGCTAAATAAGCTAATTTTTCGGAAGAATAGTGATATTTAATCAGAAGTTCTGGTATGGATATTGTAAGCGTGTAAAATTGGAAAATTAGCATACCATGCTTTACAATAGCCTATTCACTCAAATAGAAATTGAGAAAACGTGCTCAGACCGATAAAGTGGATAAAGAAATCCTGGAAAAGTCCGCTATAAGTGGGACCGAACGGATCAGAAAGTGCAGGGAATGCCAGAACGCCGAGCGCTTGAGGCCCCTCGGCCGGGTACGAGCGATGTTGGCTTTTTTTTTTTTACTATAATATCATGCAGTGTTTAATTAGACTTCTATTAAAATTATATACTGAACGTTATAAATCATATTCCAAGGATGCTAATAGAGCTAAAGTCATCTGCAAAACATTTTGCTCTATATCAAAATTATAGACCTACCGGCACGTAAATTACGTCACCCAATTTCGGGAATGAAACTGCAATTGTGTTGGTTTGAATGTTCTCTTTTTTTTCATTTGCAAATGGAGAGTCTACGTCTATGATAAGAGAAGTAATTAACGAAGGACATGATGCCAGAAAAGCGTATCAACAAAACTACAACTTTACATTAGAGCCATTTAAATATATTACCCTTGTTTACATAACATGGTACTTCCTTTGATCCTTTCTCATGTCCATTGTAATTCTCAAACGATTGTTTTCAAACATAAGTAGGTTCCATTAAAATATTTCAATAAAGCTGCATTTGTTGACATGCCCTTCTGGTATGATGCCCTCGATATGTTCTCTTCGTAATATGTAGCGACATTCCGAACTTAGTCCAAGCTCACAAAAATTGTTCACTGTGGTTTATTCAAAGTGTGTCGTACGTGTCTATTAGCACTTTAATTTTGCAGAACTAACGATTACATATCAAACGAGTGGTCGCAGAAGGTATGTAGCTGCTCTCGAAGCCGAGATACGGAGTGAGTCAGCCAAGGCTAGAGCGGCGTCAGCGGGAAGTCGTATGCCTAGAAACTGCTGCGCCATCGCAGTGATCAGATCTCTTCTTCACGTGCGTTTCGTGTTTATTTATCTAAACACGTTCACACAGTTAGGGTGCAGCTTTATACCGTGTATTTAGATTGCAGTGTATCCATTATGAAATATAGCCTTGAACGACGAGTGTTAATTTACAACTTTGTGAAATACGAATCTTGGAGAACAGTTGTAACAAACTTTCGCCAGTTATTCTCTGATTCGCCAGAGCCTTCTAAAGCAATGATTTACAATTTAGTGAAGAAATTTCGTACAACTGGATTAGTATTGAATAAGAAACGAACATGTGAAGCGTATTCTCGCTGAGGAGATGAGATATTAGAGAGAACTCCTACGACATCATTCCGCCTTGTAGCTCAGCAGGTAGGGGTGTCACAGTCTTCAGTGGTAAGAGATACGAAACAATTAAAATTAAAACCTTACAAAATTCGTGTAGTTCGGAGGTCAACGGAACCCGATTATGAGAGCAGAGTTAGGTTTTGCGTGTGGTTCCAACAGTCAGTGTATGATGAACTACTTGACCCCACCTATATTTTTATAGTTACGAAGCATGGGTCCACCTCAGTAGTTGAAAGAAAAGTTTTACGAGAATGACACACATTCACTTGAGGAACTCAAAATATCCGGCACGAAATTCGAGCCATTTCGAAGAACGAACTGCGGCGAGTTGTTGGACATGTCTTCAGTAGATGTGCAGCCTGCCAGATATCACAAGGACGTCATTTCGAACATGAACTGTGAATTCAGTGAGTTCATCATTACGTAATACTAACCGCGAAAGCGCGAAACGAATCCTCCTCATATGGTAGCGTCGTTATGTATGAATCAGCCGCCATCGTACTATCAGAGACTGGAATGCTTTACCTGCAGACTTACTAAAGGCTTTACCAATAACCAAAAATGTATTTAAAAATAGGTTAAGGACTTTACTAATAGACGGTAGTATATTATACACACTATTTAAAGGGTGTAATTGATATCTTGTATTTGAAGTGTTCTATCATTGAGGAAGTGTGTTGTGTCAGTGAAGTCTATTGTGTAAGTGAAGTGTATTGGTGTCAGTGAAGTGGCTGTGCAAAGTATTTGAACAGTGAAATGGTTAGAAGTGTTAGTGAAATCAGGTAAAATCAGTGCAGTGAGTGAGTTGACAGCGAAATAAGTGTAGTGCCGAAAGGTACTTGTGCAGGTATGAACCTGTCACACTCGTGGGTCTTAGTTCGAACTTATGGTTAAGATACAAATTAGATTTACTTTAAATGTTATTATAAGTGACCATGCTTCATTTAATTTAGGATGCTCATTATTTTATTATTATTATTATTAATTATTGTTTTTATTAGTTGTGTTTATTATTAATTGTCATTATTGAGTGTAATTACTCGTAGTTACCACTGCCCCCGGGTATATACCCATTTGCAGTGTGAATAAATACATACATACATGAGTGCCGTTAGGAGTCTAGCCCTGGCTGGTTCACTCTGCATTACTAGGTGAGTCCACGCGCTACTGCTAATTTTAAACGCAGCTTTGATGCCCTCATACCCATAGAGAAGAGAGGTGGCATTATCGGGCATTGTAATGGTACATGGCCTAACTATAATAACATTAACATTCGGCTGTGGCTCGTCTTATTTGAATTACCTAACATTCTTCTTACAACTGGAGAAAACATCAAAAAGCCCCAATAATATAATCAGCCCAAACGGAATTCGAACCCATTCCCGAGACCGGCCTTGGATTGGGAGACCAGTTCCTTTACATCTGAGCTACACCGGTGGCTAAGTTAATTTCAAGGGGGTATTTAAGATTATACAGGGTGATTCATAATTAAGTGTAAATATTGCATGGATGTTGTGTAACATTAAAAACAAGAGTAAAACGTCCTATAAAACTTCTTATAACAGTGTTTCACTTCATAGTTATGCTATAGTGAGATGGAGGACCAATTGGTTGGCCAGCCAGATCACCGTACATGAACACAGTGGACCTCTTACAGCGAGGTCGTCTGAAGTTGCTAGTGTACGCCATTGACATTCCGAACAGAGCAAAACAGCAGTGACGAATTGAACGTGGATTTGATTGTGTTAAATGTTCGGAGTGAGTTGCACGGTCCAGTGACATTACAAAATCAAATGAACATTGTGATGTTTAAAGTTGTATTTAGGAAAAATCACCTTCAGTTGTATTTAGTTTGTTACAGCTTCTTTTCTGCATAGCTTTGAAATTAAGTAATTTCACAAAAAGTGGTAGGGCCTATTGAGAGTTTAGTCTTGTTTTTACTTCTACGTTACACTCATCTAGCATTTACACTTATTTATTAAACATTCTATATATTATGTTCGGGAACCTAACGGGATATTTTATCGGGATGACAATGCTAACCTCCGCTAGAAAGAAAATCTTTCGATAGTAGCCAATTTACAAAATTTTATTGGTCAAGGAATCCTCTTTATGTGGACTTTCCGTCTACTTTTAGGATCTGAGAAACAGCAATAGCAACGCTATGGTATCAAACCAAGTTTGATCAAAATTGTTTGAGAAATACCTCGAACGACTCATTCATAAAAATGTAAAAAAAAAAAAAAAAAAAAAAGGGCAGAGTAGCTGCACAATTTACCAACAAATTTACTTTAATTATTAACTCCCGCAAGGGATTTATTATTTATTTATGTACATTAGTTACGAGTGAAAATAATTCATACTGTCAGAAACACGTGGAAGCAATTACAAGGACATAACATATTCGGTACTCAGATAAATAATTCAGCTATGCGAAGTATGCTTCATGCCGTCGTAGTAGTCCGTGTTAACAATTTATTTCTCGACATTACTTTTCCATCTATTAATCTGCAGAGAACAAATGCGTCTTGAGTAGAGTAGCATGCACATATGTATTGCAGATTTTTTATGACTCCTCGATAAAAATAGTGGCTTTTCTCGGAATGTAAAAAATTACTGGATCCCAAAGAAGTCAGCTCACGAAAAATCCATGCCAACGGAAGCAAACATTTATTCAACTGTTTACGTGAATCCAAACATCCCATTTGGTGCAAGTTTCATACATATATTTAGGACTTCTTAGTTCGTACATGTAAGCCCAGGGCCCCTAGGCAGTTAAAAGAGTCCAATCCTCTTTATATTTTATTTATTTGACATACTTTGACTTTATAAAATAGACAAGCAGACTTAGAACTGAAATAAACAGGAACCAACTATACTTTTTACACACTATAATGTTTGTATTTATAATTACAAAATTACACTGCCACGTGACGAATAAATCTATACAGTTTTAAGACACTATACACTAGAAAATGTTGTAGAATAAAGTCAAATGCGATGCGAAACAAATAAAAACAAAGAACACAAACACAGTGTTGCCACTTGAATTGTCAAAAAATTAACTGTTCAATAATTTTCTATTTCGTTTGGAAAAATTGACAAAGTTTTAGTGTACCAACAAATATTATTATTATTATTATTATTATTATTATTATTATTATCATTATTATTATTATTATTATTATTCCCCCCTGGCCGTGGCCCCCTCGGAGGTTGGGTCCCTAGGCAGAATTTCGCGCTGCACGTGGCTAACTTGATCCGAACAAATGTAACTTTCGTTCTGAAAAAGAATTGTAAACTTTCGGAATATGTATAAGTCTTTCTTGTGTTAAATTTTAACATACCTTGTTAACATGTTTCGACCTATTTTGGGTCATCTTCAGAACTGGTCGTTGTTGGTGTTGGCGCCACTTGTTTCCTGTGTGGGTGCGTTCGTAGTGTAGAGTCAAAGAGTGTATGTGTTTTGAAATTGAGTTGTGTGTTGAGAATATCGTTGGGGTGTGTTTTCGTTTGTCTGTATATTTCATATTGTTCCAGTGTGTTGAGTTTCTGGCTTTTTGGTTGGATGTCTGAAGATGACCCAAAATAGGTCGAAACATGTTAACAAGGTACGTTAAAATTTAACACAAGAAAGACTTATCATACATATTCCGAAGTGATACAGTGTTAAAAGTTGTGTAATCAAGATGTATGATTGTAAAATTTTACCTTTGTTCTAACCAAATTTCTGCATATTTAAAGTACAAAACTAAAATTCTCTCAATAATTTATTACCATAATACACTGCTCTCTTAAATTGACTGAGCATATTGGGAATTAAATCAATGGCTCTCCCGATATGTGCTATGAAGTGTTTCATATAAATTTTATTTTTATCTCGGAAAGGAAGCAAAAAAAGCAAAATTGTATTAAACTTTTTTGTTTGAAATATCTCAAAGAATAACCCCTTGAAATGAATGACATTACTTACTGTTCATTCTGTATGTATGATTGATGTGTTGCATTTCCAAATGTTTAGGAGTAATTTTTGTTATTAATATGTATTATTCACTTCTTTCAAATAAGTATATTATTATTTATAGGTACGTAAGTGTGTACGTGTGCATGTGTTTTTCAATATCTATCTTAAAAAGAAAACAAAATCCATCGCCTTGCTTCCCCTTTATGATGATATTCGAATACGTCATTGTTTCTGTTAAAGTGCCAGTTTTTAATCTGTTACTTGAGCCCGATTTAATGACAACCATCAGCAGCCTTAATAAGTGCATTGACAACTAGAAAGTATTGTATTTTGTTACTGCAGTTAATATGCTTTTTTTTTTTTTTTTTTTTTTTTTTTTTTTTTTTTTTTTTTTTTTTTTTTTTTCCCCCTTGCACAATTTGAATTCTTGTAAACAGAAAGTGAGCAAATGCGCAAAGAAATAATTTTTTTTTCCTTGGTCGACAATAAATCAAATCGGGGACTTCCGTGGTGGGCAGGGCATGATTGCGCCCCACGGTCAGGTAAGATGCAGCGGATAAAAAAGGGTCGCTGTTTTGTGGGCATAATTCCCATCAGGTAGAGAAAAGGGACATGGCATAGTTGCGCCCAAATGAAAAAGACATCAGGGGAACTCGAGCTTCGTAGTCAATCAACCTTATTGATTTCTTATTCGATTTAATATTCATTATCGATACCGTTAAAATGAACACCATGAAGTAGACAGTACTTTATTAACTGTTTTTCTACTGTTTATGCAGTGATTATCGATAGCCTACCGTAAAAAATGAACACCACGAAGTTGATAGTACTTTATTAACTGTTTTTCTACTGTTTATGCAGTGATTATCGATAGCCTACCGTAAAAATGAACACCATGAAGTTGGCAGTACTTTATTAACTGACATATTCAAACGAGTTTTATGGGTCTCTCAGAAATGTCTTCCGTAGCTTTTCTTTTAACGCTGTTCGATACACTTTGTCTAACAATGTGTAAGTCCGCAGCGTGGTTATGATCAATTTTGCTATTTAAAATAACACTTTTTTGTCTATCACACACAATATATGAACTGCATTTTTTGTTTGTACACCGATACCACTATAATATTTCAAAGTAATTTATTTATTTTATGACAATCAGTTTTGTGTTTACTATGCCCACTGGGGCGCAACTATGCCATGTCCATTCTGCTACTTGATTTCTTCGGAGCGCAACTATGCCATGTCCATTCTGCTACTTGATTTCGTCGGGGAGCAACTATGCCATGCCTAGGTCTTCCAATTGACTGCGGGGCGCAACTATGCCATACCATCCGTGGCTTCTCCCCACTTCACTCGTGTTACCTGTTTGTTTTAACCCTCGTGGCCGTCAGCGTCCCATCCGTCCGCAGTCCGCACCCGTACTGCCGCAACTCTTGAAGGGGCCCGCTATTTATAGGCGGGAAAAGGGAACTCTTTACTGGTCGCCGAAGATGCAGATGCGCCTTTATCAACTTGACTGAGTTCCAGACTGGAGTAAATTACCCGTCAGTTCCATTTGTGCAGATAACAGTTCACTCTTGAAGATTGCGCGTCACTCAAAGAGGATTTCGTGCATGGTTGAATGTAATGCATATATTTTATGTCGGAGATATTTGCTTCTCAAATGGGCCTTCATAGAATAAGGCGCAGCTATATGCATGCATACTGGCGTCTGAGTTTTATCTTACCCAGATATACATAGGTCATTTTAGTTTTCGCCTTATTGTAAAGCACCCATAGGGATCCTCCCTTTTTCTCTGTCTGGCCGGGTAGCTCAGTTGGTAGAGCAGCTGGCAACGGACTGGAAGGTCCGGGGTTCGATCCCAGGTGGTGACAGGATTTTTTTCTCGTTGCCAAACTTTCAGAACGGCCCCGAGGTTCACTCAGCCTCCTATAAAATTGAGTAGCGGGTCCTTCCCGGGGGTAAAAGGCGGTCAGAGCGTGGTGCCGACCACACCACCTCATTCTAGTGCCGAGGTCATGGAAAGCATGGTGCTCTACCTCTATGCCCCACAAGTGCCTTCATGGCATGTTACGGGGATACCTTTTTTTACCTTTACCTCATTATATATTAAAATTTAATATATAATGATTCCATATTTAATATGGAATCATTATGGTACTGCAGAAATACAGTCTGATCCGTTTGGGAAAACATAAAATTGTATAAAAATAATTATGGACAAAAGTTATTTCAGTTTCAATATACAGTAGAACCCGTATTAACCGATCGGCGGGTTATCCGATTGTTTTTTGTCCTTTTTTTTTTTTAAGAAAAAATATATGGTACTGTACCTTGTATTAGTATTTTTTTTTCTAGAAAGTGTTATTACAAGCCTTATCCCTTACACAAAAGGAACTGGCCACTCTACTCCATTATCTCCTGGCCTAGTTGCCTCATAAGTGGTGCCTTCTTGATATCACTTATGGGGTTCAAACCTGTCTTCGGACAGTTGACTAAACAACAACCCTTACACAATTCTGCTGCTGCTGCTGTCGACAACAGGCATAGTTACTTCTAGGTGTTTTGCCAACTTGTAAAATAGTCAGTATCTGCTTTCAAGAAATGACCCCAAGAATTTCCAGACAATTTATAGCAAACCCGTGCACCATTCAGTTTTTGAACCGACATAGAAGAAAAAGTGCAAAAGAGAAACTGTGGCTTATCTCGCATTATAATATTAAATTGGCGTTACAGCTGTGCACAATTTAATAAAAAGAAACAGGATAAGGTGTATAAAGTATGTAAATCTGTTGTACAACACAATATCTCCACTATTCCTGTCTTTCTGGAGACAGCCAACACAATAAATTTCTTTGTTCTTAAAAACCCGTCGTTGACAACCGAACTTACAATTAGTGAACTTTTGATCTACTATCTGGCATATTAAACACAACACCACGGAGGAAATTACGAAATTTTATGGTATGGATTATCCGACTTTTTCGATTAACCGTTCAGTATACCTCCTTCATTCACGGATAGTAGGTTATATTGTGCTATTAAAACATGGGAGTTTTGTAGCTTTCTTTTTGCAAACAGAAGAAATCAGATTATCTCTTACCAACGACTGAATAAACAAAATGCAATTTATTGGAAGGCAACGAGCTAAATTCGTGTAACATCAGTTCGACAGGCATATGTTACTTGTGAATACTGTGTCCGGAGAGCTCCGAATTACAAATCGATAATGTTATGGTATCGCACGTTTGAAGAAAGTGGGTCTGTTGACATGCCACACACTGCTAGATGTAGTCATGTTAGGTATTACGCGATCTGCAGAAATGGATCAGATTTGCTCTTTATACCACAGCTACGACAGGAAAACCACATGGACACGATCTTCCAACAGGATGGCGCACCATCTCATTGAGGGAAAAAAGTTCGTGATTTCTGAGTAACAGTTAACATCAACTGGTGCAGTTGTGGGTCAATTAGTATTGGTTACTCAGGAGAATACGAGCGGAAATAATGTTGTTTCCCTTGCCGTATGCGCTAGAGGAAGCTTTCGATATCAGTTTAATGTTGCTTTCAGTGTTTGGTTTTCCTGGGTAAATCTTTGGTAGTGATGGTGGTGGTGGTGGTAATAAACGGTTTTATAAATCTTGTTCGCTCACGTGATGTTTTACGTCTTGGCTACTAAGCGTGCTGTGGCCAGCATCGCCCGTACGTCAACTCCACTTCCTAAAACATGTATAAAATCTTACTTCATATAAGGTGCTGGAAATGTCGTCCTCCCTCAGCTAAAGAGGCGTTGTATTGGGAAAACACTTTCTAATTTATTCGATTAAGTTTGGCCACTGATTTCTGGTTTCTGATTTAATTTCTCATGTTTTCCTTTAGTTCTTCCAATGTGTGAGGATTTATTTTGTAAACTTTGTGATATTGTTGGCGTACGTTCAAGATTTGCATCAATTTCGCCTATTTTTCCTCTGTCAAAACTGTACATTTCCGGTCGTGGTTTTTTTTTTTTTTTTTTTTTTTTTTTCATTGAACCAGTAGATTCAAATTTTTTCAAGCACGATATCAGGAAATGTTTGAATAATTACGCACGCGGACTACGAGCTGATTCATAAGTCTATTTACAATAACGTTTACACAGAAAAAATGCCTTGTTCTAGAGTCAACTGTCTAACCATCTTCGCGAATGAATATATACTGCCGTGAAATTGTCAGGAAGCAAGTTGGGTAATGGGGGAAGTGGAGTTGAACAAGGCAGTGGCATGAGCAGTAGCAGAGATGTAAAAAAAAAAAAATGAGTGAGTGGACAAGACTTATATTGTGTTATTTAACGACGATTTCAATTACAGAGGTTATTTATCATCGACATTCAATGCTGGCAACAAATGGAAGACAATTTTTTTCTTGAAGTGCTTTGATCCACAGCTTCGCTTTCGTACTGGAGAAAACCAAGCTAAGAATTTTATTGCCCGTTAAAATTGGGTTTGAACCCGTGAACGATTCTTAAAACATGAGCCTATAAAGGAAAAGACAATGAGACGATCAGCCAGATCAGTACGTAGGGAGAAAATATTGGTTGATTTCTTCTTTCTTGTGCTGTAAGCTGGAGGATAGTAGTTTATTGTTGCTCTTCATAGCAAAGAGCTGTTTGTGTGTTGATAGGTTTATGGACATTCATGAAGTGTTTATAAGAATCTGCTACAGTATACTGCATTACCTTCTCAATCGGAAAGCCCCGCTGAACATCCAATAGCCACTTTCTGAAGTAACATAAATAGTGTAGAGTATAATCAGTTCACAGACTGTCATCATTACATGCATCAGACAGCAATCAATCGTATCAGCTTGACCAGTGACAGATGTTTCTCAGCACTAACTCTGTCGTCAGAACATTAATTATTCAACTTAGTTTAGGCTATATCCAATCAGAAACTGGTTTAAACTAGAACGGTGATATGTGCGTGAGAGTGTGTATGAAAGCAGTGCGAGTATTAGTTTAAAATTATTTGATATTTTTTAGTTTTTCTTCAAGATTAGTTCCTATATATATATATATATATATATATATATAGAGAGAGAGAGAGAGAGAGAGAGAGAGAGAGAGAGAGTTTGTGCACTTCACATTTAATTCGAATTTTCGAAGCTTACATTTGGTTAATTCGAAGCCAGGACTTTACTGATGCATCGTGTATAGTTTTTTTTTCTTTTCTTACAGATTGGGGCTGATGGTGCAAATTCACAAGTTCGAAAGGCAATGAACGTTCAGTATTTGTCTTGGAACTATCATCAAATGGGCATTGTTGCAACACTCAAATTATCTGAAGTAAGTAAACAGCTCATTCTCAGTACCTAAAGTATTTACTCAATTGTGGAAGACTGTTGTAAGTGCAATAATAAATGGAATTGTGTTTCAGCCAACGGAGAATGTTGTGGCTTGGCAACGGTTCCTACCTACTGGTCCAATTGCCCTTTTGCCAGTAAGTATTCATCATGTTGCTCCTAACAAGATTAACTTATTTAGTGAAAAATCATTAATTTTTGCAAGCGTTGCTTTATGTAATTAAGAACTTAATTGTAACTTATTTTTGGATTAGGTAAATTAAATTTTTAGTATAACACGTATGCATATCTTCTTATGAGAACAGATCAAGAGTCCACACCTGTGGAGTAACAGTTAGCGCATCTGGCCCCGAAACCAGGTGGCCTGTGTTCGAATCCCGGTCGGGACAAGTTACCTGGTTGAGATTTTTTTCTGGAGTTTTCCCTCAATCCAATATGAGCAAATGCTGGGTAACTATTGGTACTGGACCCCGGACTCATTTCACCAGCATTATCACCTTCATTTCATTCAGACGCTAAATAACCTGAGATGTTGATACAGCGTCGTAAAATAACCTACTAAAATACTGCTTCAAAATAATAATAATTAAATAAATAAACCTCTTTCGTTTATACAGTTTATTTCATTTTAAAAGTGTGATACTGTTGATACAATGCTGTGTATTATTAAGTAGCACCCAGTGAGTATGAAGCACTGTTGCGTAGTAGTTGTAATAGTCTTCAGAAGACGAATAGTTGTAGCTATTCAAATAGTGTGTTGATGCTTCACATAATTTTACTGAGTAATATGTCTGTCAGAATGAAGTTTTCCAGCTCCGGTTGCTTGTTGAATGAATTAACTGTGCTTGGAATACTGCCATCCAGTACACGTGTACAGCAAATAGTTTTAAATTTACGTCTCGTAAGTTTTTAATCTTCTTGTTGAACATTCAAGCATTAACACTACCACAGAATATGCTGCCTTCGAATGAAAATTCTAGTTGCATGAGTAAAAGTTGTTGACTTGCAATGTTACATAGGTGAATTAAATGAAAACAAGAGTTAATTTGTCTGACTTTCGTCACAGTACCGTAGTTCATAGTCATGTTTGTCGGGACCATTTTCATGGTTAGGTGGTAAGCATACGCATGCCACAGAAGATAGATATTCTGTGAGAAGCGATGTTAAAAGGAAATTTAAGTTTGGGAAGGAGGTGAGTTGTGGCCCTTTGTAATTGGTACTATGCCAGCATTTACCTGAAGGAACTTGAGAAATCATGAAAAACCAAAGTCAGGCTAGCCAGCCTGTGGGATCGAACCCTGGACTTCCCACATACAAGGCGGCATCGATTATCAACACTCCGCATTACTTGGTAGTCTTTATTATTATTAATTTAAATAAAAGCGAAAGCAATGGTAAATTCTTTGGAAGAGGTGTAGATTGGACTTCCTTCATTGCTGTAATGAAAAAAAAAATCACAACATTTCAAAGATTGGCTCTAAAGTTTTCTATAATTTCCTTTCGTTTAATCATAGTAAAATTATGGATTTGTGTGTTAATGGTTGTAGCGAAATTTTTAAAAAGAACTGGACAAATAATTTATATTTTCTCATTCCTATCAAAAACATATCTTCTTGTTTTTAATATGTATTGCTTCATTATACCACTATGTAACTCAGATTTTCCAGGATTACAATTTTGTACAATTAACCAAATTGTACTTTCATAAGTGCCAATGGACTTAAGCTCCATATAAAAAGTAATATAAAACTTTTATTATAAAATCACAACATGAGGTGAACAAAAACTGTTGTCATTATACACAGCTAAATATGCTTATTATTATTATTATTATTATTATTATTATTATTATTATTATTATTATTATTATTATTTACATATGTGTACCTCAATTATTGACTCTTTTTTCACACAGATCTCCCCATGTTCTGTCCACTTGAGCCATCCACTTTGCAGCATCTCAATTTCGTAAGAGTAAAACGAATGAGGAACTACCTATACACCACGGCTTTAATAATAATAATAATAATAATAATAATAATAATAATAATAATAATGGTTTATTTTAACTGGCAAAGTTAAGGTCATTCGGCCTTCTCTTCCACTCAACCAGTATGATAGAAAATTACTACAATGCTATGAATATAACATAATTAATACAATACAATATAATACAATACTACAATACAAGACAATATAATACATAATTAATATAATACAATGACAATTCTTTTCATCTTCACAACACCAATAAAATAATCATGTAATAATAATAATAATAATAATAATAATAATAATAGTAATGATAGTCATACCTAAATTAAATTGAATTATTAAACTCGATCACAATTATAACTTCAATTTGACTGCGCCCGTAAGAAATCGTTTAGCCTTTTCTTGAAAGTGGTTATTGTCTGGCAGCCCCTAATGTTCTCCTTTTGACTGCAATTCCTGTCCACCTAAACACCATCTGTGGAATCTGTGAAGTAACACTAAAAAACAAGCCTTCTGCACATGTAGCATCATAGATGGCTGATATAATGAGTAGTCAGGACGCGAAAGGAATTGTGTGGGAAAGGAAACACAACTGGCTTGGAGAAAGAGAAAGTAATTAAAAGGAAGGAAGCAGGCTCTGTCCTCTCCCAAGTAATGTCATGCTCAACTATATCTCACAGACTCCTCAAACAGAGTTTACATGTTCATTTATGGAGCCAAAAATATACTAATTGAACGGCGGTGCTAGATCTGGCGAGTGTGGGGTGTGGGACAGTCATTCAGATGCAGATATTCGATTATTTTCACAATCAGACACCTAGCGTGGGGTTGGGCGTGGTGCTCAAGAAACACACCCTGCTTACATAGCAGACATGTGTTTGTGACACTGATTACTGTGTTTACTTAGGATTGTAGTTTTCCAGAATTGGATCTCTGTGGTCTCAGAAATGTATTTGCATGTTTGTCCTGTAGACTATTCGACACGAAATTTTTCTCGGTCTTGGAAAGATGGATGCTGTCACTCTGATCTATTTGGTCTCTGATTCTGATCAGCCCAACTTTCGTCGCCAGTGACAGTTCATTGGAGAACTGTTTCACCTTGAGCTTCAATACCGAAACAAGTCTTCTTTCCTCATTCTCAGAGGTTAAGTGATGGGAGATCCACACTGTAACGACTTTGCTGTACATCAGATTATCTTGCACATTATGATGGACACAATTGTAACTCAACTCTTTGAGGGTAATAAAATTTTTGCTGTAGAATATGCGACGATTATCCTGAATGTCGACTTCATTGTGACTATTGATTTTCGTGGCCTAGCTGCAGCATATTTGTCACACTAGTTGTATCTGCTTGTAAATTTTACGCCACTCACAGATGTATGGCTACAAGTTACAGGTAACATCATAGTGTCCCTGAATTCTCCAAATTTCAATCAGTTCTGACCATTTGCTGCGCAGAAGACTAATAACATTTTTCTGTTTCTTCTTTATCATGCACGTCTGAAGGAAACCCACCATCATTCCACAGTTAATATTGTTCTTTGTCGTATTTTGATAAATAATTTTATTTTTAAGCTTACAGATGAACTCAGTTCTCTGGTTTGGTCGACCTCAATACAGCAGGCAAAGGAACTTCTCAGACTCTCTGATGAAAGTTTTGTGGATGCTCTTAATGATGCTTTGGTAAGTTGAATCCTGTCTAAATCTTATTCTCTTCGTGAAGTTAATTTTACTGATGAATTTTGCATATGTTTCTATTTGTTTAGTACAATACATTCTCATTTATGAGGACTGTGGGAGAAAACGAAGAGAGTCTACTTTTTGCCACATGTGTTACCTATACAATATAGCCCTGATTATCCGTCACTCTATTAACCGATCAGCAGATTATTCGACTGTCTTTCTCTCCCTTTTCTTTCTTTGCTGCGGAAAAAAGTATGTAGTGCTATAACATATATTAGTAGGCCTACCTATTCTTTTCTGGAGTCTGTTATTATAAGCCTTTATCCTTATATTACTACTGCCAGCAATAGGAACAGTTACCGGTAGGCCTACTCGAAGGCGTTTTTCTTATATTGGAAAATAGTCACTACCTGCTTTCAAAGAAATGGTTCCAAGAACGTCCGCAAAATTTAGAGGAAATCCGTGTAGCATTCAGTCCTTGTTCTACTGTTCGAGTGCCCGTACTTCAAAATTTCTATACAAAATATCTGCCATGGGTGTCAAAAGTGTTTTACTAATTATGGAAATAAAAATACAAAATAATTGATCGGTTTGGGAAAAGAGAAACCGCGGTTCAATTCGTATTAGAATGCGAGATTGTCGTTACAATTGTGCACGATTTAATTAAAAACAAGGATAAAGTGTATAAAGTCTGTAAATCTGCAACAGGAAACCTCTACTATTCTTATCCTTCCGCAAAGAATCAACGCAAGGAATTTACTTGACCCTTATAAACCCATTGTTGGCAACCGGGCTTAAGTTAGTGAACTTCAGATTCACAATCTAGACCACGGAGGAAATTATGAAACTGTATTATGCACTTATTTTATGAAAATATTTTATCGTACGGATTATCCGATTTTTTCGATTAACCGTCCAGTCAACCCCCTTGATTACCACGGATAATAGAGGTTCTACTGTACCACTTTGTGATTAAATGACTAAGAAGTATGTGTGTGTGCGTGCGTGCGTGCATGTGTAGTGTAATGAATGGATGAGGATAATGATGAAGATGGGGATGGGAGAAGGGGAAGCTGGTGCCGGCATGTAGCCTACTCCACAAAGAAATGCTAACCAGTGGAAAACTGAGGATTCACAAAGTAATGAGGAGACTCAATGTTAGAAAATAAATTATAAGCTATTCTTAATATTTGTATTCCAAAGCATTACAACTTTTTTTATGAAAAAGTCCCAGGTTTTCATGAATAAGGCGTTCACAGAAATCTTGCTCTAAACCTTTTAAGATGCTTCACTCAAAAATCGTCACCAAATGACTCTTTCCGCGTTTCCCCTATAGTCCTCAAATGTAGAGGATATATAACAGTCTTAAATATGCTGATGTATGTACAATATATTGTTATGATATTTTTTTCAGTGGAAGAAGTATCCTCGAGATAAAGTCGTTGATATAGCAACTCAGAAGTTAAATGAAATTCTCGAATCTATGTTCTTAAGTTCTAATGCTGTGAGACAACTTCACCCTAGTATTGCCAGTGTGGAGGAAGGTAGCAGAGCTGCTTTTCCACTTGGTTTCGGCCATTCTACCCGCTATGTGAGCAAGGGCGTTGTGCTGGTAGGGTACGTAACTTAAAATATTGCAATAGGTTACTCTTTATCCAACAAGTCCCTTTTCAATGTAAGGATATAGGTCATTCACGAACTGCAGTAAAGTAACAGTGGTAGAAAGTTAATGGCAAGGGAAAGTGAACCACTTGGAGATAAATTATGTCTCAACCTCTTTATAGACTACAAATCTAACTGAATTGGCTTGGAATCGAACCCCTAATCCTGATCCCCTTTGGTAAGAAGTTGTCACCCGAACTACATCTAAGCCAAAGACATTACTGCCATTTTTTTTACCCCTTTGTTAAGATAAATGAACGGGTCTGTTGTCGTCGTCATCATCTGTTGTTGTCATCACACACATATATTCTAAGCTAGGAAAATAAATTACCGGAAAAGAACCGCATTGTTAGGATTGCAATTAATAATAATAATAGTAATAATACGTTTATTGCTAGAAAAATATAGTACAAAGAAATAATAAATATGCGAAATTCTAGCACTTCCCTAAAAGAGAGTGATCTCATACTCAGGGGAGGATTCGATACATAATGAAGTTACTACAATAAAATAGCGTCCAAAAATAAATATTTACTCCTAATAAATTGCTTAGGAAGATTATTTATGACACTATCCAAGCATCTTTCGAATTATGTAAGCAGTGCCTAAATGATTGTTTCCTGTAATGCATTCAAGTCTGGTACCTCAGGAATGATAGAATGTGGACCTTTCTATAACATTTGTAGAGAAACAGTAATAATTGCTGTGAAGGTACTATAGTCGCGACGCTGTTATTCCCGGCCTGACTCCTCCTATTTGCTTACGTCTTAGGAAGTCAAGGCTCTATAAAGTCTAGGTAGGTAGTATCGTTCGCCATTTTTGTTCTTTCGTTGCGCAGCTACCATACGAGGAATCTATTTGCCACACCGTTAAACATTGTCATGTCGTAGCTTCTATGGTAATAAATCAAACGCACTGTAATTCAGCAAATAATTGAGCGGCAAATAACATCCTCGTGTGTTTTGTGCAAACGCCAACGAAAAAGCCAAAATGGCGGGCGATTATATTAAGTATTTATTGAGCCTTAGGAATTTCATAATGTCTTCATCAGCGAATCGCAAGACACACACGTTTAAATATAGCCGACCTGCAAAGTAATTGGCTGCTGGAAATTAGAGCGACGGGACTATAGTAATATGATTTTTCACATAGGTTGTATTTATACAGGATGTAAACGATATAAACTGCTATGAAATACTGGTGGTTGAGCACAAATAACACAGAAAAAAAAGTAAAATGTTGTTTTTCAGCAACTGTCATGGTTTTCCCTGGAAAAAAATGTGTTTTATGAGTCTAAATTTTTTGGAAAAGAGAATAGACAGTCATTATTTAGGCTGCTTTACCTGGTATGTACACTGAAGCAGTCGTTTGTTACTCTGTTGTGTATTGGTATGAGTTGGGTGCAAAGTCATTGGCAGTATGTAAATGTAAACAAATAATTAAATAATAATCAATCTTAAAAACATGGTATTTTACAAATTAAAAATAAAATTATAAGAAAAAATTACATTTCACTAGATACCGATATTTTGTTCAGTAGACCTATATGTACTACTTATATAATTTTGGTAGTTTATATTGTTTACACCCTGTATTTCAATGTTACTCCTTATGATGGGTATATTTCTATGAGTTGATATGACTACATCAGTAATTTGACAAGTTTTGGCGTTATCATACATTATGTCTCTGATTCATTTACCTCTACGAACACTTCAGACATATTCTTCTTGAGTTCAGTAGAGGAGCAAAAACAGTGGAAGCAGCTCGAAACATTTGTGTTGGAGAAAGTACTGTAAGAAAATGGTTCTATTATATTTTTAAAACATAACATCCCGTACAAAAGTTAGTGTCATCTACAGAAGATGATATAATACGCCTGGTGGGATAAAGAAGGCGTTGTGTACTACGAATTGCTTCTTGGGAATGTAACCATAACTGCTGACATTTATTGCAAACAACTCAAGATGCCTTTCGGTTGCAATTGAAGAAAGACAATCGTGAAGATTGCATAAAGTGCTGCTGCAACATGACAATGCAAGCTCCCACTTCACTAACATGACGAAAACAGCTATTCAGGAGCTGGGTTGGGAGGTCTCCCATACTCTCCCATCTTGCGCCCTCATATTTCCACCTTTTCTGACAGTCTTCAGGGGAACTCCTTTGATAACAAAGATGCTTTACAAACTTGGGTTGACGACTTCTTTAACTTCAAACTTCAAACCAGCAGATTTCTTCAGATACAGAATCGAAAGCTACCCCAGCATTGGCATAGTGTCATAGAAAATGTAGGAGAATATACGGTATTACTGATTAATTTCTATCTTCTATTCATCTGAAATAAAAACTTTTGTCACAGCGAAGAAACGCTACAAACTTTTGCATAAACTCAATAATAGGCACTAGATATCTCAAATAGGTACCAGTATGGTATTCAGTTCAGTGCTTCTTGAAGTGTATTTCAAAACAAAACCAACAGACTTAAACAAATCGTCCTTTGCCTAGCAGCTCAAAGACAAATTTTATTATAGGAAAATATAATTCATAATTTTTAACAAATCGTAAAAATTACCTGCATGTATAGTTGAATTTTACTGCAACTTTGAATTCTGATTTGATTATATGAGTCACACTCCTTTTTCGAACATGTCTCCACTTATTGTTCATGAGAGAAGAAACTCTCTGTATGAGCATTTCTACCGGTACGCTTAGAACAAAACTCAACAGTTTTTCTCAATTTGTAAAATTAAAATTACTGGTATTTGATTTTAAATTGATGAGCAGTGAAACCCATTTCTGGCCAGCTAATGCATCTCTGTAACAATAAAATTTACCATATAGGTAACTCATCTTCAATCATGGCAAAATTAAATGTTTGAAATAAAGATTTTACATTATGTAAAACATAGGTTCCCTATAATTGCGTGAAACGTCTATGTTCTCAGTTGGGTGTCATTGTCATATATGTACATGTATACGTATTTAACGAATTGGTTCTTATTTGTAAGGATTGTGAATATGATGAGAATGAAACAAATTTAATCCATTTTATGTGTTGTACTGGTAATGATTATTTTTTTCTTTATTTTTTTATTGAATATATAAAAGCCTACCATATAAGCGTTAACTGAATATATCTGTACAGTACGGTATTTACAATGGAAACTGTATTTCATCTTAATGATACATTGTTAAGCAATAGACGTCAGAATAATGTAACTAACTCATTGCCATTGCTAAGTGACTGATGTCAGAATAGTGTGACATAACTCATTGCTGTTGTTAAGAAGGTAACCAACATCAGATGTTGAAATTTTCATAACATATTAATCATATTTTGCCACTCGAGCATATGCGTTTTAGGTTAAAATGCTCGAAAAGGTGAAACTAGCGCTGAGGTAGTTCCAGTGATTTTGGAAGCGGAAATCGTTAAATTTATAAGGGATTTTTTTATGGAGATGCAGTTGATCCATATGCCAGGCATAACGTATTTTGATTTTTCACTTTGTATTTCAATAATTTTTTTGTCTTTGTATAGCCCGAATGTGTTAATCTGCATCATACTCTATTTGTGCTAGGTTTATATTTTATTTGTGCATATGTGTGTATGTGTGCGTGCGTACATGATCTAATCTGACGATGTCATATCCAGGCTTTGTATACTGGTTTCTCACAAATAAATATTACATTATTATTAACAAAAGCCTAGACTAACCAAACCTGTTACAGATTCGTATACTGGTATGCAAAACATATAAGCGGGAGTACGATGGGAACTACCTCAGCGCTAGTTTACCGGGAGAAAACACGGGAGCCGAGACTTTTAAAAACTAGGGCCGTAGGGGAAATCTCGGGCGGGGAATATGGAAACGTTCGCTCTCCAATCCTATCGTACAGAACGTATCCGAATCGATGCCAATATTTCGTAATACGCAAGCTTAACTGAACATGCCTGAACTATATATGTACAGTAGTCACGATCACGACCGTGATATAGTTCATGTTTGTTGGAACATAAAACGTGTACCTACTGTTGACATGAAGTAAAATAATATATTTATATTTTCAACCCATATTTTACGTAATTTATTTCATTTTCATTTCATTTATTATATTCCATAGATTTTACATTAGCAATGAAGCTTTAAGATGTGGAACAAGTCAAAATTTTACAAGATTACAATTCCAATTTTACAAATTTTTTACAATTTTCCTTCCTGTTGCATTTATTCGTAATTAACGCCATCTAGGAATAGCTAGACGAAACAAATTCACGATGGAAGAATGTGGCGGCAAGTCTGATAATATCAAGATGTTGAAGAGTTATTTTATTATTACTACTTCAAACTGATACAAATAATTCAATTTTAACTTAATATCTCTAATGCGTAAGTAACATTTTAATTGACTTAAGTTAGCTAATCGAATCTAACTAGTACTTGATTAAACTTCTCATTAAATTTGTACAAATAATTTGTTACGACTTTGTCGACTATTCCAATTAAATTTGTTTCTCGTATAGAATTACAAAAGTTCATTTTGAGCAGGGCAAGAGATATTAAACAAAAACTGAGAAACAATAGGGTTATGTTTTAAACACCACTGTTACGATCATCTTTAATAAGCAGAGCTGGATAGAGGAAAGAATGTGTTTGCGTATGTCTTGAACATGCAGTCCCTGCTCTTGATTAAGAGAGCAGTAAGTTTTCATTCCTTCAAAATCATTCCCGAAGCTTGTTGAAACGCTCTCGCACAAACTCTCCTTGTTGGAACAAACCTATAGAAACATTTTTGCTGTAGGCCTAATATTTTTTTACGTTATTCAAATACCTGTACCCAGACACTGTTTCCCTCATATCCTGGTATATTCCATAATATACCAATTTGTATAGATTGTCATACCTACATAGGAGGCATGCTGTAACATTGCGCTGCAAATCGGGAGTTCATGGGTTCGATTCCCGATGAGGTCATGGATTTTATCCATTGATCTAGTCCGTCTGGCCATATTGTAATCCTGGGGTCCATTCAGCCTCTAACAAAAATGAGTACCCGAGACATTTCTTTTGGGAAAAGGCAGCTAGCAATGTAGGACTGACATCCCTATTGCTATTCAGTACCGATTGCCACATGAAGTAGAAACCTTAAGATCCCAGCACCCAAAAAGGCCTCTCGGATACTATAATGGGATAACTTTCCTTACTTGTTAGCTTATAGCAAGCTATACCTTCCAATCTAGGACATAGGCCTACTGCCTGACATAATTTGCACGAAATTTCTTTCTTGATAATATGTTTACTTTTATTGTATTATTTTGTGTTCATTACCTGGTCTTAGGCTACAAGTATTTAGTTTCTCGTTTTGTAGCCTCCTATGAGATTATTAACCTCTTCCCTTACTATTTATTTTACCAGTTTTGTGAAAAAAGTGTCATATTATTTTATTTTCGTAAAGAAGTCATTTAATATTGCAGAATCACTGTACATCACTAATTTTCTTACATACTTAAAAAATCACTATGAAGTAGACAATGGGACTCAAACGAGTTAACTCGGGTTAATAAATTTTGACACATGTTAGCAATCCGAGTTAACTCGGGATAATAAGGGAAGTGGTTAACTGAAGTTTCTGAGTATATACTGCATAATCCCCATTCAGGAAAGTCAGATTTGATTTTGGAGTATACCTTCCCCTAGATAGAATGCTTTCTTTGCAATTAGGAATCCTATCTCCTAAGTAACCCTATGGTTGGGTCCCTTACCAGATAATACCCACGGCACCAGTGGGACGTGGGGATCACAAGGGCAGGGGCAATGATGACACTGATGTAGGAATAGAGTTGTGAAACCTAAACCATGTTTTTGTAGATGATAATGATGGTGGATATTATTATTACTATTGGTACTACTACTACTATTGTATCTTTATACTGTTATTTTATTTTGACAGGGATGCAGCACATAGAGTCCATCCATTGGCCGGTCAGGGAGTTAACTTGGGATTTGGAGATGTTCAATGTCTCTCAGATTTGCTTTGTGAGGCTGTCTTTAATGGCAGTACACTTGGTAAGTAATTTCAGGTTTTCTGCTAAAAACTAGCCTAGTTGGTTTCTAATGTCAAGCATTTGATAACTAAATCATTGTACCTCTCAACTAGGCCTAGTTTCCGATTAATTATAATACCTCAATTTAATACTTAATTTATGCATTTTGCACTAGTTGTGTTAGCGAGATCATTATAGAGATAAACATCGAGATTATGAATCGATATATTCTCACTTCTCCTCATCAGAAATCTCCCCCCATTATTATCAGGGTGGCATCTTTATTAAGAATTGGAAATTCAATACTCTTAGGAATTTTGCCTGTTCTTATATTTTTCGCGAAGAGATGTATATTTTATGTGCAGTAGATCAACTAATTGGGACCACAGTTTTGCATTCTCATTGTATAGAAATATCCCTTATTTTGTCTACAGAGAATACTTACAATAATTGTGAAGGTTGCGAACAAAACCAGTCATTTCCAAAATAATAGGCTATTTTTTTCAGGAAGTAGAAAAAACTGTATCGAGCCTTCACTTTACCCCTAAGTGAACGATAATTTTGTGTGTCGTGCTACGTCCGTTATTCTAATGGTGTCAATAATCATTATTTTAGTTATTTTCTGTGCATTTATAGACAAAATCTTTTGAAAATGTTCGCTGTTGTTCGAAAAAAAGCTATTTGACATTTATAATAGTAAAACATATACGTCACATCAACTGTATCATGGAGTAACGAATATAACATTACATGGTAATTATGTAGTAAGCATCTGCTAGGCAGTCTTCCAGCAGTAAGGGTCCAGAGCACATAGGGTTACATTACCAAATATATACATATACATTTTAATTAAATTTTGAAAATTTTCTTATGACTAGCATATTGTGAGTCCCTTTGCACTCTTAATAGGAAAGCATATGTCTCAGGGAAAATGCCGGCCTGGCCGGTGCTTACAACATAATCACCTGTACCATAGCACTTTTACAATAATTTTAATTTTAAAAAATTTAGCTCAACTATGTAAATGCACATTGCATGAAAATAAAAATACGAATTGAATAACTTATCTCCCTAGATACCCTTCACTTTATTCTACTGTATCATGGAAAAATGAGTATATTATAACACTTTTACAATAATTTCAATTAGCAATAAGATATTGTCACTCTTGCACATAGAAGTGAAAGTGACCGATTTTGAATGGATTGGTAATTGCAACATGTGCAATGTTGGAAATACCCGTTTTTGATACAAAAAAGACAATGAAAATATTGGCATTAGTATGATATGGAATTATCTGGTTTTGACTGAAAATACTGACTTTACCACACTGTTTCTCATGGAAATGACCGAGTTAGAATAAAAACAGTAACATATTCAGAAAGATGCCTCTCTAAACATACCAAAACCGTAAAAGCTCATTTTTGTTTTCGGTGGAAATGATCGATTTTGTTCGCAACCCCCACAATTATCAGATGGTGGTATGACAATGTCACAAAGGTGAAATAAGAATACAGAGAAAAGCAAAGTTACTGAACAAAATATTCTTCAAAGTTCATTTGTTCACAAATTTTAGAGAATCTGCCAGGAATCGAATTCCTGTGTCCTTTGATGAGAAACCATCAGTTGACGTACTGAGCTATGCTTAGCTCTTTTTTTTTAGTAGGTTATACATTCAAATGTAAGTAAGAATATGCTATAGTTACATTGCTGAATCATGTTATTTTTCAGGAAACATGGCACATCTTCGAAAGTATGAAACTCTGAGACAAAGGCATAATGTACCCACAATGCTGGCAGTTGATGGCCTACAGAAGTTGTATGGAACAACATTAACCCCTGTTGTGGTTCTGCGCAGTTTGGGACTCCAACTTACACATGCACTTAATCCTGTAAAAGTAGGTACCAGTACCTTGATATAAGAAGTGTTCGGTATATTAATTATGGTCATCACGCTTTTATCAACACTATCATCACCTCACAACTATTAACTGCCACTGTCACCACCACTTCCATCACAATTGTAATCACCACTGGCTATTGTTATCACCACTACCATCATGACAGCTATAGGGGGATCCAGGTAGGGACTAAGGGGAATTGAATTGAATTTAACACAGGGGGGGGGGGCACTATGGCCCAGCACTGATACCTGTTAAGATCTGTTGCTGACCCCCTGGTGACGCATTCCCAAACCCACACCGGCTGACCACACTAAGGTTCTCTGTGTGCCCAGATTTCGAGGAGGCAACCCCACTTGTCCCTAGGCCAGCATTCTCCATGCGTCGCCAGTCAGCGTTTGGGGAATGATAACGAAATGGAGAAATGGTGACGGAATGATGTAAATGTCTAATTTGGGGAAAAACGGGAAAAACCCCAACTGCGACCTTGTCCACCACAAGTGTCACTATGGATTTAGACCTGACTGGGAATCGAACCCGGGCTGCTAAGGGGAACTTTAGCCTCCGGCCTAGTATATATGATAATAGTTATATTAACATCTTGATTAGAGAAATTTTAACACTATATCACTTCGGAATATAAAGTTTATAGATGCTTTCACGTGTTAAATACTAGGTTACCTTGTTGATGGCACCATCGTTTGCTATGGGCACGAGGATGATGAAATTGAATATAAAATTAGCCATGCCACGAGACTTCTTTCAGCAATATCTCAGCATCGACACCTGTGCAACCACTTGTTTTGTTTGATTTGTAATTGCGAGTTATCCAATATTAAAGTGATAATAGACATACAATACACTTTTGAGTGAATCTTGGTGAAAAATTTGTTGTGAACTGGGACTAATTTTGAAATATTGCTTCATATGAAGAGAAAGTACCATATATACTCGAATACTCCGTGCATATTTTTTCTGGAATTTAACAAGAAAAAACTGAGGTGCGTGCATAATTTGAAATAAGATTGGTACGGCTTCTCCTCAAATACTGGATTCTATTATTTTACAGTGTTGTCCAGCCTTGTGCCATGGTCTGTGTGGCATAGGGTTGGGCAACACAATTATTTTTCAGAAGTCAATTACAACGATTCAGTCATACTACATTACAAATCGATTCTAACAATTCGTTCATGTTTCTTCCCAGTGTGCAATTCCAACTATTCTTTTGAATCATCAATGAACGACTCACAGGACTCTTCCCTTTGCAAACCACGGGTAGAACAAAAACATCTCTCGCATAGGTGGCATGAGAAGTGAGATATTGGATGGTCTTTTTCTGATTGGCTGAAACCATTCATCATGACCTCCATTAGCATACAAAACTGTCAAAAATAGTGCTTCCTAATTTTCTATTGTAGGTAGATTCCCAGATGCTTCTACAACAGCATGTGAAGATTATGACGCATTTCTTAAAACAAATTGATATTTTATTTAGTTTTTGAATACTTCATTATGTAGGATTAATTTCTTGTAAATAAAACACAAATTACAGCTTTTTTTTTTTTTTCTTTAAATTTCCTCTCCTAAAATTAGGATGTACGGATTATTTGATGGCACAGAGTATTTGCGTATATACAATACATTACTTGTCCTTCATTAATTACTTCTCTCATCATTAGATCCATACTTTCCATTTGTAAACTGAAACAAAAATTAAATAATCAAACCAACACAACTGTAGTTTCATTTCCGAAACTGGATGAAGTATTATTCACTCATGTTCATGTTCATGTTCATTCAATCACATGAGCTGTATGAGTAAGGAACATACAAGCTGAAGCAAAAGAAAACTGCTCATAATTACTTCAGTGTATCAGTTGCCTAGAAATGTTGTTTCAAGTTTTTGTTCTTTCTTGAGCAGTTCCTTAGCAACTGTATTAATATCACATTTAATAGTATGTGATGAATAGTATGTATACGACATAACTTTTCTTTCAGAAAATGATTATGAACCATGCCGCAGGATGAAGAGAATGCAAGGAACAATTTTTCATAGAAGCTGCTTTTCATATCATGTGTAAGTATAAAATTATTTGTACAGAATAGAATTCTTGTAAAACAATAAAACTTTATATTAGTCTAGTGTCGTTTATCATTCTTCCTCATTCAGGACCCTTCCTCTTTACATCCAGTTTCAAATACTCCTGTGATTTCCTAACACTTTGTCGATGTTCTGAGACTCGGAGAAACAAATGACAGTCAGAAATAACTGAAAACTACATACGTCATATTCTGAATTAACGAAATTGCATATAATATCATGTGTAAAACGTTATGAAAATTGAGTGTGATTTGAGATTTCACGGTGATCAACGTGATGTGAGGATTTTGAGTATTTATACCATAGTTTGAAAGGCATGTTGGTCCGACAAGTTAACAAGTAAATGAAAATAAATATCAAAGGTCCTTCAATAACAGTCTATTTTTTAAAACCTAAATGCATAATACAAAAGGTTATATTAGGTTACATACATAAAACACATGTGTGACTAGCGCTTTCGCTATTAAGATAGCATCTTCAGGTCTGGCTCGCACATTATTAAGCTTTTCCCATAAAGACATAGATGGAAAAGTAACATAATGAAATATAATAAGGTACACAACGTGAGAGAATTACAATATTAAAATAACAGTGCAAAAAAGCAAAGTAAAAAATGACTTGAAAACAAGCGAATATTTGTAATAATTCAAACCTCTGTAAGGTCTAGACATTAAAATCATAAAAAGTATGCCTTGAGATAAAAGACTGCAAAACATATGTGCAGCTTACAAAATGTAACAAAGACAGTTAAAAGAGTAAAAAATTAAACATATTATTTGCATCAGTCATCACGACGTATGAAAAGGCAGCGCGTAGTGAAATGAGATATTTGAAGTAGTGGCAAGAGGCACTGCACTGCACTGTTATTTTAATATTGTTATTGACCACCACGTAACCGGCCAGACAACATCGCCTCTTCCCACTACTTCAAGTATCTCATTTCATACGCGCTGCCTTTTCATGCGTCGCTTTTTTGCACTGTTATTTTAATATTGTAATTCTCTCACGTTGTGTACCTTATTATATTTCATTATGTTACTTTTCCATCTATGTCTTTATGTGAAAAGCTTAATAATGTGCAAGCCAGACCTGAAGATGCTATCTTAATAGCGAAAGCGCTAGTCACACACGTGTTTTATGTATGTAACCTAATATAATCTTTTGTATTAAGCATTAGGTTTTAAAAAATAGACAGTTATTGAAGGACCTTTGATATTTATTTTCATTTATTTATACCATGTCATAGATGTAGAGATTTCAAACATTTTGGAACAATGTATCAGCTTTATCATTAGGGAAGGTATGGAAAGAGGGAATGGGGAAATATACGGACAGGTTTTACCAAAAGATACTCCTCAAAACTGGACATTGCATCTGAAAACATATTGTATTAAATGCTCAGTTTGAACTGTTTCCAGTTTGTTTTTTCAAGTTACATAAATACAGAGTAAATTGGCTGCTGAAATATAAAAAGGAGTGTAGGGAAAGGACTTCCACAACAGTGATATTATTCAAAAGACAGGACAACCCTATATATTTGGTCTAAATTAATGTGCTAATGGAATAACTATACGCATTCCTTATGTCCAAACATATCCAGAAACAATAAAAATATTTGTCCCAATTAACGTAAATACTACTGGTAATCAACACATTCTTTGTAGTTGATGTTTTTTGTGATGGTAAACTAAGATTTTCCTGCTTCTGCTATTCTGGCAGTATTCAATTTCATGTGTTGGATGGGAGCACCTATGTGCAACCACGTTAACAAAATATGCTGAAAATATGCGAACTGCCACAGTTAACAAGGTTTGTAGGTGAGGTTGAGAATTGGACAGCATCAATTCTACCAATGGTAGACACGCCATAGTAAATACAGTCGTAAAATAACCTGTTAAAAACATTTACCAGTCTAACACTTAAGCTGGAGACCAAATTACTTGTTCGTAAACCGAAATCATATAAAGGAATGATAAAAAGGATATAATGAATAAGAATGATAAATCATCATGACCATAAAGAGTCGGACACTTTTACCAGCACTATTTCTTCTTAAAAAATAGACTATTCATACATATAAGTTTTGTACCTTCAAAATAACTAATTTCCGTAGTTACACAACATCTTTCATATTTGTTCACTCTCTTCCTCTACAGATTATTAAAGTTGTTCACGAAATTACACCATTTTAATCACACTGAAGCAATCACAGGAATGGTATGGAGTTAAGCTGTGAATCCATAACATCTACGAAACAAGTACTACACGAAATGTGAGTTAACCATGTTACAGCATTATGTACTTGCAGGTGAAGGGATAGCAACTTATACAGTATGTAGTTTATATATTTTCTGAAGCAAGACTTGTTTCTTTGTTGGCCAAACAAGAGGATTGGCTTTTCATGCTAGATGCCGAAGTTTAAATATTGGCAAGTCAGAGTAAAAGGTGATGGTACAGCAGATTTTGTCAAAGTACTATTATCCCCGCAATTATTTCATCATGTCTATGCAATTCTCAGTTAATTCTTAACATACGGTTGCAATGGGAAACTAATCAACTGCACTGCTTTCTCCGCGAAATCAACTCTGTGGGATCCAAAGAGTAAATATTTTGTAAAGTAAGTAACCACGGGAATCTGGAATTTACACAAACACCTGACTAATATGGCGTGACACTATATAAATGGTGCCATATAAACGCGACATAGTTTAATTCCTTATTGTAGCCATAACGAAATAATTAATGACTGCGCTATTTCACGTAAACATCTGTCAAATTGTGTGTAATGGCATGCCTCCCAATATTTTAATATTTATACGAAAATTATTGCAGCATAAAGTAGTCAAACCATAGACGCATGAGCATATTATTATTATTATGGAGTGGGAAACAGTAATCCCAGTTTGACGTCGATTGAACATTAAAAGGAAGTGTACTTTCTTCAGAGAGATTGCAGCGCACTGTTTTAACAATTTGCCACATGCCTCTTTCCCCCCCCCCCCCCCCCATAAATATTGCTCGGAAAACTTTTCTGCATTGAAATATTGTTCTTCTATCTACATAGAAACATTAGAAATTAGAACTCGTATAAATGTCTGGTCTCAAAAATACATCTGCATATAACCTATGCTTAGATATAGTAGACCTATGTCTGACATAATTTACAGTTAATAAAATAGATATAGTTGAACAAGGTTATAGCGACCAAGGTTAGTGCGACACATCTGCTACAGCGACAGTGCTGTTTTTATCTGTATTAACCAAATGTGATTTATTATTTTTATAGCCACAAATGTTTAATAGGCAACTCATTTATAGCAACAGTAGGCCTATTAATTCTCTAAGAATTCACATTCTATGTACATTAAACCGAGAATGTTGTTAAGGAGGAATTCGCAGGTCGTTGGTAATGTCATTAGTGACAGATACAATTTTCAGTTACTAAGACAAAAGCATTTTATGATCCAAGAACTGGAATTCTAAGAAATGAGAGTAGAGTGTGGGGTAGATCAGACTCTTCTTCTGTCAAGTTTTAAATATGGAAGATTAAATTTAATGTTATAAAAAATCGAGAAGAGTAGAAAGAAAGCTGAGATGTGTCGTGAATTTTGTCTGCTTTAAGAACTGAAAATGATTAAAGATGCAGTATTTTGTAAAATTGAAGCAGAAAAAAATTTGATTTCTTTAACTTACATTCTTAATTTTATTGAGTAGTGTATCTGAAATTACTTTACATTATAGAATTTACTACGTATTTCACTATTTTCTACACTCCGGTAGTTTTTTTTTTTTTTTCAAAATAATGAAAAGGGAGGGAGGAACAAAACAGTGTAAACTATTTAAAATATTGTAAAGTAGGCCTATATAAAATTACAAATTAAATTATAATGGTGTGTACAAAATATGTAGTATTCTTTGTTTTTTACTTACCTACTGTATTTATTTAATTTGTTTACTTTTATAGCAACATTTCGATTACTGCAACTTATTTTCTTTAGTCTCGTAATTGAGTTCAACTGTACTAATATAAATGAGAAATTGTTACTGTTGACCCACATTCATTGGTGTCTTTCAATAGCCAATAACTGGCAGAACAGCACAAATTTATGTTTATTTCGTGCTCAACAATGTCAGTATGATCTTCTGACTTAAGAGAAAAATTATGTAATCTTACCTGATACCAATTTTTCGATTCTGATTACCAATTCAGGATCAGAGCATATTTCTCTGATATTATCGAACCGTCTTTTGCCTCTGTATGAAGTAAGAGCCCAAAGGCTAGCACTATAGCCTCGAATGGGATTATTTTGCCTTACCAGTCCTCTCTCATGCTACAACATTATGAAGGATTACAGCAATGTCCTGTCAATTAAATCTTTATATAGAAACCTCTGGTATTTTCCTATTCATGTAAAATTGTAATCTTGGCATTCAGTAAAATGAAGAGAAGTGTTATGAGTTTAAGCGATCATGTGAAAATGAAAAGGGACTGACGATCTCTATTTCTAAAGAGTTTAATAATTTTTATTCCTTACTAAATTATCTAATAAAGTGTATTATAAACAATAAGAGGAAAAGTCCACAACCAGATTTGAACCTGGGCCCACTCATTTCATGGCCAGACGTGCTAACCATTACTCCACAGCTGTGGACCTCCAAAGCAGTTACTTTGGAAACTAATTACAAGCAGTAAAATCATGATTTAGCATATTGAATCCTAGAAAGTTGCCTTGTGTATTGAAATATTGCAGTCCCCTACAGTAATTGCTGTAACAAAATTATGTGACTTATCAAATGTAACATAAAATATTTACTCCAATAATTTAAAATGGAAATGACAATTTATAATTCCCAAACACAATATTTTTCGCTTTATTCAGAATTTCTTTAGGAACTAAACTCATTTTTTTTAAACTACGTAAAAATAAAAGCCACTATTGATAAACAAACTGGTTACCATACTACATTATCACATAGTAACGCTTATTGATAATAGGGAATACTGTATAAGAGAATTTATAGTAATTCTGTTAATTTTTACAATAATTCTTACATTAAAGACCTCCCTGGAATAAGGGTGTAACCAACAAATCTGTAATATATGTTTCATAAGAAAGGAAAATATTTCCAGGGGCATATTTCATTAGGCCTATATTTACTAGCCGAACCATTTGACTAAATAAGGATACAAGTTTATTCAGGTATTGGATCAATAATTTGTTACAAATGAATGCTTCAAAATTATTTTTTCTACCAAAGTCACATATTTCATTAATTTGATATTACATCCTTTTCCCGGGGAGGTTTTCAACTATCTTTATAATGTGGAGAGCTTTTACTAAAAAAAAACTGATTTATGTAAACAGTATGCAAAGAGCTTTAGCATATTATAGACTCTGCCAGCATCTCATCCCTGAAATTCCTGTCTGCTAAAGTTCTGTTTTTCGTACTTTTACATAAATAACTATTAAGGAAATTGTGTGGTTACTTAAAGACAAATGCAAATACTGTATGTACATGATATCGGTTTATTGCATTTTTTTTTCCCATTTGTTAACATAGGTAAATGATATAGTACTACATATCGGAGCAGAAGTTACACAAACATGTATTCACTCAAACGATATTCAATCTACATAAGCCTCAATAATTTACAGTTTTCCGTACATGAGGATCATTTCTTAGCATCACTATACAATATTTTCAATTGAGGGTTTTGTTTATAATAGGCACATATTAGAAGAATTTGTATCACACAGTATTTAAGTAGGTATATGCTTGTGTGTTAAGATAATTTTATACCCAGACACCATTTTACAGACGTTAATACAGGAGAGTATATGTAAATGGCTTGTTTTCTCTGGAATCCAGATATTGCAATAGCAATAAACTTCTTATGTGTTTGCTAAATTCTCAGTACCAATTACACAATACAATGAGGAAGTAAGTCTTGTTATCACAGTATGGCAAATTTTCATTTTAATATTTCATGTTGTGCATATCACAAGTTAAAATACAGCTTGTATGTCCAGACACTCCCTTAGAAAATATGGTTATATTTATGTTATGACAGACCAGTATTAACCAGTATTAATCTTACACCACCGGTGAAATATATCATCATAAAAATGATAGAAAATAAAATAAAATGGCGGTGTATTCATTTGTGAGCTTCTATATTTAAAAAACCAAACATTTTAACTGTTCGAAGCATATATGAGGATCTTTTTTTTTCGTGTGTATGTTTCATGAAGTGAAAAATATTTCCTCTCTTGGTTGGTGGTTGCCAATACCTTCCAATTTATTGTATTAATACCAGTAGCAGCTGACAGTGACGATGTTGTTGAAGAATGGGTAGAACGGAGATGTAATTCAGTACATCATTGTAAAATAATGTTGTTTAGTCAACTGTTCGAAGACAGGTCTGGACCCCACAAGAGACACCAATAAGGTATCACTCATGAGGCAACTAGGCCAGCAGATAATGGGGTAGGATGGCCAGTTCCTTTGCCCCTCCATTGCATACATCGCTGACTAGCTACATATTACGCTAATCAGACTTCAGATGTATACAAACAATATTGTTTGTCCTCAGACACATATTGTCAAATGAAATGTACTGGCTGATAATAAATGTACATATCAGCCAGAAGCTCAATCAGAGGTTTGATGATGATGATAATTTATATGTTCCATTGATTTTCTGTGCTTTTTCATTTTTTCACCAAGCTGCACAAATCTGTAACACTGTCTTTTGAACATAACAGTCTCCATAAAAAGCTCACATGCAAACAGAAAAACTTATTTTTCTCACTACAGCTACATAATTATTTGTTCTTCATGTATACTTTGAGGTTAAATTTTCACCAACTATCAACTCTGGCACTTTGTTGTTTATACTTACACAATATTTAATTCTACACAGACATGCCTGGCTGTTTCATTTTCACTGTAACCTCATATTATTTGAGAATCCACAAGGAATACATGAGCCATAATGCTTCACACTCTCCCTACTGGTAGTAGTAAGGTTAATTCTTAGAATACTGGCAGATCCTTCGAATTCTATTCAGTGTTACGCAATTTCACTATCCTTACTTTCATCAAATTGCTTAATTCAGTGAGATGCACAATTTGACCACTTAAGTAATGCATGATGTACAAGAACTTAGAAATGCTATTACAAGAGTTAGACAAACAGACAATAACACATCCCCAACGTACATGAACATATCTCGTAAGACAAACTGGTTATACCCTAATCATCTCAAACATCAACATCTTCATCTTATAAGATTTGCCAGATCTTTATCAATAAAAGTTTATCTTATATTATAGGAGATTAAACTTGCTATATTTTCTTGGTTGATATGGTACATTTCAAATACTCTTCTCATTCGAATTGCATTACTTTTTATTTTCACAGAATTAAGTGCCCACTTCAGATGACACAACTAAAACTCCTCATATAATGTTTTTATTTTATTTTTTGAAGGGTACCATATCAAATTTTTATGGAGGTGAATGCGCATATATAGTTTAATTTTACATTAAATATACGATGACTAATAAGTGATACTTCGTATCTACAAAAATGGTAATTTAGTTTACATTATCATTTAGAATAACTACATTATTATCATGTTCACATAATTGGAATCTTAACTAATATTTTGTCCTGGAGTAGAAGGTCTTTCAAAGCAGGAACATATATAAAAAGTTTGTCAATTTTGAGAGAAATTAATTTTTACAACAGTTTTCTGATTCACCTGCAAATTCATAGATATGAGGCATCACTTCTTAGCCATCGATATGTAACTCTAATTCTTATATTAAATATGTATATTTTAAATTCATTTGACTTTGTCAGTTCTCTTTTACCCGAAGGTGTAGAGGCTTTGCAGACATCTTTCCATTTCTAGTGTGAGTCCTGATGACATGCCACCCATTCATGCCTTTCTCTTTTAAACTGCTTTTGATAATGTCTTCGCATGTCACTCATGATCTTCCCAAGTCACTTGTGATTTTAACTTACAAGATAAAACAAAATGGTACTTTAAGTGTGAGCATACATGGTAGGTACAGGGAAGGGGGGGAGAGAAGCATTCTTAAAACTGAATAAAGCAATGCAGTGAGCGAATCCCAAATCCAAAATTTAGTATTTTTTTTAGTTAACTGACTTAAAAAACGTAACTGTTCTGTATTCTGGATCCTTTTGGTCACCCTCACTGGAGGGCTGATGATTTAATCAAATCCTTCTCTCAATATACATGTACACATACAAAATAAAGATTTGGATTTGTTTAACCCTTAGAAGCCGCAAGACTTATACCACTATTGCACACAAATGTCTAATTCTTAATCAGGGGTTCGAATACCTGCATAATCAGATAAATTCGTGTTGGGTTCATTAGCCGAGCAGTTTAAGTCGCATAAGATATGTCCAGCCAGCACATCGTGCCTAAGATCGCAGGTTCGCGTCCCAGCACTGCAGTCAATTGAGTCTGTGGTGAAGGATGGGGAGGGTCCATGTAAAACAGTTGCTTTAATGGTACACATGGAAGCTGCGGTTGAAATGAGTTTGCTTCCTTTATAAGAAAAAAAAAAAAAAAAACAAAAACAAAAAAAATTTTTGTTCTTTAAAGACGCATATTGCATATTTAGCCATCTTTTCGAAAAGTTCTTCAGACAATCAAAGCATACAGAAGACCAACCACCCTCTCATCCTACATGTTTCACAGCAAAGAAGGTCAACAAAACAATTTATCTTCTCCTGCACCAATACACCTTCATACTTCAATGTTCAATGAAGTCTATAATTTCGACATTTAGTAGTTACTGCTGTATGGTAAGTGTCCAACTTTCACTCTCACAGGTTAAAATATGTTATTTAGTATTTACTTATTTAACCTGGTAGAGATAAGGCCGTCAGGTTTTGTTTTCAAAACAGTCTTTGTGAGCCTTTTATTAACTACAGTAATCAACCTCTCTACGAGACAGATACTCAAAAATTAAACTCTGATCGTCCAAATTGGGGATTATGCTGTGGGCTGTGTCCCTACTCATACAAAAACTAATTGCTACGTTACCTAAAGTAAAAAATAAGCCAAATGGATTTAATAAACACAGAATATGGCTTCGAAAAAAAAATATATATATATATATATATCCCTACAGAATTTAAGTTTCTTACTAATAATTCTTAAATTACTAGATATTTATTGCTCTTTAATGTGCCTGTTACTCTTGAAATAGATTCATTAATAGACAGTGACCTGAGACCAGGAGTAATGACTTGTAGTTTTGTTAAGCAGAAAACTTTCAGAGAACAACATCACATGCTCTTTAAACATGTACAAATAAGAATGACATCTTTCTTGGTAACTATAGATCTATTACGACCAAATTGTTTATTATTACAATTATACTTCCAAGATATTAATTAGCCTGTGCTTTAAATGCAGAAAGGGTGTCTAAATTATTATTTCTCTGTATGTACAATTTTTAAAATAAAGAGGAACTCACATATTTAAAAGCAAAATACTGAATTACCTATAATGTGCAACAGAAACTTACAATACAATAGAGACATTAAATTATTATGAATTATTAAGAGCAACATAAACAGTAACCTGTAAAACTCTCAATAACAAAATACACAATCTCAAATCAAATACACTAACTCAAGTTTAAATTCTAGGAATGTGGCTTACAAGAAAACTTTCAGCACACATATGTGAGAATATTGTTTCATCATGCACTTCGCAAATTGTGTGCTATTCCAACTATAAATGTAGCTACAAAAATAAAGTGTATATACATTCAATTATTTACATAATTTTTCTATATTACAAATATTAGACGAGGACTGTATATATGCAGTATTGAAAGGGGATGGGAAGACTGAAGTACAATGTACTAGAACAATGATAGGACAAAGTTTACACTTTAAACTGGCAGAAATGCGAGAGATCATTGCATGTAATAATTCTCTCATCCCCAAAACAAGCAATCCTGGACTTAAACACGCTAGTTACAAATCTAAGAAATCCTCGACTTAATATGCTAGTTACAAATTCATCATGAGATTAACCAAGTTTTGAAGAAAGACATGTTAACTTTAGGGCTGTCACAAATACTAATACATTTTACAGTTTTCGTTGGTCAGAAATATACTCAATTAAGGTTATATTTTATCATACACCTATGATAAGAATCTATCTAGATATGTGTGGCAGAATAACAGAGATCTTTGTAAATTAGAAATAAAGATCAGGAGAGAATACATGCTCAAAAATGAAAATTTTACACATAAAAAAGGAAAGTTTAAAACAAGACCACATTAAGGTAGTTTTCTAACCTTGGGAGAAAAATTTGCAGTTTTTATCCAGCTTTAAGATCTTGGAGTTTTAAATGAACTTTCTTAAGCAGTAGAACACTGTTTGTAGTTTGGCACTTAGTTATGTTAATCATCTTCATTTTGGTGCAAGGATGATGAAAATATCTCAATACTAAGTGCACTTTGTGTTAATTAGTGTTGTAAAATGTGGCACAACTGAACATGAAGAAAAATCATCTACATCCTGAGGATATGAAAAATTGTAAAACCAAACACACAGCTTCTTGATGTCCACATGTCGCATTTTTGTTCATATGATAAGGACGAGAACCCTATATTTAATAAAAAGTCAATTGAATCAGAATTGCTCTGATCACACATTTTATAAAATAACTGACAACTAATAATCTTCCATAACATTAACGCTTGGCACGCTAGAAATTAAGCTTTCATTGCTACATAAGTTTGATGATGAGCTGTGCTATACATGTGCCTGTTACTCAGTCCACATGCCCCAAACCAGCCAAATGGCAGAACCAAAGACCTAAAGAGACAGTGTCAAGTCGTGTCTCCTTACAACAGGTCTGTGCAATTGTCGGATATTGTGGAAGAGTGCTTTACTTTAACACAACAGTTGGCACCAGCAAGCAAGCTGTCTTACAATAATGAAGTCATGTTGACTGATCGATGTAACCAGTAACTTCGTAACTCCAAATATTAATGTAGCTTAGAATTTTAATTATTATAAACACAGATAAAGTTGAATAGACACTGCCTCAATGTCTCATAGCACACTTCGCCCCTGGCAGAAAATAATGCTGAGTGCTCAAAGTAACATGCTTAATAAACTGAAAATACAGATCATTCTTCATTATTATTTACTACAGTGACAATTACAGTGGAATTCAATTAACTACATATAATACTGGCAACAAATCTATTTTTGAAATAGACAGACTAGGTAGGTAGTTTGACTTCAAATGCACAGAGAAATTTGCAGACACATGCAACAAACAATACATTTCCAATTCTAAATCTCATTTCTTCCTTGTGTGCAAGAGTCTCGTATCAACTGGGACGTTTTATGACAAATTCTACATCTCGGACATAAAACTCTATATAGGAGTAATGGAATGAAAGTAAGTCTTATCTGAAGACGAACAGATAATAATGCGACAGCCCTGAGTAACATGCTTGAAAAACTGAAAGCACAGGATCATGATCACCATTATTAAAGTGATAATTAATATTAACTTCACTAAACTATTCATAACGCTGACAACAAATCAGAGTATTTCCAAAATAGATCTTATGACTTAAATTGATGAACAGGAAATCCTACAGAATGCATAAAACACTACATTTTCCGTTCTAAAGGTCATTTTTCCCTTGAGTCTGGCGAGAACTTCTTCAGCTATATTTCGTAGTTTATGTTACAAGTTTATACATTATGTTTTATTAGACATGAGCCACCAACCAAAACCACATTTACTTATTTCTCATGGTACTTTTTCCTTCCTATTTACATCTTATGAAAAGGGAAGACTGAAGACTCAAATAAACAATAAGACGACAAATTTCCCTCCCCTCACTAGAAAGTGCTTCCTCCATCACACAGTACTCTACACACATCCATTTTTATACATTAGCTTGACCTTCTGAAACCTTTAAGTCTTGAATCAGAGTTCTTGCATAGTACAGTCTTTCATAATAAGTTTTGAACATAATTTAAACAACAAACTAAAAGTATCAAGTCAGAATTCATTCTTATCTGAAACACTTACGGCTATAGATGCAATTCATGACATCATTGAAATTGATATTGTTTTAAACTAATGTTCCATTCACTACTTATAGAATAGTCTCTTGTAATTGTAAGAGACTTATTCTGTGAACAATAATAACAACATTACAGCATTTTATTATTTGTTCGTGTCCTATTCACCATATTCTTTGTATCAGTAGCCAAGGTACAGCATAAATACTGGAGAGGCTAAAAAAAATCAGCTTCCTTATATTCTTTTATACAGCAGGTCCAGGAGTCAATTCTTCTTGGTTGTAAAAGTATCAATTCGTTCCTTGAAACTCTGATCAAAAGCAAGTTGTTTAACCAGTTTCTTTTCAATGTTGATTGTACTGAGGGAACATAATGTTCTATTCTTCACTGAATTACGAAGATAACTTTTTACCCCTCTGACTGTGCTCATACTCCTTTGGAGGAAGCTGCAGTAATGGCGAGTGTCACGACCAATTTGAAAGTGATGTTACCTCTTTATAGATGGTTTGAAGGTTATTGCTAACTATGAATTTCAGGAGGTTTGCAGGGGTAAATAATTTTCTTCATCTACATAAATATTCAATTCATTTTCTAATCATTCTTTGTTGAGAAATGGATTTGTGCACAGAAGGTTATATCTCCAAAGCATTTTTCCTTTTGTATAGTCAGTGTGTCCAAGATTTCGTAGGTTAGTCATGAAGTCTTGTTCACGTACACTTATTTCACTGAAAATCCTTTTCGAGTTTTCAGCACATGATCTCAAAGTATTTTCTGATCTCATATTCTTCATTACCGTGATAGTCTTCTTGATTTCAGTATTACACATTTATGTCTGATGTAAGTTTTTTTGAAGGAGTCCAAAAAAAGATAGTCTATAAAATTATGTCAAAATTTCTTTATAAAGACAAAGTAGGAAAATACATTACATTTTATTCAGGATATTAAGCAGGTTCAAAGATCTCTGTATCCCACTCTCCAGTATTATCTGTACTTGACTGGAAAATGTCTTTCAGCTCATTGCATTCTGCATAAATTGTATACATTGCTCGGGAATTAAAATTCCAGCAGGTACTACATGTTTGCCGTAATCTAAATTCTTTACTTTCTAAGAGTTATGTTCTCTTTGAGGATTTAATGAAAAACGTATGGAAAGCTGCAAGATTATAAAAGAAAAGCCTGACCTGTTTCATTGTTTTCGAACACTATAGCAGCACTAGATTTAATTTATGATCGTAATAATGTAAAAGTGTAGCTTGTGGACATATTTGTTTCAAAAAGCATTGGATGCCTCCTCATTCACCTGCCATTACAGAGGCACCTTCATAGATTTAGTTTATGATCGTAATAATATAAAGATATAGCTCATGTATATTTGTTTCAAAAAGTGTTGGACATCATCTTGTTCACCTGCCATTACAGAGGCACCATCATATGTTTTATTAGCAACTCCCACGCATTAAGTTGATTAATAATAACTTCTAATAGCCATATAGCAGTTTTGTCACTTGAAATGTCATAAAAACTAACGAATCTTTCTTTAGGACCACATCTTCTGTGTAGAGCCTAAGAATAATGCTCATTTGAGTTTTACAAGGAACATAGAGGTTTTTATATGCTTATACACACACAAACTTGCAGGAATTCTCTTTAATGTGTTCGTTAATTACGTCAGTTACTGATTCAATCACCTCATTTTGAATTGTACTTGCACCCTGTTAGCCAAGAATATTTCTTATACCATGAAAATTGAAATTTTCATTTGTCTTTCTCTGTCACTATCTTAATATGTAAATGTGGTCTCGATTTCCTATCTTTTATGTATATTTTGTTTTTTATGTTCAACTTGAAAACAATTTGTCTTTTAATTCAACAATAATGACCTCAATGTTCTCTCAGTACGAATCATTTTACACAAAATTAGTATGTAACACACATACATAAATGCACTTTTGATTAAACTAACACTCAACAATGCAGTGCATTCACAGAATGTATTATATTGCGACGTTGAGGCTATGAGTTGTAACTTTCCTACGAGTTGTAACTTTCTTCCAGTGAATCGATATCCCCTCCCCTTGCCTCCCTTCAAGTTTGTGAGTGCCACTGCCTCTGAGGCCTCTGTCACAAGTCTCTCACACTGAACTCTATCCTGGAATGACTGCCAATAGTGATTTTAATATATGAAGGATTGGAGTGAAACCAAGTGTTACAATCGTTATTACGAACTTATACTGTTAACAAGTAGAATAACTCAAATTTTTTTGGGTAAGTTAAACCTCAAAAGCCTCTTTAAGAGCATAGCTATTGTTGAGGATAGTGAGTACTAAGAACACATATATTTTATTCGTTATTTTCTACCCTCAAATTTACAGTACCTATTTCAATAACCTAAGATCAGGTTGAATAATTCTGGCCTATAACAATTTCTGGCATCTAGAAAATGTCACTACATTCCTCAACCAGTAATAAAAAATAATAATCTTGAGGTTACAATTTATTTTCTAATCCATAACAGTGAAACAAACAATGTTTGTGTGTTCCTTTGTTCATTTGAATTATAAAACTTTACTCTACATAAATGAATAATTATGTTTAAAACAAGGTATACACGTATGTATTTTATATGTATAGTAAAGTACTATAAATAGTTTCTTTTAATTCTCCCAATATGACAATTTTCTATGTTGTCACAGATTAAGTTCTCTTCCAATATTAAGTGAAATAATTTATTAATCCATCATTACTTGTGCTTAAAAAAGGAGAGTTTTGTTACGTAGATAAGCTGTTTTGGACAGTGGCTCATTCTGTACAAACCTTTTTTCACAATTTAAGTATGTATTATTTAATTAACACTAAATCTATTTATATTGTGCAACAACCCATATTAGGATAAGCACTTACTTAAATCATGGCCTTTATATGAATGACAACCACATACAGTATTTAAGTACAGATGAAAGAGATATGAGCAAACTGGATGTAATTAAATACTGTTGCAGAAATACTTTGGCACAGGTTACATCATCACAACCTATGTCCAGCATCATACATTCTTACAATTCGAACACAATTTAATGTCAACTGACTACGGAATCTTTAAACTTAAGTCAGAAAGCTAAAGGGGTACTGAACTAAAGTCACATTCTGGGATGATATATTCTAAAAAACATTCATTTAATTATACACACAATGGGCAAACTAGACCTTTCTATGACTGATGCTTTCCAAGTAACATACCTCTAAACATGGGCCGTGCCACGCCATAGCAAGTCCATTCTTACTTCGGTAATCACGCTACATTCATTATAATTCATGTTCAAATCGCGAAAAATACCGTTCTTATTTTCATAACAAAGGATTAAGTAGCTACCAGCTTACACACGGATGCAGCAGTGTGATGTCAGCAGCCATGGTGGACAAAATTCCTTCACTTGCATACTGAGAACCATTTGATATTTCGAGTTGTGGTTTTCAGTGCTGTCATCAGCTTCCTATTATTTACAACATATGAAAAAATGATTTTTTTTATTCAGTACCCCTTTAAAGTAATTAAATGCTTGCTTTTTAAGCTGAAAACGTAAATGTTACATTATAAGCAATATTATTTTACGAAATTAACAGGATATGTAATGGTAATTAAAAAATGCCTGGTTTCCTCAACATACTGTATGGAACTCATCTGTTTACAAGACATTAGTCTTAATTTTTTTTGTCTATGCGAGTTTAATGCAAAATTTTTGTGATATAGCTAAACAATGTGACCACAATGAACCATAAAAATAGTCCTTAATTTCAAACAGTAGGAGACTATGTTGAATCAATTTACAGATATTTAAGAATATTAAAAATGTGGAAGAATAGAATCAGGAAATCAGTGTTGTGTATAAATTTATCGAATGTTGTTTTCAACTCGTATAAGTATCAGGAAATTCAAACCAAAACAAATCAATATATTTTTCAAAGAAAAATAAAAGCGAGAGGATGCACGTGACTATATTTATGGAATACTATCAACAACGTTTTAAAATTCAACATTTTTTAATGTCGAAAAAGTATTAGCTCAGCTGTCAATTTCTCTTCAAAGTGTCTTGAGTTCGATATGGAGCACATTCATTGTGATATTTTTGGTGGACAAAGTGGCTATAGGGTACATTCTTCCTAAGTGCATCAGTTTCCTATGCTATTCAAGTCCCACCATTGCTTCATTACGTCATAGTCTCTAACAGCCTTTGTATTAAGAGCTTTAAATAAAGAATTATGCTGCATTCATTTTGAAGAATATTCTGCAGCACAGAATGGAATTCAAGCAATGAATAAATAACTAGTGCAATGTATGAATAAATTCAACATTAAGAGAACCAGGCAAACGGTTATTATAGATATAAAACTAAAAATTGAAATAACTGTCCATATTAAGGGGACTGGGTAGTCTGAGCATATGGCTATTGTGTATGAGTGAAGAAATTTCACTATTACTCTTACAATTTTTACAATATACAAACAATATCTGCTGTATATTTTGATTTTTAGATTATCTTTTTACCTTATACATTTGATTTTATAAAAAAAGTTTAAACCTGAAAAATATTAATTAAATTTAAGTTAAAAACATAGGTGTTTTAGGAACATTTTTCTCAGAAACCCTTTGCACTACAGGTTCCTAAAAATTCGAGCATATTTCCAATGCAGCTGACTATAGTTTCCGCCATTTTCATCACATCATGAATATTCGTTGAATAGAAAAAATTATTTTCCATCCTGAAAAAAGTTATTTAAAACTTTTCATACTTTTCTAGATGTACAATCCATAATAATTTTTATAACTACGTGAAAGTGGTCATGCTTCTTCACTGCCATATGAAATAACAGTATGCAAAATTTCAGCCTCCTAGCCTCAGTAGTTTATGAGAAAAATGTTCCTAAATACCCATGTTTTTAACTTAAATTTAATGAATATTTTTTAGGTTTAAACATTTCTATAAAATCAAGTATAAGAGGTAGAAAAATAATCTAAAAACCAAAATATACCTGAAAATATTGTGTGTATGCTGTAAAAATTATAAATTAATAGATTCAAAAGTTGAAGAGTAATAGCAAAATTTCTTCACTTGTACACAACAGCTCAGACTACCCAGTCCCCTTAAATTTCTCGTATCATATCTCTCATTTGCTTTGGAATATTTTTCATGTCAGGCAACATTCAAAATAAAAACTGACATACATTTTACTGCCTAGTATTTACATGTCGTCTGAAGCAAGCCATACATGACAGAGAAGAATGTGCTTTCTGAATTGTCAAATTATTTAAGCAAGAGGCAGTTGAGATTAGATTATCACTTAGGTTGTCAAGATTTGTGTTAATATTGTGACAGAAGATGTAAGAGCTTCTAAAAGCAGAATTACACTGAGGGAGCAGTGTGCAACATGCAACAATGTAGTATGTAATATTTTTCATATTGAAAATCTCTGCAACATGCAACAGAAGTCTTGACTCCCGCACAATGCTTCAAAACTTTCTGATTGATATCGGAAGCAGCTATTGTTTCATGCAACATTAATTGTGTATATTATTATTCTTTTGTTTTCTACTATTATTGCGAGTGCTGTTTACAGCTACACAAGACATAATAGTGTACTGGAAAAACACTTGAATTTATTGAGTACAGATTTTATTAAATAATCCTGAATATCGGTAATATAAACTACAAAAACAATGGAATACAAAAAATTAATCTAAAAGCCAAGCAACATGGGTAGAAAAGCCCTGAAAATAAAATGGTATGCATCATCATCATTTAATTCATTAATCGAAGCTGAAAAAATAACTATGTGTCATTCCATTGAACATTATTTTGTCTTCAACACCATCTCTATTGGCGCTGTTTATTTTTCAGATTAGAACTTTGATAAACCACAGCAGAACATTTTTAAAGTGACATTTTTTCTTGACAAATGAACCTGCTGCTTTGATATAAATAGTAACGTTGCATGCGACAATTGTTGCAAGGCGGTGTTGATCAACAAAATGAAAAGTGGGAAATAAAGCATACACATTTCTCCCTTGGTGTAAACCAGCTTTTAGAAAGCAAATAAACTCTTACGAAAACAAAAGAATCCACTATAGTAACCTGACGAGGTGTTTTATAGTTAATATAAATCCTTGAATTTTTCTTTTTCAATATACATTGCACTTATGAAAGCTTACAGAGGGAAAAGGATCAAATTTCTAAGTGAAAAGATTTAAGTATATATAGTGGAGAATTGAAATGCTTACACTGATAACTGGTAATGAGGCACCTGTGCATTTTGAAATATTATACCAGGTAATGTAAAAGATACTAAGAAAAATATTATCACATTACACAACAACGAGATTTTAACAATATTAATAAATACTTCTGTGATAAATATTTTTCTTTACAAAATTACATTCAGTCTTGGAATGCTGACAATGGTTAACAGGTCACCTGATATTAAGACTACAGCAGCCAATGTGCTTGCAGATTACGTGTTCTCACATTTACGAATTTATAACATCTACACTTGAATACTTAGCGATTTAATGCCATCTCGTGGGTAACTGAAATTAAACAACAATGCGCAATCTACTCTTAAGTTGTGTTACTTCCGCATCTAATCTTAGACAATAATAGTACTAATACTTTTATATCGAACTCACAAAGCTAATATTACCGCAAATAAGCAAACAACACAAGTACGTTTAGTTCCAAAATACCAATGAAAATATGCAGAAAATCTATTAGAATTAAGTGCAGACTTTAAGATAGATTCGATACCTACCACCAAAAATTTAACACATTTATATTTAACACCAGAATGTTACCTCGACTCGTCACCAATTTCCATATATTATTATAGATTACAAATTACACACAATTGTTTCCCATATTTATGAAGACTAAATAACATATATCTTTTCTATATAAAACAAGAGAAAACTGACATGGCCTACAATGCCAATAGCTTATGAGTTCTCATTTTGGTTGCAATATATTAAAAACAGAAGTTATAAATATTTTCATAATTCTGCTAGTGATTTTAGAACAAGAATTTTAATTATCAGTACAAATAATTACACGTGAAGGTAACTTAATTATTTAGATTTCAATTGGATTAACAGTAAAGTCTTAATTGATTCATGTCAACAATCCATAGAAATTCGAAGTTACTTCTTTCTTTCAACAATAATTTATATTTTCATTCCTTTTGTGTGTTATAGTTCGTGGTTACAAAAATGCTATAAAAGTGTACACATAAAAATTTTCGAGCAATATTATAATAGCGTTATCTGATTCAAAGTACTTTTTCTTTCCTTCAAGAAGAGAGGTGGTTAAGATGATGGAAGACAAAACAGCTATGCTAGTCTGATCCACACAGGAGAAATTTTGAAATTAAACAAAATCAAGAGTCATTTCCTTTGTATTTAAATAATTTAATATAAACTTCAGAATTAATAACTAAAATTGTGATATTACTTAGGACATTCTGGTGTAGTAAATAACAGTGCATTAAAGTCATTACTGTGCAATGTATGATACAACAACCAATGTATTTAACGACTTTAAATTCTATTTATTTTCTCCAGGCTGCCTGTTTATACCACTGCTTAAGCTATAATATTCCGTATTTAAAACCATAACACTATCCTATCCTTATATGATATTTATATTGGAATGTTGGCAAAACAGGTTTTCATCACTATCAAAAATTATGCCCCACATATAATATTATACAAAACTCGCAAACAGCAGGGTTTTCAGTTTCTGGAAAAGGAAAAGAATGTGTGAGAATGTGCTTTCAATTGATATTATTTAATGCGATCAAGAAACTAGACATAATAAAGGATAATATTTCCGTCATCAGAGACAAAGTTCCTCAGTTTTATACCATCAGTTGCAGAAAATTCTTTTTACCCAATTTTGCTCTCTCTCTCTGTAAGAAAGTATTCAAAGATCCTTGATTTGACTCCATTATCAGTGAGCAGGATTCATATTGGCACACTCTTAGTAGCAAAAATTATAATGTACAAAAATTAAGGAAACTACAGACAATGTTGCAATACATCCCTTCAGCTTTAACAAGACTACACTTTTCCATATAGGGTTAAAAATTGTTTTATTTCCCTATATAACTTTTAACTCCTCTTTATGTGAGCATAAGTGAACTCTGACAAACCCTGCTGAAATCTACATTATTCGATTACGAAAAGGCATATTACCCATGTGCAGTTCCAACAAGTTAGTGTCTTAGCTTAAAACTAGTTTGAGAAAATTTAAAATCCAAGGCCTATTGAAGGAATGCTGGAAGTAAGACTGATCTTCCATTAGTAGTTGTCCCTTTAAATGACTCTCATCTATAATCGTTCATTCTCTTCCAGTGAAGGTAGACCATTTTCTTTGTCGGGTGAGCCTTCATCTGATTCACTTCTCTTCCTCTGAATACCAAAAGCAGTTCCTGTAATAATGAACCACAACCATTAAATATTAATTGTCTCTTCTCTTCAATATCAGCATATTAGACACTTTCTTAGATGCTTGCAAACACTAATATTGATAACGTCCACATGCACAACTTTCACCGTTACAAAATGATGATTAGAAGTACAGTAACTCTCAACTGGTTAACTTCCAAGCAAGTTACAAACTATTTAAAATAATAATCATTTGATTTCCAATGAGATCATGGATTTTCTCCATTGATTTAATCCTTCTTGCTGCACTCAGTCTCTAACAGAAATAGTCGACCTGGTTGGCAAGTTGGTATAGCACTGGCCTTCTATGCCCAAGGTTGCGGGTTCGATCCCGGGCCAGGTCGATGGCATTTAAGTGTGCGTAAATGCGACAGGCTGATGTCAGTAGATTTACTGGCATGTAAAAGAACTCCTGCGGGACAAAATTCTGGCACATCCGGCGACACTGATATAACCTCTGCAGTTGCGAGCGTCGTTAAATAAAACATAACATCTAACAGAAATAAGTACCAGGAGCATTTTCTTAGGGGCAAAGGTGACCAGCATGCAGGATTGACATCTGTACTGCTACTCAGTTCTAATTGTCTTATGAAGCAGAAACTTTACTGTCCTACCACTCTAAGGGCTTTTCAGGGCCTCTAGCGCTGCATTTACGTAATCTGCACAATATGCAGTCACAAAAATTGCTGCTAGCCTGTCCTCATTAAAATCGCTTAATTATCCAAAATTATTAAACACACAAACTGACGATGGACTGAGTGATTTTAAAAGAGAACAGTGATGTACAGTACAACCATGATTATGTGTTCCTCGATTAACCATTCTGAAGATTATCTTTCACATTTCTCTAAGTGGTAAAAGCTAATGGCTCACACAGACTGTTCTTTTCTACTGTCTGAATCATGCCTACCACTGAATGTTTAACTTTCGTACATTTCTGAGTGAAGTTTAAATAAATACTTTCACTCTCTTTAGATTATTATATAAATTTCACTTCATATCACCTTCCTCGAATATTCATAAGCAATTAGCGAATTCAAAATGTATATAAAAAGGAAATTAGTTGAGGAGAAGTGCTGAAAAAACTGACTTTTTAAACCGCCTTAAATTGCTCCAGATAGATTCAAGTCTATTAAAATTGATAATATGGATTATTCGTTTTCTTTGATTAACTGTTCACTATATTCCGTCCATTAAAAGAGATAATTGAGATTCTACTGTAATTCTTTAATGGTAACTCTTACTTTAAAAGTCAATATTATAATGTCAGATTGTGTTTTTCTCATTGTCAGAAGCAATCAAATTCTATGGCACTCTCATTTCCTATTAGTTGTTTGCATTAAGCCATTCCTGGAATGAAAAGAAACTAAAAAGTATCGAAAAATTATCAGGTCCTTTTTCCAATACTATTGATCATTCTCAATACTCCCAAGCATTGAGATATCAAAAATATCACAGACTCAACTCTATTTTTCACTATTGTTACTGACTTTAAATCAGCCGATGTAAATATATTCTAAAACCACACAATGGAATTCTCTCCATAACTCATTTCATCATTCAACAATCCCACTTGCGAACAATTAGAAATGAGTATTTCTTACATTTTCTTTGGAGAAATTGTTGCATATTATTTCATTTCATAACTTTCCAATAAAATAATATGCAAGAATTTCTTTGAGCATTGTATGTTTCTCATTCTGAATCTCAAACTGTTCTTTATACTGAACGTATCTATAACGTTTAAGTTCACATTGTGAATGTAGTCTTAAGGTCACAGAATTTGAAATCATAATTAAGGATCAATTAAATGTATACTTGACTCGAAAACATGACGGCCTCTCTTCTTGGAATTGGTAATCCCTCATAAACCCCCATCCTCTACTCAACCCCTAGCCGTGTGGGAGAAATACAATAGATCCCAGCATTGCCAAATCTAGTAGTCATTGCCACTACCTGTTGGGTTTCACCCGTTTTCAGTATCTTTTTAGACATTTGTCGACGTGTTGTTTTATACCGTTGTGCTCTTCAATATGTCTATTTATTCTGGCCATGATTAATGAGTGTTGTAGCAGATGATCCGCAGCCAGGCCTCCTGATTCACCTGAAGATCCAGGACCATCACAAGAACAAATAACACCGTCGAAGAAAACAGAATATCTTATTTGTAGAGGAGCGTAGCTAAAAAAACAAAGTGTTAAAATTATTCTAACGTTAGAAATTCTATCCATATTGTAATCGAAAGTTAAGGCAGTTTGATAAGTACAAATCTTAATCACTTAACATCGGACGCAACCGGCGGAGTTGGTAAAAAAATTATATATGGGGCATAGAAATTAAGAATTACGATTCACCAACTGAAGAGAAAATAAACTAAAACAGAATTCGGTAAGATAGACGATTTTATATGTGATTTACTTCGTCGAACAGTATGTGGACAGTACGCGAAAAAGATATTGCCAACAGCAAATAAACTTACGGAAATATTCTGGCCTGATTTGTACATTATGTTTAAGAATACAGAAAAAATTTCATTCGATTCTATCCAGCACTTTCGAAATTACCAGGAAAAGGGTTTTCAAGGAATATAGTTTGCGAAGAGGAAAAAAAAGCTCATGCCGTTTTCCACTTAACAGCTATTATGGCCAATGCCGCACTTTACATTAAAAATCATAACTTCAGAACTAATACAGAGCCACTGGCATAGCTCAGTTGGCTGAGTTGACTACCGATCCGAAGTTGCACTTGGGCGTGGGTTCAGTTCCCCCTTTGACTGATTTATCTGATTGGGTTTTTTTCGAGGTTTTTCTCAACAGTAAAGCGAATGTCAGGTAATCTATAGCGAATCCTCGACCTCATCTCGCCAAATACCATTTTGCTATCACCAATCCCATCGACACTAAATAACTTAGTAGATACAGTGTCGTTAAATAACTAAAAATAACTAAAAAAACTAATACAGGTTGTTTTACCTGAATGAACTTCAATAGTTGGTGTAGAAATTTAAATTTTATATTAAGCCTATATTTTACATAACAGAATTTTAAGGTATAAGAAGTGTACATGCATCCTTAATTAATTCAATCATATTTCGTATCTTATAACGTTCCTTAGGCCTACAGAAAATTTGCATCGAATCAGCAACTAAACTAGCAGAAAAACAAATATATTCTTTTTTGTGCTTTAATATGATTTTCGTGTTATGAAAAAATGATCTAAAAGGAATACATTTATCCATGACTGGTATCTAAACTGGTCTTTATTTCACCGTCCTTAGCAACCTAAATAATGACATTATTCACAGCAGTGCTTAAAAGTTTTCTAACTTACAGCAGTGAATTAAATGTTTTTAAATCACTCTCTATATGACAACCAACATATTAGCATTAATTAAAATGAATATATACGAACTTCTTTGCCAACAACACATTACAAAGAAAAGACCTACAATTTAAAATTAAATTTACATACCAGTAATGAATAAAATATTGTATAGCACACTAGAGTAAACATTTTAATTGCTTGTGGAAATTATCACCCAAGGCGAAGCGGATAAAATCAAATATTACCCTCTTGTACTATAAATTGCTATTCAATGATCACAGTTTCCGAAAATTTTACCAGCGTAACATCCTTAATTAAGTATAAAATTCTGGAACTTCAATAACATGAGAATTTAACACTTATTATATAATTCTGCATTCCTTTGTTTATTTAGGCAAAACATGTTAGTGAAAATATAAATATAAAGTATTTTTAAAATAAGTTTGTTCATTTTTATACCAATTTTGTTTTAGTAATTTATAAATGAAGGTATATTTACAAAGATAATATAGTCTCACTAAAAATCGCGGTTTTACGGAACAGAGTTTGAAAAATGTTCGCTAATCACAATGACTTCAAGAATTGGCAACTCGGCTAAAGGTTTATCCCTTGCGCGTGTCTGCAGTTAACTGGTGAAGGGGATGAGGGAAGGTCGTCATGTTTTCGTGCGAAGTATAACACAAGTTCAACTTCCTGCTGTCTGCCAGGCAGGGTCTGGCAATGGCAGAGCACTCGGTAAAAAAAATTAGTATATTTTTTATGCTAATACTGTATTCATTTTGATTGAGATGAGAAACAGCTAGCCAGCAATTTTGTATGTTCAGAGTTCTCTATCACCCATAAATTTACTTTACTTCTGAAGGAAGCCATGCTAAAGAATTTTACTTCTTCTTAAAATATCCAGTTTCCTCAGTTGTATTTGAAGCCATTTTCGGACCTAATGTAAAGCATGGTAAACACCAGACCACACAAGATGACAAATATATTATGGTACAATATTTATTTTCTCTATATTCACTAAACTGTGTTTCGAGGTCCAATGACTATAGGGATTATATACTATTTACATCCTTTTATGATTATTGTATATCTGAATAATTTCAAGGGAAAAATTGTTCCTGGGCCGGGTATCGATCCCGGGACCTCTGGTTGAACGTACCAGCGCTCTCCCAACTGAGCTACCTGGGAACTCCACCCGACACCATCTCAACTTGGTGGAGTTCCCGGGTAGCTCAGTTGGGAGAGCGCTGGTATGTTCAACCAGAGGTCCCGGGATCGATACCCAGCCCCGGAACAATTTTTCCCTTGAAATTATTCAAATTTGCTTTACAGGAGGCTTCACCTGAAAGACTAGATTTGCATACTGTATATCTATTTCTTATGTAAAGTATTATACTTCTTACTTAAAACTATTCCCTCCTTTTGTAAAATAAAAATTTTTCTTCTTGCAGAAAATAACAGGGATTACTTTGGTAATTTAAATTACAAAAATAGCAGTTGCCTAATTACAGAGTGAAATACTAATGCATAACACTGATTAATAATTGATACACAATATAAATACGTAAAAAAAATGACAAAATCAATTAAATATACTTACCATTTGGTGATTTCGTTGACTTTGTTCGATTAAGCTGAGGTTTTAAACTTTTCTTAGAAATCATAATTGATAAAGATCTCTTTAAAGGTGCATCAGAAGGAGGTAAACCATCAAGGTCGATTCCTAAAACAATATTTTTCATTCCATTGACACTATCTACAACATAGTCATGCATACATTAACATCTGTAAATAGTACACATAATGTCATGCAAAACAATACTGTATAGATGAAAGAAACTAACAATACATAATTACATTACGTTGTCATATCATTACCCAGAGTTTTGGCATTCTCTTGTCTGGTTTGCTCAAGCAATTGAGACCGAGCCTTCTTGGCTAATGTTTTACGTGCATAAACAGCATTCTTCATTATCACAGGCATATTGGCATCTAATCGGGCTTCTTCAGCAACGTGTTCAAAAAATTCTGAAAAATAAATTCGTAATGTGAGATTCACTGATTTTGAGAAAAGGGGAGCAAAAAAATCTGAACCAGAAAAAGGGAACAAAAACATGTCCTCGTGTTGAGATGTGGTATTAAGCATGTGAATGTTGGTGACTTGCACCTAGGGTGACCTGATTAATCAGAATTTTATTGTCCTGTTTTGAGGGAACAAAAATGTCCCAATTATTATTATTTATTTATTTTTGTTCCAATTTTTAAAGGCAACATGAAAAACGTTTATAATTTAACTACAACATTGTAATGATGAATTTAATTTTAACAATAAATAATTTATAATACTGCAGTTGGATATTTAACTTTCAGTATAGTAGACAGGGATTTTCATAAGATATGGTTCATTAAAATCCTCTTCCCTGAAGTAGATTCCACATATTGTCGCCTGAATGCAAGAACTAGGTAACTTGATTTTTCATATTTTGTGACATCGCCTATTTACTTATTTATTGCACTAAGGAATATGTCTCGTTTTCTTTTACCTATTTGTTATATTGGAAAATAGATGTCGCTGGTATCGTTCGATCAGTTACCTGGATCCTGGATTACATTTTGTGCGATTTTTGCTATGCTATGAAAGAGGTAACTAAAAAACGCAAATTTCGAGTTACCTAGTTCTTGCATTCAGGCGACGAATTATGATAGCATTAGATGTAGGAACAAAGCTTTTTTTCTTAGTACTAATTGTCCATTTCGTGTGCAAATTAGGAAATTTGTCTTACCTGGGAAATGTGTAGTACTCTATAGTTTGTTGAAATCGAGACTTATTTGAACAACCGGACACACTGGACTGAGGCATTTTAATTATATTTGTATTATATACCAATTATTATTGTCATTATTATAAACTGAAAACACTGCTCACTCGCAACTCCATATGTGCCATTGTTGAATGCCCCATTTTTTGGATATGTGGGTAGCCCCTGAAGGATTTTAACAAACTAAAAATGAACTCCCTCATGCTCAGCAAAGACCAAAGAGAGAGGGAAAAGTGACGTCAGAAGTCCTTGCACTGCTGGAATTAAAGCATGATATTTAAATAGATAAAGACTCCACGCGGGAGAATGGGGGTTTTACTGATGTTACTGGTGTAAAGTACTCTATCACGTATATATAAGAAGTTCTTTAGTTCAGTCCCTCTTTAAAATTCAGGTATTTCATAGGGATTTGTGGACTTCATTAGATTGTTTAAAACTCCAGCACAAGAAACACTCACGGAAAGAAAATTGTCATATCGCTGTTCTGTATAAACCAGTATAGACACATCTAGCAACCTGCTGCATTATGCTCTGTGTGTGAGGGAACAAAGAGATCCTGTGCGCACACTTTTTAAAGCAAAGCTATAGCGGGTACTCTGGGGCAGCTACAAGAGACTGAAGCAGACGGGAGTGACAAATTGTGTTCTGTCTACCCCAACTTATTTCTGAGGTGCCTAAAATACATTATGCGAAACTTTAACAGTTTTATCAGAAGTTAAAAGAAATCTGTTTAGAAATTAAAAAAGAACATATAAGAAAATTACAATAGATACCTGTAGTATGAATTAGTTCGTGACTTTTGGGTATACGATATCATCTACCCTGTCTCCTGTGATGCTACGCCACTGCATAAATTGATTATTCATTATTTAAATTTGCTTCCAATTAGAGTACTTTTAACATCAATATTGGAGTGCAAGTGTGGTATGGTGTGTGACATGTGGGGTGTGTAATTTCCGAAATAATTATAGGCCCAATATTCCTTGAAAGCGCAATTAATACCAACAGTTATAAAACAGATATACTTGTACTTGATCCATTTATCTATCAAACTCATTAAGTTATTACAGATGTAGATTTTTTTCTCCTTCACCATATTCTTATACTCATATAGCTCTGCAGTCTTTGACAACTATAAATAGGTGTTAAGATAGAATATTCAGCATTCGGCATTGTTTCTCAACCTCAATTCATGCAATATCTATGTAGGGGAACTCATAGGACAAAGTGTACAAAAATAATCATGGCACAACACAGGAATTAAAACATACCGGTATTGAAGACCTGAATTCACAAATATTCCAAGTTCAATGAAGTAAATTGTTTAGGAGAGCAAGAAAACTACATAGGCTTGCAATATAAGAATATTAAAATAAACATTTACATTATTAAAAAACACAGGCTTAGAGTCGGACTTGGGATATTGTTTTTTGCAAGATGGTAGTCTATGTGAAACACAACATATATTAGGTAAAAAGTCAAAGTCGGTCAATTTTTTACTCGAGATGTATCAATTAAGGGCACAAATTGCTAATATTTCTACACAACAACTTAGGAGAGTTTTAAAACAATGGTAAATATTAACATTATTTAGGTTTCATGCATTTAATAGTAGTAATACTATATTAATTTTCATTTCAATATTAGAAATGTTATGCCAGAAAAGCAATTTAGTGTGTGCCAGCACACAAGACAGGGTCTACTGAAGAAGAAATGCCGAACATTGACTAGCAGTTCAATTAATCTTACTGCACCCATTTAATATCAAATACCATTATTCCGTAATTTGTGAGATCTTATATGGACACTTCACGCAGTTTTACTCCAATACTTTTATACAGTATTTAGTAAGTTATGGTAAAAGATCGTTACATGTGTGATGAAGTATACTTACTTCTCAATTTCTTGACATCTGGAAGTATTTTTGTGCGTAATGCGGATGGACTTATATCAGTCTGCAGGGCACCTTCCAGATGATGCACTGAATCTTGTGCCAGACGAAGGCGGCGTTCTGCCTCCAAACGTGCTGACACTTCCAGTCTCAGTTCAGTTTCGGCCAGATCTTGTTGTGTAAGCAAATCCTACAAACAGAAAAAACCTTGTAGATGGATCAGAATTAAACTTTTGGTTGCTCTTTAAAACATTTCCCACTGCAATACTGGCATGTTTTCTTCAATATCTACTTTCCCCTCCCCCTGGAGAAGGGACCTGATGAAGGCTTGCACCATACGGTTGAGGGAAACCCCCGAAAAAAACCTCAACCAGGTAACTTAACCAACCTGGACATGGTCAGACATGTTAACCGTTACTCCACAGCTGTGATCATTACTGTTTACAGTATTATTCTTATTATTATTATCACAACACTTATTTCGCCTATCATCATCATCACCACCACCATCTCCTTTACTGATGCAACATAGGTCCACTTCTCTTGGTGCATCAAGGACAATGCCGTATACATTTTTTTCACTATGTACTCCTACAAGTGGATGCTTACATTCAATGATCAAGAATCAAACATACCTACTAAAATTTATCAGAGAACTACTTATTTTCTATTTGTGCACATTCTAGACAGCAAACAAAAATATACAATATGAAATTGAAGCTTGAATACTATCAGTTTATATGCAATGATAAAAGAAGGTGTGATTTGTAACTGGGTTCAAAGTATCTGGAAACAAAGCTGCACTTGCAGTGTTTGTGTGGAGTGGATTAAAAGGGGCACAAGGTTGGACAATGGTGAATTTCGAAAATCCCTACTGGCATTTTTGTTGTCTGTTTATATAAATCAATAGTTTCTTCCTTTACAATACAATTAGAGTTTGTGTGGAGTGGGCTTCCTTTACAATACAATTATATACAGCACTTTTTTTCAGCTGGAACGGTCCGGAACGCGTTCCGGTAAAATTTTTGCCATTACAAATTCCAACGAGATATATTTTATAAGCGAAATTGAAAATTAAAATTGCCGCCACTGCCGAGTCCAAGAGTTTACATTTTCTCATTATTATCGTTGGTGCAAAAGTAACTCATGCAATCTAGTGCTGCCATCTTCCGTTATTGATCCTGAAAATATAGCTCGAAATCGCAAAATTTCCATTATGCTTAAAATCGATGAGCTCCGTTTGGAACTTATTGTAATATAAGGTAAGTAGGCCTAATATTTTTAAACCTACGTTTTTGTTGTATAATGTGATCGAGTGATAGAGTTCCGGTAAACTTTTTTCCAGAAAAAAAGCACTGATTATATATATATTCAAAATTTTCTTTCTGCAACAGAGATAAAGTCATATCTCACAGCAACAGAACTGATGAAAATGCTTTACAGAGTGGAAGTGAAAATATATATTCAACATTTTCTTTGTGCAACAGAGATAGTCATATCTCACAGCAACAGAACTAATGAAAATGCTATACAGAGTAAAAGTGAAATTACCCTGCAGATTTAAAGGAATGACTTAGTACACTTAAATGAATTATAAAAACCTATATATATTGTGCAATTAAAGGCATGGTTAATTAGAAAATGAATTTGGAAGTTTCAGCAGACTGGCAACATTGCCACTAACACACTGCTCTTTCTTCTCATAATACAGATGTAAGGGGTCAATGAAATCAGATCTGTCTCCCTATCTTCCACTTCCCTCTCTGACTATAACGTTGTAATCTGTTCGCATCAGTCAGTGGCTTGAAATTAGTGGACACGAAAACCATCCGTGCTTTTGAAATATGCAGAGAGATAAATGATTCTTTCTTTATTAGTAGCACCAGAATTCGTATGCAAATGTATATTTTTATTGGTCAGTTGAAAGCCATACAAAAACATTTTTTAACATGCTTTGAACAACTGTGATAACGAATATGCGAAGTTAATCGTGCATATTTTTGCATATTTCAGGCATTCTTTAGTATATTTTCAGGATTTTGTTGTATATATCTCCAAAATTTGCATATTCTGTAAAATAAAAAGTAAGATTCTGGATTGCTTAGTTGTCAGCATACAATATTTCTTTGGTTGACTGTACTCAATAGCTGGAAATTCCTTGGATATGAAATATAGCTGTGAATAGACCAATCACTTTTTATTTTTGTTCCATTGAACTACTCCACAACAAGAAACATTCCCAAACATTCTTATATACCTGACTCTTTAACACCCCTCTCCACCATTTCACTTATTCTCAGTTTGCACGCCAGCAGTCTGAGTGTCAAGTGCGTGATTTTGTTGTATTCTGTGTGTGGGTTTGTGTGAGTGAGTTCTTTTGTGATGCTCCCTGCAAAATTATTGAAGGTAGTAGGATCTCTAACAGAACACTTTCCCACATACAAGGATCCATTGGTGAGGTTCTCAATATAAAACTAGACACTGCTGTCATAAAACCCTGGTTACAGCATTATGCTCAAAGTGAATAAGGTTTTGTGTCAAGGAAGTATAGCTTGCTTGAATCTGGATCTTACAGACTCACAATTTATACACTAAAATTTTGTCAGTAACCTCATGTGATGTTAAACGTTATCCATGTTGAATCTTTCGTACACTACTTTTAACACTTGAATATAAATAATTGATTAAATGGCGATCTTACTCGTGTTAATTGTTAATTTCACAATTAACACGAGTAAGATCGCCATTTAATCAATTATTTATATTCAAGTGTAAGATGTTTAGTTGATTCTGTATCATTAAAGTAGTCCCCGCCTGGAGATCCGATTAAAGTAGTCCCCGCCCGGAGATCCGATTGGGGGACTATTTATCTCCGGATAATTTTACCTTAGTAAACACTGAAATAATGAAACAATTGTCTTTAGAGACAATTAATATTAGGTACCCCCCCACAAAACTGGCTTCATTTATACACTGACGGATCCTTGATCTCCAGAGAACAAGGTGCCGGTGCAGGTGTTACGTGCTGTCTCTTCTCACTTTATAGATCTCTTGGATATGAAACAATAAGTTTTGATGGAGAAATCGTTCCAATAAGTGAAAGTCTCAGGAATCTTCTATGCCACATCAATAAATTTAAGAATGCAGATATATTGTCAGACTCCAAAGCAGCTATTCTATCAATAGTCTCTAAACACACACCTTCATCAAAAACAGCAGAAATAACTAAAACGCTCTCTCAATTAATATCACTCAATGAAAGAATTGTATTCCAATGGATACCATCCCATTGTGGAATCCTGGGAAACGAGAATGCGGATGCTTTAACAAAGAAGGGCAGCACTGCTACTTACAGACCTGTTACTAAATCTACATATTACTTTGTGAAAAGATTTATTAAATCTACATACTTAGACTTCAACAAACAAAATTTGATAACACAATTACAAGGGAAAAAATGGAACTCTCTGCATCATAATCCACAGTTAATCGTCTGTAGCTGCATTTAGATTGGCAACAGGCCATGACTGTTTGACCAAACACCTGCATAGAATTGGAATATATCAGTCCCCTAACTGCCCATTGTGCAACTCAAACCAAGAAATGGATTCGGAACACCTCAAAATCTATGCTTCAGTGGCTGACCATGATAATATCTTTGAAAAATATTGGAGTGCAAGAGGTCAAATTACTTTATTGTCAAACGCCTGGCATTAGAAAACAACAATAACAACATATTCAAGTGTTAAAAGTACTGAACGAAAGATTTAACATGGATTATCAAGACAACTCTACAAGTCAACTAGTACACAAATACAGGTCAGCACACATCAAGACTATCAGAGTTTTTTTTCACACAATTAACACGAGTAAGATCGCCATTTAATCAATTATTTTAAACGTTATTTTCAGCATTCAAAAATATCCTCGCAGATAACAAAATATTGGATTTTGCATGTTTCTGCATATTTCTTGTTTTATTATGCGTATTTCAGACTGTGTTTATGCATATAAATCCTGGCCATATATTTTATTAGATTTTCTATTGACAAAGACAAAAATCACTATCCTACTTGCAACAGTTACCAAATAAGAGGATGTTGGAGGGGGAATTTATTTTTCTGAGTAAACTATTAATTTTCCACCAATATGGTATTAAACTTTTTTGTTGCATCAACATGAGCTATTCACTCTGAAAATCTGCAGGATTATTTCATTTTCACCCTGTATATATAAACTGAATAAAGGGAGTTCATTAAAATTTATGAATTTGAATATGTTTGTGATGAGAGATGTCTAGGAAACTCACATTTAAAGATGATAACAACTGATTTGAATGTTCAGAAATGATTTGTTTTTCTTCCTGTAGAACTTTGGCTCTCAGTTCATTTTCTTGATATCTGAAAAGATAAAGAACATGACTAATTGATAAAATAATCGCAAATACCAGTTGAATTACGTACTACAGATATAATACAATATAATTATAGTGTGTAACATTAATTTACAATACGCAATTCTGCAATGGAATTTTCCCCCCATTTTTTACATGAGATCTACTGTATTTTCATGGAAATAAAAACCACTAGTTCGTTAATATTTATATTTAGTAATCATCCTCTTTACAATATAACATTTCTGCCTCCCTTCTAGATATAGCAGTTTTTTCTACGATTCCCTTTTAAATGCAGTATTTGTATATAATTTTATGTTTTGTGAAATTCACACAGTAGCTAGCATACATAATACTTGTAGTAGGAAATGGTTCTGATAACTATAGTAACTGGCTATGATTGTAGCAATCCTAACTATTGGAAGAAAGTCAATTTAAAATATCTAATAAAATACCTAATGAAAATAGAAATATGTAGATACATCACCTTTCTTCAATATCTTGTTTCTCTTCCAACAAAAACCTCTTTTCTTCTTCAATCCCTTGCAAATGAACCTGTAAATTCTGAGTTGTCTGCGACATTCTGCTGTTTTGATTCTCTGCTTGCTGTAAATTATGGAGGATTCTTTTCTGTTCGCCTTCAAGCTCTGATAAAGTTTTCTACCGGGAAAAAATCAGTTAATTAAACATGCCATACGACCAGTACATTTGCAGCTATAAATGTTCTCTGAATTATGATATACTGGTACTGTACATACAGCTATAAATAGTTTAAGTTATGTAGTATTTTTAAATTTCATAAACTGACATAGGTTCCTAAACAGTTGTGTGTCAAAGTTTAAATGTGGACTTTATTCAGATACTATTGTCAGATGATTATTAATTTTATAATGAATTTTTAAACTCTTAAAAAACTGAATTTATTATTATTATTATCACTATAGGAACACAAGGTGGAAGTGAAATAACCTTGCAGCTTGAAAGGCACGATAAGATACATGTAAATAAATAGAAAACCTATATCATGTTTTGTGATTAAATGCACGGTTAATTAGAAAATTAAGTTTAAAGTTTGAGCAGTCCGGCAACATCGTCGCTAATACACTCTACTTGTGATAAAGATGTAAGAGGTCAACGAACTTGGTGAGTCTCCGTATATAAATGCATTCTGCCGAGATGTTGCCACTCGCTCGCTTGATGCAGTGGCTTGAATTTAGGGGTTTTTAAAATTAAATTTATACGAAAACTGTTGACACTATTGAAATACACCAGAAGCATAAATTATTCTTTATTAGATTTTCTATCGATATGGACAAAATCACGATCCTATTTGCAATAGTTACCCAATAAGAGATTGTTAAACATTTGGAAAAAACATTTTTCTCTGGAGGAAAAAAAAAAAAACTTTGAACTTTCCACCAATATGATATTATAGTTTTTTGTTACACATAACATGAGCTATTCACTCTGGAAATCTTCAAGGCTATTTCACTTCCATCCTGTATAAAGTGTCATTAATACAAGAAATTTCACAATTTAGGCTACATTTTTATTTATTTCAGCGATGACAAATATTGAACAGAATCAACTGCCTATATTAAACCCTTAGTAAAAAAGGCGAGGGATATAAAAAATTAACAAAACAAATTAATCCCAATCATTGCAATACACACATTCTTGTCACCTCTTAAGAAAATCAGCGTTCACACACTCAAGTTCCTGGTTTCTGATCTTCCCAATTTCTGTTCCTGTTGAAAAGAAGCACACTGACACTTGATATCAATCAACTGTTCAAAAGATGACATACATATTTCTGTTTTTTATTTGTGCACCATTGATCATATTGTCAAAAAATATAGGCTCTATGATTCGTTGTACACTTAATTAGGTTTACACAACACGCCAACTTTGTCATTTTGTACAGACGTTTCATGCACAATACTTAATTATGTGGATTTTCTGTGCTTCAGTACCTATTGTTTTGGTTTATAACATGGCCGTGTAAATAGAACCATCCTTCATCAGTGAAAAATATCAATTCTGGATCCATCATACCATTGGCAACACTTTGCAGAACCCAATTACAAAAATTCACTCTACTCACATTACCTCTTGGTAACAATTCAAGCACTATTGTCACTCTGTACGCTTAAATTTAGAATGTTTAACAGCTCTGAACACTATGCTTTTAGAAACACCTGTACAAATCTACAGAGAGATTTCTGTGTAGTATGTTGTAATCGTTCGCATATTTCACTGGGTTTTGTGAAGAGTTGCTGATGATTTGGGGGATCCAAAATTAATACATTTCACTGATGAAGATTGATTCCATTTACATGCCCATGTTATAACCCAAGACAATAGATAATGGGGCCAAAAATTCCACATATAGCACATGAAATCCCTCTTGATGATAAGGACAACAAATCATAGAGCCTACATTTTTTTTACGATATGATCAATGCGCACAAATAATAATAATAATAATAATAATAATAATCCATGGCGCTACAGCCCGTGAAGGGCCTAGACTGACCAGCCAGCTGCTGGCCTCACGCCCACATGCCGAAGCAGAGGTGGACGATCATCCAACCAGAATGGAGGTATCGTGTGGTTAGCACGATGATCCCCCCAGCCATTATAGCTGGTATTCACAACCGGATTTCGCTATCTATCGTAGCTCCCCAAGTGCATCACGATGTTGGGTGGGCACCAGTCCCATACACTGGCCGAAATGTCATGAGAAAATTTCTTCCCCCATGAGCAATCGAACCAGTGCACATTCCGTAACGCGAGTCCTAGGCGGGATGCCTTAGACCGCGACGCCACGGTGCGGGACATGCGCACAAATACAGAACATAAATACTCATAATTTCGTCATTTTTTTAAACTGCTGAATGATATCGAGTGTCAGTATGCATATTTCAAATGGGGAAAAAAATAGGAAGGATCACGAAATAGGAACTTGAGTGTGTGAATTTTTCTAACATGTTAAGAATGTCTGACACCTTCTAACACCTCTTATAATCAAGATAAGTTCAATGATGGGACAATTTCATAGTTACTCTTGCTATTTTGCGGAACTGAGTAGCTTAAGTAATTTCAATTCCTGAGTAAATCGGGGTCTACTAGCAGCTTGGTTGCTGAGTCACCCAAACCCACATAGAAGGCTGTAGACCACTCTGTACATCATTTCACATTATTACGAGACTAGGAATCAGAAACAAGCATAACAGAATATGTATATACAGAAAATGCACAAACCATACCTTTTATGGATTTTTTACATCACTGTCGCTATCAGCTGTCAGTGTGTTACTGTTGTTCCTAACACTACCAGCTGCTACAGTGTCACTGTCATTCCTGGAACTATCTGCTGCTTCTCTGTCATTGTCACTGCCTCTCCCATCGCTATCGTCTGTTTCTGTTTCACTTTGTGAGTCTAAATGGCGTACTAATCTTGAATCACAAACACTTAGAACCATACTGTAACTGTGAAGCACTTCGTAACACCACTCAAAAACGTGTTTCCTTCACAAACATGATCATATCCAGAAAAGTTGCAACCTTCAAAGCTGCCTAGTGTTTATCGAATCAAAATATGACACCTCGAAATGGAATTCAAAATCATTTTACTCTAATTTTGAAAACTGAAAATTAATCTTTCACACCATCATTCGCTTATTCCTTAGTTCCATTTCAGTGCCAGTGCTACAAGCGACACATCAACTTCACTTTTGTCAATTTCAAGATATACAGTCAGTTAGGCAAATGCGTAAGAGCAGTAGTTTCTGTTTGATAAGTTGACCTAATTCAACTTATATGATTCTTATCAAACACCCTAGTCTGAACTAAGAAACTACGCCTGTCTTCTCTCTTATCCTCTCACCTGCATATTAGTTCAGTTACCTGTTATATACATTCACGGAGTAGTTTACTATATTTGTGGAGTGTCAGGGTTTTAAAACTTTCAGAGCTGTTAAAATATCGGTACCCTTATAAACTCTTTGTCATTATTCTTATATGTACAATGTTAAGTAAATTCGGTCACTGTGTAAGTATATATACATACTAGAAGGCTCTGAGTTGTACTTTCAAGTACTTCTTTGTCTTGTTGAACCATTTTCATTGCTGAAATTGTCTCCTCATATTCACATTTCATAACTTCATGTTCCTTTTGAAATTCCTTAATCATTTGTTCCAGACGTCGTTTTTCTTCATCCAAGGCCATATTTACTTTCTCCAGTTCCTGAAACAAAATACAAGTTATAAGCCCTCATTGTATCACAAGATATGTTAACATTTCATAACGTACATATAACTGTTTCGAAAGAAACATTTGAGGAAGGTCTCTGGAGGAGGAGATGCAACTATGAATTATATAGACTTCTAGGAGAGCCAAATATAATCAATACAGTTAAAACTAGCAGATTGAGGTGGGCAGGACATGTAATACGCATGGACCCAAGTGAACCTTGCAAAAAAATTGTAATAACAAATCCGGGAGGTCAGAGAAGACGAGGTCGACCGCACTTGTGATGGATTGATGGAGTGGAAGAGGATGCCAGAAAGTTGGGGTGCAAGAATTGGAAGGCTGCTACACAAGATAGAGACGGATGGCGACAATTACTAAGGGAGGCCCAGGCCCACTAAGGGCTGTAGCGCCAATGATGATGATGATGACATATAACTGTTAATGTTGAATCCATTTTAAATCAGGACAAAGAAGAAAACCAAAGTACAAAATCTTATCATTTATTTCTTGCTGCTTTGTTCACCAGAAGCTTCAAAAGTCTCAAAGAGAAGTCTCTCAGAAATTTCTGCATTTATCCACAGGTTTGGGAACTTACCGAATTAAAGCACAGGGTTATTTCAAAATAACTAGGGAACATAGTTTTTTTATTATTATTATTATTATTATTATTATTATTATTATTATGCTTTGCAGCTCTTTGCTCATGTTTAAAGAAAGAATGCTGAAAATAAAGCCCAGAGAGACTTCTATCAAGTACTCTACATTAATGATACCAGTAATTAAGCATCTCAGTCAAAGACTTCTAATACAATAATTATTAAATATGAAGAATTTGCTAAAAATATTTAATAATAAAAAGAAAAATGTAAAAGATAGACGTTCAAGAATAACTTATACATTAAGAATTTACAATGATGAATGTGTGTCAGCATTCTGTTATGATTGTGAAAGAGAGAAGTATGGCCAAGACTGAAGATTTCAATAGGAGGAGCATGTAGTAATCTGGAGAAAAAAAATCATAAGTTTTTAGTGAGTTCTTTTATCGGTTGAACCTGAAGATAATTTGTGTAACCGATTGTTTTGCGTACCAAGGTGCACTAACAGTTCATTGTAGAACTTTCTTTTGAAAGATATGCAATTTATTTAGATGACAATGTGCTCCACCACATCAAACTGGCAATCATATGTGACCATAGGGCCCATTAATGTCTCGAATAGCAGTATCTTTTTACTTCTTTCTGTCTGTACATTTCATCTTGTGTTAATGATGGATTGTATTTGACAGAAACACTGAACTAACGTAGTCAAAATTAATATAGCTGTTCAAGAGAGTAACAACGATTAAGTGCAACATTAGTTTAACCTAGAACGTTTTTCAGGATAAGCAAAAAACAAAATCTTATTTATAAATAATCATTTTAGAGATTGAAAAAATTAAGACAATTGAAATGAAGCCAAATACTATACACTTTTCGTTACTTTTAAATATACTAGTCAGACAGGGGTGGAAACTTACAACAGATTGTTTTTATGAAATCCAGTAGTAATTCCTAATAAAGGTGACAAAAACTCCCTTGCACTTCCACCTGTATTTTTTTCGAGAGACGGTTGAAATCAGGAAAGTTCCGAGAGAGCCACCCAGTACACTATTATTTTAATCCATTATTTAACAACTCCATATCAACTGCTAAATTATTTCATGTCAGTGGAATTGATGGTAGCAAAATTGTATTTTAAAAAGATGAATTAAAAAATTCACCAAGAAATTACCAGACATTCGCCTTGCATGTAATCATGCCTCAACATACTATTGCCTTGGAACACGAATCCAGGTCATTAACCCAGAACTACATCTGCGACCAAGTTCAAGCTAACAATCTCCACATGACTAAGTTCAAGCTAACAATCTTCACGTGACTAAGTTCAAGCTAACAATCTTCACGTGACTAAGTTCAAGCTAACAATCTTCACGTGACTAAGTTCAAGCCAAGCTAACAATCTCCACGTGACCATGTCGACAAGTGACTAAGTTCAAGCTAACAATCTCCACCTGACCAAGTCGACAAGTGACTAAGTTCAAGCTAACAATCTCCACGTGACCATGTCGACATGTGTATTACAACGCCATTATTCAACCAGTCAGTGATCTATGCCTTCATGGTGTGTTTACAAGTAGTCTTATATTATCTTCTGTAATGCAACTCAATCTTCTTTGTCTTATCAGCAAAGATGTCAATGACATCACCAAAGAATTCTTCTTTGGACATGACACGACTCTCAATGTTTAATAGCGCAAGGGGTGGGTCCTGAGTCTGTGTATTTTGCAAATGACTTTTAATTCTCTCCAATGTGCAAAACAATTTCTCAGTTGCTGAACTTGTTGCTGGTATTGTACAAATTAATGTGCATAGTTTGTATGTCTCAGGGAATATATATAGTATACATATGTACTGTTTTGCAATCTTTTTATTAAACTGAATAAAATGATCTTCTGGAAACTGGCTCAAACTATGATCATCCATTGTGGAAAAAAATCTATATTTCCTGTTATATAATACTACATTGATTTGTATTTTTAAACTCCAATTTTTTAGGAGAATTATTTTCATACCTGGCACACAATTTATAAATTAAGTATATCTTCAGTTGATTCAATCCCACCCTCTTTTACTTCTGTCTATGCTATTAAGCAAACATTCTTCAATTCTCTTTATCCATAAGAGTAAAATAGCTACTGATAATTTCCAATGAAGCCTGGTGAATTTAAATGAAGGGTGTGCTGCCGTGAAGAGACATGTTTAATCACTCCTTAAAAATGATTTGCGAGCATTAGTCTATAAACGAATAATATTGTGTTGCGTCTTTATACAGGACCGCCCATAGGAATTGTACTCAGTCTCACAAACATTTTTGTCAGGGCCCTTCAAATGTTGAAATTATATAATTTAAATACAGTACTAAGACGAAAATAACACTTCAATAGTAGCCTACTTATTAAAACTTATTGAAAATATAATTGCTACTTGCTATTGCAAAGTCAGCTTTGTCAGCTACAAATTCTATCATGATCTGACGGGGGATCAAATCCAGGTCACCTGGTTGGAAGATCAGCGCAGTAGCATTCGAACCACAGACGTGACTGAAATGTAGATGTAGCCTACAATATAGTCAAAGCAATTTACCGGTACTGTAATACAAAGAATAATAAGTACAAATGAATAACAAATTTGATATGCTATTTTACCTGTTTTTACTTGAACATCAACTCCACTCTTCTTTCCTGCATCGCGCACTTCTCAAAGACACTATCATAAAATGACTGTTTATGTTTCATGTTGGCCAACACTTCTTTTTCAATTGACAACAAACTTAAATCACTCGACCTCCCTTGATTCTGAGTGTTTCGAAGATAGGTGTTGATCCTACTCAGGGCAGAAAAGGAATGTTCAACGAAGCCTACGGAACAAGGGATAGTCAACACCAGCTTGACAAGTTTGTACACTTCACTGAATCCAGAAGAGAGATCATTTTCATTCATAAAAGTAAAGAGTTCATCAACTTGTTTACCATAGAATTCTGGAGATGAGTAGAGAACAATTAACTCGTTTTTCAAACCAATATGGTCAAATAGAAGTCCATACAAAGCTAAAAGCTTGTTCAGAAGTGAGTCCGGAAATTTCTTCCTATATTCTTCAAATTTATGATGGTACAGTAATTCAAGATATTCTAGTTTATCAATTTGAGAAAACCTACAATCAATCTGGGAAATTATACAATCAATTACTTCCATATACAAGCGTCGATAATTATTTTCTTGTTCATTCTCATCGGGACAATGTCGTTTAGATTTTTGGTGGGCCTCATTCTTCTGTGCCAAAGCATTAGCCCATATTAATGGAAATGATTCTTCTCTATCATATCGCAATTGGTCGTTTACATCTCTTACTTTCTTGCTACAATACAATATGTTAAAATCCTTTTCTTGTAATAAATTGTTCAAGTCGTCTGTGTAGCTGAACAATGTTGAAAATAATTCCAATAGAAATATTGTCTCAAATTCATTAAGGAATGCCAGAAAGCCACGAGATTTTATTACTGTATCACTGTCCCAGTTATCGGCATATTCAATAACATTTACAAAAAATTCGCAAAGCTCACATCTGTATTCTTTAACTGTATGAGAAAGTCTTGACGCGAAATTCCATTTGGTTGTAGTAACTATTGCTAGTCTCTTCTGTTCAAATTCTTGCAAAGCATCTATTCTTTTGGAAGAGTTAGAGAAAAAGGCAGAAATGGCACTTAGCATTTGAAAAAAAAAATTGCACTCTCTGATTATGTATAAGCTCTGCTGTAAAATAAAATTTACATTATGAGCATAATAGTGTGTGAAGACAGCATTCGGATATGATGCAAGAACTTTCGTTTGTAAGCCACTGACATGACTGCTCATCACCGAGGCTCCATCATAAGTTTGTCCTACTAATTTATCTGCGATTCCAAAGTCATCAATCACATGTTGTATGTGAGAAAGTAATCCATCAGAAGTTCTATCAGCACTAACATCTGTAAACCCTAAAAATCTTTCACATATTTTGCTTTCATGTACATAGCGCAGAACTGTTGACAGTTGTGAATTGCACAGAATATCAGACGTTTCATCAAGCATTATTGAAACAAATGTAGTCGAATTAATTTCATCTCTTATTTTGTCTTTGACGACGTCACAAACAGCATTTATAATATTTTCTATGGTAGTGGACATTCCTGTAAAAACTGTGGATGAATTTAGATGGCTCTCTAAAAGTGGATCATATTTTTTCAATACGTTAAGAAATTCAGAGATATTTCCTGTATTCAAAGAAACTGATGACTCCTCATTATACCTGAATAGGAGCTCCTGATTAGCTAAATAACAAATTGCATCAATTATCCGTCTTAGCACTTCTCTATTCTTTCTGACCAGTTCGTTATGCCTGCTGATGTCACTTATGCACTGGTTGTCAAGTAACGGATCAATTTGCTGTTTTTCGAAAAGTTTTAGCTGTAGAAAACAATGGACATGAGTTTGCGACTTAGAATGCTTTTGCTTAGCACTGGATAAATGGTTTAAATCTGCGAAACCTTGTTTATTCCAAACTTCGCTTTTGTTGGAAAACAGCAAACATGGCCAACAAAACAATCTGTTTGAAGTTTCACATCCCGTTAACCACAGTGCTTTACGATATTGGGAAATGCAAAAATGCCTAGTAAATTGTTCGATTCTGCTTTTGTGATGGGTTTGTAAATTGGGCAATGGTGGAACAGGTCGGCCTTTTCTCACTATGTCTAATTTCTCGTGAAACGGACGCAACGAAAATGGTATTTTTAGCAGTTCTCTTATAGTATTGTTTTCTGCCATAGCACTGAATAAAATTTAATAATATCGTACTATAGAAGTGTTAACACGCACAATTAAATACCACGCGGGCAGCGGCTGCAGCTTGACTGACTGGCTGGCTGCGGGCTCGGCTGAGCGGTCTTCATACAGAACAGCCTTCTAACCAGCGTTGCCAACAACGGGACTAAAGAGCGAGCTAGATTATTACTACATAATATGGAGCTAAATTACTTTCTGCTGAAGCTGGACTTTCAGTGTCGTTACAAGCGCGTGCACTGAGACAGAGGGTTTGTTTCGATTTTTTCCTGTACACGCCACTGCAAGTTTTCCTTCCAACTCAATATGCTGATAACTTCACACCCCCCCCCCCCCCGTTAAATGGGGAGGGATATAAATTTTGCAGATTGCTTTCCTTATATTAAAAAAATAAATAAATTTTAATCTGTCACAAAAACCCCTCAATTTTATATCAAATTTCATTTCGAAGAGCTAGAAAGCCTTAAGGAGTTTTTCCGTAAAAATGAGGCTTAAGGGGAAGCCAAAAAAGCTAGATCTAGCACCAAAAGGGCTAAGTTGGCAACACTGCTGTTGTAACTTAAAACACATATTTACAACCCCCTTCTCTGCAACTACAAGAGGTCATAGCTAAAAATAGCACAGTTTCCGCTGCATACGCGACCAAAGAGGTGATCTGTGAGATGAAAGATCAGCCTGCTTATAGCTAATTGCAACTAAGAAGTTCTATAGCATTAGATATATGCACGGCCCAACCCGCTCTGAATCAGACCCGAAAGCCGATGGACACGGAGAAGTACAGAATCAAAACAGTTAGCCTAGAAACAAAATGAGCTACTTAAACTTATTTATTTTGTTACTGTTAGCAGACTAACAGATAATGCAGAGACCAAAAACCACAGGGGTAAGGAACAACTAGCTACGAGAGATTAATTTATCACTCCAGTCTCTGTCTATGACAGAGTAGAGACGAGACAAATTCCGTTACGAATAGAAAGTCGAACTAAGCAATAACAGTACCGGTACTTTGTTCTGGATGGGTGCCGGGTGAACATCTAATTGTGCATGCATTGAAATCTTCGTACTATTTTTTTTAATCAGTAGCTACGTAATTTGCGAAGAAAATATATATACATATATGCGTTTCTTTAAGGCTCGATCTCGGACCGAACCCGACAAGCATACAAAGTGAATTTCAACCCCAGCCTGTGCATAACAATAATGGGTCATCTTTTTATTTTAAAGAGTAATATTTATACTGATGGCGATAAACAAAAGTCGATGTTTTATACAATTTTCAACGTCCCTTTCCGGCGATTTAATCTTCAAGGTCGCGGAACGGTGGGGTACGCAGAATTTTGTCAAGGCTGGGGTATTATTAAAATTGTTTAGAATTTACATTACCATCGGTATTTTAAATTGTGTATTATTATTATTGGTATTATTAATATTATTATTATTGTTATTATATCCAACTTCCGATAAAATACTCATCAATAACCTCTTCTAACGGGTAAAAAATTCCCTCAAGTCTTGAAGGAAAATCTTTCGGACCAATACTTTAGTCCGACTGATCACATAGTCCTTCACACAGTGCTGTCAAATTGTGATGATTTATTTAAAATTCGTTTACAGCTGTAAAAGATAAATCTAAACTGTTTTCACTACATAAACTGAATACTAAAGTATCGTATGTATTTTTGTGTACATCCATAAAAAAACTCTACTTAAATCTTTAAACTTATACTAAAAATGAAACTATCTACAGTGACAGCAAAACAATACCATAATATCGACGCCTTAGTGTCAAAGGACACTAACTCCAAAAATCGACTTTTTGAGTAATTTATAGTATCATGTTGTACAAAGTAGGCTTTATATAGTGAGAAAGTAATATGTCTCTACAAATAATAGTTTTATTTTTTTTGGAGATAGTGTTGTGTTAATTTAGACAGATGTTAAGTGTCAAACACACTATCTACACTTAGTTTTCTTTGACAATAACAAAATATAGACTAGAAGAACACTAAGTCGAGATAGTGTTCTTTGTCTCTAAATTATTTAACATTTCTAAGACTTTATTGGTGACACTGCCTCACAACATACAACCAACAATGTAATATAATCACCATACTGTTCATTGTTAGAGAATTGATAAGTTTTTAATTAATTAAATAAACATTCTTAAATCAATCCAGTTTGTAATAAGTTTACAATTTGTATGAAACGCAGCACAGGATTGCTCTGATAATTTGATACTCTTTTATTAGAGCTAAGAAATACTCAGTTCGAATACTAGGGGCAGGTTGCCTTTAGCGACATCTAAAATTTCGCAAGGAATGTGTGATTAAGCTAATAAGAGCATAGCTGTTATTAGTCCATCTCCAACGCCAGATAACAGGGAAAGCCCACAAGTCCTTAAATAGTGGAAAGAAATTTCTGGTAAAAACGTTCTGGACAAAGATTGTACAGAATGTCTCCTTAAATGCAACCTCTCATTTAGTGCTGAAGACAGACAGAAATTCACAAACAATATTGCAATATTGAGAATAACGATTTGAAGCGGTAATTTTTGATGGGCCTTAGAGAAGTGAAGGAAATCCAAATCCAAAAAGGATGAATCTAGAAGGCGAAACACCATTTTTCCTGGTGAAAAATAAAGAAAAGGTATGGGTATGCAGGACTTTTTTCTCTCTCCATCTTTGATATATCCAACACAATAGTAGAACATATTTTGAAAAAAATGACAATAACATAGTGGATACTGATCGAAGAGGAAAGCTTGAACCCAGAGTGAAGAAATCTGAAAGTACTCCTGAATATATAGTGAACCACACTGCTTAATTTTCAAGAGTACTTTCCAACAAGAGCACAAGAAACGACACTGCAAGAGAATATCTGTTTTGTGATTTAAATTTGCAAAAAAAAAAAAATGTATGAATTGTACAAAGAAAAATTCAGGAATGCTAATGTTCGGGGAGAAAAGTTTTCATATTATCGTCACATTTTCAAAAATAATTTTAATATAGCTTTCCATAATCCCATAAAGGATCAATGTTATAAATGTTACAAATATGATCACATGTCTGAACGTAAGAAGATAGAGACGGAGGCAGTTCATCAGTCCGACATTGAAAGAAAGGAAGCAGCTTGTCAAGTAAAAAACTATTACAAAATTATGGGATCAGTAAACAATCTTTATTTTTTTTAATTTGATTTTGAAGCTGTGCGTTACAGTTCAAATGTTAAAACGGAATTAGTGTTTTATAAACTTAGATTATTAGCTGTATGTAATTTGACCGTGTATGATTTAGCCATAAGAACAGCTAAAAATTTTATATGGAACGAGGGAATTGCAGAAAGGGGAACTGCAGAGGTACCATCATGTCTCTTTGCTCAAATGAAAAAACTGCAGAATGGTAAAAGTTTCTGTTTCATGTCCGATACCTGTGGAAGACAAAACCGGAATGTGCTTATATCAACCATGCTCCTCTACCCTGTGAATGTTTTGGACGTACCTCATATTGAACATATTTTTTTTTAACCAGGACATTCACAAATGGACACAGTCCATGCGCACATTGAAAAAAAAAAAAAAACAGCAAAATATACAGAAATATTTGATCCATCAGGGTGATATACTATAGTTAGAGCTGTATCAAAAATAGAAGTGAAACAGAGTGATGTAAGAGAAATTCAGAACACATTAATAAAGAACAAGAAAGTTGACACTAATGGAAACATTGTAAGATGGCTGGATATAGTGTGGTTCCAATATCGGAAATGTAACAGTGAACACGTATTTTTTAAATACAATTATGATGAAAAATTCCATAAATTCAAGGTACAGAGGAAGATTACACGTGGATTTAGGCTGTATAATCTTCAGCTTAAACCAAAGCATCATGGGGCACTGAAAATCTACAAGATTATCAAATGAAAAATGTATTGCAACTGTGTAAACAGAACATTATAGCAGGAAATTACCATTTCTTTTACACCAGCTTAAAAATGGAGAACAGGAAACCGTAGTAGAAGAATCTCAAAATGAAGAGCAATGAGAGATTATAAAATTAAGAGGAAATTTTAAATTTTTATATGAGAGGTATGGATATTGATACTATTCAAAACATAAAATACTGAATCAAATAAAATATAATATATTCAGATTATAATTTTATTCAATGTCATTTAGGGCATAAATTCTGAGTTAAGTGTGTATTTTATTTTCATTATGTGCAGATAGATTTTTAAATCAACTGAATTTGTAGGCTTTGCTATTTTTTTAAATAAATCGATCATTAGTTAAATAACTTTTTCATCCAAACTCCTCATCAGCTGTGGTAAATTAAAGTAACATTAGCAACTATTTAAAAACACTGTTGTTCTAAAATGAAATGTAAAAATGAAGATAACTTTGCTTTTTTATAATTTTATAAGTGCACTGTTAAAATTATTATTTCAGATAATAGTATAAATTGAACTAATAATGCTAATAATATGCTTTTATGCTTTATAAATAATATTAACTGGTACTTTTATAATAATGCTAATATGTTCTGAGTTTAGATAATGTTCCTTTATAAAGAAGAAGAAATATGATAATTTCTGCTCACCACAATAAGTTAAATTTATTAATTTGCATTGTCAAATAGATCTATAATTTTTTATTAAAGTGTTTGAATTCAAAATTTCGGCATTTATTTTTAACACTATCTACAAAATTGAACGCTTCATGTTAGTAACAAAGAACACTATCTCCAAAATGTGTTAATTTTTAAGACAATATTAAATATTTCTAGAAAATATGTATTGTATTGTATTTATGGTTATATTCTCTACATTTGGTTTAAATTTTATCAACATATCTCATAAATTAAAGCAGTAACATAAGAAAATGTACACAATTAAACTGTTTTTTGCCTCTCCTGTAAAGTTGTGATTTTGGAGTTAGTGTTCTTTGACATTAAGCCATCGATATGTAGGTATAGGTAGCAAACCACAGCTATAGGTAGTTACAACTTACTTACTTACTTACAAATGGCTTTTAAGGAACCCGAAGGTTCATTGCCGCCCTCACATAAGCCCGCCATCGGTCCCTATCCTGTGCAAGATTAAGCCAGTCTCTATCATCATACCCCACCTCCCTCAAATCCATTTTAATATTATCCTCCCATCTACGTCTCGGCCTCCCTAAAGGTCTTTTTCCCTCCGGTCTCCCAACTAACACTCTATATGCATTTCTGGACTCGCCCATACGTGCTACATGCCCTGCCCATCTCAAACGTCTGGATTTCAAGTTCCTAATTATGTCAGGTGAAGAATACAATGCGTGCAGTTCTGTGTTGTGTAACTTTCTCCATTCTCCTGTAACTTCATCCCGCTTAGCCCCAAATATTTTCCTAAGCACCTTATTCTCAAACAGGTAGTTACAACAGTTTTTTTTTTTTTAAGAATACAACAGTGATGAATATCTTACTATATACATACGCGGGTAAACACATAGAAGATCAATTAAAGGTATGCGGGGGGGGGGGGGGCAAAATTTTTTGCTTGGCCCAACCCGTTCAACTGTGAACCCGAACTCTACCCAAGCCTGAGATTATCTTCAAAAGTACTACCAGAGCTTGTCCAAAACTTCAAAGCATGCAAAGAGCCAGGTGAAGGCTAAATTAAGAGATTAGTATTCAGAAATAGGCGTTCGAGTGTTCCGCTGTGACCTGGAATTAAACATTTTCAACTTTTCGGAACTACGGTACATACAGGTTTCATTTTCAGGACAGATAGGTATGACTTGAAGGGTCACGCCAAAACAAGCACATCAACAAAATAATAAGGAAATAAATTTGTATAGAGTAATGTGAAAATGAATAGGCCACTCACTAGTCATTGCTGACGCTCACCCATGTTGTCACTAATTATCGTGTACTGATCAACTTAACAGTTTAATATTATGCACTGCTGCCCTGGATATATCACATTAAATTAATTTAAAATAAAATATGCAGCTTGCATATTTGCTGTATGGAAGTGTAGAACAAAGTTAGATTTTTTCCTCAAAAAATGAACTTCCTCTGTAATAAAATTAAAAAAAAAAAACATCATCACGGTCAGAGAAAAGGCTCGTAAAATATTTAGTTCTTATTCTAACTACCCAAGCACAACCCAGGCCCTTAAAATCTTTAGGCCAGGCTTAGGTCTGCGATTGTGCAAACCTCTAGTCTAAAGAGTATACCTAGTACAGTAAATGTTAACACATTCCCGCTGTGGACCTAAATTCTGGGGAGGCCAGACATCTCCATACACATCCATGCACATGCACACTCATGGTACAAAACACATTTATGAGTTATTAATTATAATAAGCACTCACCAATAATTTTATATGACGTTGCATGCAGCAAATGTAGAATATCGTTACATGTACAATAAATTTATTTGATGGTCCTTTTTAGCAAATCGTTCGATGATAGCATCATGCCACGTATCACGGTTCTCAAGTGTGGTCAGGACTCCCTTTTCAATCGACACACAAGCAAGTGCTGCTAAACGATCCTCAGCCATATTGTTTCTAAAATAAGTTTTTATGCGTTTTAGAAAGGAAGAACTCTTTCCAACAGAAACATTGCTAGCACAGATTGTCGCTATGAGACAAAACATTCTGAAGGCTTCAGGAATAATTTGATGTATATCAATTTCAATTATTCTTTTAATTAAATTTTCCAAATTCATTCCGTGGAACGTTTTCACATGCTGAGCAGAAAAAACAGTTTCCAGTTCTACACGTAACTGATCTCGAGTGAAGAAACCAGCGTAAGTATCCATTAATGAATTAAAGGCAGCCACAGGAAAAATTTTACTGTAAGTTGGAAATTTAACAGTGTCACCTAATTCCATAAATTCCAATTTGGCACAGTTTGAAAATCGCACTTCTAGTTGTGTTATAATGTTATCCAAAATCTCGTAGTAAAGTTCTTTGTACTTGGATGCTGATTCATTACTACTAAATTCGTTCAATTCATTCTGGTCCAGAGTGGATATCAGTTGTGAATTAGTTGAAATTTCAGCTGCACTAATGAACTCAGCAAATCGTTCCTTATTCCTCATGCTCCTGATGAACGTAATGCATTCAGACACTGATTTGTTGAAAAACTGTGCACCCTTATTTTGTTTCTGAAGAATATTGAAAAGTAAATCAGTATTCAGAAATATATTCTGAAAAACTGAAAGAAGAAATACAAAATGGAAACTAAGAAGGCTATTTTTAAAACCTTCAGCCTCTCTTATTGATTGAGCGCTTGAGGCTGGGGAATCAATTATTTCATTCATAACATCAATTAATTCCAATCGGTTAGTGTGAATAGAAGATATAATTTTGGTGTTTGAGTTCCAATGTGTTTCACTATTCATAGGAATATGTGTTCCTACTATACGTTCAAGTATAGCAGCGCGTTTAGAAGATTGATGAAAGAAAGCTGGAATGCCTTGAAGAGTAGAGAAAAATATTCTTACAGGTGTTATGTTTGAACAACTCTGCTGCAAAATTAAGTTTAAATGATGGGAGAAACAATGGGTGAAAAGAGCTTGGGGTGCAATTTCCCGAACTTTAGCTTGTAAGTCATTTAACTCTTCCGCTAAAACACAACCACCATCGTATGTTTGAGCCACTAGTTTATTTTTTGCACTGTACTTTTCAAACACATCATTTAACACAGTAAATATGGCAGCAGCACTCTTGTTTTCACTCACATCACGAAAACCAAGAAAATGTTCCTGAATATCACCATTACAGTCCACCAGTCTCACAACAATAGAGCACAGCCTTTTTTCGGATACGTCTATTTCTTCATTAACTAAGCACGCAAAGAATGGAACTGTGTTCACACGTGTATCAATAAAATCATTAATTTCTTCACTTATACATTCAATTAGTCCATTCAGAATAATTTTTGAAAGTCCTCGAAAACAACTCATTTTCATCCAATGTTGTTTCAGATCTTCATTTCTATTTAGTATAAGTCTGAATATAGCCTTGAAATCTCTTGTATTTAACGAGTCTTCATTTCCGCTGCGATCTCTGAAGTCAAGCTCCTGCTTACACAAAAGGCTTGTGATGTCAATCAAAATTTTCATAATATCTCTATTCTTTTTAACTTCATGATTGTGCTCAATATTCAACAATTTCCTGTGTTCATTCAATACTTCATAAGTGTTCAAAGCCTGCTTCCGAAGTTCTTTCAATGAAATGAAACAACTTAAATGATCTTTAGAACACGCATGTCTCGCCATCCCTCTCGATAAGTTCTTCAGATCATCAAAGCCTACAGTAGACCACACTGTTTTTTTCGTGCTGAACAACAAACAAGGCCAACAAAACAATTTCTCTTTTATTGGACTACCACATAACCATTTGTATTGATCATACCACGAAGTATGAAATGCTCGAGTCTTCGACTTATCTTTTTGAAGAATTGATAATGCTGAAATAGGACGCCCCTTCTTGATAATTTCACTTTTTTCATTTTCACTTCGTCTCGAAAATGGGATTTCCAACAGAGAACTAATAATATCTATATCGGAATGTGTTAAATCCGCACTGGTGCCCGCTACATTCATTACAACTTATAACTGATGAATGAATCTAGCGGTAACAACTACATATATATGTAAAGTAAATAAAGTACACAATTACAACACATCAACTTCGGCCGCCAGCCAGCACACTGGCCTCCTGTTTACGTTAGCTAACGCTATCCCCTCTTCTTCTTTTTACCGTCGACGTCACGGCTGCTATGGCAACCAGGCGGCCATTACTGGGCTGGCCTTCAACTAGCGTGCTATACGGTTTGAACCACGCTAACATGATGAAACAGCAGGCTGCGACGCGACGTTGTCATGCTCGTGTCGGAAACGGTGGGATTCAGAGAACGAGGGAAGACGCCATTTTGAGCGACTCCACTAATCTTAACTGAATGCTAATATTATACTCTACTACAATATTATGCAAAGAGAAATTTTACACATTTTTTAACATTCGGTACTCTCTCTTCTTCTATTGTACTCGTTAAGTAAAGGCCCGCTCCCACTTAGCGGAATCGAATCGAACAGAATTTCTCTTCACAATCTATTTAAAAGAAAGATAGCAGAGAGCGGCGCGTCGAATCGAAGCGAATCGAACAGAACAGAATTCATGAGCTAGAATATTCTGCAGGAACAGAATTTCTTGTTTCGGGTATGATCGTAAGTTCTCGTGAAGCCTTCGTGAAAAAACATATGAATCATATCCATTCTTGGTGGCTTAATTCATTTACTATTGAAAGTTATTACTGGAATAGTACGTATACAAAAAATCACAATTTAACATGAGCGAAGATAAATTAATAAACCTTGTGTATAATTATCCTCTTTTGTATGACAAAACACAAAAGTACTGTTCGGTTCGATTCCACTATAGCGGAACACAGACTTCTGGTCGTACGTAGTTTCGGCCGCTTACCCACCCTCCTCACGAACTTTTCCCTTTGCAAGTTATACTGCAAAAAATAATCTCGTCAGTCTCCTTGTGCTCATCTCGTCAATTCATTCTTGATCCTCTCAGTTTCATTTAGGCCTATAGGTCGTTTATAATTTACTAGTGAGCGTCTCGTTATTTGTGAAAGAAGGCTTATGAAATAGTGTTGCAGTAACACGAGATAATCAGGAGAAAGTAACTGATAAGACGATCAGGAGTGATTAAATGATTGGGACGAAAGTGACAAGAGATGATAAAAAAAAAGATTTAATGCAATGGGAAGGAAAATAAAATCCACGACTATTAGGGTAGAACGACTGACGAGACGGTATGAAATAACAGATTGCTGAGAACATTTTAATAGGGAAATAGCTGAAAGGACAATCAGAACTGAATTAATTTGATCAGAGAAAAATTAATGAAGAAACAACTGCAGGTGAAATGAATTGGAAGAAAAAAAGATTGACGAGATTAATAACAGGCCTAGTAAACTGATTGAAGGGACAATCAAGAGGAAAATTAGATGATGGACGAGACTATGAAACGGAAAATGAATCATGAGACAGTTAGGAGAACGTAAATGTGGGCGTGGATCATTTTGTGGGGACTTAATCGCGTCACTACAAACATTTCTCAAAATTGTTTAATTAACACCAAAAGCTGTTGCCATAACTCCGAGTTTTATTGTACATGGAAGAAATAGCGGATGACTAACTGCTAGAAAGATATTAAAAATATTTGTAAACATAAAAAATGATCTATTTTGTCTGGCTACGCATATTTAGACTGTGAAGCATAATCGTAATTTATTAAACACAAGTTATACAACTTTCAGACTTCTTTTTATTTGTTCTGGACACCTGGCTTAGGATCTCGCGGAGTGACGGTGATTATGGAACATTGGTGGAATGACAATGATGAGGGGAAATGGGAGAACTCCGATAAAAAAACCCTCGCGCCCACTTGTTCACCATCCAGACGGGGATCGAACCCGGGTCGCCACGGTGCAAGGCAGAGAGTCTAATCACTCGGCCACAGGTTACTGAATACTTGAAAAAGTGTCTACATATATAAAACAGAATATCACAGCACTAGTTCAGACAACTCTCAGCTATACACATAACACAGAAGAGCACAGCACAAGCTTAGACAAGATACTGAATTTCGGCTTAGTTTTTGCAGCGTAGGAAGTTCAGATTTTTACAATAGAACCGGTCCCCAGCTCATTAGGGTGGCAGGAGGGTGAGTAAGTTTGCAGTAAGAAGAAGGGAAAGTGTGTGACCTTGGCAACCATAAATGCTTGTGGACCACTATAGATGTGAGCGGCAGCAGACGCTCCCAATTAGCGGAATCGAACCGAATCGAAACGAAAAGTCTGCTGCTGCTCACATCTAGTGGAACTGTGTTTTGTCATATTAAAAAGAGAATAATTCTACACAAGATATTTTATCAATTTTTCTACGTTCATATTACATTGTGATTTTTGTATACGTACTATTTAAGCAATAACTTTCAATAGTAAACAAATTAAGCCGCCAGAATGGATGTGGTTTATTTGTTTTTTCACGAAGGCTTCGAGAACTTACGATCATACCCGAAACAAGAAATTCTATTCCGGCAGTGGAATAAATATTCTAGCCCATGAATTCTGTTCTGTTAGATTCGACGCGCCGCTTTTGGCTATCTTGCATTTAAATACATTGTGAAGAGAAATTCTGTTCGATTCGATTCCGTCAAGTGGGAGCGGGCCTTAGCGCCTCCAGACGAAATAGTAAATACAATGGTGTCACTATGAGATGTCTTCAGATATGGACTTGTAGTGTGAAATTAAAACTCATCTAATGTTGGCTATTCATTCATTGTGTTCTCCCCAAGGGCAGGTATTTCACTGCAAACCCAGCATTCTCCAGTCTTTCCTATTTTCTGCTTTCTTCTTAGTCTCCGCATATGACCCATATATCTTAATGTCGTCTATCATCTGATATCTTCTTCTGCCCCGAATTCTTCTCCCGTTCACCATTTCTTCCAGTGCATCCTTCAGAAGGCAGTTTCTTCTCAACCAGTGACCCAGCCAATTCCTTTACTTCTTCCTCATCAGTTTCAGCATCATTCTTTCTTCAGCCACTCTTTCCAACACAGCAACACAGCTTCGTTTTTTATTGTCTGTTTATTTCACACCCTCGATCCTTCTCCATATAATATTGGCTCTAATCTATACTAACAATAAATCAGTAGCGAAATTTTTCTGGTAATTTTCGATTTTCCAAAATTAATTGGTCCTAACATATATAATTAACCACCCTGAAACCGAAAATCGCTTTTTTGAAATTTTTGTTTGTATGTCTGTCTGTCTAGATGTTTGTTACCTTTTCACGCGATAATGACTCCACTGATTTATATGAAAATTGGAATATAAATTAAGTTCGTTGTAACTTAGAATTCAGGCTACATGGCATTCAAAATATTTCATTTAAAAGGGGAGTTATAAGGGGGCTTGAATTAAATAAATCGAAATATCTCCCTTATTATTAATTTTCATGAAAAATATTACATAACAAAAGTTTCTTTAAAAATAATTTCCGATAAGTTTTATTCTGTGCAAAATTTTATAGAACCGATATTTAATGAGATAAATGAGTTTCAAAATTACAATAACAACGCCATCTAAGGCTGCGTAATGAAATAAAAAACAAATGACTTCGTCTATAAGGGGCCTTGGACAACAACAATCGAAAGCTATGAAACATAGCCTATAGAGAATGTTTCTGTGTTTGTATGAAGTAATATCGGAAGCTAAATTAACCGATTTGTATAATTAATTATTAATTCACCATTGGAAAGTGTAGTTTCTCTAGATGGACATAATGCTATAATGTTATTACAGTAACTTCTGAGTGAATCGAGGACAGGTAAGATTAAAATAGCTTCTTATGCACAGAAAACTTGATAGGCTATTCTGTACATTCGTTTCCTGTATTTCCTCAAATAATTTTTATGACCGAATGAGTGGTCTCTGGATCAAAATGATCGCATTTTAATTTTTTAATACAATTTAAATTAAGTAACATAATAAACGACATATCCTTCTATCAAAAACGAATGTTCCCTGGATCAAATGTCCTATTTTAATTATGTAATTACTTTATATTTATTTCTAACGGGTGAAGCGGAGCGCACGGGTACAGCTAGTTGTATATAAAACATTACGATTTATGATTAGCCTGCCTGAAGCATTACACCACCTCATTCTAGTGCCGAGGTCATGGAAAGCATGGTGCTCTACCTCCATGCCCCCCAAGTGCCTTCATGGCATGTTACGGGGATACCTTTACCTTTTTACCTGCCTGAAGCATTGCGCCGAATAAAATTGTACTGAACCAACAACACAAAATTTCTAACAAAATTGTACTGCCACTATGCAACGTCATCAGACATGGAGTCGCATTCCAAATTTATCATGTCTGATGTAATCCACTGCACGATAACCCATGGAGAGCCAAGGTTTTCCAGGCGATTGATGGCCTCAGTAGAAATGAACGATCATCTAATAAGAGCGACAGTAACATTTGCCTTAAAATTTCAATTGAAGGTACAATAGTATACAAAGAAAATAAATTAGTCTAATGGAAAGTTCTCTCTCTCTTTTTTTTTTCTTTTTTTTCCCGAAACTTTTCTATTGTACGCATAACTGTATCAATAAGATTACTTTACAAACACATTTGTAAATAATTGTAGATATATTGTATTTTTAATCGTTTCTGTGTGAAAGATAATCCGAAAAGAGTTATTGGAATCTATTTTTAGTAAAGTAATTGCATTCCATGATGTAATACGATTTAGTTTAATTTATTTAGAGACACTGTCTCTTCACACATAAGAACAAAGACAGCATGCTAAGGACTTTCTTTTTCTGAAACAGGGTTTTTCAAAACGTGTACAATATTCGTGTGAAAATATATGAATAAAAATTTTTAGCATCTTCATACTTACTCTTTATACCTTTATTCTTTCTCTACTATCAGGAGGTGTAAGTTTGTGTACTACACGAGTTTTACGTGGTTTCAATTTTAGAAGTTTCGTAGCCACGTGCGCGGTCGTTTGTGATATACCGACTTCTTGCGCTAAACAATTCAAGGACTTTCTAGGACTAGCTTCTAAAGCAGCACCAATTTCATCCAATTTTTCCTCTGTCAGTACTCGCCTTCGTCTCTTTGGCTTCAAATCCAAAACCGTCCCCGAAGAACGAACTTTATTCAGTAACCTATAGATCATAGATTTACTAGGAGCGGAAAGATCAGGATATTTTCGAAGGAATCTCCTACGACATATCCTCCAACACCCACACTTAACAAAGTTATCATAAATAAAAATACGTTGTTCTAAATTATATCTCATGTTACACAAAATTATCAACACGCGGCTATTCAGAAGTCTACGAACGCACCGTACTCGGACTTCCACAATACTGGCCACTCAACGCTGTTACCTATACAAAAGCGGCGGAAACCAGCAGCTCTCGTGGGGAGAATCGAAACTTCCCAGCGCCCGTCGCACTTCTAACGGAAGAGTTTTCTGTCTACCTCTTTATTTACTTACATTCTACACAATAGCCTCCGCAGTATTATGTTATTCTTTACATACATACATACATACATACCAGTGACGTGCGGTGGCCCAACAGATTACCCAAGCAGCCATGTAGTCAAGTTCTTTTTTCCTTCTTACTATTTATATTTGATTCAAATATTTATAATATTACTAATTATAAAAACACACTGATACTTGGTACCAATTTTTTTTTTTACAAATCAGATTAAGTCTACTGCAACTACTGCCCTAAAATTAAAAATACTACTATAAGGGTGGTATTCATAGACATTTCGCAGCACGCGCTATGAGCGTACTAAGCTAGCCCCGGCTATCCACTGGTTACTAGTACAGAATTCAAATCATATCCTATCGCTAACACTGGTTTATGAATACGAAAAACGCTGATAATCCACCGAAAGCCCGCGCTAATTTTTTTTATTTTATTAGGTTATTTTACGACGCTTTATCAACAGCTTAGGTTATTTAGCGTCTGAATGAGATGAAGGTGATAATGCCGGTGAAATGAGTCCGGGGTCCAACACCGAAAGTTACCCAGCATTTGCTCGTATTGGGTTGAGGGAAAACCCCGGAAAAAAACCTCAACCAGGTAACTTGCCCCAACCGAGAATCGAACCCGGGCCACCTGGTTTCGCGGCTAGACGCGCTAACCGTTACTCCACAGGTGTGGACCCCGCGCTAAAAATGTCTATGAATACGGCCCTAAAAGACTACTCTGTTTAAATAGTCTTACTACCATAAGAGTCTAGTAGTTTCAGAGCTAAATCAAATCCGTTTAACGTACCTTCCTATTTATAAGTGAATTCCATTCTTCGATCACTTGCAGCAAAATGTTCAATTACAGAATCGAAAAATGTGTCTCTCTCTTTCAGAGTATTTAATAGTTCACTTTCAATTGATATCAGTCCAAGATCCGAAAGCCGTTCTTGTCCTGTTCTGTTTCGTGCATATGTCTTAATTCGCTTTAATGAAGAAAACGATCTTTCAACTGTTGCAGTGGACACTGGTATCACACTTATAAGCGAAGCCAATAGATAGAGCTGTGGCATCGATTTTCCGAGTGCTGAAGTCCCTAACATCTTCATTAGCTGAGAAGGTGACTTGTCGGAAAATTCTTTTGAACTGTATGCTACAATTAACTCGTTTTTCAGACGTACTTCATCGAAGAAGGAACCATAATTTTCAAGTAAACTTTCATAACCATCAGTTGGGAAACCACGAATGTAAGAGCTATACTTTGAAGAATCTAATAAGCACAAAAATGTAAGCTTTCCATAATCCTGAAATCTTGTATTAATATGTTGTTCGATATTATCGAAAATTTCAAAATATAATCCTCTGTATTTGGTTGTCATGTCTAGAGAAAGATTTCTGTTTCGTTTTCCTGGAAGACCAACATCGGAAACTGTTTCGTCATATACCTCTTGAAAACGGTCTCTATGAAATTTCACATTATTTTGTGTTTCTGTTATCTTTCTTCTGCAGTAAGCAATATCTAGTGAAGCATTCTGAAGGTCACGGAACAAATCATCAGTTAGAGAAAATATACTTTGAAAAGTTGCAAGAAGAAAGCAAAATTCAAAGTTTTCTAAATTTGATAAATGTCCTTGAATAACAGAAAGAGTGTCACATTCCACTTCTGACTGATGTTCCAACATGGTGAGAAAAACTTGGCGAAGCTCATCCTTTTTTTCGTAAACAGTATTGGCAAGTCGTGACGAATAATTCCATCTTGTTGGGGAAACGTGTGGTAATCGTCGACCCAGAAATTCATCGAGAAATTTTGCGCGTTTTGATGATTTGGAGAAAAACGCTGCAAGCCCAGAAAGAGTAGCAAAAAATATACGGCATTCAGGAATACTTGAAGCACTTTGGGACAATGCTAAATTTAAACAGTGTGCATAACAGTGTACAAGGAGAGCTTGTGGAAAAGACGCCTTAATATTAGCTTGTACACCATGTAATGAAGAGGCCATCACTGCACTTCCATCGTAGCTCTGTGCGACGAGTTTCTTACTGCAATTTGAAAAGTCTTGAATATGTCTTAAAATAAGATCAGAAAGTGCTGCCACTGTTTTGTCCTCACCTACATCACTGAAGCACACAAACCGCTCTACCACCCTTCCTTCAATCGTATATCGATAAACGAGAGAAAGTTGTGATTTATTCGAGATGTCAGTTGTCTCATCAGCTAATATGGCAAAAAAATCAGATTTCTGTAATTGCTGTTTAATTTCCTTATTAAGTGCACTGGCAACAGATTCAATTAAATCATTTTGAATACGATTTGATACACCTTTGAATACTGCAGATGTCTCCAAATGACTTTTTAGAAGAGGGTCGTACTGGGCGGTGTAGTCCAAAAGTTCTAAATAATTACCGCCGTTATCGGACAATTTCGACTCATCGTTTCCTGTAAATGAAAGTTCCAGTTTTGCAAGTAAACAAACGGCGTTTATAAGCCTTTTCAGAATGTCTCTATTGCGTGTTACCTTTTCATTATGTAGAATAATATTTTGTTGTGTTTGGTCACTTAGCTCAGTTTCAATACGCACAGTTCCAAAAGTCGCGAGTGCGTTAGAAGCACGAATATGAGCAATAGCAACATCATGATCCCGTATTGCTTTAGTTAAATTATTTAGCTTGCTGTATCCTGTAGTTGTCCAAGGGGGGCTTCTGTCACAGCTAAACAGCAAACAATTCCAACAAAATAGTCTATTACACTTAACACTTCCTGTAAGCCAATCGCATCTTTCGTAATTGGTTTTCTGAAAATGGCGAGTAATATTCTTTTGTTGCTGAATTAAATTTGGCAATGCAGGCGTTGGTCTTCCTTTAGAAATTAAAGTTTTCTTTTCTTCGAATGTTCTTCGGGAAAACGGTATTTGTAACAAATCGGCTATAATATCATTATCGGCAGACATAATCAAAACGTTTTACTGCACTTATATACACGCACACAATGCAACTACAAAGTACCGGTACAAACAAATACGAGAGAAACAGTATGTTTTACACTCACTCGACTTTGTGCACACAGCCAGCCCAGGCAGGCTACTAGCTGCTTGGGGGTATGTGCATCTACTACGAGTCTCGTGCAGCTTCCCTCATTGGTTAGAAGTTATGATGACGTGGATTGTCATGGCAACGTCCATGCTGACCTGCATTCTGCACAGCTGGCACGCAGCCACCTCGGGACCGCAGCAGTGTTGCCAATACAGCGGTTTTCCCGCTAAATCTAGCTTTTTTGGATAACCGTCTCGCGGATAAAATTATATTATCCCGCTTAGCGGAAATACTAGCGGTTTTTAATCTTTAAAGTTTCTGAAATTAAATTCATGTTAGCGTTATTGTTGCTTTTGCAAGTTTAATACCGGTCGATTCTAACAATCGGTCAGTAATAAAATGTAAGTGTGGCGGCATCTAATCAAACGTTAAAAATCGAACATCTGCTGCCGCCGTGCACCAGTACTTCACATGATCAACAAAGATTGTAATATATACAGAGATTATTACAGACAGATGAAATTCAATTGCTTAAAGAATATTATTAGTGTAAGACGTGTATCGTGACAGTATTAACTATTACTCGTTTTATAAATATTCCGGTACAATATCGTTAAACCTTTTTCTGTACTAACTACTGAAGCTTTCCTGGCGACGTGATAATTCGAAGATTTCTCGGGCTTCCAGCCAGGTCATAAGTTGGTGATCCACCGACGTTTCGAGGATGTTCATCTTCCTCATCTTCACAGCTCCCCGGCTGACCTCTCCCTCTGGCACTATAAATTAAGGAGCTGGGTACCCCTAGACATCATTTAACCCTGAAGATGAGGAAGATGAACATCCTCGAAACGTCGGTGGATCACCAACTTATGACCTGGCTGGAAGTCCGAGAAAATTTCGAATTTTTCTGTGATATCTATCCGTAAATAATTGAGATACGGGGCCTCAATATCAGCAATGATTTCGTAAAGAGTGGCAACGTTAAGTGCAACTTAAAGACAAACACAATTGAATTCTGGAGTAATGTAACTAGTTATAGGGACGCATCTGACATAAATCCTTTTAAGAGTTGGTTAATCTTATTGTGTTTTCTTGGTCTAAGGCTCAGGTGGAAAGAATAGGCCTATTAGTATGATGAATGTTGTGAAGTCTACGAAAACGGATGGGGACAGAATTAATTAATGCAATTTTGACAATACGGACAGGTCTGGGTCGTGTGAACAAATGTTGCAAGAATTATCAGGTACCACCAGAGATTTTGGAGGAAGTATAATAATAATAATAATAATAATAATAATAATAATAATAATAATTTATTTATTTAATCTGGCAGAGCTAAGGCCAGTAGGCCTTCTCTTCCACCCAGCCAGACTCTAATTCTAATTTAATACAATTGCTTACATAGTTATTACATTAATATCTAGACCATAAAACAACATGAAAGTAAATAATGAAAGTTGGATAACTAATGTTAGTGTGACAATAATAAACATTGGTAAGAAATCGTTATAATAATAATTATAATAATAATACTAGTAATAGTAATAATAATAATAATAATGAGATAATTTAGATATTTATCTGTGATATATATAACCATTAAACATTGAGAAACCTGAAATATGTATCTTGGCTAAGTACAGAAATGAAAGTGGCCAGGCTAGGAATAACTTACTATCCCTGTGTTAGAGGATTCGAATGGAGATGATCCGGAGACTGATCTTTAAATTACATGTTTCTTATCAATATTAATTGCATAGGTATAAAATTGAATGTCTTACATTGTGCCGAACGAAAACTTCATTGACTAGCTTCTGCGAAAGTTAAACTTGTGCGCTATAACACTTATTTATTATTATTATTATTATTATTATTATTATTATAAATAACCATTAAATTCTAGAGATTTTTGTTAGAAAATCGCGGGCTTTTGGAAGCCATCTAGCGGGATTATATGAACAAATGTTGGCAACACAACCGCAGTATGTGCATTGTACATGCCCCATCGCGCGACTTACAATTAACAAAACGTATTTAGAAACGTTTCAGGACTTAATGATTAACTAAACAGAAAGTTTAATCAAGGATTTACGTATATGTCATGATTCTTATAATCAATCAGTGCTGCCCAAGCCGTGCTTGGGTGGACTGATGCATCAGTGGCGTATACTGGTTTAAGGGTCTGGGCTACCACTGACCCTATTATTACACGAAATATATTTTAAAATCCCTATAATAAAATTCCTTACCTATTTATATGTGAATTCCAGATGTCTTGATTGGGACGAAAATACTTTGATGACTTCGTCATTGAAATTACAGTTGGGCCGCTTGCGAAGTTTCTGTAGAAATGACTTTTCAATGGACATCAGTGCCAAGCCGGATAAACGTTCTTGTGTACGAGTTGATCTACAGTACGATTTTATTCTCTTCAACGCAGAAAATGTTCTTTCTACCGATGCTGACGTAGCTGGTATTGTCACAATTAATGTTGCCAATTTAAGGACTTCAGGAATAACTTGGTTCAGCTGGTTTTCATATATGGCAGATAGTATTTCATGGATAGGTTTGTTCGAAAAATCAAAGACTTCTGCTGAATATATTACACTTAATTCATTTTTCAAACGTACTTGATCAAAGTGACTGTTATAGGACTGAAATAATTTGTTTAGTGCCTCATTCGGGAAGTTTTCTCTATAAGCAGAAAAATTTTGAGAATCTAGAAGATGTGTGAACTCAAGCTTTCCATAATCAGAAAATCTGTCAGTAATTTCCATGTGCATACGATCTAGTATGCTGTAGTACAGCTGCCTGTATTTCAATTCATCATCTCCTTTTCTTCGCTTTAATGGTGGTCCCATTGTATTGTCTGAAGAATTTTCATTTTCCATATTACTCCATATGGACGGAACCCCACTACGTCTGAACTCGGGATATAGTATTTTTTTTTTAACTTTGATACCTCTTGCAAGTAGTATGCTATGTCTAGACTATTTGTCTGAAGAATATTGTAGAGCACATCTGTATGTGCGAACACTCTAGCATAGACTTCAAGAAGAAATATATTCTGAAACTGTGTGAAAAAATTCAAATATCCTTGAGCTGCACATTTACAGCATCATCCCAGTTTTCTTCAGAGTCATTACAAATTATATTTTTAAAGAAAGCAGTCCGTTTTTCTCTGTATTCCTTTACTGTATTTACAAGCCGAGATGTAAAATTCCATGTAGTTGGTGCTACTTTCGGGAGTTTCTTTTTCATAAATTCCTTGAGTTTTTCTGATCTTTTAGGAGATGATGAGAAAAATTCAGCTAAACCCGACAGTGTTTTGAAAAAAATGCGGCATTCTGGAATGGTTGAAGTAGTTTGTTGCAAAACTAAATTGAGAACATGGCTGTAACAATGGACAAATAGTGCTTGATGATACTTTTCTTGAACTTTTGTTTTTAAGCCATTAATATTTCCCGCCATAACTGAAGCACCATCGTATGTCTGTGCAATTAACTTATTGTCGACATTGTATTCTGCTATAACACCTTCCACATGCTGAAACAAAGCAACAGCAGTTTTGCCCGAACTGACATTTGTGAATCCTATAAACCGTTCTTGAACATTGGCAGTACTGTCGACGTATCTTAAAACAGTGGACAGTTGACTCTGATTAGAGCAGTCACTTGTTTCATCAACAACAATGGCCACAAAAGGTGCTTCTTCTATTTCAGAGTTTATGTTCTTTATCATAACCCCACTTATAGCAAATATTAAGTCATTCTGAATTGCGGGAGAAATACCACGGAATACTGTTGAACTCTCAAGATGATTGGCCAGTAAATGGTCAAATTCACTTAAGGAACTTAAATATTCAATATAATTTCCTCTATTGTCTGATTCCACACTCTCATTATGACCCCGAAAATCCAATTCTTGTTTTCCTAGAAAGCAGACTGCGTTAATAAGACGCAGTAAAATCTCCCGATTTTTTTTCATAAGAGCATTGTGTTGGTCGATGTGTAGAGCTTTTTGCATATCTAGCTGTAAATCAATTCTTGTCTTCCAAAAGTTTGCAAAGTTCATGCTACTATAAATATGAGCTTTTGATTTGTCGTGTTTTAGGACTGCCGTTCGAAGGGAGTTCATATTAGAAAACCCCTCTTTTGACCACACATTAGTTTCGCGGCTAAATAACAAACATGGCCAGCAAAATAGTTTAGACAGTTTAGAACTACCACACAACCAATTCCACTTACCATATGATGTTGAAGTGAAATGGCGTGTGTACTCACGCTGTTTTTCTTTTACGTCCATGGACAAATTTAACTCAGGAGTTGGTCTTTCCATTTTCACAATTTCAACTTTCTCGTTGTATGCACGACGGTTAAAAGGCACTTTTAATAAACCTTCTATTACACAGTCATTTTCAACACAAACCTCTCCAGAAACTTGTTCTGCCATATTTTTCACAATATCATTTAATTGGGAAATTAAAAACTTAATAATTCACAATTAATATAACTCTTAGACACTCGAACAAATCACAAATTTAAAATACTGCACTGCAAGAACACAATCACATTCATGAGCTAGCGTACTAAGCGTATTGTTGCTTCGCGCCTGCGAAGAAACCGATCACGAGAGCGGCAACTCACCCGGCCTACACTGCACGATGGAAACAGAAGGGAGCGGAGGATGGGCAGTTGTGCGAGTGGACAGCGTGAGCGGAACGGTCACAGGCTACCCCTTGTAGTAGCGGTTTCTCCAGTGATGCCGCCTTGACAACTTGTTTCTTTTCGAGAGCAGAGAGCGCATATAAATCTAACAATTACTTTAATTTTAATTACTGTGGTAAAACTAATACGGTAATACAAAATTATTACATTATGTTATATTATAAACTTTTTCTTTTGTAATTTCCTTGGGCTACCGCCGGTAGCCCCGGTAGTCCGCAAAATACGCCCCTGAGTACATACAGTAGCCCTACTCCATAATACAGTATATATTGCAGTTTCTTTATTTATTAATATTACCCAAACCTTACCCGTCACTCTTTCATGTCGGACACTTACTAGATTCAATCATCACAATAATGTTGACTATGTGCTGACACGTGGACAATTTATTACCTGCGCCTGGTATTTCTGGACACAACACGCTTAGCGGCGATTCTGCGCGTCAGCTTTCGGCAATAAAATCTCGCGTCTTACATATTACTCGTACACATCTCATTTATTGGCTTACCTTATAATAAGTGCTGGAACTGTCGACCGTCCTCTCTAATGCACATTTCACATCTTATCAAAAGATTACTAGACACGCGCTGGATTTCGTCTCTGTCGATAGAAACTATAACTTGGCGGATACTGTTTTCAAGTTCTTCTAATGTATGTGGATTTTCTTCATACACTTTTCCTTTAAGATTGTCCCACAGATAATAATTACACGGATTAAGATCGGGGGATCTGGCGGGCCACAAACCACTGCTAATTATGCGGTCTTCGAAAACCTCATGTAAAGCCGCGAGACATGCTCTAGCGGTATGTGCTGTTCCACCGGCCTGTTGAAAATATCCATATTTTTTCTCCTCTTCTGTCAGTTGGTGGAAGAAATTCATAAGGATATTTTCAACATATATTTCGGAATTGATGACATCATAAAAAAATATCGGTCCAATTATTCTCGCACCACTAAATGCACACCAAACACCCACTTTTATGTCATGCAATGGAACTTCAAGCAAGGCACCTGGATTTATTGAACTCCAATGTCTACTGTTTTGTGCATTCACATATCCACTCATATGAAACCAAGCCTCGTCCGAAAAAAATACCAACTGTTGATCGATATGACCACTGCGAACACCCCCCAAAAACCAGTTAGAAAATTGAACCCTAGGCACACGGTCCGTTTCATTCAATTTATGAACGACTGTTGTTTTAAAAGGCTCTAGTTTTAACAATTTCGTCGCTTTCCAAGCTGATGTCTTGGATACACCTGCCTGTTGAGCTAACTTTCTTAATGACTTCGTGGGAGACTGTTCTAGTGTAGAGCCTATGTCATCGAGTTTTTCTTCAGTTAGAACACGATTTATGCTCTTTCTTTTTTTATTTAAACATGAGCCAGTTTCTCTCACTTTTTTCACTAAATTCTGGATTGTAGAATCAGATGGTTGTTGAACGCCAGGATATTTCTGTAGAAATATAGCACGGCACTTCTTGTATGATCTCTCCGTAATATACGTATTATAAATTAAGATTCGCTGTTCTAATGTGTACTGCATTGCCACAAACTAAACTGAAAATCTGCTGTAATAAATTAATAATAAAATCTGACCTTGATTCCCTACAGTCTGTATTATCTGTCCATACCACGCAACACAAAACTTTTACACGTTTGAACCGGTAGAAATGTACACACTATTTCCTCAGCAGTCGCATACGATCTAACAGCAAGAGGGCGATGGCGTTTGCCCGAGAGAAACCTGTTTGCTGGCGAACGTACTCCTCCCCCCGCTGCACCTCTCGACTACAAGGCAATATAATATGACGTGTGTAATAAAACCTCCTCTATTTTACCGGCGGCATAATTTATAACGGAAATGTTTTTAATCTTTCTTTAATGAATAATGTCAAGGTAAGATTAATTCCATGTGACTTGTATCTAAACTAATCATTGTGGTCCATGGAATCTATACTAATAATAAATCTGTAGCCAAAATTTGTATGGTAATTTTCGATTTTCCAAAAATAATTGGTCCGAGCATATATAATTAACCACCCTGACACCGAAATCACTTTTTTGAAATTTTTGTTTGTATGTATCTGTATGTTTGTTACCTTTTCTCGCGATAATGGCTGAACTGATTTATATGAAAAATACTTTATTTAAAAGGGGGGTTATAAGGGGGCCTGAATTAAATAAATCGAAATATCTCGCTTATTATTGATTTTTGTGAAAAATGTTACATAACAAAAGTTTCTTTAAAAATGATTTCCGATAAGTTTTATTCTTTACAAAATTTTGATAGGACTCATATTTAATGAGATAAATGAGTTTTAAAATTAAAATAACGCCATCTAAGACGGTGCAATGAATTAAGAACAAATGACTTCGTCTATAAGGGGCTTTGGACAACAACAATCGAAAGCTATTAAACATAGCCTACAGAGAATGTTTCTGTGTTTGTATGAAGTAATATCGGAAGCTAAATTAATCGATTTGTATAATTAATTATTATTTCACCATTGGAAAGTGTAGTTTCTCTAGATGGACATACTGCTATAATGTTATTACAGTAACGTCTGAGTAAATCGAGGACAGGTAAAATTAAACTTCTTATGCACAGAAAATCTGATAGGCTATTTTGTACATTCGTTTTCTGTATTTCTTAAAATAATATTTATGTACACTCATTTTAATCTCAGAGAATTAACGAACAACGAGAGTGTATTGATTTAGTATGCAGTAATAGTACGTTAGCTTAGCAATCCATTATTTTATAATTCAAATTTTAATAACTATGCTCAATTGAATCATGTTAAAATACATAAAAAATATACATGCAATAAATGCAATGCAAAAAAAAATTGGGTAATGAGCGAAGCAGATTATCTTGCGCTGTTGTAAAAGTTGTTCCCTGGATCAAACGTCCTATTTTCATTATGTAATTACTTTGTGCTAAATGAGTTACTTTTGCTATATTCCAATATATTTCACTTTCTTTTTTTCTATTATGGTATTATTTTCATATTGGTTAGTGTCGATTTTATTAAGCTATTATTATTTCCCTTTGTAATATGCTAGTATTCTGTTCTGTAACTTTTTTGTTAAATTTTAACTGCTTGAACACTTTGTGACCTGGTACAGTGTAAGAGAAGGCCCTATGGCCTTAACTCTGCCAGTATAAATAAAAAATTATTATTATTATTATTATTATTATATTTATTTCTAACAGGTGCAGCGGAGCGCACGGTTACGGCTAGTAAAAATAATAAATGTATTGACAAAATATGAAATGTAACTAGCAAAATATAAGGTTTGCCAATATTAACCCTTAAATATCTTATAGGATACAACAGGTTAATAGGCTATATGCTATAATTTTAAAAGAACAATAGAAAAAAAAATTGGTAGGAAAATTACAATTTCACAATACTATAATATTGCACAACATAAATATGGACATTGCGATAGTTGTTTTCTTTACAGTCCGACACGGTTTAATAAACTAGTGTGAGAGATCATTTGTATAAACAAAAGCCGCCCTAAATAAGGGTTCGATAGATCGGCCTACTAATCAATTCATAAAGAATAATAAGTAAACAAAACAATTTTGTGACACTTGGAAAGAAAAAAACATTAAGATAAGAAAACGTAGGAAACCATTTACAATAAAAATTTTGTTGGGTACAAATGATTACTAATTATAGCTAAGGATGATTTTAACACGTGAGATCCTATGGCATCAATCGTTGCATCAGAAATAGTGTATACAGAAACTTTATAAATTGCATATTGTACTATGATTGCTACCTACTGATTGATTTTTCTCTCTAAAAGTGCCGGTGTTATGTATCATAGGTTTCCAAAAGATTAGGAATTAAGGTGTTTGTGGATTTCTCGTTGTAAGCGCACTGATAGGTTTAATCCAGACAATACTCGCGTATGTTCCATGCATCTTCTTTCTGGGGATTATACACAGGATTTAAAAACTGGAGTGAGGATAATTTGCCCTACTGGCGATCTGTTCTTTCAGATTTAGCCATACATTACTTATTCCACCTAAAGTTAGATTAAAATAAAACCAAATAGAGAAACCATTACATGAATTATTCGATAAATTACCTGATGAGCCATGAGGCTCATTTTGTTAACTTGAGCGGTTCTAAGAACATGCTGTGCATGGCAGATTTATTCTGAATCCAATTTATGGTATTTCTGAATGTGTTTAATATTTCTGTTCTTTTTAGTGTATTTTATCTATGTCCATAACGTCTAATTTGAGGGTTAGTTATGACTTTGGAGGGGGAAAGGAACTGGCCACCCTACCCCATTATCTCCTGGCCTAGTTGCCTCATAAGTGGTACCTTGTTGGTATTATTTGTGAGGTGCAGACCTGTCTTCGAACAGCTGACGAAACAACATGTACAGTTAACACTATTGTGTTTAGCAGCGCGGTTTTCATTTTCGTATCGTCCGCCACTAGGAGCTTATCTGCGGCCAAGCGGCCACCCGGTCTGCCGGCACTGAAACATTTCAGGTTCGTTCCAACAAGCGGTTCATGGATCAGTTCATGTACGGTTCCTGTACCATCTTATGCGCATGCGCTAGTTGAGCATCTGTTATGGGATTGAAACTGGACTGGACGCTGTTGGAACGCTTTCGCGGATCGTTATGTACTAAATCCAGAGATGCTATAACTGTGATCATCTTTGCTAAGAACGCGATGCTTATTATTATCGTTTTGCAGTTAATTCTAATTGCAGAAAATAGAATTTCGATCATTTTCTATAAAAAGATGACAAAAAAATATGGAACGCAAGAATTCCGTTAATTCAATGTCGTGTACTGGGGGACTCTCATCTAAAAATAGTTCTTTTTTATTATTAATGTATTTACGTTATTTATTACACTCTTAAACAAAGCTGCATGTTGAAATTGTAATTAATATTTCAATACCCAAATAGTTTCCATTCCCTTTCTTTTTGGCGAAAATTTAAATTAAATCTCTAGTTTTATTATTCGTCCATACTGTCACTTTTCATTAGAGTTGGGTCGATTCGCGAACGAATCGTTCATTCGAACGACTAATAATAAAGAATCGTAAGAATCGATTCGTGGTATCAACAAATCGTCGTTCAAAAGAATCGTAACGAATCGTCGTTCAAACGAATCGTAACGAATCGTCATTCAAAAGAATATGAAGGAATCGGCATGGTATCGTAACCCACGATTCTATTCGTTGTTTGATGTAACCTGTCAACGGACATTTCCGAACCGTGTCGAATGCTCCCGAGCGAGAGTGAAATCAAAATATGTACTGCATTTGTTAAGTATGGAAAATAATGAACACAAACCTGAAATTTGCATAGTTAAATAGAGATGTAATGCAAAAAATGTACTTCATAATAAGGTTCAGTTGATAAATTATAATTTAGAGACATTATCTTGGGTAATTTTGTAGACTAATGGAGTCCATACTGAATGGTTCCAGCCAATGAGAAAGAGACAATCCAATGTCTCGCCTCTTATGCCATCTATGAGAGAGATGTAGAACGTTTTTGTTCTACGCGTGGTTTGCAAAGGAAAGTGTCTTGCGACGATTCAAAAGAATAGTTGGAATCGCAGACTGGGAAGAATCGTGAACTCGTTGACGATTCAAAAGAATAGTTGGAATCGCAGACTGAGAAGAATCGTGAACGAATCGTTAGAATCGATTCGTAATGTGTGATTGAATCGTTGGAATCGACTTCTGAAAAAGAATCGTGTTGCCCAACTCTACTTTTCATCTTTAACCTCATTGATGTGAACAGTCATTCATGTCTTTCTTCAGTATCCAGGAGACTTTGGTGAGCTTATGCGCATGCGTGTCTTACGTACTCTTCCGTACTTTCCTCAATCCACGGACTATTTCTGACCGTTCCGAACCCGTGTCAAAAGCTTGATGGAACGCCCGATTGCAGTACATGTTTCCGGTTCAGGACTGGTTCGGATTGTGTTGGAACGCTTTTTCTGTACTGCGCATGCTCACGATGGTTACGGACGGTTCCTGACTGCTGTTGGAACGAACCTTTAGTATAGGAATTTGTACTTACCCGGCTCAAAGTAAGTGTTGAAAATGTCCCCCACCCACTGCCACACACTGTTGACACCTCCTTATGAAATTGTTAATTACTTTAAGAAGTTCTGATTCACTGATTGACTCGATTTCAGCCCTTATATAGTCTTTAAGCTCATTTATTGTATGCGGATTTTTCGCATAAACCTTATTTTTAAGTGTCCCCCATAAATAGAAATCGCACAGTGTTAAATCTGGACTTCGTGGGGCCCACAAATTTTTACTGATAATTCTCCTTCCGAAAATTCGACGCAATTCTCTCATGGATTCTTCGGCAGTATGAGCAGTGGAGGAGTCTTGTTGGAAATATATAGAGGAACGTTCTCCATAAGTCAGTTCATCTAAAAATGGGTCAAGGATCTCATTCACATAACGCTCGCTGGTAATTGTGCTCTGAGTGAAAATAGGCCCAATAATTCTGTGTCCGTTCACTGCACACCACACGCCTATTTTTTCACCGTACAAAGATGTTTCGAGTACAAGACTGGGTTTCTCCTGACTGTAATGCCGCTGATTTTGTGTGGATACCTCTCCATTTAAATAAAAATAGGCTTCACCAGAAAAATAAATTAATGTCGGATCAATTTCCTCAGAAATTACTTTCTCTAAAATCCAATTACAAAAATGCAACCTCTTATTGGGATCTTGTTCATTTAGCTTTCGAAATACCTGAATTCTGTATGGCCTTAATTTAAGTAATTTTGTTGCTTGACGAGCGGACTCGTAACTTATTTTTGTTTCCTGCGCCAAACACTTAAGAGATTTTTGCGGGGTGTGCTCTAGTCTCTGTCCTATCTCGTCTAATTTTTCTTCTGTAAGAACATGTCTCCTCCTTCGTATTTTACGATCATTTACTGAACCTGTCTGTTCGAATTTTTTGGCTAACCTTCTTATTGTAGTGGCGTTAGGCACGGGTCTATTTGGAAATTTGTTACGGAAGTTCTGTCGTGTTCTCGCACAAGATTTTCTGTATTTTATGTACGCAGTAAGCATATACACACGTTCATGTAATGGAAATCGCATTGCAACAACGTCGAACACGCACACGCAACACAACACGACTAATTCAACCTTCACGCACGAGTCCAGATGATAAACTGCATGGCGCGGCTTTTGTTAGTGGACGCAGGCGGGAAACGCATTAGCTGCGCAGGGAACGTGGCAAATGAAAACCCCGCGGCGTAACAAAAGTGTCGCATTCGGAATTTCTACTTCCGCTGTTCGGAAATGTTTGGAAGACTTCGACTGCAATCGAAGTTCGCGTGGAATAGGGATATCTTATGCGAAGTTTTACCACTAGATGGCAGAAGCGTTCCATGCGGTGCAACATGTTGTAGGGCTATGTTATGTCATATGCTGCAGTTGATTACGTTTTCCCGCTTTTGGTTTTCTGTGCGCGTCAAAATTATATTTATAATTATATTGTATAACCTAGTATAATTTAATATAATTCAGTATTTTCTTACCTCATAATTTAATTTAATTTAATTTACAATAAACAATAACGTAAACCTGTATAAAATTGAGCGATTCCCCGAGATGGGTGGGGAAATCTGCAGTATTCAGAGTATAGATACGAGTAAATTGAATGTTCATGAACCTAAACGAGAACTTTGAGAACGAGGTGACGAAAAAAAAATAGGAACTGCAACATGTTGTAGGGCTATGTTATGTCATATGCTGCAGTTGATTACGTTTTCCCGCTTTTGGTTTTCTGTGCGTGTCAAAATTATATTTATAATTATTTTGTATAACCTAGTATAATTTAATATAATTCAGTATTTTCTTACCTCATAATTTAATTTAATTTAATTTACAATAAATAATAACGTAAACCTGTATAAAATTGAGCGATTCCCCGAGATGGGTGGGGATATCTGCAGTATGCAGAGTATAGATACGAGTAAATTGAATGTTCATGAACATAAACGAGAACTTTGAGAACGAGGTGCACGAAAAAAAATAGGAACTGCAACATGTTGTAGGGCTATGTTATGTCATATGCTGCAGTTGATTACGTTTTCCCGCTTTTGGTTTTCTGTGCGTGTCAAAATTATATTTATAATTATTTTGTATAACCTAGTATAATTTAATATAATTCAGTATTTTCTTACCTCATAATTTAATTTAATTTAATTTACAATAATCAATAACGTAAACCTGTATAGAATTGAGCGATTCCCCGAGATGGGTGGGGAAATCTGCAGTATTCAGAGTATAGATACGAGTAAATTGAATGTTCATGAACCTAAACGAGAACTTTGAGAACGAGGTGACGAAAAAAAAAATAGGAACTGCAACATGTTGTAGGGCTATGTTATGTCATATGCTGCAGTTGATTACGTTTTCCCGCTTTTGGTTTTCTGTGCGTGTCAAAATTATATTTATAATTATTTTGTATAACCTAATATAATTTAATATAATTCAGTATTTTCTTACCTCATAATTTAATTTAATTTACAATAAATAATAACGTAAACCTGTATAAAATTGGGCGATTCCCCGAGATGGGTGGGGAAATCTGCAGTATGCAGAGTATAGATACGAGTAAATTGAATGTTCATGAACTTTGAGAACGAGGTGCACGAAAAAAAAAATAGGAACTATGTCGAAGATGAATATTGCCCTCTTTAATCATTAGTATTTCAGAACCGTACGCTAAAAACAGGATATGCAGCCATCAGGGAAGGGACTATCGAGATTGAATTCCTAGTATTTTTTCTGTAGTTGCAGAAAGATCAAATGCAATTTTTAATAGAATGATATAATATGATCGCAGTAGTATCACGATTAGTAGTGCGTTTTGTAGGTTAAGGACATGCAGTTTTGAATACTATGTGGGATGATTTTGAAAATTTTAAGTTGAAAAATGGTTTTAATAATTAGGGCACAGTACATTAAAAACATTATTCACGAAATGGATTTCACTACGGATCGTCCTGGATAATAAACATCCCAATTTATCAAGAGTTTACTGCAGGCGTAAACTTCGGAGACTCTAACTACTGCATATAATCTAATGTTGCATATGTTTTTATTATTTTTTCTTTTTCCTCTTTCAAAATGAAACTATAGTCAACAATTCCTTACTTGAAGTAGTTACTTTTATTTAATAGCTAGCACTTTCGAGGTGCAATTTAATTACTTATATTTTTTAAAGTTTAAAGCATATTCAGATTATTTCGGGACCTGATTGAAGACAAAAAGCTTTCCCTGGTTTTTACATATAGGGACATAACAACATTTGCCATTTTTAGTTGTTTTTAAGAGTATTTAATATACTAATACACTACGTATATCCTCAGTGTTTATATACCGAAAAACAAATGCACACGCAAAGCGCATCCCTCAAAGTACATGTATGCTATCTGTTGGTGCTAGTTCAGGATATCCCTATTATGGGTCTCAGGGTTTCCATACGTACTATAGTCATACGCATTTTGAGTAATATTGTACGAGGTACGACCGCACTCTTTGTCGTACGCAATTTTGTACGACTATTTTACTGAAGGAAAAAAATTATTTTTGAACTTATAATGTTGGGTTATAATTAAAATAAAATTGATGGTTAATTCGTCCCTTTTAGACAAGTTTTCTTATTTAGTATGCCCTTGATAATATGAAAGAAATATGCTTTTAAGAGAGCAAATGCTTTGAAAATCGACCTGGCAACTATGCTTGCCATGAATTTATCGTTTTCAGCTCTAGGTTTCACGTATACAGTGTGGTTTTATCAACAGTAATCTCACTAGAGGTTTTGATTTATCTAGAGAAAATCAAAACTCGAGTGAGATTTAATTGACTATTACACGATTAGAAGAAAGTATATAAAGATTAGAAGTAACAAAGTACTCCAATACAATAAAATATTAATTGGTTTACGAAAATACAACTGTCTTCAAATGTATTATTGTACCATCTCAACATTACGCTAGATGGCAGTAGTGTTTTATGATTATGTTTTCTTGTTACCGGTATCAGTTGTGCCAACTATGGAATCATCATTGAAGTCTGTGGACTGTTACTAGTCAAGAAGGCTTTGTTGATTCAGTTTCATTTTTATTAAAACATTTGCATTTCACTTCAATTATCCGGATCCCAGTAATCAACGTCATTTGACAGATGATTTTCAATAAATCTTAGTATTAAACAATCTCTGATACGTGACTATCCATAATATTATATAGCAGAAGCTATAACAAACATAACCTAAATAATATAAACAAGTGTTAGAAAAGTTTTAATTAGGGATGATGAAATAAACAAACGTTTTAATTAACGATGATGAAATAAAAAATAAACATGAATAATTTTAAAAGAAACAATTATTGAAAGTACAATTTTCAAATTTGAATGTTTTAGTGGTAGGTGGTTCAGTTGATGTTATATTGGACGTGTGCGTAAAAGAAGTGAACTCGTTGATGTACATGGTGTATCCCTCAACTTATTCAGGATTTCCGAATGGTGTTCTTCTTATATCACCAGTGATCTGTATTAATGCTTGTTCTTGAATGCCAATGCGAGTCATATTTGAAAGTGCTGTGCATCGACTGGAGTGGTTTGTAATTTTCTGTTTTTTGACATCCAGACCAGTGCAGTTTGAAATGTTGGCAAAGAAACAAATGCTAGAGTAGTGATAAAAATAAACAAATGCTAGGGACGCGATAGAATTAAACAAATGCTAGGGACGCGATAAAATTGTGCGATAAGCAGCCATGATTGGTTGAAAGACGTCCTTTCGTACCGTTTTATTGGTCGAAACTAGTGTGACATACTAAAAGTGTAATAGTCAAAGTAATAAGAGTTTAATTAATTTCCTTATATGTTCGACAAAGAAACTCTTTATCATTGAAATAGTACCGCAGTAGCAATTGATACTATGTATTTGCCGTCGCATCAACCAAAGATCAAATTTCTGCTGACTTTAAATATAACAAAGTTACTTCTAAGTAGGCCTACACACTGTAAGTTCTCAGGGCGAATGCTTAGAATTTAGACTTGATCCATTACTGCTCGGAAAAGATGCAATTTCAGATAATCAGAAAATGAATTAAAACTCAGTTTATGAAAATTTGTGATTTGATCATCTTTAGCTCTGAACGCCTCATATATTAATATGGATAAGAACTCTCATCCTTTCACCCTTTTATTGTACTTCCCCCCGCCCCCCCTCCCTCTCTCGATTCTACGTTTCTGAAGTTTAATGAAAAGTTCGGCTAAACAAATTTGGACTCCTGCAGACAATACATCTTATTCAGAGCCTCATTTTGTGCGGAAACTTCGTAGACCGGCTAACAATTTGCCGCGTGACCGTTGCATGGGCAGCCGCATTTAGTCTACGTGTTTCATTGCTATCGCTGGATCCTAGGTATCATTACGTACAACCACACTACAGGATTAAAGAAAAAAACAAATGTGTATATAAATGAGATATGTACTCAAATTACAGAAGAGTTTAATTTTAAGAGTTTGGTAGCTCGCCATGCTGTGGTCATCGAAATTTCAGTTTCCTGTGCAAGCCGCCGGAGGGATTTCTGTGGAGTATGTTCTAATCTTTCTCCCACTTCGTCTAGTTTCTCCTCAGTAAGCACACGTTTATTTACCCTTCGCCTCTTGTCAAGAATAGACCCCGTTTCTCTACATTTAGTGACAAGTTTTCGCACAGTATCTCTATGTGGGGCAGGCACACCTGGATATTCAGTTAAAAATCTCCTTACAACTTCCCTGCATGAATTTGTTAACACATACGAATCATACATAAAAATTCTTTGTTGTAATGTGTAAGTATGTCGAGGCATTATGTAATCTACAGCACAGCACTAATACAGAAATCACATTTAATACCAAGCAAAATAACACTTGTACTAATACAGAAATAACATTTCATACGAAGCACGACTACACTGAAACAAAACCGCTGTGAGACTGACTGAATTACTCCCGCGCTCCTACGAAGGGGAGGAGGTTCAAGTCGGCCACAGTGCCGGGAGCTGGGTTATCAACGGTTGCTATCGCCGGCCGCCGTGCAACGGGCGAGTCGACAGCGAAAAGCACTGTACTTAAATCGCACTTAAGACAGAATTTTTATGTACTTACAATTTACTTCAAATACTGCTGAAAATGGCCTCCCCCTGCAGTAAGACATGCCTTGCACCGAGTAAACAAATTGTTTGTCACTTTCTGTAGTTCATCTTCAGTAACTGATTGAATTGCACGTCTTATCTCGTCCTTCAGTTCTTCTACAGTACGGGGATTATTTCGGTAAACTTTGCATTTGAGGTTTTCCCAAAGGTAATAATCACAGTAACTCAGTTCCGCGGATCTAGAAGGCCACAATCCTCTACTAATTATCCGGTCACCGAAGATTGGACGTATAGTGTTCATAGAATTTCCAACAGTATACGCTGTGGCACAGCCTTGCTGAAAATATCCAAACTCTCTTTCTTCTTCTGTTAGTTCATTAAAAAATGGAAGCAATATTGTTCTCACATAGAGGTCTGAATTCAAGCGGTCATTAAAAAGTATGGGTCCAATTATTCGCCGCGCGCTTACGGCGCACCACACACCTATTTTAACGGAATGCAACGGCACTTCCCGGATGGTATGCGGGTTATCATTACTCCACATTCTAACATTTTCAGAATTGACGTATCCGGAAAGATGAAACCACGCCTCGCCAGACATAAACATGAGCTGTGGATCCACAAGTCCATTGTAAACATTTTCAAGATACCAATTACAGAACCGAATTCTTGCGGCAATATCTGTCTGCTCAAGTTCCTCCACAAGCCGTACTTCAAATGATCGAAATTTAAGGAGTCTAGTCGCTTTGAAGGCTGACCCCATGGATATGTTGGTTTCCTGCGCTAGACGACTAAGGGATATATTCGGATTTACTTGTAATAGCGCTTGAATATCACAAAGTTTATCTTCACTTAAAACGTGTCTTTTCCGCTCCCTCGGTTTGTCACAAACTGAACCCGTCGTACGCCTCTTTCTCATCAACTTGGAAACGCAAGACTGTGTAGGAATTCTTGTGTCAGGAAATTTACGCGTAAATCTCTGAATGCATTTTCTGTAATTTTTTTCCTTCACGTAACATTCTACTAAATAAGTTCGCTCTTCAATTGTATACTTCATTCTTCTATTGATAACAATACACAACACACGCTGTACGTCACTATCATTACCACTCCCAAACACAAGTCACAACCTGAGTGTCGTGCTTGCACTGGCGGCAAGTCACACACACACACGCTCCGGTACAATTCTCAGAAGCAACTAACTGCTGGGATGTTATCTAGAACTGGCTTCCCACACTGCGGTCGGGAGAACAGGAAGTCGGCCGGCGGCGGAATGATGCGAAGTTTCCTCGTAAAATGAGAGCACCGTAGTAGTAGTCAGGGTTGCCAAATTGTGGCGAGTATTAGTCGCCGAGTTGAGAGTTGCATGTACTCTCAAGTCGCCTAAAAACTAATAATTACCGTGTGCCTATATCTGAATGAAATGTAATTAAAGTGTGCCACATATACTGTATTACTTATACGTTTGAATTACATATATACGCTCAGACTTTAAAGTGCTATATTCTTTATATCGGTTCGTATCTTTGTTACGGAGTAGTAAGAGTGGGCGTTACTATAGCGCTATTAAGAGCATATTTGATTAAAATAAAACAATAGGCCCACCAAAGTTTTCATAATAATTTTCGCACCACTTGCATTTATAAATCAAATGCTTTAGATAGGTCTAGGTATCCTTTTAATTTATGAATCATCTTCTGAGGTACAAAACTTAAGAACATTAAAACAATACTAAAATATTTTTAATAGACGAGTAATTTTGTATATTTGAGATGCAAACGTAAACGTACATAACACAGTACACAAGTAAATTAATTTAATTTTTTGCATCTTTCGCATAATCTGAGTTTTCCTCCAACCAAACTAGATTAAGAAATAACATCCGCTCGGGGTTGTTACATCTTGAAAAATTTACTCAATACTTAGAAATAAGTTTTAGGTCTAACAGCTTTAACTTTTCGCACTTTTGGATGCAATGCAATTAGCGATAATCTTATAAAACTGTCATTTTATTAGTAATGCATATACAAAAATTATACATTGTCATTTTTTAAACTTACGTTTAAATTCAGAGAGTTTTGCGATATTGTTCCTCGATATTTGCCGTATTTTCTCATCATCCTATTAATATTATTACGAGCAGTTAACACTTAACACAGCAATAATGCAGTAATAAATACGTAAAAGGAACGAAACAAGAACGATACTAACGTATTTTGCGGCTTTATGACATAACGACGTCTTATTGTAAGATATGTCATAGAATACAGAGACGAAGAGAACTGGAAGCATGTTGCAACGACACTGTCAACAATGAACAATTACTTCCGATTTGAAAAATGGTCTGAAAACCTATGAATAATTATATATTGTAAAAGTGCAAAAGGAAATTAAATATAGATTAATTTCGCCCTTTCGATATTTAAAATAGCCTAAAGGGCGACTTGGCAATTTTATTACTTGCCCCTTACCCCTCTTATATAGCCTAAATTGCGATAAATCACCCAATGTGGTAACCCTAGTAGTAGTATTGTTTGTAATAAATTTATACAGAATATAATATAATAAATTATAGGCTATTCCTACGTCATTATTAGTAACAAACCAACAATCAATGTTGTGGACTTACACTGAAACGGACGGACATCATTTCGAACATAATATGCTATAGCTGTCTATGGCGGGTTCTTTTTTACTTGAATTCTCTGTATATAATTTTACGTAACGTCGTTGTTCCTGCAATAACTCCTATGTGACGTATTTACCGATTTTCATATTTTTGCTCTATTAATTAACTTAAATAGTGATACAGCAAATAATAAAATCTCCTATAACTAATTATATTTCTTTCGAAAATGTAAGAATCACATAGGAGTTATTGCACGAACAATGACCATAAACTACTGAAAATTTATACGTTGGCTAATTTATAGTTGGCTAATTTATAAATCAAATGCTTTAGATAGGCCTGCAAAAACTGCTGATTCATTTACGTCGTAAATCACGACAAATAAACCAGCACATGATTTAATATTGCTGTACATTATTACTGTTTTAACCTATATCAATTATTTTTATCAAATATCTTAAACAACGAAGTATGTATTGCTAAGGTATAAACAGAGTACAGAAGAAAATATTGTTGCATGCATATTGTGCATATGAAGTACAGAGCGCCCCATTCACATCCGAACGGGAACGCGGGTACAGCCGTGCATGTATGACCGGCCTAGGTTACACCAATGTCAATCCATAACCTCATGCCTGTTTCTAGTCATAACATGTACATATCTATAGCCTTATTTTACAATGAGTACTAACCTGTGTACTAAGAATTGTTCAAAATGGTGTCAGTCTGCCTTCACACATTCTTGGCATCTTTTGATTCATACGTAACAGTTGTGTTTCCGTAATTATTCTAAATTATTCTTATATTGGATGTTATTAATGTATATTTAAAAGTTTAGTAGCTCTATGAACTGAGCTTTCTGAAACTCCTACTTCTTGGGAAACACAAAGTAGAGTTTTCTTTGGAGAACGCTCGAATGATTCTCCAATTTCATCAAGTTTCTCTTCCGTTAGAACCCTTCGTTTTCTCCTAGGAATTCTATCATTTATCGATCCTGTTTCCCTTGCTCTAAGAACAAGTTTTCTTACAGTATCTCTATGTGGAACCGGAACGCCAGGGAAATGTTCTATAAACTGCTTACACACTTCTCTACAAGACTCTGTTTTCACGTAAGTGTCGTACAGAAACATTCTCTGTTCTAGTGTTAACTTGCTGGGTGGCATTTCTATATTTAAAAGTTTAGTAGCTCTATGAACTGAGCTTTCTGAAACTCCTACTTCCTGCGAAACACGAAGTAAAGTTTTCTTTTGAGAATGCTCGAATGACTCTCCAATTTCATCAAGTTTCTCTTCCGTTAGAACCCTCCGTTTTCTCCTAGGAATTCTATCATTTATCGATCCTGTTTCCCTTGCTCTAAAAACAAGTTTTTTTACAAGTTTTCTTATAGCATCTTTATGTGGAACCGGAACGTCTAGGAAATGTTCTATAAACTGCTTATACACTTCTCTAAAAGACTCTGTTTTCACGTAAGTGTCGTACAGAAAAATTCTCTGTTCTAGTGTAAACTTCCCAGGTGGCATTCCAATAAAATAAATTGTATTCACACACAATAATATTATAGAGATATACACCTGCACGTATAGCTATTATTAACACACCTAGGCTAAACACAAACTGACTGACAAAGCCGAATCCGAATTCACGCGTACTATGTAGGCCTTGAGTGGGGAGATAACGGACCGAGAATGCCGGGGTTGGTCGGTCAGCAGCTGCTACAGCTTGCATGTGTGAGGCCGGCCGATACCTGACTGGGATCTCTGTGTATATCACAACCTTGAGCGAGGCCTGACGCTGACGTGACTTCGGCTGTGTGATCAGTGTTGCCAACTGGACGGAAATTCCGTCAAAACTGGCTGTGTGATCAGTGTTGCCAACTGGACGGAAATTCCGTCAAAACTGACGGAATTTCAACGTAGCGGACGGAAAAAGAATGGCTTTGACAGGTGACGGATTTTCTGGAGGAATTTACTTTTGACTTTTTTAGCTGCTGTCATTTTAATTGTTTAATTTTTGGGGAATTTTACTTTTTCTTTGAACCCTGGCTGTGTCGTAGGCTACCATATTGAAAATCCCCTGTTTCAGATTTCCTCGTAATCAAATCAAAGGTTAACGAATTGCTATTTTAATCGAAATTAGTAAGTTGTGTTAAAATATGGTTTTTATTTGTTTGTAGATATTTTGAGTGGATCTTTTTTTTGTTTTGACGGATTCTGACGGATTTTAGGTGTTAAAACCGACGGGGATACAATTTGTGTTGGAAACACTGTGTGTGATTGCAGTTCATGCTAGTATTCCCGGCCGAGAGCAGAGCTGTTTTGGTGGAGATGGATTACATTTATATTTATTATTGGATTATTATTTGAAATGTTATTATGAAAATAGATTTAATTGTAATTTTTTGTAGATTGTAATAGTGATTTTGGCTCTAAAATATGTACACATCGCAACGTTGCAGACGCGGCCTAGCAAGATCAATATTCCACATCCTACAATAAAGATACCCATCCCTTTCATGCCCTTAAAAGGCAGCCATTCTTTCATGTGGGTTATCCCGCCATCTGCCCACCTTCTGTCAATCGAGACCCCTGGATTTCCTTTGAATCTAAATAGAGACGTTTTCAGGCAACTTTCGTCACCACACTGTACTGAATAAATATATCACTGTCATTACATCACCATTCACAATTTCACTGCTACATTAGGCCTATCTGTCCTGTTTGGCAAATTGAAACGTTACAGTTCATTCTAAATTCTCAACTACGTTGACTATAATTTTTTGAACCAAAAACGGCCAATTTAATTCGTCCCATCTCCTCATGACAAAAAAAGTACATGTTGATCGATTGCTATTCTCATCTCACGAATGCAATTTAAAAATGGATGTTACGAGACGACTTAACCATCACTGGCTACAATTCAGTTATTTTATCATATTACGATAACGAATGACATTACTCCTTTAAATTTATTTTCGTAAACCATTATTCAAATACCAAGCACACATGTAACACGAATTTTAATTTTTGGATTGCAGACAAAATGTGTTTTATAGTGCAAACAGTAAAATAATTAACATATTCCTGTACATACATGCATACATACATACATGTATACACAGGGTGTCACATTTAAATTTTTATGTTTTATTTAACGACGCTTGCAACTGTAGAGGTTATATCAGCGTCGCCGGATGTGCAGGAATTTTGTCCCACAGGAGTTATTTTACATGCCAGTAAATCTACTAATATAAGCCTGTCGCATTTAAGCACACTTAAATCCCATCGACCTAGCCCGCAACCTTGGGCATAGAAGGCCAGCGCTATACCAACTCGCCAACCAGGTCGACTGTCCCATTTATCTTGACCACCCTAAATAACTTTGTACGCAAGAAGCAAATGAAAAATTGTTACATACAAAAGTTGTACAACTGACGGGGGGGAAATAATACTGATGGGGCGGGAACCTTGTAGCGTTATTTATTAATGAGGTACGAGTACTAACATTATTTTTAAGTTGGCACTTATTATTCAGTATCTCAATTAAACTCGTCAAGACCTGTTCAAATATGTATCACAGTGGATCATTCTAATAACCAAACGTTAATAAACGAAACATTATTTGATCCATGGTTCCTGTGCATGGTGCGTACAAAGGAAGTGGTTTGATTTCAAGTGGTAATAACAATACGTAGTAGACCTACACTGCAGATATCCAGGTCGCGTAACCCACTCCACGTAGCTTTGGTTTACAGTAAACACATGAAACCAAGTGTAGCACAGACCACTCATTCAGTCATCCTCATCAGTGTTCAGCTACCAAAGCTACAGTACGTGTAATGGATTACGTGACCCTGAGTAGCATCTGCAATGTACTACGTATTGTTTACACCAACTTAAAAAAATCAAACCACTTCACACTGTGCACAGGAACCATACCGTCAAGGCACCAATAACGTTCCGTTTATTAACGTTCTGTTTATTAGAATGGGTCACTGTGTCACATTTTTGAAAAGGTATTGACGAGCTTAATTAAAATAATGAATAGTAAGTATATAGTGGCATATAAAAAAAACAATGTTAGTACTCTAGCTCGTTAGTAAATAACACTACATGTTTGTCTCTCCATCAATAATATTTCTCCCTTTAACCTTTACACCTTTTGTATGAAACAATTGTTCATTTGGTCTTTGCGTACAAAGTTATTTAGGGTGGTCAAGAATCAAGATATATGAGACACTTTATTATAATATAAGGGGAGGCTAGGAACGCAGACCAAATTGTATCCTAGGCCTACTTAAGTCAATCGAAACCTCATAGTCTTATATTAAATACAGGGAGACTGGTTAATTCGAATTTAAATCACAGTGTTAAGATGTAATATTCATTCATAGTGTTGTGCTCAAGATCAGGTCTTTCACTACAAACTCAGCATTCTCCGATCTTTCCTATTTTCAACCCTCCTCTCAGTCTCTGCATATTATCCATGTATGTTAATGTTGTCTATCAAAATGTAATTTAATTCAAAATTTCAAAGCGAATATGTGAATAATTCTAAATGGAATTATAATGGCGAGTAAGGACAAATGGGGTGTCAACAATTTCTCTTACAATGCTTCTTACAGCTCAGCCAAAAATGTAACTAGAAATAAATAGAAAATGGTCATATACAGGTAGGCTTCTGTAATGCCTATTTTTAAGAGAGTTGTAGGCCTAGCCGTGAGTCTCAGCAAACGTTCCCGGTGTTTCTGTCGGCTGACCACTGACAGTACACACCCGCTACTGCAGCTGCTTGCATCCGCGAACTCACGCCGTGTCGCCGGACTAAAACTTACATACTGTGTTATATTAATAATAACATTCGGTACTCACTCTCTTCACAGTAGGTGCTGGAAGTTTTGCCCATCTTGTGTGATACACAATTTACATCGTCGTAAGAAACTGTCATTCACACGCATCAGTTCCTCTGCACTAACAGAACGAACTTCCGTTCGAATGTTTACTTTAAGTTCCTCCAGTGTATGAGGATTAGTTGTATACACTTTATTTTTCAGCGTTCCCCAGAAATAAAAGTCGCATGGTGTTAGATCTGGTGAACGAGGAGGCCATAAACCCCTGCTAATAATTCTGTGGCCAAATATACGACGCAGTTCCCTCATGGATTCATTATCAGTATGAGCGCTCGCATTATCCTGCTGAAAATACCCTGTCAAACGCTCCGAATAGGTTAATTCCTCACGCAATGGTTCTAAAATGAGACTTATGTACCTCGTGCTGTTTATTGCTTCTTGATAAAAGAAAGGTCCAATAATTCTGTGGGCACTGATGGCACACCACACCCCAATTCTTTGATCATGCAGTGGGACTTCTGGCTTTTCTGTTGACCAGTATCTCTTATTATGTGACGCTACGTGACCATCAAGATGAAACCAAGCTTCATCGGAGAAGAGAATGGATCTGGGATCAATTTCCTCATCTTTGACTTTTTGTACCATCCAACTACAAAAATCAAGCCTTTTGTCATAATCTTGAGGCTGTAATTGATTAACTATTGTATGTATGTATGGTTTCAATTTGAGTTTTTTTCTTGCTCGATGGGCAGATGTTTTTGAAATTCCGGTCTCCTGTGCTACACGTCTTAGAGACTTTTCAGGTGTACGTTCCAAAGCAGCTCCAACTTCGTCAATTTTTTCTTCTGTAAGCACACGAGATTGAGGTCGTTTTTTTCTGTCAATTACACAACCTGTTTCAATAAACTTTTTCACTAATTGTTTTATTGCCCTCCTGGTCGGAACTGGGCGGCCTGGAAAACGATTTCTAAATTTTCGTCTTGTTGTGCCACACGATTCTTTTTTCGTATAATGAGTTTTCACAATGTATGTTCGTTCAAGCACAGAATATCTCACCATTACACAATCTTCACGTGGTAACCAAATAAGCGGCACGACCTAATACAACACAACTCTTCTCTACGTATTCCAATCTCAGACTGACAGTCATTGAAACGTTACGTGAGGTATTCAACGCCGAGAGAGGGGAACCTGCGCTGCCGACGAATAAACCGGTACTTATCGCTGGAACGTTCTGTATCTTTATGTTGTCTATCAAAATGTAATTTCATTCGAAAGTTCAAAGCAAACGTGCCAATAATTCTAAATGGAATTACAATGTTCAATAAATACAGATGAGGTGTCAATAACTTCTGTTAAAATGTCCAGCCAAAAATGTAACTAGAGATAAATAGAAAATGGTCATGTATAGGTACTGTAATGGCTATTTTAATAGGCCTAACCGTGAGTCGTAATCCCAGTCTAAAACTTACGTTTGCTTTGAGGAACGTTAATGGACGTCATCCTCCCCCCCCCCAAGTTTCATATTATTGTAATGTTAAATATTTATGCAAAATTGAAGTAGTCTACCAATGTACAAAAGTTGTCAAAAAATTTACGTGCTGTGTTATATTAATAATATTCGGTACTCACTCTCTTCACAGTAGGTACTGGAAGTTTTGCCCATCTTGTGTGATACACAATTCACATCGTCGTAAGAAACTGTCATTCACACGCATCAGTTCCTCTGCACTAACAGAACGAACTTCTGTTCGAATGTTTACTTTAAGTTCCTCCAGTGTATGAGGATTAGTTGTATACACTTTATTTTTCAGCGTTCCCCAGAAATAAAAGTCGCATGGTGTTAGATCTGGTGAACGAGGAGGCCATAAACCCCTGCTAATAATTCTGTGGCCAAATATACGACGCAATTCCCTCATGGATTCATTATCAGTATGAGCGCTCGCATTATCCTGTTGAAAATACCCCGTCAAACGCTCCGAATAGGTTAATTCCTCACGCAATGGTTCTAAAATGAGACTTATGTACCTCGTGCTGTTTATTGCTTCTTGATAAAAGAAAGGTCCAATAATTCTGTGGGCACTGATGGCACACCACACTCCAATTTTTTGATCATGCAATGGGACTTCTGGCTTTTCTGTTGACCAGTATCTATTATTATGGGACGCTACGTGACCATCAAGATGAAACCAAGCTTCATCGGAGAAAAGTATTGATCTGGGATCAATTTCTTCATCTTTGACGTTTTCTACCAACCAACTACAAAAATTAAGTCTCTTGGCATAATCTTGGGGCTGTAATTGATTAACTACTGTAATTATGTATGGTTTCAATTTGAGTGTTTTTCTTGCTCGCTGTGCAGATGATTTCGAAATTCCTGTTTCCTGTGCTAGACATTTGAGGGACTTTCTAGGGCTTTGTTCCAAGGCAGCTCCTACTTCATCCAGTTTTTCTTCGGTAAGCACACGAGGATATCGTTGCCTCTTCCGGTCATTCACAGAACCTGTTTCATTAAATCTATTCACTAAATTTAGTATTGTTTTTCTACACGGAACTGGACGGCCAGGAAATTTAAGTTTAAACTTTTTCCTTGTTGTTCCACATGATTTATTTTTCCGTATGTACGTTTTTAAAATGTATTGACGTTCGCGTTCTGAATAAGTAACCATTGCAAAACACAACAAAACGAACTCACTTACTGTATTCTTAGCTATTTATGCGTGCCTTTATGTCGGCGGTCAAAGACTGACTGGCACAACTAGCATATGGAGCAACCTGCTGCGAGCCCCCGCGGATGTAAGCAGCGGCGGCAGCGGGGAGACCTGCCGCTGGTCGGCCGACAGTTAACACCACGAATGTTCGCTGGGACTCACGGGTTTCCAAACTCGAGACCAGGCAAATTCCAAACTCGAGACCAGGCAAAGATTCTAGTCCTTCCTCTGTCGTAACGTGATCCGCTTTAAACCTTGAAATACGCATGGAGATATTGCTTTCCATGGGGATGCTCGGGTTTTCGTCCAAAACCAGCCCGGCTATCAATGTGTTGGTAACAGCGAGAAACACGTCAGCCTCCGGCATTTTTAGGCCTATAATCTGTTACAATGCTTAAAAGTTACAGTTATTACCAAGCTCACATTCGTTGCTCAAAATGTCCTTCATTTACTGCAACACACATTTGATATCTTTTTATGAAATTTGCAGTCACTCTTGCAAGTTCTTCAGCACTGTTAGAATTTATTGCATCTCTCATATTCTGTTTAACTTCAAAGCTCATTTATGGAGTGTGGATTTCTTGCATTCTGTAGGTCATTTACGTGATTTTGTCGCTACACAACAATCTTTCAACAATCTCGTCTAATTTCTCTTCCCGACAGAACACGGCTTTTCGGTTTTTCATCGTTTACCGAACCTGTCCGCATGAACTTCTTATATGACTTCTTATTGTACTGGCAGCTGGAACAGACCTTACTGGAAACTTTTCCCGAAATTTGCGTCTTGTCGCCGCACAAGATTTTCGTTTCCGTATGTATGTATTGTATAGACTATAGATGAGTAGTTCACGTAATGCATGTCATTACAACAGTACATGAAGCACTTTAAACTACTACTAATAATAATAATAATAATAATAATAATAATAATAATAATTTAAGCTTCCCTTATAAGAAGGTTGCCAGAGTTGACAAAGCGTATTACATATAATTTGGAAACACACCTAAAAGGTAAAATGATTTACATTTGAAACGGTTAGGGAATCGAATATACAAAATGTCAGAAAAATTTACATCTAAGTAACTTTTAAGATTACAACTTTCACCACCAACTTACTTCTCACAACACAACTAAAGCGAAACTGCAGTGTCAAGGCTGGTTCACATTTAATCGAGAACGGAAACGACAGATAACGAGAACGGAAATGTTAAAATAAACATATTTAAATGTGAGTATTCACAATTAACTGTTATGAATACTCACATTTAAATACATTTACTTTAACATTATTTCCGTTCCCGGTTTATTGTGAACCAGCCTTCAATCATTGCTTGTGCGCCGAGAATGCGGACACACTATTTCCGGTGATCATGCCACCTCTTGGCGGGGAACTGCTCCTGCAAAACCCGAGCGTCCCCAACTAACCTCACCGTAGTTAAAGTAATGCAATTAAATTCCATTACAATGTTTAAACTTACCTCGTATTACAAAAAATGTTCGAAATAATGTCCATTTGCTCGTACACAAGCTTCGCATCGCTTCAGTGAATTTTTTTTAACATTAAGCCCAGATCTTCTTGTGTAATGTTGAGAAGAATATTACGAACGTTTCCTTTCAACTCTTCCCCCGTACGAGGATTGTTGACGTATGCTTTGTCTTTCAGCATCCCCCATAAATAAAAATCGCAGGGGTTCGAATCAGGAGACCGAGGAGGCCAACCTTCTATCACTCGTTCACCGAACACTTCTCGCAATTCGTTCTTTGAAGTCTTGGCCGATACTCGTAAGTCATGTTTCTCGCATAGCGTGCTGGGGTTTAAGCCGAGTATTTGCAAAGCAGTTTGTACGTGATGTATAACACGCATATGTTATATCAGCGTCTCGAAGTGCCGACCTTTCGTTTTCAAACAAAGTTCGCACCTTCTAAAAATATTTGTTGACACAAGGCGAAGTTGTTCGTGTGGAATGGCATAAATCTCCTGCCTAATGCTTTCTTTCAGTTCCTCCAAAGAGCGAGGATTGTTTCCATAAACTTTCTCTTTCAAAGTACTCCATAAATAAAAATCGCAGGGATTTAAATCGGGGGACCTAGGAGGCCAAAGTCCTCGACTAATCACGCGTTCCCCGAAAACTTCCCTTATCACATTCATGGATTCATGTGTTGTATGTGCAGTGGCATTTTCTTGCATAAAAAATGCATAGTTTTTTTCTTCGTCCGTCAGATGTTCAAAAAATGGTGTCAAAAGCAAAGTCACGTAACGATGAGAATTAATCGTTTCTTGAAAAAAGATGGGCCCTATTATCCTCCGTGCACTAACAGCGCACCAAACTCCAACTTTTAAGTCATGCAAGGGAAACTCGTGAACTGCACGAGGATTCTCTGAACTCCAGTATCTGCTATTCTGTTTACATAACCACTCAACGTAAACCAGGCCTCATCGGAATAAAACACAAGTTCTGGATCAAGAAAACCATCGTGCACCGATTCCTGAAGCCATGTACAGTAATGAATTCGTGCATCACAGTCAGGGGGGGACAGTTTGTGAACAACAGTCATCTTAAAAGGTTTTAATTTTAATAGTTTTGCAGCAATGTGAACTGAAGTCTTAGATACACCGCACTGTGTAGCCAGTTCACGCGAAGACTTCCTAGGACTTGCCTCTAACCGAGCTCCGATATCGTCGAGCTTTTCTTTAGTTAGAACTCGTCTCCTTTTTATCTGCTTCTTATCTAATATGCAACCTGTTGTGCGAAATTTTCTCGCTACGTTATGAATTGTTGCCCTACATGGTACCGGAGAATTTGGATACTTCCTACGAAACTTCATTTGCACTCTTCTCCACGATCCGTACTTAGCGAATTTGTTAATAATGAATGCCCGTTTTTCGACACTGAATTTCATACTCTACTGATAAACACACGCAGCGAACAAAACAGAAACTCGTCGTATCACAACAAGTTTAGAGTTACTCTTCTGGACAAACAGAAACGTGTCTCGTCGCAACAAGTTTCGAGTCACTACTGACCAAACCAAGCTCACCTCTACCTCAGCAATTACCGTGTGGCCAGACCGACTCGGCCGGGCTAGAAGCTCACAGGACACTGTGCAAAGGGCCGTTCTACCTGTGTAAATAACTTACATGAAAACGAAACACAGAAGTGGAAATTCTATTTTTCACTCCAATTTATTAGTCTAGAGAAACGGTTCCCAACGTGTGGGTCGCGACCCGAGGGGATTCGTGTAAGGGGTTGAGAGGGGTCGCGAGATGATTTACAAAATAAGTCAAAACGTTTCTTATTAACATTTATTTTGTATTTAGAAACATAAACAATATTGAACATAAGAATAAAAAATGTTTCAGCAGTTTAGTAGTTATAAAGTAAAAAATAATTAATGTGATTAATATGCCTCTTTTTCAGAAAGTAGCTTCTCAAATCTGGACTCAGCATTCCATATACATACTGATATCATTTTAAAGAAGGTAAAAGGTATCCCCGTAATATGCCATGAAGGCACTTGGGGGCATGGAGGTAGAGCCCCATGCTTTCCATGACCTCGGCACTAGAATGAGGTAGTGTGGTCAGCACCACGCTCTGACCACCTTTTACCCCCGGGAAAGACCCGGTACTCAATTTTATAGAAGGCTGAGTGAACCTCGGGGCCGTTCTGAAAGTTTGGCAACGAGAAAAAAATCCTATAACCACTTGGGATCGAACCCCGGACCTTCCAGTCCGTAGCCAGCTGCTCTACCAACTGAACTACCCGGCCCCCTGATATCATTCTAAAGTTCATGGAAATTTCTTACTTTTGTTTTAATGGTGACCATAGACGAGAAACTCATTTTGCATAAATACAAGGTTGCAAATAAATACAAATTTAAGAATTGCGGTATTTTTGCAAGCTCGAGGTATTTTTGCATTCTATTGATCCAAAACTGGTCTACGCTGTGCGAAAAAAAGTACAATTTAAACATTTCATTTCAAGGTACATATTTAAATGAGATTTTCCTTAATAATTTCTGGAATTTCAACCAGTTGAACGCAACTGTCTTGTGATAGTCGTAACTGTTTTGAGTTTCTTCCGGAATGTACAGCTGTCAAAAAAAAAAGTGGCCGCACTCGTGAACAGCGAATATTTTCAAAGTCCACTTCGGGTCGCGGCGATGTTACACGATGCATGTGCTTGTACAAGCAGTTCCGGAACTATGAAAGTGTTCCATATCTACGCCTCGTGGACCAGTGGTAGAGTGCTTGTTTAATGATGCAAAGGTCGTGGGTTCGGGCCTTCTTCAAGTTTTCATTTTATTGTTTAATCTTTCTTTAGCGATGTAAATTATATTCAAATTATCATTTATATCCAGTTATCGTTCTTTATGGATATCACGTTATTTATATTTTGTTATCGTTCTTTAGAGATATGAATAAAATTCAGGTCATCATTTGTATTCTGTTATCGTATTATAACGATATGAATAATAATTATTATTGTATTTCCAATGGGGGTTAGCCGTATTTTACATATGTATGTTAGAGCTATAGTTTTATACACAAAAAAGATAAGCATAAAGAGAAATGGAAAAGAAAATTAAATTAGCTTACGCGATGTAAACAAAACATAAATAATCCGTAAATTAGGCATTGCGATTGCAAAACAAATATCAGGTATCAATTTGTAACATACAAAAACATTAACAACACACATACGTAACACTTCTATAACACAAATATGCAGCTTTCCGTACCATACATCATAAATTAATACACAATAGTCACACAAACACAATCAAACCATAATTACGACATTGCGACGACATCAAGCATCACATAACTGACTCACATACATAACAAATCAAGCATCCGTTACAACACATACACTTCAACATAATAACCACACTTTTAAAAGTTACAAATTTGGCTCCAAGAAGAATAAATAGGACACTGTTACTAATTACTATTCTTCTACAATTCCTTAAATACATCTGTAATAAATCTGTGAAATTCCGATATGAATAATATTCACGTTTTTTATATTGTTATCGTTCTTTAGCGATTTAAATAATATTCAAGTTATCATTTATATTGTTTTCCTTCATTAGCATTATAAAACAATATTCAAGTTATTTATATTGTTATTGTTCTTTCGCAATATATTAATTAAACAAACCGATATTTATCATTTATATTCTGTTATCGTTCTTTAGTGAGACTGTATATATAATATTCAAGTTATTTATATTGTAATCGTTCTTTAGCGATATAAATAACATAAATTTAATATCAGGTTTGGAAAATCCAGTTGCATAATACTGGTATTAGTTTTTCTTTTTGTATTATTACATACAATTGAACCACAATAAAATGAAAAGGAGTAACGAGGAATTGAACCTGAGACGTTGACATCTAAATTCCGACGTTCGTCCGCTGAGCTACGAGAGCAAAAGTGTGGAAACATTTTTGGAAAAATTGGCCCAATCACACTCTAAGATCTTCTGATGATTCGTAGAAGCTAGTCCAGGATGCGGGGGGCAAAGGCTAATTGAGATTTCCCGGTCTCTGACCGGGTCAAACATCCTGATAGAATTAATATTTAACCCTTGCCGTGACTTTCGGTGAAGTCCGGAGGGCCCAATTAGTCAAATCCACTCTCCTCATCTCCACGCTTGGGCCCCTTGGAATTTAATAAAATGCGAAAGAGATTGTGGTGTGCGGAAAGCAACGGGATGTTACCGCATTTAGGCCTATCCTTCCTAAGAAAACTGCAAACATGAACAAAGGAAGCTTTTAATAGAAGAAGAAGGATCTTCTGCGGATCTCTGGAAAAAGAACTAAGGAAGAGACTAGTGAAGTGCTTTGTGTGGAGTGTGGCATTGTATGGGGAAGGAACATGGACATTACGACGAAATGAAGAGAAACGAATTGAAGCATTTGAAATGTGGATGTGGAGAAGAACGGTGCGTGTAAAGTGGACAGGCAGAATAAGAAATAAAATTGTGTTTGAAAAAGTGAGTGAAGAAAGAATGATGCTGAAACTGATTAGAAAGAGAAAAAGGAATTGGTTGGGTCTCTGGTTGAAAAGAATAATGGACGACATTAGGATATGTGGATCATATGCGGAGACTAAGAGGAAGGCAGAAAATAGGAAAGATTGGAGATTGCTGGGTTTGCAGTTAAAGACCTGCCCATGGACAGAACATTTATGTGTGTATGTTCAGAATGCCTGGAATATCGTGTCTAAGAACAGTCGCTATTTGCAAAGACTAGTCAATTCCATGCCCACTCGACTGCAAGATGATCGAGATAAGAGGAAGATAGACTAAATATTGAATTGTGGCTTTTTGTTTTGTTTTTTGAACGCTTAATTGTTTGAATATTTTAAGGCCGACGCCAGTAAATTTGTTATGTTTATGCCACGAAAGATATTTTATTGAGAATAAAATCTTTTTTCTTTCCATTTGCAGCCACAATATCATAATGATAATGATAAAATCATGGCATAATATATTAATGAACCTGGTGTTAATTACTAAATTAATCATAAAAGAAAAAGGAGCCATTATGTCTAGTTTGTCTCTCTCAAAAAACAGAACAAAAAAGGACATAAAAAGCACGAGGTTGTAGTCGAACGCAGGACCTCATGAATAAGACGCCTGAATGCTACCATTATGCTATCGAATAACACACAGTATACTTCAATTATAACTGTAGATATCAGGCAACGTGGTCCAACAACATGTAACATCGCCTGTCTCCGAATTGTAGCGAAGATACCCGAAGGGAACTTTGATACAGGAGAGCGGCCACTTTTCCTTTTGACAGCTGTACACAAAAAGTTAAAACCTGGTTGCATGTCCGCCAAAACATAGTAGCCTATTTGCCTATCATATGTATCGAAAATTTTCCATGAGAGCTCTTTAATACACTGGAATCAATTAAATATATTTTTGTGCAGTGATATTGACCAGAAATCAAGTTTCTTTGTAAACCCGTTAATTTTATCTCTGGCTGTTAAAATATTAACATCTTGCCCTTGCAAACTATTATTCAAACGCGTTCAGTTCATTTTTATGAAAAGACTGAGCTAATAGTTTTTATCCACGGGTCTACGGACTGAGCTTGTTTTCAAGTGATGTACACAATAACACATACTTTTAGACAAGGATTGACATTGTTTTCGAAGAAAAGAAGCGTAAAATACAATAGGAATCTCAAAAACAATCATAGCTATTAATATATGTACAAATAATAAAAATAGCCAAATGGACTGAGTGAGTTTTGGGGTCACATTCTTCAATAGGAAAATAGGTTTGCATATATTCCGATTTCTCGTCGTGTATATTAAAAGTCAGATATATAAAAAGTTCTGTTCTTAACTGCAAAACTCTTTTCAACACATTACCCCCAAGAAAGCCATCTTCCGTATGATAAAGAGTATTTTCATATAACGAACCTATACCTTCACAAATTTTGCTGAAAATACGTATTTGCAACGCCCTTTCTTTGATGGAATTTACCACTTTCATTGACCTGGTTGGTGAGTTGGTATAGCGCTGGCCTTCTATGCCCAAGGTTGCGGGTTCCATCCCGGGCCAGGTCGATGACATTTAAGTGTGCTTAAATGCGACAGGCTCATGTCAGTAGATTTACTGGCATTTAAAATAACTCCTGCGGGACCAAATTGCGGCACATCCGGCGACGCTGATATAACCTCTGCAGTTGCGAGCGTCGTTAAATAAAACATAACAATTTTTACCACTTTGTACTGAACTATTACCGCAACGCCACAGTAGTAATGGTTTGAAGTACGTACTAGAAATAATGTTTACCTAATATTTCGTATAATTGTTGCACCATATATGATTCAATTTGGTCATACTTTGGGTGGTGTCCAATGATTTTCAGTAAAATTATAACTATTCTTGATTTTACAAGGATTTTATATTTTTCGAATGGGGTTTAGTACCGGTACGGCGGGGAGGGGGGGGGTTCGCGAAAGAAAGTCTCGCGCCCAAAAGTGGGTCGCGCCTTCAAAAAGTTTGGGAACCACTGGTCTAGAGGAATTATTCACAAAGCACAAAGTCCCATCGTTGAGAGTTCAAAGATTATCGTATTACACTACGAAACATAACCTAAGCATGACGTCTCTCGATCCAAGAGACGGGTCATTTAACATACGAACAAGACAGTCCAGCGTACGGTTTTAAATGGTGAACATAATATTATTCGCCCTTATCAATTTGAACCGGAAAAATACGATTACGAAGGATTACACCATCTAATAGCTATTCCGATACCGTTAGTGTAAATATCGAAAATCGTGCTGGTTCTAGACATTGATGTAAGTGCATTGAATGTGTCATCATTAATAATGGCGAGGAAAGCGTGTGTTGATGTGATTATGAAAACAAATTTGGTGAACGGTCAATATTTAGTGTAATAAAACATCCTGATTTTCGTAAATTATTTATAGATCGCGGTATTTTAACTATTAAGGCATAATTTACCTTTAAAAACAAAGAGTAGAGCTAAAAAAAATTACTAACCTCTAAAAATTCAGCTAATAAGACCGAGGGATATTCTTCCTACCAGTGGCGTATACTGGTTTAAGGGTCTGGGCTACCACTGACCCTATTATTACACAACATATATTTTAAAATCCCTCTAATAAAATTCATTACCTAATTATATCTGAATTCCAGATGTCTTGATTGGGACGAAAATAATTTGATGACTTCGTCATTGAAATTACAGTTGGGCCGCTTGCGAAGTTTCTGTAGAAATGACTTTTCAATGGACATCAGTGCCAAGCCGGATAAACGTTCTTGTGTACGAGTTGATCTACAGTAGGATTTTATTCTCTTCAACGCAGAAAATGTTCTTTCTACCGATGCTGACGTAGCTAGTATTGTCACAATTAATGTTGCCAGTTTAAGGACTTCAGGAATAACTTGGTTCAGCTGGTTTTCATATATGGCAGATAATATTTCATGGATAGGTTTGTTCGAAAAATCAAAGACTTCTGCTGAATATATTACACTTAATTCATTTTTCAAACGTACTTGATCAAAGTGACTGTCATAGGACTGAAATAATTTGTTTAGTGCCTCATTCGGGAAGTTTTCTCTATAAGCAGAAAATTTTTGAGAATCTAGAAGATGTGTGAACTCAAGCTTTCCATAATCAGAAAATCTGTCAGTAATTTCCATGTGCATACGATCTAGTATGCTGTAGTACAGCTGCCTGTATTTCAGTTCATCATCTCCTTTTCTTCGCTTTAATGGTGGTTCCATTGTATTGTCTGAAGAATTTTCATTTTCCATATTACTCCATATGGACGGAAACCCACTACGTCTGAACTCGGATATAGTATTTTTTAACTTTGATACCTCTTGCAAGCAGTATGCTATGTCTAGACTTTTTGTCTGAAGAATATTGTAGAGCACATCTGTATGTGCGAACACTCTAGCATAGACTTCAAGAAGAAATATATTCTGAAACTGTGTGAAAAAATACAAATATCCTTGAGCCTGCAGAATTACATCATCATCCCAGTTTTCTTCAGAGTCATTACAAATGATATTTTAAAAGAAAGCAGTCAGTTGTTCTCTGTATTCCTTCACTGTATTTACAAGCCGAGATGTAAAATTCAATCTAGTTGGTGCTACTTTTTGGGAGTTTCTTTTTCATAAATTCCTTGAGTTTTTCTGATCTTTTAGGAGATGATGAGAAAAATGCAGCTAAACCCGAAAGTGTTTTGAAAAAAAAATGCGGCATTCTGGAATGGTTGAAGTAGTTTGTTGCAAAACTAAATTGAGAACATGGCTGTAACAATGGACAAATAGTGCTTGAGGATACTTTTCTTGAACTTTTGTTTTTAAGCCATTAATATTTCCCGCCATAACTGAAGCACCATCGTATGTCTGTGCAATTAACTTATTGCCGACATTGTATTCTGCTATAACACCTTCCACATGCTGAAACAAAGCAGCAGCAGTTTTGCCCGAACTGACATTTGTGAATCCTATAAACCGTTCTTGAACATTGGCAGTACTGTCGACGTATCTTAAAACAGTGGACAGTTGACTCTGATTAGAGCAATCACTTGTTTCATCAACAACAATGGCCACAAAAGGTGCTTCTTCTATTTCAGATTTTATGTTCTTTATCATAACCCCACTTATAGCAAATATTAAGTCACTCTGAATTGCGGGAGAAGTACCACGGAATACTGTTGAACTCTCAAGATGATTGGCCAGTAAATGGTCAAATTCACTTAAGGAACTTAAATATTCAATATAATTTCCTCTATTGCCTGATTCCACACTCTCATTATGACCCCGAAAATCCAATTCTTGTTTTCCTAGAAAGCAGACTGCGTTAATAAGAAGCAGTAAAATCTCCCGATTTCTTTTCACAAGAGCATTGTGTTGGTCGATGTGTAGAGCTTTTTGCTTATCTAGCTGTAAATCAATTCTTGTCTTCCCAAAGTTTGCAAATTTCATGCTACTATAATTATGAGCTTTTGATTTGTCGTGTTTTAGGACTGCCGTTCGAAGGGAGTTCATATTAGAAAACCCCTCTTTTGACCACACATTAGTTTCGCGGCTAAATAACAAACATGGCCAGCAAAATAATTTAGACAGTTTAGAACTACCACACAACCAATTCCACTTACCATATTATGTTGAAGTGAAATGGCGTGTGTACTTACGTTGTTTTTCTTTTACGTCCATGGACAAATTTAACTCAGGAGTTGGTCTTTCCATTTTCACAATTTCAACTTTCTCGTTGTATGCACGACGGTTAAAAGGCACTTTTAATAAACCTTCTATTACACAGTCATTTTCAACACAAACCTCTCCAGAAACTTGTTCTGCCATATTTTTCACAATATCACTTAATTGGGAAATTAAAAACTTAATAATTCACAATTAATATAACTCTTAGACACTCGAACAAATCACAAATTTAAAATACTGCACTGCAAGAACACAACCACATTCATGAGCTAGCGTACTAAGCGTATTGTTGCTTCGCGCCTGCGAAGAAACCGATCACGAGAGCGGAAACTCACCCGGCCTACAGTGCACGATGGAAACAGAGGGGAGCGGGGGATGGGCAGTTGTGAGACAGTTGTGCGTGAGCGGAACGGTCACAGGCTACCCCTCGCAGCAGCGGTTTCTCCAGTGATGCCGCCTTGACAACTTGTTTCTTTTCGAGAGCAGAGAGCGCATATAAACCTAACAATTACTTTAATTTTAATTACTGTGGTAAAACTAATACGGTAATACAAAATTATTACATTATGTTATATTATAAACTTTTTCTTTTGTAATAGCCCCGGTAGTCCGCAAAATACGCCCCTGAGTTCCTACAAACAGTTTACATCTTGGATAATTTCATGGACTCAATTGGACACGGACGGAGAGTCGTGACATCATCATGTGTAGTGCATACTAATATCCAAAAATATGGTCTACTTCATCAACCATGATTTTGTTAATATTTTCTCCATCCAATATAATATATTTCCTAATAATTTCAGTTCCTAACTCACACTGTACTTCTGAATTCTTAGTATTTTCACCTTCTTCAATACTAAATTCTTTTTCAGCATTCTTGCCATTACCACCTTCGTCGTTACTCTTATTGTCTAGACACAACTCAGTAACGATATTTTTTCGAATTTTAGCCTCATAACGTGCAGTTCTTTGTCGTTTGCTGTAGGATGAAGATGGTAAAGTATCACTTACTTCACTGGAACTTGGTGTCTGATTATGTTTTTCATTTGCCCTTATAGTAGGAACGACTCCTGGTTTTAACGAAGGTGCTTTGAACTTTTCATCTGGCATAAGTCGAATTTTTAAAATCTGTGATTGTTCGTAATCTGTATCTTTAAAATGTGAGGAACATAAACGAGCTCCAGGACCAGGCACAAAATTTTCTCTTTTACAAAATTTTACCCATTTTCTATACCTTTGGGGGGACTTATCTCTATTTGGAAATGTATGAAAACTATTTCCCCTATGAGTTTCACTTCTTACATTACAGCCATATGCACTACATAGAGGCATTTTTTCACAATATTATATATTTCTAAAATAGGCCACCAAACTCACTCTCTCTCACCATCACGAGTTAAAAAGCATTATATTTTAATTTCAATTTTATTAACTGCCTTCCACTGGAGGTAGCCCAGGGCTCAGTATACTCTCCTACATGAATTTTACAGTACCTAGTAAATGTTTTACATAAATAACTCATTTGTTGAGAGAAAATTAATATAAATATATACAGTATATAATGAATTACAGAGTGAAAAAAAAAATTAATTTACTCCTGTAAAGTGAGTCTCAAACTTTTGAACTCGAAATAATTATATAACGACGAATTCCACGACACTATTGCGCGTTCATGCACTGACTAACTTAAATCCCACTACCGCATATTGTCGTCAGATATTTGGCTGGATCGTGTGACGTCACAGGAAATTTGTTATCCTTTTTCGTGGCGCAACAAGGCAGAGGTCAAGAGAGATAAGCATACCAGTGCAGTAAACAAACCATGCCCTTCATTGAGGAAGGAACATGATTTTTTGTATTTGGTTCTTCTTTAAAACGCGTCGTTCGTTCGCACTTGCTCCACGAGCTTGAAATAAGTAGAGACAGACACACAGACAGACACAAACAAACAAAAATTAAGAGCTTCTTCAAAAGAGTGGCTTGAACTGTACGTATGGTTGTGTATGGTAGAATAAAGTACCAACTGATGTAACATTTTTAAGATATATTATAGAAATTACAGCAACTCAGTAGCAGTCTCTTCAAAATCTTGTAGCATCACAACGAGGTTGCAGTAGTCAAGGGTTCGTAAGATAAAATTGGTCCTCCTTAATTGGTGTGGATTGGAATGAGAAAAGACTGTTCAGTAATCTTTATATGAAACGAGTCAAAGTCAGGACAGGAGTAGAAATGTCAGAAGCAAGTGAAATTGGGAGAGGAGTACGTCAAGAATGTCCTTTATCACCTACCCTGTTCAACATCTACTTGGAGGATTTAATAAAGAACTGTTTTCAGAACATGGGAGAAGTGATAGTAAAAGGAAGAAGAATAGATTGCATAAGATTTGTTGATGATACGGTGTTGTTAGCAGAAGAGGAGATGATACTAAAGGATATGCCACAGGCGCTAAATTACAGCTGTGAGCAGTATGGGATGAAGATAAATGCAAATAACACGAAGAACATGGTCGGAGGAAGAAAAATAAAGAAGATAAATTTGCGAATTCTAAATAAGGCAGTAGAGCAAGTGAACAGCTTCAAATACTTGGGGTGTACTATAAGCAGTAACATGAGCTGCTGCCAGGAAGTGAAAAAGAGGAAAGCACTGGCAAAAGAAGCTTTTAACAGAAAAAGGAGCATCTTCTGCGGACCTCTGGAAAAAGAACTAAGGAAGAGATTGGTGAAGTATTTTGTATGGAGTGTGGCATTGTATGGGGTAGAAACATGGACGTTACGACGAAATGAAGAGAAGCGAATAGAAGCATTTGAAATGTGGTTATGGAGAAGGATGGAGCGTGTGAAGTGGACACACACAATAAGAAATGAAGCTGTGTTGGAAAGAGTGGGTGAAGAAAGAATGATGCTGAAACTGATCAGGAAGAGGAAAAGGAATTGGTTGGGTCACTGGCTGAGAATAAACTGTCTACTGAAGGATGCATTGGAAGGAATGGTGAACGAGAGAAAAGTTCGGAGCAGAAGAAATCAGATGATAGACGACATTAAGATATATGGATCATATGAAGACAAAGAAGAAGGCAGAAAATAAGAAAGATTGGAGAAAGCTGGATTTGCAGTGAAAGACCTGCCTTCGGGCAGAACACTAAATGAAATGAATGACGATACTAATCAATTTCCCTAAATTTAAGTAATAACATCCCATTTCCGAACAAGTAAAACCTAAAGGACCGTTATTACTGTCGTCTCCTTCCCCCCCCCCCTTTCTCAAGCAGATCGACGGCTATTGCGACTAACATTCTCACCGTTTCACGACATTGTAGTATGACAAGTAATCTGTTGCTTAACTAGTGAAATGTTTATTGACGGAAATTAAGAGAATTTTACCTGAATTTCAGAGCAGTTGCTGAAAATACCCCCCATTACGTTGTATGCACAAGTTGCAGCGACGTATGAAACTCTGGAACACACGCTGGAGCGCATCTTCATCAATACTGCGTACTAGAGTGATTATTTCTTGCTTGAGAGCATCCAGAGTACGCGGGTTGTTTTCGTATACTTTTTGTTTGAGTACACTCCATAAGTAAAAGTCACATACCGATAAATCTGGAGACCGAGCAGGCCAAAGTCCACTACTTATTACTCTATCGTCAAAAATTGTACGTAGGGCTTCCACTGAATATGACGGTGTCTGTGCTGCAGAGCCATCTTGTTGAAAAAATGCGTAATTCTTTTCTTGTTCCGTGAGAAGTTGTGAAAACGGTAGCAAAATGTTGTTCACATAACGCTCCGAATTAATCGATTCGTAAAAAAATATCGGTCCAACTATTCTTCGCGCACTAACCGCACACCACACTCCCACTTTTTGATCATGTTGTGAGACTTCATGAGAAACGTTTGGATTTTCGGTATGCCAGTACCGAGTATTCTGGGCGTTCACATAGCCACTCAGGTGAAACCAAGCTGCGTCAGTGAAAAAAAGAAGCATTGGATCAACGAGTCCTTTGTCAATCGATTCCAACATCCAACGAGAAAATCGTGTGCGCGCTACCGGATCACCTGGATTTAATATATGAGCCACCGACACATTATAGGGGTGAAGCTTAAGAAATTTCAAACCTCTTTCCGCAGAACCTTGCGAGATGTTCAATTCTCGTGCTAGGCAACGGGCACTTTTTCCAGGACTCATCTCCATCATCACACGCATATCTTGAAGTGTTTCTTGTGTTAGAGCACGCTTCGGACAACGTCTCTTCTTATCGAGAACGGACCCTGTTTCGCGCCACTTATTAAATAATTGAGTAACACATTGTCTCGATGGCTTTGAGGCCTCTGGGAAACGCTGCCGAAACTTGCGTAAACACAACTCGTACGACTTCTCCACTAGGTAAGTTTTAACAAGGAAGATGCGTTGTTCTGCTGTGTATCTAACCATGGTTAAAGATAGATATTTCTCAATACAGTTCACACACTCGACTGAGACAAGAATTGTGTCTCAAACACTGTGCGATAAATGATAAGAAAAACCCATTTGTTGTTTCATATGTCGGGCTTAAATCCAACGCCAGACTTGCCACATAACAACCTTGTGACTCGGTAACAATGCCGGTAACTTAGGTACAACTCGTTCTGTAATACACAACGTAGAAGGGTCAAATTGGCAACGTCGCGTTAATCTTTCTCTCCTTGCCCCTCCCGCTCTCACTCCCTCAACCGGGTACAACCCACCAAAGCCTGCGAGCGAGCCAGCAGCAAGCGACAGAGCGATCAGCCCAGCCAGACAGAATCCCCCCCCCTCCCCGCCCAACCGCTGCTGCAACAGAATACAGAATGTTTTCTAAAATCTTCGGATTATCGGATATGAATTCATGGTATGAAGTTGGAACTCTTAAGGCCCATTCACAATGAAAAAAACATAACCGTAACATAAACACAGAAGTTTGTGCCCAGGCTACCAAATGGGATCATTCACAATGATTCACATAAGCATAAACATTACCGTAAGACGTTAACATGAAAGTTTGCAAACTCCAAACTTTCATGCTTATGCTTACGTGATTTACAAACAGAACACAATCGTGGAGCGCTGAAGTATACGACGGAATATGAGGAAATGGCGTCGTTGTTATGTTTCCATGGTTACCAAGTATGTTTGCTGTTATGTTTATGTTCCCATCGTGAATGATGGTATGACTTCTTGATTTTACTGTAACGTCAAGTTAACGCTTACGCTATATTTAATTTTCATTGTGAATGAGCCTTTACTGTATACACATTTCATCTTTCAAAACTTGTTCGATTCGTTTTAAAACAGTCAGTGTAGTTGTACATCACAATTCTGTGGTATTTGAGTAAAGGGAAATAAGTCATAAAAATAAGTTTGGAGATAAGTGAAAATTAAACTTCCGATCCTTATTGAAAATAATTTTCTACACAAATAAAACACATCAAATGCTTGTATTCTTTTGAATTTTGCATAGCCACTTGTATAATTTAACTTTTATGTTCACCTGGGGAATAAAATTCCATCTGCACAAAAAGTGACATCACCCTTTACCCGAACACCACAGAATTATAACAGTACATTTAACACGAGTACCAGGAATCGAATATTTAAACGAAAATTAGCATACAATTCTCTGTACTTCAATATACAGCAAAACAAGCAGTACAGGAACACAAAACATTGTACGACGCAATACAGAACGGACGTTGCTTCTAGCTTATCTTATCATAACAGTGATAAGATATTTCCAAATAAATACTCGTGTGTGTACACACACAACACACACACCCTACAATCCTACATGGTTCACGGACACAAATGCACGGAAAAGAAAGAGTAAAGAAAAGGATTGGTTTTATTTATTTTAGCCAACCTGCAACACTATATTTATAGTTCTATACCATTTTCTATGTGTTTTGTATCTCAATGTATTGTAGGTAAACTAGGGTTGTCAGATTTTCGCATGACAATAAGGAACAGTTGCAACATTTAACTCGAAGAAAATACGAGGCATTTTTAAGAGATAGACAACTCGGGCAACTGAGCACGTATTAGCATGTTAAAGCACAGTATGAGAAAACTATCTTAGTCTAACACCTTGAAGTTACTAATATATTATTACTCATCAGTTTATTTTCATTATCTGGATACATGTCCTCTTTGTTTCATGCGGAGAGGAATCACTCATTTTGATTTGAAACAATTTTCACGTCTTCACACATATTATACACAATCCAACAACATTATTTATCAATGAATGCTTCACCCGAACAAAGTGATGAACAAAAGCAACAGTTTACAACAGGGTTACCAAAACATTATTCAGAAATCTAAAACTTCATTAACACGTGCACCATGCCAAGTGCAAGGTCATTCCAATTTATATTATATTTACGAAAAATGTCGGATACAACGCTGTTCGAGTTAGCCATTCAATCATGCAGTGAGCCAGTGGCGGTTCGTACCTAAAATGACAAGGGGTTCACTACTTTTATGATATTACATAGTTTTCCAACAATTTAAACAATATCTCATTTTTGAAAAATAAAAAAAATACTACTGTTCTTTTCAGTAGATAATTAGGCCTACCTTAATACGAGCCTGATGATGATGATGAAATTGAGTCTCCTGCAGATGTATATTTGTACAGAAAATCCATTCTCCTTTCCTTTTTTGTGGCAAATCTATCGATGACTTTCTCATTGAAATCCTCAAGCCTGTCGATCATTGCTTTTTCAATAGACAGCATGGCGAGGGCAGACAATCTATCTTCATCCATGGTGCTTCTAAGAAATGTTTTAATATGCGTCAAAGTGGAGAAACATCTCTCTTCTTCATGCGATATCACTGGAATAGTAGCTACTAATTTTAACAATTTCATAACGTCACCAAAGGGTTCTTGCAAGTTGTTTTCAATTAAAAACTTGAGAAGGGCTATTGCACTTTTCACATATAGAAAATCATTTCGAGAATAAATGATCTGTAATTCACTTTTTAGCTTATGTTTGTTCAAAAATGGGTAGGACTTTACAACAGCACAAAGAATATCTTCTGGAAATTTCTTTTTGAATGTAGGAAAGACATGATGGTCGAGTAATGTAGAAGCCAGTAAGTGATTGGAGAAATCAAACCTTTCTTTGATGTGATGAATGATTATGTCACACACTTCCTTTGCCGCCACATTCCTTGTAATATACATGTCCTCACATTTTCTTTTTGCTGTATTTTCTTCCTGCGTAGTGATATTATCAATATCATCTCTAATTTTCAAAATTTCATTTTCGAATGATGCCACAGCTTGCTTTATTGCGAGAGAGTTAGTGTTGCGCTTTTGTAATACACTGTATAAGATATCCACATGGGGCATTATTTTATAAAATAATTCTAACCAAAATGAAAATGTTGGCTGCTGCAGTTTCAACTTTAGACCGTAAGCTTGATTAACAGTCGTTATCTGGTTGCTGGTATCTTCAATTGTTTGGAGACACTCTAGGATTGACTCTTTATTTTCATAAACTGTAAGATGTGTACTTGAATTGAAGTTCCAACTTGTGGCTGATCCCTGAGGAACTCTTTTCTTTACAATATCATCTAGAACAGCAACTCTTTGAGGTGAATGAGAGAAGAATATTGGTACCTCTGCAATAGTACTGAAAAACAATTTGACTTGTTTGTTTTGACTAGTAGCCTGGGCAAGAATTAAGTTTAGCTGGTGTGCGTAACAATGTACGTAATAGGCAAAAGGGTAATCTTCTCTTACAATTGTTTGCACCTCTGCATGTCGGCCACTCATAACTCTGGCACCGTCATAACTTTGAGATACTACTTTTTCTTTCTGTTCTGGAACTACGTCAGAGAGGACATTTTTAATACAAACAGCCAAAGAGGATGCATCATTACCAGATGGATTTAAAAATGTGAAAAATCTTTCAACTGGCTCTCCAGTAGACAATAAATAACGAAGTACTACAACCAACTGAAATTTAGAAGAGATATCGGAAGTTTCGTCTGCTATTACAGACACAAAATCAGCCTTAGCTATTTCAGCAGTAATCTCCTCACGACATACATACAACATGCACTCCAACAAATCATTTTGTATGTCCTTAGATGTACTCTTAAAGACTGTAGCATTATTCATATGTTCTTTTACAAGTGCATCTAAAGTGGAAGTGAAGTTTATTAGCCCTCTGAATATTCCAGGATCGTTTGACTCTGCTTTCTCATCATGTCTATGTAAATCAAGTTCAAATTGACCGCAGAACTTAATACAATCAATTATCTTTGAAAGAACATAGCGATTTTTCCTTACGTTATCATTCTGTCTTTCAATATTCTGTCTGAAAGCCGAGCTAAGCTGTTGCCTAATTTCTGTTCTTCCAAGGAGTGATAAATCTAGGCAAGCATTCTTATGAGCAATACATTCCTCATGCTTCTTAATTTTCTGTGTCAAATGGCTTAAATCTGACACACCATCCCATGTCCAGCTTGAATCTTTACCCTTAGCAAATAGCAGGCAAGGGAAACAATATAATTTATTTGTAGATTCACAACCGCAAATCCAGCTGTTTCTTTCATATATTTTTACATTAAAAACCCTGCAAAATGCCTTACCTCGGCTTGTTTGTGTTTGCTTTAAATTGAGTTGAGGTAACGGCCTTCCAAGCTTTTTTATTTTACACTTATCTTCCAAGATTAAAGCTGAAAAATTTGTTTTTAAAAGATATTGAACGCTATTCATTTTCTTTGAAAACGAACACTGGTCACACTCACAGATAAATATATTAACACTAAACACCAAGAACGACTAAATGGGCATTTAAAGGATTGTAAGAAATCACTAATAAATACACTCAATAACACACACGTACACGTGCTAAAAGCATAATCTAAGCTACAGACTGAAGTTAACTTCCGGTTTGGATCATTTCGTATTTCTTACGGTCTTACGTGTCGCCTGTCTCACACTTACAATGTCACTGTACATCTGCGCTGGTCCTCTTACCAGCGCATCCACACGATTCCGCCGCAGCGGTTCCCCTTCCCTTTCGCTCCGCACGCTAGTCCTGAAACCGGCTAGGCAAGGTTCAGAGGAGAAATGGAACCAGTGTTGCCATATTTAATGATAAGTCGCTAAGTCTAGGGTATTTTGAATGTCTTGACAACAATTTTGTAAAATACGATTAGCGACTTTTCTGCTGATTTTCATATTCTTCCACTTTTTTCTTTCTTTTAAGTTAAAATATTCAACTGAAGTCACGCGATTCTTAGTTTTAGAAGAGGCATGAGTGCACGACTGAGTAGTCCAATGATTCATACGTGAAAGAACTGATCACATATATTTATCACTTTATCAGTGATCAGAGTTAAAAGATGCTGATTCAATGATTCTCACGGGTTAGGTCTCTTTCTCAATGCTACTGCTCCGTCACCCGTAAAGGCTGGTTCGCAATAAACCTGGAACAGAAACGACAACAAGAACGAGAATGGAAATATTGTTAAAATAAATGTATTTAAATGTGAGCATTCACAATTAACTGTTGTGAATGCTTACATTTAAATACATTTATTTTAACAATATTTCCGTTCTCGTTCTTGTTGTCGTTTCTGTTCCAGGTTTATTGTGAACCAGTCTTAAGAGGCGGCAACTTTGATTACACGTGACGAGTCGCGAGTTGCAGCTAACGTAATCTTGGTTCTTCCCCGCAATACGGAAAATTTCCACTCCGAACCGAACCGTGAGTTTTGGAATTTTGCACCGATAGTTCGTGTGAAGCAAATGAGACTGTAGTTTTTCTGGTTTTAAAATGTTTAATATATAACTAAAAAGTATTAGATTTCCCAAAAAATTTTGTGGTCAAAGACTTCGGTGAATATTTCCACACTTACAATTTGCCAGAAATTGTAGTGTCAATGATTGGATCAAATGCAGTGTATTCACAATCAGCTGATCCCACACCTTCCATCTCAACATCACAGCCGTCAACAACACAACCAGACTCCACAGAAGAAGGTGACGACGAGGAAATAATACTTTTCTCCGCATATGTGTGTTTTTCTTATTTGTATGTAGTGATATTCATTATTAAATTTTTAGAGACATTTCAATTGAACCTCGGAAGCACTCGTAAGCATGTACTCGTATATGTATGCGATCTCTGCGGTTCATAGGCTTTCATACGACAAAATTACATCAGAGCCGGAAGTGAACTTATTAAAGATGAGCAAGAAACAAAGAATGATAGTGTAAATTATAAATAAATGTATTAAAACAATTAAATTGTTTTTTTCCTGCGGGTTCTCTGAACCATTGGAGGCATAGGACGCACCGCCACTGCCAATGACTGAAAAGATAGCGGTAATTACTTCTAACTGAAGAAGCTAGAGAGTTAAATTTACTTGCTTCCTTCTTACATTTCTATAGACAGTATTATTATTATTATTATTATTATTATTATTATTATTATTATTATTATTATTAATTTTTGTCGAATATCCTTTTGAGAAGATTAACTCCATATGTAGATGAAATTATTGGGGATCATCAGTGTGGTTTTAGGCGTAATAGATCGACTATTGATCAGATTTTTTGTATTCGACAGATATTGGAGAAAAAATGGGAGTATAAGGGTACAGTACATCAGTTATTCATAGATTTAAAAAAGGCGTATGACTCGGTTAAGAGAGAAGTTTTATATAATATTCTTATTGAATTTGGTATTCCCAAAAAAATAGTTCGATTAATTAAAATGTGTCTTAGTGAAACTTACAGCAGAGTCCGTATAGGCCAGTTTCTATCTGATGCTTTTCCAATTCACTGCGGGCTAAAGCAGGGAGATGCACTATCACCTTTACTTTTTAACTTCGCTCTAGAATATGCCATTACGAAAGTTCAGGATAATAGACAGGGTTTGGAGTTGAATGGGTTACATCAGCTTCTTGTCTATGCGGATGACGTGAATATGCTAGGGGAAAATCCACAAACGATTAGGGAAAACGCGGAAATTCTAGTTGAAGCAAGTAAAGCGATAGGATTGGAAGTAAATCCCGAAAAGACGAAGTATATGATTATGTCTCGTGACCAGAATATTGTACAAAATGGAACTATAAAAATTGGAGATTTATCTTTCGAAGAGGTGGAAAAATTCAAATATCTTGGAGCAACAGTAACAAATATAAATGACACTCGGGAGGAAATTAAACGCAGAATAAATATGGGAAATGCCTGTTATTATTCGGTTGAGAAGCTTTTGTCACCTAGGCTTCTGTCAAAAAATCTGAAAGTTAGAATTTATAAAACAGTTATATTACCGGTTGTTCTGTATGGTTGTGAAACTTGGACTCTCACTTTTAGAGATGGACAGAGATTAAGGGTGTTTGAGAATAAGGTGCTTAGGAAAATATTTGGGGCTAAGAGGGATGAAGTTACAGGAGAATGGAGAAAGTTTCACAACGCAGAGCTGCACGCATTGTGTTCTTCACCTGACATAATTAGGAACATAAAATCCAGACGTTTGAGATGGGCAGGACATGTAGCACGTATGGGCGAATCCAGAAATGCATATAGAGTGTTAGTTGGGAGGCCGGAGGGAAAAAGACCTTTAGGGAGGCCGAGACGTAGGTGGGAAGATAATATTAAAATGGACTTGAGGGAGGTGGGATATGATGGCAGAGACTGGATTAATCTTGCTCAGGATAGGGACCAATGGCGGGCTTATGTGAGGGCGGCAATGAACCTCCGGGTTCCTTAAAAGCCAGTAAGTAATAATAAGAAAAGAATTGTTTGCTACGGTATTTCTACAATACGATATCCATACAAAACATAAAAATAAAGGCCGTTTATGCCACAATGTCCGTAAATAAGGGATATTTGGTGTCCCATATGGGATGCATACAGGATTAGTTTCTCTGGCCTCAAATATGGAACGTCCCTTACAATACGGGACCCTGGCAACCCTAGAACAACAACTATATTGTTCCTTTACCCTTTCAGTCTACATTACCTCTTTCTCTATATTTCTGATGCGAGTGTCGTTCTAAATCAGGGCTGGGCAACGGGAGCGGATCCAAACTCTAAATGGGGACGCTTAATATTAATCAGTCACTCAATCAACGCTGCGCGGTGTTCGGCGGGGAAGAAGGGCGACGAAGAGAAATCATATGGCTCCCCGTGAGAGAGTAGAATCCGCTCTTGCTGCCCAGCCCTGTTCTAAATTTTAGCAGCACTAATTTAATCCAATATAATTTACAACGGTTAGTTAATAACGTGTGTCCACCAGACAGGTTGACTCAGTTCTGTTTTTGCCGTCGGCAAAGAGCTACGTCGCTTAAATATTGTTTTAATACCCAACATGCTTTACTGATGGCTTTAATTATTTTTATTAGGAAAACCAAAATGGTACTCACCATTACATCAGACAATTGAAGTGTTCACCCTTTGCTCTTAAACATGCGTCAATCCTGTTGAAAAGATTGTGGGAAACTGCGTGAAGTTCATTTTCCTGTATTGCAAAAATCGCTTGACGAATATTTTCCTTTAAATCCTCCAGATTACGTGGATTGTTTGAGTACACTTTTTGTTTAAGGGTAACCCACAAATAAAATTCACAGGGATTTAGGTCCGGGGAGCTAGGAGGCCACAAACCCTTGCTAATTATTCTATCGTCGAACACTTCGCGTAATGCATGCATAGAATGTTCGCTTGTATGCGGAGTCGCATTGTCCTGCATAAAATATCCATGAATTTGTTCTGCTTCAGCCAAATTAACAAAAAATGGATTTAATATTTCATTTACATAACGTTCTGAATTAATGGTACCGTCAAAAAAAATAGGCCCAATGATACGGTTTGCACTTAAAGCACACCACACTCCAATTTTCTCGTCATGAAGCGAAACATCAAAATTAATATTATGCGGAGTTTCAGTATTACCGTATCTATTGTTCTGTGAATTAACTAAACCAGACAGATGAAACCAAGCCTCGCCACTGAAAAATGTCAGCTCTGGATCAAGAATTCCGTCATGAACCTGCCTCTGAAACCAATCACAAAACCGTATTCTTTTTTCAAAATCTAGAGGTTTAAGTTCATGAACAACCGTGACTTCATCAGCTCGGAAATGTAGCAGTTTTCTTGTTGCTTTCCATGCACTTGTTTTAGAAACATTTGCCTGCTGTGCTAATCGTCTCAAAGATATCCGAGGAGAATTTTCTAATCGGTACCCTATGTCGTCAAGCTTTTCTTCTGTTAAAACAGGATTGGGCCTATGTCTTGTATACTTTTTGTCTGTAAGAAAGCCATGTGTTCGCAATTTTTTCACTAACTTAAAAATTGTTTGTGATGATGGAACGTTTATCCCGGGATATTTACTACGAAATTTGCTTTTGCAGAATTTGTAAGAATGGTTTTTCACATAGCTATCGTAGATGAATATTCTTTGTTCTAAATTATATCGAATTCTAACCATATTACACAATGAAATACGCACAGCACAATAAACGTGTCAAACTAGCACAACACTCACAATTCAACTGCGTAGTGAACGTGTTCAGCTAGCATGACTCGCAGCGGCCGACCTTGACTACAACGGGAACACAGTTCGACCAGTTTCGGCTGTTTCCGATCAACCTAACCGGCGGACAACCGATGCATACGTAATGTGTATACAGAAACTTTAAGCTAAACAAAAGTCAATTTCCATAGATAAGAGGCTCTTTAATAGCATGGCAATAAGTAAATATTTATTTATTTATTTATCTATCTATCTTATCAATGGCATGACAACAGATATTTATTTATTTATTCTGGTAGAGTTAAGGCCACGAGACCTTCTCTTCCACACTACCAGAAGTGAAATACACAATGAAACAACGATAAAAATAGTAATATTAATACTTACTTACTTACAAATGGCTTTTAAGGAACCCGAAGGTTCATTGCCGCCCTCACATAAGCCCGCCATCGGTCCCTATCCTGTGCAAGATTAATCCAGTCTCTATCATCACACCCCACCTCCCTCAAATCCATTTTAATATTATCCTCCCATCTACGTCTCGGCCTCCCTAAAGGTCTTTTTCCCTCCGGTCTCCCAACTAACACTCTATATGCATTTCTGGATTCGCCCATACGTGCTACATGCCCTGCCCATCTCAAACGTCTGGATTTTAAGTTCCTAATTATGTTAGATGAAGAATACAATGCGTGCAGTTCTGTGTTGTGTAACTTTCTCCATTCTCCTGTAGCTTCATCCCGCTTAGCCCCAAATATTTTCCTAAGCACCTTATTCTCAAACACCCTTAACCTATGTTCCTCTCTCAGAGTGAGAGTCCAAGTTTCACAACCATACAGAAGAACAGGTAATATAACTGTTTTATAAATTCTAACTTTCAGATTTTTGGACAGCAGACTGGATGATAAGAGTTTCTCAACCGAATAATAACACGCATTTCCCATATTTATTCTGCGTTTAATTTCCTCCCGAGTATCATTTATATTTGTTACTGTTGCTCCAAGGTATTTGAATTTTTCCACCTCTTCGAAGGATAAATCTCCAATTTTTATATGTCCATTTCGTACAATATTCTGGTCACGAGACATAATCATATACTTCGTCTTTTCGGGATTTACTTCCAAACCGATCGCTTTACTTGCTTCAAGTAAAATTTCCGTGTTTTCACTAATCGTTTGTGTATTTTCTCCTAACATATTCACGTCATCTGCATAGACAAGAAGCTGATGTAACCCATTCAATTCCAAACCCTGCCTGTTATCCTGAACTTTCCTAATGGCATATTAATAGTCACACTTAAATATAAAAAAATATTTTCATACACATGCACTTCTAGATATGCTAAAGTGACTGGACATGGCACTGAATATTTTGATATAATTTACGTAGCTAGCGAAAGATGGATGTTTTATTAACCTCGTAAACAGGATAAACAGGCCGCAATATATAATATAATTTAGGCCTACGTAGCTTTGCTGTTCATTATTATTTATTATTGATTTAATCTGTATATATATTTTTCGAATGAACAATAGACGACAACCAAAACAAGACGGAAGTAAATTACAGGCCTTGTAAATGAACTTTTGGAGAGGAATTAAAATATGTACAAAACTAGATCAAATAAAAACGAAGACATAAGAGAAGAATTACAAATTTTGAACATGAATAAATGGATTGAAAGATTATAAACAGCAATGGAAAGAACCTTACGAAAAACTGCAATATACATGACTGACCAGACAAATATGGAAGTATAAACCTTGGCAGACCAAGGAAGAGATGACTGGAATATCTTTAAGGCGGAACAGTTACCTCCCTATATCGTGCAGTGAAGAAGAAAAAGAAGAAGAACGTAAACGAAATATTGCTTAAGTATCGATTAGGCTTGATTAAAATATAATAACAATAAATTTACGATACAGTTCCGTTCCCGTTCCGTTCTTGCTCCTGAATCATTCGCACTGTCGATCCATAGTACGTTCCAGTCGTGATCTGGTAAGTCATTGTGCCACATATGATGGCGCAGTAGATATTGAAAGTTGCGAAATGCTGAAAAGATTTTCAAATAGCGCCATATTATTAGACGAGAATGAGCGTGAAAAAAGTAACCTAATTATTTAAAGATACGTTCTATTTTATAAAGCAGGAAAAATGAAGGAGAAGTTTATACACTAGGGCTATAACTTCAAACGATGAATAAAATTTGTTAAAAGTTTTTGCATGACAGTCACAACTTTGGAAAGAATACTTTCAAGTATTGAGTGGGACTCGATTATCTTCTGACAAGCGATGTACTTGACCTTTAACGCTCAGAACCGCACAAAAACATGCTTGAGAATAGAGGCTAATAAATAGCTCATTACAAAAAAGTTGTATGAGTCATTCCCATGCAAAACTGTGCGTCTTACTACAAGAGACATTTGAAAAGATCAGAAATGAACACCTATGCAAGGTCTAATCGAGAAACTTTGGTAATGCAAAGAAGCAAAATATCGCTATAATACGGCAAAAAACACACATATTTCAATGTCGTGACTACATTGCTACATTTTCCATCAACAGTGTCACAAAATCTCTGCTTAAAATAATTACGATATCTGACGTTTTTCTACTGACCTGATAGTGTTGCACAACTATTCAGTCTTCAAAGTGTAGGTGTGGGATTTCAATGAAGTGGACAAAGCAAAGTGGAACTGAACAATATGCACATCTGACTAAAGCCACAGTTTCACATTCAACATCACTTCCGCATTCAAGCAGTTCAATATCAAAAACCACACTAATTACATTTTCACACGATGTTATTAGTACGTCAATGCCATAACCTGCCTTTTGCCAAGCATATTGCAACATAGGCCTGTACTCTGGTGCAGAAAGTTGATTGTATATCACTGAGTGAAGTCTGATGATGAAATGGCGATCATGTAACTTTCTTTGTGGGTTTTCATATTGTATACTTATATAATCAACTATCCTTCTCATATATAGTTTATATTGCCTAAAGAAGTACACATCAAGAGGCTGGCAATATTTTGCTGTCTTCGGTGGCAATATCTTGAGCGTAACATCTTTATTTGGAAAACTTTCATCTAAAACAGGACGAACTTCATGACCTGACCAGGAATCACACAGCAATAGGCTCTTCTCACTTACATGTTCATCAAGAACTGAAGTTAGAAAACGTTTCATGTGCTCTTTCGTCATTTTGCCACTTTTGCTTACTTCCACATGAATGTTTCGTGGACATGTTGCTTCAAGTTTCTTTGAAACATTTGGACCGAAAGTGCCTTGCGTCTCTTGAAAACAGATATACAGCTTGTTAGCTAATCTGCCACTCATTGATAAAGCCACACAAATTGTATAGCTGTGTATAGAGCTATGCACAGAATGCAAAACACCAGCTGTAGTTTTCTCTCCTCTCTGAGACAGTGTTGGCAATGAAGACATTTCATAATTAAATTGACTCTGGTCAGTGTTCCAAACATTTTCCTTGTCCACACTCCCCTCTGTTATATATCTGTTCACTTCCTCCACGAATTCTTGTGCCTTCTGACGAATATTATGATCTTCTAGTATGTCCTTACGTGTGACGAATGTAATAATATGTCTGGAAAAAATGCCATATTCAGCCTTAAGGTTGTTGATAAAAGCCATCGAAGCTTTGAAATTATCCAGACCAACTACTTTAGAAGCTTCTAGTGCCCACATTTGCAGATGCCAATAGTGAACTGTAGATCCATACGCCCTTGACCTGTCAAATTGTGACATTACATATTCTTTTAAAGTCTTTAATTGTAACATTTTATTTCCCTGGAAGTGTGCTAGGTCTTTCCTTTTGATAGTCACATAATTTAAAATCAACTTGCAATTTGATTTACTTGCAATACATTTATAGCGCCTAAGAAGTTTGCCATATGAGTTGAAGCCACGATTGTAATAGTCTTCATAAATGTTCTCCAATGTGCTGTCATGAATACCTTGTAATGCACTGGGTCTCGACATTTTGGGTGGAGATGGTTCGAACTCACTTTGACTTGAATGTTCCTGTCGCTCTGGAGATGCGAGTCTTGTACTGCTGGAACAGCCAACTTCAGGTACGGGCTCTGCCTGTCCTTCAAAATCACGATACCTATCCAGCGTATCGTCATACAGTTCTGTGTCATCCCCATTGTATTTGTGAATTATTATGCTATGTAATATATTCGCGAATTCTATATCCTCAGCTCCGATTACGTTTGCGTATTCCGCACGTCGCAACTTTGCCTCTAATATTTTGACAACATTCATGGGATTAATTCGCCTCATGATGCCAATCCACACTGTTTACACTCTAACCCGCAACCGAACATTCCCAGAGATGAACTTCTTACTTCTACTACAGCTTATACCATTCATGCATCTAGACTAGAGTGAGTAATTATTGTAGTGCCGGTACAACATGCCATCGTCAAATGGCGCTAGCAGACAACTGCCGAGTTTTGCACGAGAAAGATTCAGATCACTGTTTTTGTGATGAGCGATCTATATTCTAAGCATGTTTTTGTGCGGTTCCTAGCGTTCGAATGCTTTTCGAGGAACGTCGTCGATTCAAGAACGAAATGAGATTTCATCGTGAGCGGTAGTGTGTATCACATTTATTTTTAAATGGCATCGTAATAATTTATTGTGAATGGAGCGAAACTGTACCGTGATTGTATTGCTGAAAGTGTAAATCAAGCCTTACCGGATAGCTACATACTGTACATGTGAAGTACGTTTGACAACGTCGCAGACCGGCAGACCCGCCCTAGCATGATCAATACTCCACAGTCCGCATCCTGGGATAACGATGACGCGTCACTTCCTTTCCCTTGAAAGGCAGCCATTCTTTCATGTGAGTTGTCACGCCACCTGCCCGCCTTTTGTCATTATGCCTACACAACAGCTTTGCATTTCCTTTGATTCTAAATATAGACGCTTTCAGGTAACTCTCTTAACCCCCACAGTATTGAATTAATAATGGTCAAGTGGTTAGCGACGCTGGCTCCTACCAGAAGGTTTCGGGTTCGATTCGCGACTTTGCCTTATTTCTTGATATGCGTGGCTTGGATGTTTGTGTTGACCATAGGTTTTATTAGATTTAGACACAGACAAGTGTCAGGAGGGGACTCGCCTACCCTAAATATCCCCCGAAGGACTTCTGTACATCATACATTGAATTAATATCACAATACCATTACTATCATCAGAATCGGTACTACCACTATCTGCAAATTGACACTTTACACTACATTTTTAAATTTTCAAATAGTTTGACTGGTCTACATTATGCTTCAAGTGAAAAAGGGACAATGTTAATTTTGTTGATTCTGATATTAAATTTATATATATAATAAATCCTATTTTTGATTAAATAATCTTATTTGATCATAAGTGTTTGGGTTAGGAAGAGTTTATTCAGATTACAAGAAATGTAAGAAATATTATTATTATTATTATTATTATTATTATTATTATTATTATTATTATTATTATTAACCCTCTTGCCACCAAGGTTTATTACAATTTACTAATACTAAGGGTATCCCCATCAAAGTCATATAGGCCTAGACTACCAATCTTTGTTAAGAATTTCGAATATTTAACAATTTAGGCCTATGTATTATTGACTGTAATCCTCCAGAAAACATAAAAATATAAAATAATCGTCCTGTTTCAAAAAATACAGAGTGGTTAAAAAGTCCCGTTTCACATTGCTGAAAACATATAGGCCTGCCAAAATTTAAAAACTTTAGATATGTTACTTGTGACACTATAAACTAATATACAGTAAATTTAAACTTGCTTCACTTCCATTTCAAGACAAACTCTTAAAAAACACAGCTCTACACTATAAATGTTACAGTAGTACCATAACATAAATTGAAAATCATTTCAGTTATTTCTTGAAATTTAAATATTGGAATACAATATATACAACAATGAACATCTTCAAAAGATTTGTTTATAATAAAATAAAACTGTAAAAAATCTATTAAAACTTCTAAAAATAAATGAATGAAAATATAAATCCAATAAAACAAAATTTAGTTACTTGTTGACATTCAAATATTCGAACACTATCTATACTATAATGATCATCTCGAAAAAATAAAGGGCCCACTAATAATTATTTCTAACAAAATCGCTTTTAGAATACTATAACACGCAGGAATAAAAAAAAATTAGGAAAGCAAAGGTCATGATAATATAAGTAGCAATATGAATAATGACATAAATAACACGAAAGAAAATAATTTGGAATCAAACTCATAAATGAAGAAAATTACGCTATAGATTAAATTTAATATCTTGGAATTTTCATGACACAGACTACTAAGGCTAACAAGATCACCCCACATCAAAAAGCGAATTACTTCTTAAAGTGTAGATGAATTATTGTTATTCTTATTTCAAAATGTTAGTAGTCATATAAAAGACAAATACAAGGAATTAAAAATAAATATAGACAAAAATGGAAGAATAATCTGTGTGGCAATCCTATTACTACCTTGGTAGTAGAAGGATTAACTTGTTAAGACTCGTATTATTGTACAAACTGTATAGGCTATCAAGTAACACATTGTTACAACCTTTAATGATAGAAAGACAGGAGGGAGCATAAGCTTGAAACGGTGGAATCAAAAAGGTGTACTAATATGGTTGTCAGATTACCCATAGTTCATTTCCTTTTCCGGTGTGTTAATCAGTGGTTTTTTTTTTATTATGATTACGAAATTGTTTCGTGTTGTGAATATTTCAAAAGTGTAGTCAAGTTCAGTAGATGTCATTTTCTTTTATAAATAAGCTAATATTCTATTCGGCTCAACTGTAAAATATGTCCGTTGATGTCCCTCTATGCTTTAACATATGAAGGAGTGCCAACATCCTTCCTGATAAAAGAAAAAATGTGAAAATGAAGCGTTCGGTCCATATCACAACCGTAACACTTCTAATTTAATATACAGTGAAATGTACATTGATATAGTAATCTACTAAGCTTAATACTCCTGTTACCTCCACATACATTTTAAACCGTTTATGTATGACCGAAACCGATAGCAGCAATTAATATTTGGAGGTATTTCGCGAGGATTATGGGGAGCAGAAGGTGTAGTTTGACGTCATATCCGTCGCACCGATTTCAAGCATTTCTCCTTGGATTACTCCCTCCTGTCTTTCTATCGCCTAGGTTACAACAGAGCAGCCATTTTCTTCTCTTTACTCACGAATGGTTTGGAAGGGCATGCGTGTCATCTTTTTTATTGAAATTTAGTTCTGCTATGCGTATATACATTAGAATATGCATCAATAATTATTTGTAACTAAGTTCAAAAAACAAAAACAGTTGAAATTATTCAAAATATCTGCATTTTAAATTGCCAAGATTCCATGTCCAATCACACATCAAGAACATTGCTTAGATAAACATTCAATATGCAATACTTCATCAAAGAGATCAGTATATGAAATCTGTTCTTGAGGTAAATCGGCAAAAATAAAATACGTAGATACACCAGAAATTTTGAAATTACTTCTTTTCTATGCACCATTCGCCAAGTCACGCAAAAATGTACTTTTCCAAATCCCAAGCTCAAGGACAGTCTGCCGCAAGAATTCGCGTCTAATTAGAAGAATGCTCTCTCTTTTAACATATTAAATTATTTCAATGATACTGATTTTTCAAAGAACAGATGATGCATTTAAAAACTAATTTATTCAAACATGACTGATTAAGTAGCTACAGTACTTTCCTCTGGCATTAAATTTTAATTTCTCTTTACGCATAATAACTATTATAAACTCTGCTGTAAGCATTGTAGTTTGTTTATGTATTACAATATAAATATAATTATATTTCTGTAATGAAGTTATGTATTTGAAGACGATGTTTATATCGACAACATGGCTATGTTCTTTCAAATGAGATTAAACAAATAAATACTACGAATTGCATTACCATTTAAATTTATTTTCGTGTACTAAAGCTTTCGACATGTAATACATAACTTACACACATAAGACCAACATTTATTTTTCGGGTGCACACCAAACGCATTTTATAGTCAAAAAATGAAGCTATTTGATTTCATATATAAATTCTGTAGCTTAGGTGGAAGCATTACGTCTAATGCCAAGATCCTCCATCAAAATCTCTGAAACAATAGTTCGTGAAATCCCCAGATCTTCAGATAATCCTCGCACTGTCAATCGCCGATTTTCGTTGATTGCTGCCCGTACGCGCTCAACGTTTTCAGGTGTTCTGCCCGTTGAAGGTCTTCCGGAACGTGGATCACTTTCAACGGATTCCCGGCCATTTTTGAACCGTCGATACCACAATTTTATCTGGGCTTCACTCATTGAATCATCCCGGAAAGCCGTCTTAATCATTCGAACAGTTTCTGCGGACGAACGTCCAAGCAGGAAGCAAAACTTTATGCAAATTCGCTGTTCTACTCGCTCAGTCATTCGGAATGCGATGGTCGCACAGCACAAGCTCACTGCCGACTGAGTAGCCCCACGCGAGATTGACTTTTCACTCATGCGCATTACGCTACTCTGACTAGCTGCCGTGTCAAAGCTGAGCGACCAGTTCTCGAGATATTCAAAATGGCTGGATACTTTCCGGAAAGACAAAAATAATATATGTTAATTTTCAGTGGTGGCTTGTGATCTTTCCTGTTGGTGGGGCCAGGTCAGTTATGTCAACGAGAATTCGTTGTAGGCATTTGCTCGCTCTAGCAATCCTTGCTCAGGGGTATGCAGTTTGCTTCCCCTCTCACGGCTATAAGAGCAGCAGCAGCAAGGGTCTTGTATAGCAGGGGTTAGCACACATTCGCTTGTGGCCGGGAACATGACAGACAACGGCACTAAATGTAAACGCTACAGGTATACCTCACATCCATAGTGAGACTCGCGTCTGCTAAAAGTACCTACATATTAAATCCGACATTGATATTATTGTCGCCAGCAAACAGCGTTATAATGAAGGAATACAAATTTAATATGCTTGACAATGTTCTTTATTTTTAGCTAGACATCTCCTAACATTAAAAATAGCACTGACTTGTATCTCTTTAATTTTTTCCCCAAATTAATTTGTTTTAAAAAAGTACAGTTCATAAGAATTAACATCTTAATTTGCAATGTAATGAGTTAGTGACTATAGGAAGGTCAGTTTATACTTATATCACCATCATCGTCATCACCATCAATTTTATCTCGACCTGGTTGGCAAGTTGGTATAGCGCTGGCCTTCTATGCCCAAGGTTGCGGGTTCGATCCCGGGCCAGGTCGATGGCATTTAAGTGTGCTTAAATGCGACAGGCTCATGTCAGTAGATTTACTGGCATGTAAAAGAACTCCTGCGGGACAAAATTCCGGCACATCCGGCGACGCTGATATAAGCTCTGCAGTTGCGAGCGTCGTTAAATAAAACATAACTTTTTTTTTTTCAATTTTATGCATGCTTATGTTGTTTTCCACTATAAAAATTGGAGATTTATCCTTCGAAGAGGTGGAAAAATTCAAATATCTTGGAGCAACAGTAACAAACATAAATGACACTCGGGAGGAAATTAAACGCAGAATAAATATGGGAAATGCGTGTTATTATTCGGTTGAGAAGCTTTTGTCATCTAGTCTTCTGTCGAAAAATCTTAAAGTTAGAATTTATAAAACAGTTATATTACCGGTTCTTCTGTATGGTTGTGAAACTTGGACTCTCACTTTGAGAGAGGAACAGGGATTAAGGGTGTTTGAGAATAAGGTTCTTAGGAAAATATTTGGGGCTAAGAGGGATGAAGTTACAGGAGAATGGAGAAAGTTACACAACACAGAACTGCACGCATTGTATACTTCACCTGACATAATTAGGACCATAAAATCCAGACGTTTGAGATGGGCAGGACATGTAGCACGTATGGACGAATCCAGAAATGCATATAGAGTGTTAGTTGGGAGGTCGGAGAGCAAAAGACTTTGGGGAGGCCGAGACGTAGATGGGAAGACAACATTAAAATGGATTTGAGGGAGATAGGATATGATGGTAGTGACTGGATTAATCTTGCTCAGGATAGGGACCAATGGCGAGCTTATGTGAGGGCGGCAATGAACCTCCGGGTTCCTTAAAAGCCAGTAAGTAAGTATGTTGTTTTTCAAAAGACAATATTACGAATTACATGGAAAAAAAATTATTGTTCTTTGTTCAATCAGGGCCGCCCATAGAGAGAGAGGGATGGATACCAGTCGAGTGGGGGAACTGGGCGAGGAAGACAAAATGTTTATAGGTTACATAAATTCTTTAAGTGAAAGAAGAATTGTTTTTTTTTAATTGTGTTGTTTTACGACGCTTATCAACTGCAACTAGCGCCTAGTGAAATGGTGTTAATGCTAGTGAAATGAGTCTAGGGTCCAGCGCCGAAAGTTACCCAGCGTTTGTTCTTAAATGAGCTAAGAAAAACCTCAACCAGATAACTTGTTCCAAATATAATTTGAACCCGGAGCCGCTCGCTTCACGGTCAGACAAGCTGATCGCTGCTCCACAGTGGTGGACAAGAATTCTGTTAAATCACATCATCGAAACTGTAACTTAATTAAACAATTTTAAGGCTTTAATCAATCTCCCTGTTAATGTAGACATCTGGTGAGCGTCGGTTCAGTAAAGTGAAGTAGATCAAGAATTACTTACGAACATGTTTAGGTCAAGAAAAACTCAACAATCTAACACCGTATCCCATGAGCGTCAAATGGCTTGAAAGGTCAATTCAAGTAAGGTCAGGCTACACTAAATGACTTATTTCTATAACCATATTCATTTTCCTTAACTATATTTTAAACATTTTTTTTTTAAGTATAGCAGCACTCATTTTTAAAATTAGAACTCAGTATTTTACTGACTGTATAACTAATTACGGTACTGATATTTTGTAAACATGAGAGTTTTTTATTTCTTTTCCCCAACTAACATTTCAATTTCTGTATCAAACAAGGTTACCAGACATTGCAATAAAATCTCTAACTTTTCTCTGTAATTACTGCATTTAAATTACAGAATTTCAAGATTTATTAAGATATTGGTGAGAGAAAAGGGCCCTGACAAATGTTTGTGAAGTGGCTCGCAATTCTTATGGGAGGCCTGGTTCGCCTATTGTGCTGTTATTTGTGGCTATAGTGATATTTACATTATATACAAGACCCTCCCTTTTGAGGTGGACGTACTCCTACGTCAGGCCAGATACGGCAACAATAGTGTTCGCGAGTTTACATAGTAAACAGTATAAAAATCACTTTGGTGCAATAAATCGAAAATAACTGGAAATTATAAAATGATACAGCTTGAACATTGAACTCACCAATTCACAGGATTATTTATAAAGAAGTTCTGTTCGTCTGTCCTTCCGGCTGGCAAACATTTCGATGACTCTGTTCTTGAAATTCTGAATTTGAGAAAGTTCCTCCTTATGAATCGAACAAAAAGCCAGCGAATTCAGCTTATCTTGGCCCATGTTATTCCTGAGAAATGTCTTTATTCTACTTGATGTGCTGAAACTCCGTTCTGACTCAGCTGTTGGAACAGGTGTTGTTAGTACAATTCGAAGGGCTTTGCTCACTTCAGAGAATGAATCCTCAAAAGAATACTCCGCAAAAAAACTGAACAAATCACACACTGAGGAAATGTCTTTGAAGGTATCACTTCGGTAGATTACTGATAGTTCATTAATAAACTTTTCGTTGGAAATAAATGAACTGTAATTTGATACGAAACACTTAACTAGGTCAGCTGGGAACCTTTTTCTGTGTAAGGCAAATTTCTTTGGGTCAATTATGGTAAAACTGCCAAATACATGTGACTGCAGGAACACCTCATTGAGTTGGTTAATTACGATATTACATACTTCTCTGGCATTTGCCATCAGATATATTTCCCAACTGTGTTTAATCCGTTTTCTTGGCGGAGGAGAAAATTCGTCTTCATCAACATTTACTTGATATCTGTGAGTGTTCTCTCTTATTTCCATTACAGCCGACCTAAAATGTTGTAATGCATCAGATACGCTTAATCTGTTAGCATTCTGGATCTGTATTGTATTGTACAATATGTCAACATGTTTTATTATATCGTAAAACAAATGCAAATAAAACAAAAATTCTGTGTTGTTAAGCAAATTTTTTAAGCCAGAAGCTTCCCTCACTGTAACATCATTCCATCCATCTTCCTCTTCAATTTTCTCAAAGCATTCCAATAGCTCCGCCTTATTTTCCTTAACAGAGCTCACAACCCGGGACTCAAAGTTCCAACGCGTTCCTGAAGCAGTAGGTATGCGCCTATTGCTCACTGATAGCAGTAAGTTACTACATTTAGGTGAAGAGAAGAATGATGTGAACCCAGAGATGTTCGCAAAAAACAACTTGATTGTTTTATTATGTTTTGAACAAGCACTTTTTATAATAGAGCTGAGTTGATTAGCATAGCAATGTACAAACTTTGCATGAGGAAAAGTCTTCTGCAACGAAGTCTGAATACCACCTCGGTTGCCGTTCATTACCGTAGCACCATCATATGCTTGAGCTATCAATTTATTTTCCAGATTGAAAAGTTGTAGGCTTTGTTTCAGAACTTCACAGAGACCATTAGTTGTTCGATCTTTAAACTCATTAAAAGAAATAAATCTTTCTACAGGTTTACGGTCTTTAATGTACCGAAAAATAACAGCAAATTCGTTTTTGCCAGTTATGTCTGTTATTTCAACGGCCTGCATTGCAACAAAATCAGTAGCATTAATGTCTTTTCTTATTTCTTCAATGTATACCTCATACATACAATCTAATAATTCATTTTGTATAGTTTGTGAGGTATATTCAAAAACTGGAACATTGTTTAAGTGTTCATCTAATATGTTATCAAGACTGCCAAGCAAAGACAACAGGCCTAAAAAAGTGCCTCGATCTGTCGCTTCCTGACCATTGTGACCATTCAATGATAACTCATGAGTACCACAAAATGTTAAACAGTCTATCACTCTGCCAACTATATGTCTATTCTTCGCGACTTGTTTGTTATGTTTTTCTATTGAAAGTTTGATCGCGGAATCAATCTGTGCTACAATTTTAATTGTTCCAAATGTTTTAAACTTACATGCATTTTCTAAATGCAGTGAACTTTCCTCGTGTTGTTTAATTCGTTGACTTAAATGTTTCAGATCCTTACAGCCTTCCGTCGTCCATAACCCATCACCACCAAATAATAAACAATAGAAGCAAAACAGACTTCGTTTTTCTTCACTTACAGTCAACCACAATTTTTTTCTGAACCATGTATTACAAAAAGTCCTCGTTTTCTTGCCATCCAACTGCGTAAATGTAAAATCATTAGGTTGATATGCTCCTGACTGTTTAATTTGAAGTTTATCTTCAAGTTTTAATGAAGAGAACGGAGTTTTTAACAAACATTCAACTTTGTTCATGTTTACACTTTCATCACTTAAAACACGCCACACACGAAATTACACGCAAACGTCTTCGCGTCCGACTCGTACGCTACTGCCGCTGCAGTTCATTCCGTGGCTAACCCGAGCCGAGTTTCCCGTCAGCATGCAGCAGGGAGCAATGACATTCCATAAGCGTAGCATGCAGCAAGTCAGAGATGAGCGCTAAAATGACTCAAGCTGTGGGGCCACTAGATTAGGGGCCCCTACGCAGGGTTTTACTGGGACAGTCCCAGTTTTATTTATTATTGAACATAACAGGCAAAGTCCAATTACAATGTTCAAGACTGATATTGATATAATTTATAAAACGTAAATAAGGAAAATGAAATGTTTTGTCCCAGTACCCCGAAAAACTCTTTCGGGACGCAAAAATGTCTCGGTTTTTTTAAGTCGATCACTCACTCATTATAACAGTAATTGAATTACGCCGAACTTACGCGCATACCAACCTTCTCTGAAACGTCGATGCCTTCTTTATTAGTATAACCAAGATTGAGTTAAAATATGTAGCTACATTTGAACCTAGAAATCTTGGCTGTCCTATTTATGACAATCGTAGTAATGAAAGTGTAACCAACGAAGTTCGCAAACAGATAATTTCTGGTTTGGTCATTTGGTGCTTCGTCTTTGTAGACTATACTACTTACAGTATATTTGTGATAGAATAATTGTGAGTTTTCGATAATACACACAAAAAGATGTTCATTGAATGTTAAACTTCACTAGATTTTCCATGCATTCAAAAATAAAAGTGGGAAGTCAAAGTACGCAAGATTGTGTAAGTCCATTTTCAATACCACAACTTCACCATCAACTATACTAATAATAAATCTGTAGCCGAAATTTTTCTGGTAATTTTCGATTTTCCAAAAATAATTGGTCCTAACATATATAATTAACCGCCCTAAAACCGAAAATCGCATTTTTTTAATTTTTGTTTGTATGTCTGTCTGTCTGTCTGTCTGGATGTTTGTTACCTTTTCACGCGATAATGGCTGAACCGATTTATATGAAAATTGGAATATAAATTAAGTTCGTTGTAACTTAGAATTTAGGCTATATGGCATACAAAATATTTTATTTAAAAGGGGTGTTATACGGGGGCTTGAATTAAATAAATCGAAATATCTCCCTTATTATTAATTATCATGAAAAATATTACATAACAAAAGTTTCTTTAAAAATAATTTCCGATAAGTTTTATTCCATGCAAAATTTTGATAGGAATGATATTTAATGAGATAAATGAGTTTCAAAATTACAATAACAACGCCATCTAAGGCGGTGTAATGAAATAAAAAAAAAATGACTTCGCCTATAAGGGGCCTTGGACAACAACAATCGAAAGCTATGAAACATACGGTAGCTTACAGAGAATGTTTCTGTGTTTGTATGAATTAATATCGGAAGCTAAATTAACCGATTTGTATAATTAATTATTATTTCACCATTGGAAAGTGTAGTTTCTCTAGATGGACATAATGCTATAATGTTATTACAGTAACTTCTGAGTGAATCGAGGACAGGTAAGATTAAAATAGCTTCTTATGCACAGAAAACTTGATAGGCATTCGTTTCCTGTATTTCCTAAAATAATTTTTATGACCAAATGAGTGGTCTCTGGATCAAAATGATCGCATTTTAATTTTTTTAATACAATTTAAGTAATATAATAAACAATTTATCCTTCTATCAAACACGAATGTTCCCTGGACCAAATGTCCTATTTTAATTATGTAATTATTTTATATTTATTTCTAACGGGTGCAGCGGAGCGCACGGATACGGCTAGTCATATAATAAAACGAGTTTTTTTTCAAGCCAATAATCGCGAGAAAAGCAGGATTAAAATTTCGGCAAAAAAAAAAAGGCATTTACCTATAACTGCAGTTTTCGTTCGATGAACTGCACTTCTTCCATAATTAGGAAATTTTAATAGAAACAGCTTTACTTGCGGTCACACTAAATGTGAGTAGAATATAGTGAATGAGCTGGCCCATTTCGTAATGAAAGACATTGTGAGTAACTAAGGCAGCTACCTAGGGTCATCTCTGTGATGCTGATGATTCCTCCAATCATAAACATCTGAAAATTGTTCATGTATTTGTGAGGTACAGTACCTATTGTTTTCCTAACAGGAATTAAACTAAGGATAATTGAATTCAGTTTGTATGATTAATTTCTTTGGCAATTTAATATCACATAAGGCTGTCCAGGTTTTTTATTTTCAAAATGTCATCCTGCGGGAACTACCTCATACTTTGTTGTATTTAGGCTCTTTCAAGTTTTATCGACAAATGTTGCCTTGGCCTATATGCCTCAATCCAATACACTGTCTCAAACAAAAAGTAGGGTATGCATTTTTTAATTTAAGGAAATACTGGAGGGACACGGTCGCAGTGGCCCCTAAGGCCCGGCACCCCTGAATTGATTCTGAATACAGTAAATTTATATATTTATAATCCCAATGTGTAATTCATTTATAATATAAATTATTATATTATACTGTACAGGTCAACTAATGATTGTAATTAATTTTGCATAGCTCTACTCACGTTGTAATCATATAATTATATTGTGAGGCACATAAAGTCCACAGTTGTGGAGTAACGGTTAGAAAATCTGACCGCGAAACGAGCGAGCCTGAGTTCAAATCCTGTTGAGACAAGTTACCTTGATTTTTTTTCCGGAGTTTTCCCTCAACCAATTGAAGCAGAACTTTCGGTATTGGACCTTGGACTTATTTCGCCATCATTAATTCGCATCATCATCATCATCATCATCAACATCATCACCATCATTATCCATACCATAGCCCGGGTTAAATTTATGGTGCGGCGTGCTGTACTTGTACAAGAGCACGGAAGTTAGCCTAACCAATTAGTCACAGAATAGGAGTGGTAATTCAGGGGCGGCCAGTCCTTAGGGGCCACAGGGGCTGTTTCCTACCAATATTTCGCCCTCCATATATTTTCATTTAACATACGCAAATTTTGTTCAGGACAGTGTACTGGATTCATAATTGTTTCAGTAAATTTCATCACATGACGCGATGTGTCAGTAAAATGTCGAAGACTGTACGACACTAAATATTATGAGCTTGGCCCGCGTCAAAGGGCCTCACAACTTGAATCACTTTAGCGCTCAACTGCCATGGTGCGCGGCGTGCAATGTCGCATTCCATATTCACGGAAATTCACGAAGTGTTGCGAAGTTACCGTTATGAGTAGGCTATATGCTTCGTTTGGGGCTGGTCCAAGCCGGCCCGCCTGACGGACGGAAGCAGGGTTGCCATACGTACGACCATAGTACGCATACGACTATTTTGACTAGTACGAGGTACGCACAATCTATGTCGTACGCAATTTTGTACGACTATTTTACTGAAGGAAAAAGGTAGTTTGGAACTTATAATGCTGGTTTATAATTAAATAAAATTGATGGCTAATTCGTCCCTTTTAGACAAGTTTTCTTCATTCAATATATCCTTGACTAATATGAAAGAAACATTCTTTTAAGGGGGGGGGGTGCTTTGAAAACCATCTGGTAACTATGCTTGGCATGGAAGTCATAATTTGTCATCGTCAGTTCTAGGTTTCACCTATACGGCGCGGTTATTTGAAAGTAATGAGAGTTTAATTAACTTCCTTGTTTGTTCAAAAAAAATTATCAATAAAATAGTACCGCACTAGTATTAAGAAATCTAAACGCACCGACATTGTAGAGATGTCGGGTTTAAGTCGACTGTAGGTGAATTAATTTTATAAGCTAATTATCAGTTCCGCATTGATTGATGCTAAAATATCTGCCGCCGCGCTGGCCAAAGATAAAATTTCTGCTGACTTTAAATATAACAAAATCATTTTCAACCAAGCGTGATCGTGCACGCTTTATGGCGATGACAGTGCTGATGAAGAAATGGGTGGTGATTTGTTTCAATGCTGAATCGCGTTGTGGATGTGAACAATAAATTGAACGGCTTAGAGCCAAAGGCGACTAACCCACAATTACAAAATGAGTAAATAAGAGTTGATATTAAGAGGATCCTGACAAAAATGATTGGTTTCACAATTTATTTTAATTGCTCTACATTGAATAAATACCAAAAAAAAATATCATGAATCTATAACAACAATGTATAGTTTTGAAAAAAGGCTTAATAATGAACAATACAAAATTGTGGGTTGGTCGCCTTTGGCTCTGAGCCCTTCAATTAGCAGTAGGCCTATTCTTAATTGGAACTAAAAGTCTGTTATTGTTTTCCTTCTATCATACAGACATTTCTTCTGAAAAACTAAAGTTCAATAGAGAAATTTAGTCAACTGTATTTGCATTTATAAACATGCAGTAAGCGCCATTAATATTCAAATTTTAGTGTAATTTCTGCCACAATTATGACTATTATTACATTAAAAACTAAATATCTGTGGTAAAAATACTCCTTATTCATACTGCAATTTACTTATTGTGGTACAGTTAAGGCCATTAGGCCTTCTCTTCCAAACGACCAGAAATATAAATACAATAACAGAAGAAAAAACACTATACGTAAGTAAAACCACACGAAAATATATACGTTACAATCACACAGACTTTAAATAAGTAATATTAATTCACTATAGGCTAGACTTGTGAGTTCGTATGTGCCCTCAAATGTAACAAAAACAGCGCGTCGATCTCAATAATAATTGAACCTAGGCTATACGACCCTGTGCACTTAAAAAATCGATTTCTTTAATACTTCATTAATGAGTTTAGAGTAGTTTCGAAGCTAAGGTATAAATACTGGGGAAGTTGAAAAAAATCTGTTTACCTTATATCTTTTTATACAGCAGATCCAGGCGTCGACTCTTCTTGGTTGCAAAGGTATCAATTACTCGCTCCTTGAAACTCTGATCAATAGCAAGTTGTTTAACCAGTTTCTTTTCAATGGCGATTGTACTGAGAGAACTTAATCTTTCATTTTTCACTGAATTACGAAGATAATTCTTTACCCTTTTCAGTGTGCTCATATTCCTTTCGGAGGAAGCTGTAGTAACGGGGAATGTCAAGACCAACTTGATAAGACGTATTACCTCTTTATAGATGGTTTGAAGACCATTGCTAATTATGAATTTCAGGAGGTCTGCAGGGGGTAAATGCTTTTGTTCATCTACATAAATATTCTTTAATTCATTTTCTAAGCGTTCTTTGTTGAAAAATGCATATGTGGACAGAAGGTTATTTAATTTCATGTCTGGAAAATTTACTTTATATGCCACAAAGCTACTGTGATCTAGCAATTCAACAAATTTTATCTTTTCAACATCTCCAAAACGCGTTTCCATTTGTACAATCAGTACATCCAAGATTTCATAGGTTAAGTGTTTGAGGGACTTGAAGTCTTGTTCACTTACACTTAGTTCACTGAAAATCCTTTTCGAGTTTTCAACACATGATCTCACAGTATTTTCTGACCTCATATCCTTTATTATCCCGATGGTATTCTTGATTTCAGTATTACACATGTTTATGTCCGATGTCAGTTTTTTTTGAAGGAGTGCAAAAAGGTGATCTGTGTGCGTAAAAATGTCTTTGTGAAGACAAAGAAGGAAAATAAATTGCATTTTATTCAGTATATTAAGCAAGCCCGAAGCACAATTGAACGACTCTGCATCCCACTCTTCAATATTATCTGTAATTGTCTGGAAAATGTCTTTCAGCTCATTGTATTCTGCATAAATTGTATGCACTGCTCGGGAATTAAAATTCCAGCAGGTACTACATATTTCTGGTAATCTAAATCCTTTACTTTCTAAGAGTTGTGTTCTCCTTGAGGATTTACTGAAAAACGTATGGAAAGCTGCAAGATTATAAATAAAAAGCCTGACCTGTTTGATTGTTTTCGAACAGTGTAGCAGCACTAGATTTAGTTTATGATCATAACAGTGTAAAAATGTAGCTCGTGGACACATTTGTTTCAAAAAGTGCTGGACGCCTCCTCCTTCACCTGCCATTACAGATGCGCCATCATAGGTTTGACTCACTATTTTATTAGTAACGTCCCAAGCATTAAGTTGATTAATGATGACTTCTGACAGCCCTAAAGCAGTTTTGTCACTTGAAACGTCAAAAAAACCAACGAATCTTTCTTTAGGACCATCTTCTGTACAGAACCTAAGAATAATGCTCATTTGAGTTTTACAAGAAACATCAAGGGTTTCGTCTGCTTGCACACCGACAAACTCGCAGGAACGTAGTTCTTCTTTAATGTGTTCGTTAATTACGTCAGTTACTGATTCAATCAGCTCAATTTGAATTGTACGTGACGTACCTTTAATACCGGAAGAGCACTCCAAATGATCACGTATAAACTGTTCTTGTCTGGAGAGAAGTTCCAATAATTCAATATAATTCCCTTTGTTGTCGGAACTTTCATCTTCAAAGTGTCCTCTAAAAGCAAGTTCTTGCTTACCTAAGAAGCAAACAACTTCAACAAGTCTCTCAATCACAAATCTATTTTGTTTCACAATTTCGTTGTGTTTGATGGCTTGAAGCTTGGCACCTTCAGAAATTGCATGTTCAGCTCTTCCGCGACCTAACAAGAGAAAACTCTCTTCATTCTGAAGATGTCTTCTTGAACTCTGATGTTTCTCGGCTTTTCTATCAAAATTTTTTGTAACACAGACCCCACAAGATGATGATGACCACTCATATTCACCCCCAAATAGAATACAGGTATAACAATATAATTTATTTGTCTCAAAGCACCCTGTTAGCCAAGGATATTTCTTATACCATGAAAATTGAAATTTTCTGTTTTGTCTTCCTCCATCCGCTATTTTAACGTGTAAATGTGGTGTCGATCTCCTATCTTTGTAAGCACATTTTGTTTCATATGTCCAACTTGAAAACGGTTTCTTGTTTAATTCAGCAAATAATGAGCTCAATGTTCTCTCAGTATGAGCCATTTTGCACAAAATTAGTATGTTAACACACACACGCATGCACTTTCGATTACAAACACTGAACAATGCACACATTCACAGAACACAAATACAGCACGCGATGCATTACATTGCGACATTGAGGCTAGCCTGAACGTTTCGTACTGAGCTGTAACTTTCTCCCAGCGCGTTGCAGCGAATCGATACCCCCACTCCGGCATTCCCTCAAGCTTGCGAGTCAGGGCCGTAGATATGCCAGAGGCTTTCGTCACAAGCCTCTCCGCCCGCAGCGTTGCCAATCGCGGCGGAATCCGCTACGCGTAACGAAATTCGAATGTCATGGAGACAAAGCGGCGGCATTCGAAAAATGCAGGAAACGTACCGGATTTTGGTAATTTTCTAAACATGATTCTCCCACTCACAAAATGTTGATTTCCATGTTAAAAATAAACATTCAAAAATATAATTTTAAAACTCAATAATTTTTTAGTCACTGCATATTGATAATGGATTTTTTTCCGTCCTCGCGCTTTAACGGCGTTGAGTACGTTGGCCATTGTCCATTGTGCAAGAAGCAGTGTTATGTTCTATACAAATCTGGCTTTCAGGTAGTAGCTCCCTGTAAAGCAGGTTTGAATAATTTCAAGGAAAAATTGTTCCGGGGCCGGGTATCGATCCCGGGACCCTTCGCTTAGCGCGCGAACGCTCTTCCGACTGAGCTACCCCATAGTTGAGTTCTGGCGTCTTGTCAGCTCATTTGAGTCGTGTGGATACAAAGGAAAAATTGTGACGGTGTCGTGTATAGTTCCTGGGGTAGCTCAGTCGGAAGAGCGTTCGCGCGCTAAGCGAAGAGTCTCGGGATCGATACCCGGCCCCGGAACAATTTTTCCTTGAAATTATTCAAACCTGCTTTACAGGGAGCTACTACCTGAAAGCCAGATTTGTATAATACATTCGTTACTGGAGGTACGTTAACAGAAAGCCACAATTTAAGTCACACAAGTATTTGTGTGCACTCATAGTTGAGTTCTGGCGTCTTGTCAGCTCATTTGAGTCGTGTGGATACAAAGGAAAAATTGTGACGGTGTCGTGTATAGTTCCTGGGGTAGCTCAGTCGGAAAAGCGTTCGCGCGCTAAGCGAAGGGTCCCGGGATCGATACCCGGCCCCGGAACAATTTTTCCTTGAAATTATTCAAGTGTTATGTTCTATTAATTAAATATAGGTATCAATTCTCGAACTCTAAGAAATAAGAACAAACAGAAGTGGTGGAATCATTTGACGAAGAATAATTGTAAATGCCATATGTTCATCATAGTATTAGCGTACAATACGTATAAATACTATTCATGTCCATATTTAGTGCATTTTATTATTCGTATTCATATAACCATAGCAATTCTTAGTCATGTGGTATAGGCGTGGCATAAAAACTTTGTAAATATCATCAGCTTCTGAATAACCCAAATGCCTTCGACTTCATCAGTATTGTCCTCGTTACAGTGATCATCATGGATTAAATCTAACTGAAAGAGGTACCCTACGTATAATTACAATAGTATTTATAATAATCTTTTAATGCAGCGAAATTTCACTGATACACTGGCTGAGCATATTGGGACTTAAATCAATGGCTTTACCAAAACACGCTATGAAATGCTTCATATAAAACAATCTTTCTTCTCGAAAAGGAAGCAAAACGGGCAAAATTGTATTAAAGATTTTTGCTTGAAATATCTCACAGAATAACCCCCTGAAATTAATGACATTACTTAACCCTGCATATACAATAACACGCACCAAAAGCAGTTGCAATCTTGTTTACACAATGAAGATCACATAGCAATGACTAATTGTAATTAAATCTTACCAGTTTAAACCTAAACAACACAGTTTGGAGGAAATTAAAGAGAAGAGTTTCTGTGATAGTACTCTATAAAGGCAGGGAAACACGGATTGGTGTAAATATGATGAATGTGAGTGTTGTCATGAAAACAGAACAACCACGGATATTCGAGGCAGTAGTACTTTGTGTGATTAAAAAGGCATGACGATTTTCATAATGTTGTTCTAAATTTTGAATGTTTTGAGAACCGCGAGCTATTTTCACTTGAACAAAAAACTGTCATGAAAAAGAGAAACTAGCCACCGGTCAGTCGGTTAAGGTGCTTGCCTGCCGATCTGAAGTTGTGTTCGGGCGCGGGTTCGATCCCCGCTTGGACTGATTACCTAGCTGGGGTTTTTCTGAGGTTTTCCCCAACCGTAAGGTGAATGCCAGGTAATCTAGGGCGAATCCTCGGCCTCATCTCTCCAAATACCATCTCGCTATCACCAATCTCATCGACGCTATATAACCTGGTAGTTTATCAGCGTCGTTAAGTAACCAACTTAAAGAAAAAAGAGAAATTTGCGGTGACAAAATGCAGCTTCGCGTTATTTAGCATATTAACTATTTGTTTACTGGAATGAACTCTTGGACTCTACTTGGAAAAGAGAAACGAGTTATTCAGCTTCTATGATTAGTGCCATAATAATTGAATATCCAGAAGAAAATGGTGAAGACATCATATGAGTAGTTTAATATCAAAGACGGACATCTGTCGTCTCCATAGTTTTGATCTAGAGGCAGTTTTTTAATTCACAGTGTTCTTCGTAATATTTAACACAATTTATTTTATAAATGTAGTGTTAGAGTTTGCATATGGTTTCACTATAACTGGAAAGAGCATGAAAAATTGTATAAAAAACCACAGCTATTTAAATTTCGATTGAGGTCAGATGTCCGTCTTTGATATTAAGCTACTCATATATCAGTTTCAGGCCGCTAGTGGGCAAGTCTCTCTCTCTCTCTCACTTTTTTTTTTTTTTTTTTTTTTTTTTTGCAAACTTGAAGTGTAGCTACTGTGTGTAACATTTAGGTTTTAGAAGATAAAAATACAATACGTTAAAAATCTATACAGTGTAACAATGTTTTTCAAATTTTTGTATACTATGAAACGAGTGTTGTTGAAGGCAGCGGATCAGAAACAACATTATCAGGTAAGTCTGGTTCATAATAGGGATCACCTTCTGATCCTGGGTACAAAGGCACACGTTGTAGAAATAACTTCTTTTCTTCACTCGTAGCTTTTTCCTGTGTAAATGTTCCTTGTTGCACATTTTTCGGAAACTTCTATTTTAGCTTTTACCAATGTTCTGCCTATAACAATGTCATTATGTTTGCTCCATTATCGCCGACATCGCTTGATTTACCAGTCCATTACCGAGGAACTAGATATTTTTGGCATGATATGAAAAATGATAAAATTATACCGAAAGTAGCTCTAAAAATCTAGGAAGTTAAAAGTGTTGTTTTTTTTATTCTTTGTTCTGAAAAATCTGTTGAAATGCACATAGCGGATTTTCAAGGCGCAGCGATGTACTCTATTATCTTCACACTCTCTTCCACAATCATTCCCATCTGCTTCATCTCTAGTTAGAGCATTGGGAAAGTACAAGACGAAGCCTGGCCGGTAGCCTGACGGGTTACCTTGCTGAAAGGAATGCCTAAACGTTACGCAATGGAGACATGCAAGACGACTGTTCGGTCGATTGCTACCTGGCCTGTTAGCTGGTAGAATGGAAATCCTCATTTTTTTCAAGCTACCAGCGACTAAAATGCCTTTACTGTGCATGCATCTTGAGAGTCCGTACACTATACTTCACGTGCTAAACGCCTACTGATATTCATTTCGACGCATATGATGGACTGATTAAGATTACCTGCAAGTATTTACAATGTATTTTTAAAGACAATTTTGAAAAACAGAGTGAGTTGAACTACATTGATCGGCAAGTCACTGTAATCATCTGGTTCAAACATAACTGTACTATGCAAATTAAGCTTTCAGGAATAACTCCCTGTAAAGTTAATTCGAATAATTTTGAGGGAAAAATTGTTCCGGGGCCGGGTATCGAACCCGGGACCTTTGGTTAAACGTACCAACGCTCTCCCAACTGAGCTACCCGGGAACTCTACCCGACACCGATTCAATTTTTCCTTCTATATCCACAGACCTCAAAGTGGGCTGACAACCGTCAAGCAACCAACATTTGAGTGCACACTAACTCTGTGTGACTTTAAATTGTGGTTTTCTGTTACGTACAGTGACGTGTATTATGCAAATTAAGCTTTCAGGAATAACTCCCTGTAAAGTTAATTCGAATAATTTCGAGGGAAAAATTGTTCCGGGGCCGGGTATCGAACCCGGGATCTTTGGTTTAACGTACCAACGCTCTACCACTGAGCTACCCGGGAACTCTAACCGACACGATCCAATTTTTCCCTCTATATCCACAGACCTCAAAGTGGGCTGACAACCGTCAAGCAACCAACATTTGAGTGCACACTAACTCCGTGTGACTTTAAATTGTGGTTTTCTGTTACGTACAGTGACGTGTATTATGCAAATTAAGCTTTCAGGAATAACTCCCTGTAAAGTTAATTCGAATAATTTCGAGGGAAAAATTGTTCCGGGGCCGGGTACTAGTTGTACTAGAATCGCTATCACAATTTATTATAGGTTTATTTCTGTAGTCCCTTTAACACTCCATCCCTATTTCACAGTTCTCACCTTCACTCATTTCAGGCTCGTCTTCCGATATCTTATTGCAGTTAGAAGTGTGACAGTCAATTGCTTCAGCCACAAGTTGTTTCCTTATATAGGAAGATTTTGCGCCCCGATTTCAACTCCAAATGCACTTTTGCGCCTTTCAAATGTAATTCCGGTACATTCGTCTGGTGATATCAGCTCGCTCCAGCGTTGACCAATAAAACGGTACGAAACGACGTGTTTCAACCAATCATGACTATTTATCGCTACAATTTTATCATTTCCCTAGCATTTGTTTTATCACTTCCCTAACATGTTTGTTTTTATCACTTCCCTAGCATTTGTTCCTTCGTTTGCCGACATTTCAAACTGTAAATTCTTTACAGTGCTATAAAACATACTTTGCGATCATTTGTTTCCCGCATAGATAGTCAACTGAAAAAGGCGACTCCGTTCAAACTTATGGTGAAGCTAACATTAGTGAAATAGAATTTTAATAAGTCAATTAATGCCTATTCTATTGTATTAGAGTACTTAATTTCTTTTAATCTTTATATACTTTCTTCTGTTTTTATCACCTCCCTACCATTTCTTTCTTTGTTTGCCAACATTTAAAACTGCAAATTCTTTACGGTAAAATAAAACAAATTTTGCGATCGTCATTTGTTTACCGTATAGATAGTCAACTGAAAATGGTGGCTTCGTTCAAACGTATTGGTGAAGATAACATTAGTGAAATAGAATTTTAAAAAGTCAAATAATACTTTATTGTATTAGAGTATAGTCCGAGTCAGCTTACTTAATACCGTAAGGGTGAAACCAAACCATTTTTCCCCCCATTACTACGTATGCTAGTGAATTATGGTGAGTTTCAAGTTTGCAGGTTGAATTTTCTTTTGCCAACTTCGTTTCGAATTTCGGTACTGAGAAATACTACAACTGGTAGTGATTTTATAACTGTTATGTTGGCAACAGTGACAAGTTTAAATTCTGAAAATTCAAATCGTTCTAGATTTCTGAGCCCATTACTGAAAGCTAGTGAAATTTGAACATACTAATAATTAATTAATATCAGTATTAATATTAATACATAATAATTACTGTATGTGTTGCTTTGTGTTGTGGTTACAATTTCAAGATTAGAGTCAGGTAAGCTAAGTGTAAATAAATATAACATATTTCGTGTGATACATGCCCTTGGGTAATCGATAGAAATATCATTTCATATTTTAATTAATTTCTTTCGTGTTTAGACTTTATTACAATAATGGAGCAAATATTCTAAAGCATACATTTCAAAGTGGCATTCGTTTTCGGAATTCATACTAATCTTTTCACGTGATCAAACAAAATACATTTTTAGGTCAGTTCTCGTGATTCGTAAACGTTTAATCAAAGCAATGAATTTCATGTTGTCAGCCAAAATATATTTTAATATTACATCATACACTAATCTACTAACATAATGTGCGAGAGGTCCAGAAGAAAAATATACTCTTTCACAAATTATTGAATCTTTTAGAAAACATTTCCCCAACATAGAGATGAGATTTGGTAAATAAGCAAGACATCGTTATTGTTAATACTATATTATTATTATTATTATTATTATTATTATTATTATTATTATTATTATTATTATTGTAGTATATGGCATTGTGTGATTTTATCCTCTTTTGATAATATCTAGTATTAGTTGGCAACACTGAAGAGACGGCCAAATTAGTATTTTAGGAAATACTCTTACGTGATCCTCAGTATACTTATTTCTTCTGATCTTTATATACTTTCTTCTAATCGTGTAATAGTAAATTAAATCCCACTCGAGTTTTGATTTTCTCTAGGTAAATCAAAACATGTAGTGAGATTACTGTTGATATACTTATAAGGACGCGGCAACAACCACTAAGGCCGGGAATACATGATCGCGCCGCTGCAGTAATGCAACAAGGGTCGAATAGAATTCGAGGCTTCGGTTGCTCGTTTGTACGCGATTTCAAGCACGCGCTGCGGCAATAACGCGCACACCTCGAATGCCGCATAGCGAACCGGTTTAGTTGCCGTTTGTCTAGTGAAGCGCGCACACCTCAAACATGGAGTGGTCTGAAGAAGAAATGTTGGGCCTTGTAGAAGAATATAAATTATGTCCAGTTTTGTGGAATCCGAGTGATAAAGACTATTACAAAAAACACAAGAAAATAGACGCTTGGCGGGACATCTCAACAAATATAGGACGTCCGGAAGAGGATTGTAAAAAAAAAATTATCAGCTTGCTGTCGTCGTACAGGAGGGAGAAGTCACGGGTGAAGAAATCGAATCGAACAAGAAAGGGTAAGCTTTCTATTGTTGAAGTTTTGTTTTATTACATGTTTCCATTGATTACATTATAATTATTCATTTACATTCAGTTTTGTTTTCATTATAAACCACATTTTATTTCTTTCATTTTATAGGTTACTCTGAAGTATATTGCAGCCGATGGTTTGCATATGCAGCGTTCCGATTCCTTGAGGACCGAGATAAGCCACGGCAAAGAGTAGACACGGTAAGCCGAAAATTGTAGCTCCTTTTGAAAATTGCACATCGGTATCCTGCACATGCATTTTGCCATGGAACGGCTCCTTCTTTAACACAATAGTCTGTAATGTTTTGAAGGTAAACGGAGGTTCTTCTGGGTACCCTCTGTAGGTGAAGCATGGACGTCATATTTTTATCGTTTCTCCATGAACATTCTATCAGTACTCCGTCATCTTCACGGTCTAGTAATTCTTGGGGTGTATACAAGTTTGATGAATATTTTCTCAAATCATTATATAAATGAATAATTTCCGTAACAACTAATTGGGCTTTCTCAGGTTTCAACAGCATTGGTTTTCTTAGAACCCTGAATACTGACCTTATTATCCCGAAAGTATTTTCTACTACCCTACGACCTCTGCTTAATCGGTAATTGAAGATTCTTTGGTACGATCCCTTCGCATGCCGACCTGAGTATGGCTTCATTATGTTTTCTGCAAGTGCAAAAGCGCCTATCAGCTGCAATGAAGTAAGGTACTTTCATCTGTCGTCCAGAAAGTTCTGTTGGTGCAGGAAACCCCAAGGTGTTATCTGTCATCATTGTACATAGTGTACTATTATTGAAAATTCCACTGTCAGAAATTCTCCCTTCACATCCTACATCCGCAAATATGAAATTGTAGTGTCCATCAACTAGTGCACACACAATACTAAATTGCTTTTTGTAATTGAAGAACTCACTGCCGGACTTTATTGGTGACTGCAGTACATGTTTCCCGTCCATGGCACCTACACAGTGGGGAAAATTCCGTTCATCTTCAAATACCTTGCATATTTGCATGCACTTCGAAGAACTTGTGGGAAGCTGGAATAAAACCAAAAATAATTTTACTTGATGAACCAAGCTAACTCAAACAGGTATACTATGTGTGCAAAGTGAAAATGAAATATACTGACTTTTGTAACTTTTCAATTATAGTGCACACCGCTTATTGTAATCGCGGATGTTATATGTTCGCTAATGTTAATCTCTTTTATGAAATTTGATGCGGTGAGGCAGTAGGAAATTGAAAAAAAAAAAAGTGTTTATTGTAAGCAATCATTCGGTTTATGTTATCATTTTTCTGCCGATTCATAGATTTAATACCAGATTACGCATTGGAAATATTTTACTGACCTGTCTCTCGTCAATGTTACAATGTATCATGGAAACTCACTAGTTTGAAGAGGTGTTTTTCCCTCTCAAGCAATAAAATGTATTCTCTGGGTTGCACAAACTTCCAAGAAAGGGATGGGGATAGAGGTGATTGAAATACAATGCAGTGGCATTCGCCCCCCTCCCTCTGCACCCAAAAAAACTTGACGAGAGATGTGATAGCTTTCTCTTTTTCAAGTTATGTGCTAACAGTTGTAAAACCAAAGATGGCAAGGCATAGCTTCAGTTTTTTATTTATGGTGGTCATATTGATGCAATAAAACTATGACAAGCGTGGAAAATAAACGTAAAACATTAAAGATAAAGTTTCAAATTTAATGCGACAAATTGAAAATGAGTCATTGTAATGCAGCAGTGCAGTTGCAAATTTCGCAGCCCCTTTTGTATAAGCTGTTAAAAGCCAAGACAGTATCCTGAGCGGCAAAAGAAAATGGAAACTAAACTGTAAGATTAGTAACAATAAACAATTTATTTAAATTGGTGATATTATAGGAGTATCTCGCAGTCATATTTTTTAAAGTGTACTTTCTTTTATTGAATAAGCTTGTGTGTAAGTTGTTTTGAAACCTGAAAACAACATTTTTAGATCGTTGTTATCAATGAGTTAATGTTATCAGCATTTCAATGTGATCGTAATAAGCGGCGTGCACTGTATTTGTTATTTACTTTACCTTTTTATTTCAGTGCATTAAAAACATATTTATTAGGATGATTCGAACATTTACAATTTTTTTAATTTTCAGAACATATTTGCAGAGGAATCTGTTTCATACATCAAAGAATCTCATGTCACGTCTTAAGTTCACCTAAACCAAAGATTTATCAAAAGTTTCAGTTTAATTTCGCTCTTATAGCCATGTTCCATGACAAACGTTTTTTTTAATTTTAAGGAAACTGATGTTACTAATGAGGAAAATACCACACAACAGAACGTGCCAGTGACTCAAGATGAAGCTGGGGATCGGTCGGAAGGAGGTAGGGCTCCAAAACGAGCGAAAAAGCAAGTTGATGACACAGAATTATTGGCAAATGCCGTTGGGATTTTACAAGCCACTGCTGGAAGATTGAACTCCACTGTGGAACAATGCGAAGTGCAATCATTTTGTGCTTTCCTATCATCAAAAATGATGACATATCGTGCGACAACTAGACAAGGGGTTCAGCACGCTATTTACGACATCCTGGTTAAAGCAGACCGAGGATTATTTGAAGTACCGGTACCAACTTATTGCGGACAAGAACGTGTACCATTATTTGATAAATCTTCCTCCCAAATGGGTCATTCTAGACAACCTACTCAACTAATCACTCCCTCAACATCCTATGCTTCAGCTCCCGAACCACCAAAACGTCTTCCAACTCAACAACCTTCTGAAATCGACCTTTCAATATCACAATCCCCAAATCCACTCCTTCCTTCATTACATCCTGACACTTCTGGATCTGAACCAAGATCTCTTGGCTCTGTCCAACACCAATCAGCCCACACTCCGTCTCCAGAATGTTCACCACAGTACTCAGATGATCTAAACGAGTACGTTTAATATATTTTCTTTTTTTATTCTTAGTATTCTTAATGAATTAATAATAGTTACAGTACACTTTTTTGTACACTAGCATTACAAACAGTCTTTATCGATAGTCAAAATCATTCATAATATACCACATTATTGTACCGGCGCCGTAAAATATTACCATGACAACTAAAACATTGTGACTTTCATTATAATGGCATAACTTGTGCCATAAATTTGAACTATTTGCCGTGCTGTAAGCTTTATATTACTGTTGTCATAGCAACCCCTTTTTTCATAGATAATGATATCAAACTACTTATAATTTACAAATCTGATATGTCAATTCTTTATTAACTGTTTTATAATGCTGTCTTACAAAAAATAACGTACGAAACACGTTTATAATGTTATACAGTTATTGCTTTGCTCGATTTCTAAACACTGACACAAATGCAATAAAATATAACATGTAAATTTGTTTCATAATATAGTGTATTGCATGTATTTTCATTCCTATGTTTCATTTTAACGTTCGATTTAAAATATAGATTGTTTTTTGCATTCAGATTTTGATTACACAAAGAAAAGTTTGTGTGTATTTCTTTATTCTAATGTGACTTTGAAATAATATTGATTTTTATTGGATGTGTTGATATTTGGAATTTTTCACTTTAATAATTTCAGTGTTACATTGTTATTGTAATGCAATAAAAATATGCCCATTAAAGAAGCACATTCTATTTCTACTATGATTTAACTCACCATGATATTTTCCTTCAATTCGGTGACAATTGCTGCGCAAACTTCTGGGATTATTTTACCGATAGCCTGTTTTGATATTCGGAAAAGGTACTGAAAGCTTGTAAAGGAATCCCCTGTCGCCAAGAATCGTAATGTGACTGCTAGTCTGGAATATTGAAATACGCAGATAGTCAACTAAATAGTGTGTGTTAAAGATATTGATAATTACAAAATCAAATTGTTCAAAGAATGAATCAAGTTGTTTAGTACAATGGGTAAATACTGACCTGTCTTGAATTGAGATTGGTTCTCGCATGTTAGTAGAAATTTTTTGGATGCTTGGCCCGATTTTCATCAATAATTCCTCAAAATTGGTGAAACTCATCCTAGTGAAGTTTTTATATTGGCCGCTGATTTCTTGAAATTTTATTGCACCCAATAAATTACTCCCTATCCGTCTTTTATACAGCTCTGTACGCCACCATCGTCGAGGTCTACGTTTCTTCTTGTTCGGAATGTAAGCTATTACTGCTAAGCACCAGCAGCAGTTAACAAAGCTTCCTCGTTGTCCATCGTCGTACGTTGTGGGTGGCAGATACAATGGAACTAAAATCGTATTCGCGGCTTGCGCGCAGTGTTGCCAACACATAAATTGTATCCCCGTCAGTATAACACCTGGAAATCCGTCAGAATCCGTCAAAATTAAAAAAAATAATAAGATCCAATATATACAAGCAAATTTTAATACAACTTACTTACCAATTCTGATTAATATAATCAATCGTTAACATCTGACTTGATTACGAGGAAGTCTGAAACAGGGGATTCTTAAACACAGTACGGAACAGGCAGGGCTGTTCAAATAAAAAGTAAAATCTCCCAAAAATTAAACAATTAAAAATGACAGCAGCTAATAATGTCAAAAGACGATGTAAATCGCAATTCCCGCCAGCAAATCCGTCACCCGTCAAAGCCATTTTATTTCCCGTCCACTACGTTGAAATTCCGTCAATTTTGCCGGAATTTCCGTCCAGTTGGCAACACTGCTTGCGCGCCCTGCTCAGGTGGTTCGTCCCGTGCGCGCCGTTTGCTCGAGAGTGCACAATTTATTGCGCGCATGCAATGCAATGCCGCGTTACTGCCGCGGCGCGTCCGTGTATTCCCGGCCTAAAATAAATATCTTAATTAAAATTTACCTTTAAAATGATGTTCCGTATGACGATCCTCAGCTGTCTGGCACATTTCACATCTCTTGAACATATTCGCTATCACTTGACGCAGCTCTTATGCCTGTATTGCTCGAACTTCGCGTTGTATATTATTTTTGAGTTCATCGATGGAATGCGGATTATTTGCATACACACGTCGTTTCAAATTTTTCCACAGATAAAAGTGACTAGGATTTAAATCAGGGCTCCTTGGAGGCCACAGACCACGACTCACAACTCGATCATCAAAACCAGCATTAATTTCTCTCATAGAAATGTCCGCGGTATGAGAAGTAGCATTATCCTGCATAAAATATCCGTACGATTTTTCCTCATCTGTTAGTTCATTGACTATGTTGTCCATATAATAACGGGAATTCACTCTCTCCTCAAAAAATACGGGTCCAATTACCCTACGTCCACTTACTGCACACCATACTCCGATTTGTTCGTCGAAGAAAGGTAGTTGTAGACTGCAGTGTGGATCTTCGCTACTCCAATGACGATCATTTTGCTTATTAACACAACCACTCAAACAAAACCATGCCTCATCAGTAAAAATTACTAAATATAGGTCAACAATTCCATCATATACCGACTGTAGAAACCACGTACAATAATTTAGTCTTGCCTGACTGTCTGGCTCTTCAAGTCCGTGTACTACACGCCTTTTTATAGGGGTTTAGTTTTAACAATTTAGTAGCGACATGCACAGATGTTGGTGATATCCCTACTTGTTGTGCTAAACGACGTATAGATTTTACCGGACTATTTTCCAGCCTATTTCCTATGTCGTCTAATGCAGTGGTCGTCAGCACTCGCTGAAATGGGTATAGTGCATGTAGGGTAAGGAAATATGCTCGTCGTGCACAAGGGATAGAGAGACAGCCTATCCGCCAGCAGCCACGAATGCACGCTAGGGCAGTGTCTTGTCCGCGGGTAAGAGACGCTAGCCCGAGGGTGCAGTGTTCTGATGACCGCTGGTCTGTTTCCTCAGTTAACACGTGTCGTCTCCTGTCCCTCTTCTGGTCAAAAACTGAACCTGTGTTTCTTAACTTTGCTACCAATTTATAAAATTATACTTCTACATGGAACTGGAGATTACGGATATTTCAGGCGAAATTTTCTACACGTTCTTCTCCACGATTCGCACTTCGTGAAAGTATCGTATACTGTTCCACACTGTACCTCATAACAGTACACAAAGACTTAAGGTGCTATTCATAGACATTTCGCAGTACGCGCTACGAGCGTACTAAGCTAGCCCCGGCTATCCACTGGTTACTTGTACAGAATTCAAATCATATCCTATCGCTAACACTGGTTTATGAAAACGAAAAACGCTGATCATCCACCGGAAGCCCGTGCTAAAAATGTCTATGAATACGGCCCTTAAAGACTATGACTAGCGCGTGACGTCGTGGTCTTCGAACGCTGATATCAGCTCGCCCCAGCGTGGATAGCCAACACTTTGACTGTCATCTATAAGTATAGAGCGCCTGTGTAACGATAAATCGTGCATTTATGAAAATGTGCAATACTGCGTTATATTCTTAATAAAATCAAAGATGTGCCATTGCGTCATTCGCAATTTTATTTCAGTACGAAGTCCATTCTCCTTTCTTTGAGACTGGAAAACTTATTGATCACTTTATCATTGAAATTAACAATTTTGTCAATCATTACTTTCTCTACGCTTAACATTGCCAAAGCAGCAAGACGGTCTTGTGCCATTGTACTTCTTAGGAAAGTCTTCACTCTTTTCAGCGTCGAGAAGCACCTCTCAGGCTGACCACTAGTCATGGGAGTAGTAATAATTATTTTGAGGAGAGTAAACGCTTCTGTACAGGATTCGCAGATTCCTGTATCCAACATTATTTTGTACATTTTCATAGGCCCTGAGATATGGCGGAATTCTTCTCTCTCGTACAAAACAGACAGTTCAGTTTTCAGACGTTCTTTACACAAAAAAGGATAAGCTTGGATAGTTTCATCAAATTCCGGTGAAGAAATTTGTGTATAATTTATATTGCGTTTGAAAAGGGAGAAATTTAACAATTTTGCTGCCGACAGATGTTTATTGAAAGCAAATCTCTCTTTTACCTGATCAGAAATGGTATCACACACCTCTTTTGCAGAGACGAGAGTTTGATCTTGCGAGTTCCTTTTTCTTTTCTTCATGGAAGGAGTTTCTTCTTGTTGGTGAGTAACAGAAGTAAGTTTGTTTCTTTCTTTCATGACTGTCTCAAGAAATGCATTTACTGCATTATGGATGCTAATGGAGTTAGCATTAATATGTTGCAGTTGGTTATTTAAAATAACCACATGAGGCAAGATCTGATGGAAAAATTCTATCCAAAAGTTGAAGTCCTGATCGTTCAACATACGGAGAAACTCTGTAGCTGCTTGCACAGTGGAATGATCTCTGTGAATTTGAAGTTTCTCAAAGCATTCTATAAGACTATTCTTATTTTCAAAAATTGTATTAACTAATTGGCTATTAAAATTCCACCCTGTGCTTGCTCCTCCAGGTACTCCGTCACAAGCACTATCAAGCATAGTTAATTGTGAGGGTTTAGAAAAAAATGCAGCTATAGCAGCAAGACTACTGAAAAAAATACGAGCTTGTGAATTTTGTGATGCTGCCTTTTCTATAATTAGATTTAGCTGATGTGCATAGCAGTGCACAAAATATGCATACTTGTATGAGTGTTTAATAATTGTCTGCACACCTCCCTTCTCCCCTCTCATTACGGCAGCTCCGTCGTAAGTTTGGGCGATAAGTTTGTCGCTGTCGCCATTCAAAACTATATTCAATTGTTCTAAAATGCATTTCGCTAATCCTTCAGCATTTCGGTCTTTCGGGCTAAAAAATCCCCAGAATCTTTCATGCACATCACCTCCCAATTCATAACGGAAAGTAATAAGTTGCTGCGTGTGATTTGATATGTCAGTTGTATCGTCTGACATTACTGACAAAAAGTCGGATTGTTTAATTTCAGCACATATTTCATCATGACACACCTCGAGGATACAGTCTAGAATGTCATTCTGGATTGTCTTGGAAGATCCCCTAAACACTTGAGAATTCAAAAAATGGCTTTTGAGTGACTCATCCAACTTTCCAGCAAATTCCAATAATCCTCGAATCATATCAGGATCCGATGACTGTGAGCTTTCGCCATGATCATGTAACGGAAGTTCAAATCTTCCGCAAAACTTAATGCAGTCAATAATTTTCGAGAGAATTTCTCGATTTTGTCTCACTTTCTCGTTGTGTTTGTGTATTTGCTGTCTGTAAGCGTCGCTTACTTGATGCTCAATGTTTACTTTTCCTAACATAGCTAAACCAATGACATTATTCATATGTGTTGCAGAATCTTCGTGTTTTTTAACTTTCTCACCCAAATGTTTTAAATCGTTCACTCCAGCTTTCGTCCAAGTTGCATCACCTCCAAATAATAAGCATGGAAAGCAAAAGAGCGCATTTTTTTCACGACAGCCACATAACCACTTATGCTTAGAATAAATAGAAGGATTAAACTTCCTGGAATAAGTCTGATTTCTGCTTGATGATGCCTGGCAAATAACTAAATCAGGAGTCTCACGGCCTATACTCTTAATTTCACTCTTCTCTGCAAACGTTAACGATAAAAAACAAATGTTTTGCAAATATTTAACACTGTTCTTATTCATGTTCATCTTCAAAGTGAAAGGACTGATACTATCACAAGAACACGCTGATATAAAACATTTGAATCTTAATAGCACACGGGTAAAAAATATATATGCTGCATTTGGCACAATGTAAAAAAAAAAAAAAACGCTACGAAAACTGATGTTTTTCACATATTTAACACTGTTCTTATCTTGAAAGTGAAAGGATTGATACTATATCAGTTATAAGAACACGGTGATATAAAACATTGGAATCTTAATAGCATACGTGTAAAAAAATATTTACCGCGTTTGTCGCGATATAAAAAACACTACGAAAACCGTGAACTCTCCGGCACGATCTGGCAAAGCGCAAAACAGCAGCGATCCGCACTAGTCATCTCCACGGGCTGCACTAAATGCAGACCCTCGCTTGCCGTAGCGTTGCCAACCTCAACGCGAGCAAGTCTGCTACGAACGTCCCGAAATTCAGCTACGCTTAAAATTGAAGGTGTCACAGAAGAAAATAAATAAATAAAGCAGTATTCATAAGCGTTCTCCTCCAGTTCTTCCTCAGTTTGATGTCCAAAAACTACGCGCAATTTTGTCTAGAAAGGGCACAGCCCGAACCATATAGAGCTTGACAGTTATGTATAGCCGAACGCAACTACTGTCCGTTACTCAGGAGAATACGAGGGGCAAGAATGTGACCTTCTTGACTATCGCTGTTGATTATTTTAAACATCGCTCAGATAAGCATCCCAGTTTCCAGGTTATTACTCGTGCAGGAAACATGAGTAACAATGCGTATGGAAATTAAAGCTAAATTAACAGGAGACCTAATGTTTCCGCTTACTACATTACAAATATTGACGTGTTGTCGTACGTTATCTGTTCACATCCCTTGCCCCTCAGTCCGCTCTCGTCTTCTCCTGAGTCACCGACAGTATCTACACTAGAGCAAAGTAATTCCATCTGTAAGAATTAAAGATTGAAAGAATATTAAAAATATAAAGAAAAGTAAATCCCATGTGCATTAAATTAATGAAGCAATTAATTTAAAAATATAAAATATATAGTAAAGTATAATCTTTTCGTTGTAATAATCTTACAGTAAACAGTGGCACGTGACTGAAATGAGGCTTGATTGGCCGCAGTTTGGCGTTAGCGATTCTCAGTAAGTGAGCCCGCCCACTGTTGTACATTCTGTTTCATGTTAAACATTTCCCGTTACTCGTCAAAGTAGACCTAACCTCACTACTATGCATTCGTTTACTTAGAAAACTGTTACTTTATAATAATTAATTTATTGGATTCAACTCACTTAACTTATTGTATTATATATTCAACACTTTTTGTTTCTCTCGACTTTTGAGAGGGTTTCTACTCTTATGTTTATTAACCACATACACAGAGGATGCAGAGCTATACTGTCACGTGCTTACGAGAACAATCTCAAGTGGCGCCAGCGTATTACAAGAACAGACTACCTTTGGTATTACTCTTCGTATTCATCCGCTTTCAAAATATATAACAACATATAAAACTAGCCTTTATTTTACATAGGGTATTACACATGAGTGAAGTTATATGGTTCATTATATTTAATAACTAGAATTCAATTTTTATTCTAAAATAATACAAGGTTATAGTTTCCAAATACGGAACTATATTTTTCTGCGTCGTGTGTTTCGACCGGAAGCCAATCACGGATATGACAGCCATTTTCTTGTGTTTATATCAGGATTTTTCTTACAGCGAAAAGAGTATAGATCCTATGTGCGTTAATATTTAGATCAAAATTAATTAGTTCAGTAACTAATTCAAAATCCCCTGATGACTACTGAACGTAAATATTGAAATCAATATACTGTAGTTTAATGTTTAAAATGCATTCACATGTCAATCTTTTACTTTGCGTATTGTTGTTTCCGCCACACAGACGACACGTCACGTCAATCACTTGGGAATCAACACGGCGAATTGGTTTGCTAGGGGAATATAATGCTTTAATCTACATGTTAGTAACAGCTGAATAAAAACATAACAAAATAGTTATAAACACCTATCTTTAAGGGATGTACATAATTTCCTAAAAAAATTATTCAAATACGGTACTTAGTTTTCCTTTAAAATTTCAGGGATGGTTGAAACTCTTTATTTCCTTAGAAACGAATATGGCCGTCTTTTCAATGTCGCCAACTGTTTAAGTACTGAAACAATAATACTAATTATTATTATTTATCCTGGTGGCATTGGAAAAAAAATGTTTATTTATTAATTTATTATTGACTGATCTAATATTAAAATTTATTTTGTTTGGCAACATGAAATTCAATGGTTTGACTAAACAGTTTACCATTCATTAGATCTGACCTAATATGTATTTTGTTTGATCACATGAAATGATTACTACGAGCTCTATAAACAGAATACCACTTTAAAATGTATGCTGTTTGTTTATTTACTGTATTATTTATTATGTTCAAATTTCAAATAGAATAACACTCGCTAGTAATGTTCGTTTCATGAACATTGGCAACATCTTGAAAGGCAAACAATGCTGTCAACATAACAGTTTGGAAACTAATTACCAGTTGTATAGTATTTGTCAGTACCGAAATTCCAAACAAAGTTGGCAAAAGAAAATCCAACCTGACAACTACAGAGCGTTAGCTTACATAATGTAGGACGACCGAGGGACGCGCGAAGACCATGCAACACGCGGCAAACCGCCTACCTCACGCTCGCAGTTTTATTATTACTGAACTTACCTTGACTATAAGAGGTGTTCGAAATGTTGTCCTTCTGCTACAACACATCTCTGACATCTCTTAAGGAAATTGGCGTTCACACGCGCAAGTTCTTCTTCCGTGATTTTCCCAATTTCAGTTCTTATACTGTCTTTGAGTTCCTGAATTGAATGCGGATTGCCCTTGTAGACTTTGTTTTTTAGATTCAACCATAAATAAAAATCACAGGCCGTTAAATCTGGAGATCTAGAGGGCCACAAACCTTTACTGATGATCCTATCCTCAAAGATTTCCTTTAAGAAATTCAAAGAGTCATCTGCTGTATGTGCAGTTGCTGAATTCTGTTGGAAATAGGAACGCTCACATTCAATGTCATCTAACTGCTCAAAAAATGGCGTAAGTATTTCTCTTCTGTATCTATGTCCATTAATTTTGCTGTCAAAAAATATAGGCCCTATTATTCGACGTGCGCTTATGGCACACCATACGCCTACTTTTTCGTCGCAAAGGGGAGTTTCATATATGAGATGAGGTTTCTCTGTACGACAATACCTATTGTTTTGGGATATAACATGACCATGTAAATGAAACCATGCTTCGTCTGTAAACCAAATTAATTCTGGGTCCACAATACCATTGGCAACATTTCGCAAAACCCAATTGCAAAACTTTACACGATTGATATTATCCCTAGGTTGCAGTTCATGCATTACTGTCACTCTAAAAGGCTTAAATTTAAGAATTTTAGTGGCTTCATATGCTGTGGTTTTAGAGACACCAGTTTCTTGCGCGAGGCGACGCAGAGATTTCTGTGGAGTGTGTTCCATTCTTTCCCCTATTTCATCCAGTTTTTCCTCAGTAAGCACACGCCGTGGTCTTTTGCTGCTTTTATTCAATACTGACCCCGTTTCTCTCAATTTTTTTACGAGGTTGCGTATGGTATTGCTATGTGGGACGGTAACGTTAGGAAATTTTCTTGCAAATCGTACTTTTACCTTTCCGCAATCACGCTTTTCCAGGTAAGTCTCTACCATGAACATTCTTTGCTCTAATGTAAATTTCTGTGGTGCCATTTGAGCAAGCTAATCTAAACACTTCAATAATATAATCAGAAGATTAACACGCAATCTAACGTCAACACAGTTACTCCTAAATCTAAACACTTGACTAACACAATCAGAAGAATAAAACGCAATCTAACGTCAACACAACCACTCCTACAGAGAGACTGAACTGAACAGCCGAGCATGCGGGAGACAGTTTGTCGCGTGTTGCATGGCCTTCTTACCGGTCACGCGCCGCCCGGTCGACCTACATTATGTAAGCGAAAATTCCAATAATCCACTAGCATATGTAGTAATAGGGGGAAAATGGTTAGGTTTCACCTTTACGATATAAAGTAGGAAGACTTGGATATAACTCTTGAAAAATAAAGCGAGAGCCTTCACCACCCTCTACATTTCTATAACCCGGCTTCAGGAAGGAGGAAGTTCTCTTAGCAGAACGTTTTCTACGTCTATACTACTCTTCCTCCGTCAATTTTTGTTTTTTTTTTTCGTTTTTGTTTGGTTTATTTATACATGCTTTAACTTCTATGTAGGTTGTATCGCGTGTGTAGAATCTTTGAGTATATCAAGTAGGCGCAAACTATTGTGATTACCTATGTTAGATAAGACTTGTATTGATTTTAAATTATTTCAATTTTCAATAATTATGACACTGGTGATTCAGGTAGTGATTAATCATGGTATGTAAATTTCCAGTTCGGAATTTGCCTTTGTGACTGAGAAAAATCATGAAAAACCTCTCAGTCGGATTGGCTGAAGATGGAATTTGAACCCAGAACTTCTCGAATGCGAGTCACCTCGCTCGGTACAGTTTGTCATTTTATTTTCCCTGGCAGAATTAAGGCCATAAGGCCTTCTCTTCCATTTAACAAGGTTTGAATAATAGACATGAAATACAAAATTATGTAATAGAATACAAAACAACCATTGAAGATATCTTAAAGAGATTACATAAAATATAGAGAATTACAAATAGTCAAGATCAATTACTACATAATAAAAAACAAACAAAATCGTCCGTGATTCTTGAAGAGAAGCCTTAACATGTGTTTAAAAAAAACTCCTTAATAGTATACTGAAACAAGTTTATGTTATACAGTGCGTTCGTATCTCGGCCGGACGTTCCGCGGCGGCCTTGGAGTGGGTGAAGATTGGCGCGCCTGCCGCCAGAGTTACACGTAAACGACCGGCAAGTCATGGGTACGGAACACTAACTACTCTACTAACATTAGGCTTACCTGCATCACAACAGATGTTGAAAGTGATGACCTTCGACTCGAACACATTCCCTATATCTCCGAAAACAATTCTGGTTCACTCTCAAAAGTTCATGTTGACTGATTGCCTGTATTTCTCTCGTGATGTTGTCCTTCAATTCTTGTAACGTATGCGGATTTGATGCGTACACTTTATTCTTTAACATTCCCCATAAATAAAAATCGCATGGAGATAGGTCAGGGGAACGAGGTGGCCACAATCCTCGACTAATTATTCTGTCACCAAACACACTTCGCAATTCATACATAGAATTCGCAGCGGTGTGCGCTGTAGCTGAATCCTGCTGAAACCAGCCACTCAATCGTTCATTTCTTGTTAGTTGCGGAAAAAAATTATTTAAAATTGAAGTTACATAAACGTGTGAATCAACTGTTGTGTCGAAAAATATGGGACCGATAATTTTACTCACACTCACTGCACACCAAACCCCAACCTTTGCAGCGTGGTGAGGAACTTCGTGAATAGTATGGGGATTTTCGGTAGCCCAGTATCTATTGTTCTGAGTAGAAACGTGACCGTGAAGATAAAACCACGCTTCATCAGTGAAGAACGTTAAAAGTGGGTCCACGTCGCCATTATGAACGGATTGCAAAAACCAATTGCAATAATTAACCCTACTTAAAGGATCTTGTGGTTGTAAAGCATGAATTACAGTTACTCTGTACGGCTTAAGTTTCAGAAGTTTCGTTGCCATAAAAGCTGACGTCTTGGAAATGTTAACCTCTTCTGCTAAACGTCGCAGTGATTTGCGGGGTGAGTGCTCTAACCGGGCCCCTACTTCATCAAGCTTCTCTTCTGTCAGTACACGGCGCTGTTGAACACGTTTCTTGTTCGAAATAGATCCTGTATGTCTGACTTTATTGACAAGGTCATGAATAGTTGACCTGCTAGGAATTCGAACACCTGCAAACCGATGTTCAAATTCTCTTCGACACCTTCTTGCAGAAGAGCATTTCACATACGCATCATAGAGAAATATACGTTGTTCTAAAGTGTACTCAGCCATTATTAAGAGACACTTTATCACCACGAGACAACACAATTTTACTCACAACACGCTCACAGACGTCTTTCCCTCACGACAGATCCAACTCGACTGACTGGCGCGTTAGCGGTAGCTACAGAGCTACTCTGGCGGCAGGCACGCCAATCTTCACCCAGCCAAAGGCCGCCGCGGAACGGTCCGGCCGAGCTACGAACGCACTTCATGGCATGAGTCAATTTTTGGGTAACGAGCGAAGTGATTTTCCTAATTTTGACGAATGCAATAACTGTATAACATTATAAACGTGTTTCATATGTTATTTTTGTACGATAGAATTATAAAACAATTAATAAAGAAATAACATCAGATTTATAAGGATGGGGGTAGTTTGATGTTATGGTCTAACAATAAGAAGAAAGAGGTTGCTATGACAACAATGATGTATTAAATATTATAGCATGGCAAATCGTTTCATAATGTTAACTTCGACGTTTTAGTTTACATGGTAATATTTTTGTGCGAGATCGTGCGTATTTGCTTGGTTTCCGCACAAAACCAATCCGCGGAAAGTCTAAAATTCCACATTCAGTATTCCCAACCTAACACACATAACAATTTCCCTCTTCTTACCGCTTAAGTGACATATTGATTTTACTGCTTTAGGCTTTTAACATATTATTTTTAGAGACGTTCACTATAGTAATAATTATAAATTGGAAACTTACCACTGCAATTTCACCTAAATTGTACTGTTAATTATTGTTTTTAAATATTTGCAAAAATTAAGTAAACTCTACAACTCCACTAAAGTTACTGCATTCGTGATGCAAGTAACATTAAGGAAGCCGTGAAAAAATCAACAAGATTCCAGGCTCATCATGGCGGCTACTTTGACCGGCAAAATTAAACTTGCCGATGTTATTATTGCAATATGTTATATAAATAATATTGTTAAAATATTAAAATGAAAAATAAATCATTACATAACCTTACCGTTTGTTTTAAATTCGCATTTATAGACTGGGGGAAAGAAAAGACGTATATCACGGCCTGCTGGAGTATAGTAAACACAGAAAACATTTTAAAGCAACAATGTTGAAGATATATATATATATATATATATATATATATATATATATATATATATATATATATATGCAAATTTGCCGTCATTGAACAGAAACCATAATGGAGATTTCATTGCAACTAATTAGAAATTCCTCTTTCAGGTATGTAATAAACGATCTTCGCATAAAATAATGTACGATACACGAGCGGTATGTTTTCTTTCAATTCTCGGAAATTAAAAAAGCTCAACTACGTTTCGCTTTTTCAAACTTTTCCTCGAACATGAAAACTTCAACATACCGCTCTTGTAACGCATATTACTATTACTAAACGTGATTATATTTCATTTGGATTATTTCTTGATGTATTAACTCTTAGATAGTGAATATGAACAAACTTGGGGACAAATCAGTGTGTGCATAATATACTGTATAATATATGGACAGACAGATGGCAAGCTAAAAACTATCTTTTCCGTATACGGGATGCTTAGTATTTCCGCGAAAATGTCCAACTCGATTCTTTTGTTTTATCATTATAGTAGTTGTGTTCACACTTCATGTGACGAAAACAATAACATATCTGCACCTATCACACAGAGGATGAAGCATTTGTTTAATAATTTGAAAAATGTCCGTTTCCCATATTGTATTGTTGAAAATATCGTCACTAATACAAATCCACGTCGTTCTAAACTTATAGAAATTCAATACAATATACTTCTACTATAAACATCAACAACCAAATTTCTTGATTTGCTATTAAAAATACATTAAATTGGAAAAATCATATTAACGAAATAACCCCCAAACTTAGCTCAGCATGCTTCGCAATTAGATCGTTACAACAATTTCTAAACAGCAGTATCTTAAATACCGGTACAACATATTTTGCCTATTTTCATTCCATTATGTCCTACGAAATAATAATATTTTGGGGGAATTCTGCAGATAGTAAAAATGAATTTTACTTACAAAACAGAGTAATTAGAATAATAGTTGGGGCAAAGGCCAGAGAATCTTGTAGATTATTAAAAAAAATAGAGATTTTGATCTTAACAAATCAGTATACTATATACCAGAGGTCGTCAGCACGGATCACGCTGGGGCTAGTCTCTCTTACCCGCGGAAAACGCAGTGCTCTAGGTTGCACTCCGTAGCTGCTAGCGGGTATGCTCTCTGTCTCTCCCTGTTGCACGACAGTGCACACGGGACAGCACCGCGTACCCTTTGCACATTTCAGCGAGTGCTGACGACCACTGGTATATACTCTTTAGTAAATTTCCTCCTATGTAATAAAGAAAATTTTCCAACTAATTCAGCCATACATAGTATAAATACTCGCAGAAAAAATGATTTTCATATTATGCTATCATCAAATTTATCATGCTATCAAAGGGGAGTACGTTTACATGGTGATATAAATTTTCAATAGTCTTCCTGAAGACGTTAAGAATCATAACCAAAACCCTGCATTATTTAAGGTAAAACTAAAAAATTACTTAATATCTCACACTTTCTATTCTGTAGATGAATTCTTGATATTTCACAGTACTGTACTTCTAAATATTTTAAATGGTAAACATATTGTATTGTATAATATGTTATTGTTATTAAAGTATTAATTCTGTACTTATTTCCTATTTACATTTTTATATGTTAAACATAAGAATTGGACATGTTCTTTATTCTATGCTATAAAGCCAATGTAAGAATATTAATGGAACGAATAAATATATCTACATTAATTCTATAATGAACAGTGATTAAAGTTTCTCGCAACTTTTGCACAAATTTTACATGCACTAGGCCTATTTAGTATCTCTCGTAGAATAAAGGTGGTCTGAATTACCGTTGAGAATAATTTCAGAAGGAAATGGCGTAAAATGAGGTTTTAAGTCAAACCAACGGAACAATCCGGAATGTTACATTTCAAATAAATGTACGATATTTTTATATTGTTTACAATTTTTCAGTGAGCTTCTATTCAGTAGAATTTGCGACTGATTATGCTAGCTTCTTGGCAGTTAACATGCAATATAATAATGCATAAATTGGTTCAAATTTATAAAATTTAAATTTGTATAAAATAACTGATACTTGTGCCTAAAAACGTAAGATCAGTTAACGTATTTTCCTCGTACATTTCAACTCTGAAGCTTGCAACTGTCTTTTGTCTTTCTTCTGAATTGTTCCAAGATTTTATTCCGTGTGTACGTGTCAATTTTTTTTTACGTAACTGTTGGATTCAGGGATGTGTATGACTTTCTATGTTACAAATTTTGTTACGTTTGACGGCTTGTCTTTGATTACAGTGTGTATTCTAAAGGGTGACAAAGTCCTGTTATCAGAAAATAAACAACATTGTCGCTTATTTTTTTTAAGCAGAATGTATGTTCTATTGTCACAAAATATTAATTCTAAAATGCAACCAAGAATAGAATTCTGAATTTTAGGGCAAAAGGTCTGTGTGTAATTTTTGATACAGCCAAGAAAGACATAGGCCTAAAAGAAATTAATATCCTCAAAAATGGGAATGTATTTTAGAAATATGAAGTAGTCTCAATTGTTTTCCAGAGTACAAAATATTCACGCTTCTGAGCTCCGTACATACCCCTGATATAATGGAGGTGCAACAGAGAACTGGAATAAGTGATTAGAGATAATACCACAGTCTAGTATATACAATCACGAAGCTCAATACGTAGTAAATATGCAAACATTAGATAGTTGCTCACCACTAGGATCGCTAATATCGCCTCATTACAGGCAATGCAAAATAGTACCGGCACAGTCTATTGTTTCTAGCACCCTCAAAATTCAAGCTTCGTGACTGTATATATAGACTGTGATAATACGATGGGAGATGTGACATTTATTGATGTTAACAACACAGTTTACACTTTTTCACAAAATGCACGAAAAACGTGAATATTTTCTTCTCTGGCAGACAATTACATCATCTTTCTTCATTCAGTTTCCTTTCATTTCATTTCTGGAGAAGTTTCTTTTCTGTTTTATGTGCCAGAATATTGATAAGCTCGTTTAAAAATTGAGAGCCTTCACAGAAATCATCACACCAAACGAATCAGAATCAATCTGGATCTACCTGAGTGTGACTGACGAAGATTCGTACGAGCCGTGATTCATTTAACAGTAACAGTCCTATCATTCACATTGCATCAATCCGCTTCAATAAAAATCACTCCAGCAGAAAAACCGTAATCAGCTGACTAAAATTTCCTTTCATATGTTTAGTTTACAAATTGATACTACCTAGTACGAGACTCTGGTTCCCAATTTGCTAAATCTTCCGCTCTTCGTGTCACTTATGACTCCATGGTGTGTGTGCATCTGTATGTAATGTTAATAAAATACACGATAATCAGTGATAAAACAATTCAATTTTGTTAGGAATTGCTGAGAAAAACTTCGAAGTTATGAAATGTGGCAACACCTATTTCTTTGGTGTCCTTGTATTTTCCCTTGCGGGAGCTTTAGACCTTCGTAATAAGCTGAGTAAAGGTGGGGTGTGAGTAGTGTGGGGTAGGATTGCGAAGGACAGGGGGCGACACTACCCCTAAGTTAGTTGGGTCACGGTTCCAGATACCTTTGTCGTATAGCATATGCTAACCTATACAATATGGAAAATAAAAATAGCATTTTCAACTATACACATAGTTGTACACAAAGATAATACACAACATAATTGTTTTTCCTCCATAATTATAAATTTGTAATTTTTGTGCATATCCTGTTCAAGGTCAAATACCAATTGGGACAATTCCTGTATTTCGTTTTGTTAAGATGATTTTTTTGCACATTTCTAAAGCATACAATTTCGAATTTTAGACAACATTCAATTATCTCATTCTATGTGGAAATGATCAAAATTTCTCCGAAAAAGAGAAAAGCTCTCTCTTTCGTCACTGGACAATGACCTTTAGCCAAAAGTCGCTTCATGAACGTTCTTAATGATTCTGTAATTAGCCTACATACAGTATGCATATCTTCATTGAAATTATAAAGGATCTCTTTAACGATATAAAATGAGCCGTTGAGAGCAAAAGTGGTGTAAGTCAAAAATGGATAATGAGGGTTAAAGTAAACATTCTGTGAAATACAGTGCAAAGCAGCAATTAATATTCAATTTATTTAAACTATTAGAAGTCAGTGAATAGCACGAAGGATATATTAATTGCTACTTTGCACTGTATTTTACAGAATTCCCACTTTAAACCTCATTACCCAATCCTGACTTACACCACTTCTGCTCTGAACGGCTCAAATGTACTTTATCACAAATATCCTGTTTTAATTCACAGGGAATGTATGATCACAGTCTACTATATACAGTCACGAAGCTTGAGTTTTGAGGGTGCTAGAAACATTAGACTGTGACGGTACTATTTTGCATTGCCTGTAATGAGGCGATATCAGCGACCCTAGTGGTGAGCAACTATCTAATGTTTGCATATTTACTACGTATTGAGCTTCGCGACTGTATATACTAGACTGTGGTATGATTTCATACAAAATTTCGATCATTTTGCGCTGAATATAATGTATCCATATTACTCTATTCTTTCATAATACAGTATACGACTGTCAATAATTGTGGGAACTGTCTGGTATGTATATATTGCTAAAACGAATCTTCAAAAATTGCAAAACTGGTCAAACCTTTCTTAGTATGATAGGCATTTAGAGCAGCTCTAGAGTGAATGAAGAGATGACTCGCGAAGAAATGAGATTTTCTCTCTCGAAATGAGTGAATTTCGATACAAATCACAACATGTTAAATTACCGAACATGTTTCAATAGTACTATCGCGTTCTATCACAGGCGACGAGCTTTGCGTTTAGCGCAAAGGCGACAGGCCTTTCTTTAAGTTTTCCTGCGTCAAACTTTAACTGAACTGTCGCCCATGATACCAATCCAGTAATACCACCGGTAACAATAATACAGACACTTCAATTAATGCAATGAAAATTAGAACTCACCTCATTGTTTGTAAATTAGATCAATCTTCCTGTTCTTCGTTTTAGCGAAGGCATCTATGATGTCTTCGTAGAAGGGATGAGTTCTCATTAATTCACTGAGGAGATCCTTGTGGATGGAAATTAGGGCTAGCGATGTCAACCTGCTGTTACACAGACTATTCCTGAGATACGTTTTAATTATCTTTAAACAGGGAAAACTTCTCTCCGCAGAACAACTAGTCGATGGGATAGTAAGAATTAAGCTGAATAATTTGTACGCTTCTGCATACACCTCATCCATACTGCTTTCTTTGAGAGATCTCATTAACGTTTCTATGTTCATATTTCTATAAGTTTCATCTTGAAATATCAAACCAAGTTCATTTCTTAGTCTTTCTGTTTCTGAGAAATACTTCGGATAGCATAATTTTAAATTATCCAAAGCATCACTGGGGAATATCCTTGAATATGTGGAAAATTGTGACGTATCGGCAAGCTTCATAAATGTGAGTTTCTTAACATCATTAAAGCGTTCATTAATTTCCAGCATCGTATGATCCAGTATTTCATAAAATAGAATGTTTAAGTTGTGAAAGTATTCTTCTTCTGATATGTCGGGCTTTATTGATGGGGGTCCTACTTTCAACAAACATGCATCAACAATTCTTTTGAACGTGTCATCATTCCTTTTGTTAAGAAGTATCGTTCCCGTTTCTTCAATCATGTTTACACAAAAGTTAATGTCTAATGACTTCATCTGCAGTACATCAAACAATGTGTGTGTCAACTCGAATATCTCTTTGAATAAAAGAGCCAAGAAAACAAACTCAAAATCATTGAATTTGTTTAAGAATCCTTCAGCTTGACAAATAGATGCTGGATCGTAATTTTCCATTACGTGTTTAAAAACAAGAATAATTTCATCCAATTCATCGACAATTACCTTCAGGGTTTGGGAAACTGAAGACCACCTCGTGTCTTTTGCTGAAGGTATGCGTCTTCCGACCTCGCAGTGAAGCAAATGCGTCCGTTGTTCAGAATGGTGAAAGAAATCTGCTATACCATTTATGTTTGCGAAAAATGAACGGCACTTTTGAATCCTATCAAAACTTTGTTGCAAAACTACATTAAGTCTTTGCGCTGAACAATGAACAAACACAGCTTGAGGAGCAACATTCTTAACTTTTTCTTGGAGATCATTTAAGTGTCCAGCCATAACTGCAGCGCCATCGTAGCATTGTCCCACAAGCTTAGATCTGTAGTCAAACTGAGATAATGTGTCAGCTAACAGATGGAAAAGTACGTCTGCTGTACGATCTTTGCTGATTTCATAGAACCCCATAAACCTCTCAACTACACTACCACTGGAATTTAAATATCTCAGAATCAAAGAACATCGTGTTTTCTGTGTGATATCTGTCGTATTATCCACTTGCACCGAGAAAAATTCCGCCTGATTTATTTCTTCATAAATGAAAGATTTGATGTAGTCAGATATACACTCCGTGATTTCATTTTGTATTATCTTTGAATTTCCAGCAAAAACAGCTTTTATGTTTGAATAATGATTTTGAATTTCTATGGGGCTTCCCTCAATGAATGAATCTAACAACTCCTTTAAATTTTCCCTGTTTATGGAATGTTCATTTTCGTTATGTCCACAGACGGTCATTTCCTGGCTGCTTAGAAATAAAGCTGCTCTAATTGCATAATGCATTAATAACCTATTCAACCTAACATTTTCATTGTACTTAATTTTGTGAAGCCTTGAACTCTCTTTGAGAGCATCAGAAATTTTATTCATATTCTTTTCTAGTGCCTTGAACCCGACATAGTTCTTTATATGTTCCACCGAAGATTCATGCTTCCGAAACGCACGTGTAATGTTGTTCAAATCGCAGATACCAGTGCTGTTCCACACGCTCATTGTTACTCCTATTAACAAACACGGCCAACAGTACAACTTTTGCAAGTAACTACTGGCACACAGCCATTTGTGTTCAAAATACCATCGGAATTTAAATTTCCTAACGTACGTTTTTGAGTTAGGTTTATTTATATCGCCACACGATTTCTCCAAACAAAGGAATGGCTGAGGTCTACCATGATTAAACAAGTCCTTTTTGTCTTCTTTTTTCCAATGTGAAAATGGAGTTTGAAGTAAACTGCACACTACGTCATTTGTAGGATTCATTGCGCGTAAAAAACAGTGCGCTTAAAACACTATAAAATCACAAAATATTTAACATACTAAAATAAAAACACTTTCCGTTCCTGTAATTTAAAAGAAGTTGTATGACACATTCACTAATCTTAGTTGAACCGCTATGAACACACTAGAATAACGCTACGTAGACACTTGCCCGCGCCACACTGCTTGACACGAAACGAATACTCTGCCTGTATCGCGTCAGTTGCCATGGCAACGCGGCAATATCTCCCGCTCCCTCCCCACATAACACACAACCCTCAATACAAGACCAAGCATGAGTCAGTGAGTCATTCACAGCTGGCTACGCGAGTCGCTTCCATGATCTGATTGCGGTTCAGAGCTTTCGCTCACGGAGAAATTCGGTACATGAGAGCGTTGATGGCAGTGCTAACTGTAAGCGGTTTAGAGAAAAAATGATAAATTATGGTTTATTTAACGATGCTTGCAACTGCCGAGTTATATCAGCGTCGCCGGTGTCCCGGAATTTTGTCCCGCAGGAGTTCTTTTACATGTCATTAAATCTACTGACATGAGCCTGTCGCATTTAATCACACCTAAATGTAATCGACCTGGACCGGGATCGAACCCGCAACCTCGAGCACAGAAGGCCAGAGCTATACGACTATGCTACCCAGGTCGATGGTTTAGAGAAAGTGACGGTATGCAAGTAATGTGAGTGGATAGAGGAAATGGTTGTTGTTTAGTCAACTGTCCGAAGACAGGTCTCAACCTCACAAGTGATACCAAGAAGGCACCAATTATGAGGCAACTAGGCCAGGAGATGGTGAGGTAGGATGGCCAGTTCCTTTTCCCCTCCATTACATACATCGACTAGCTACATAATATACTAGTCAGACTTCAGATGCATACAAACAATTGTTCTTCCTCTGACATATATCGTCAAGTGAGATGTACCGCCTGATAATAGATGTATATATCAGCCTAGAACCTCAATCAGAGGACAGAAGAAAGGGTAGCTGCGATAACTTCAAGAAAATCAATTAGGAAAATTAATTTCAAAATGGAATAGTACAGAGAGAGGCAGCGAAAAGTCATTAAGCAGGGGACGTCCGGGAACAGATTGTCCTCAATCCATTGTAGGACTCTAAAGCAGCGCGGGCGGCCGTTCATTTCATTGTGTTGGGCCTAAATTATTAGTTAAGAGTTGCCTAATGAATGAACGAAGTTGAAAACTGATGTAGATTTTACCTCTCATCAAACAAGCTGTTGAAAATTATGTTCAGCGTTCTCGATACAAACGTTGCATCGTGTTAAAAAAATTCCGAAACACTCGTATCTCCGCCTCTGAAATTTCAGATATCACTCGTCTGATTTCATTTTCCAGGGCTTCAAGAGTATCTGGGTTGTTCTTGTACACTTTCTGTTTTAAATTTTCCACAAGTAAAAATCACACACTTAAATCGGGGGAACGAGGGGGTCATAGTCCACGGATAATTATTCGCTCATCAAACACCTGTTCTAATGCATGCATTGAATGCTGAGCTATATGATCAGTGGCGTTATTCTGTTGGAAGTAGGCATATTGTTTTTCTTCCTCAGTCAACATTTAAAAAAATGGCTGCAATATGTTTTGCACATATCGTTCCCAGTTAACGATATAATAGAAGACAATAGGGCCAATGATTCTGCGTGCAGTAATGCCACGCCAAACACCAACTTCCTGATCGTGAAGAGGAGTTTCATGCACTACATGAGGATTGTTAAGGTCCCAATACCATGAATTCTGAGAATTCACATACCCACTTAAACTGAAATAAGCTTCATTCGTCATAATTAAAAGAGAAGGATCGACAATACCATCATCCACAGATTGCAGTATCCACCGACAGAAATTTACACGAGCAGCTGGATCCCGTTGTGTTAACTGATGAACCACTGACACTTTGTAAAAATGAAGGTGTAGCATTTTCAGTCCCCGTAATGCCGATCTTTGTGAAATACCACATTCCTGCGCCAATCGGCGTGAAGATTTTCTCGGACTGGTTTCAATTCTTGCTTGAATATCTGCAAGCTTCTCCTCTGTTAATACCCTCTTCTGTGGTTCTCTCTTTTTGTTCGAAACAGACCCTGTTTCTCGCCATTTCCTGCGTAACTTGGTTATGTACTGTCTCGAAGACATTGCAGCGTCACGGAACTGTCGTAGAAACTTATGAACAGTATTGTAATACGATTTCCTTTTTAGGAGAAATATCTCAACTAGAAATATCCGTTGTGCAACAGTATATGTTACCATACTGATAGCGAACACAACACAAATAATGTTCAATAACAAGTATAGTAATGCAACACTACGTAATAATGTGCGCTCAACAAACATTCCACTCGTCAACTAAACACTCTGTATGCTTCCCGCTGTCCGTACATTCCATCCCCACCACTCGGGAATTTTAGGCCTAGCGTAATGAAACTGAATGTCCGCCCGCGCTGCTACAGCTTACCGGTGAGTCGAGCAATGGATTGCGGGCAATCTGTTCCCCGACGTCCCCTGCATAGTGCGCTTCCTCTCTCTGTATAAGGTCTATAAGATCTATTATAAAAACTGCAAAACCATAACTTGTTAGCAAGCAACAGCATTACAAAATTACACTACCGCTAACTTAATAAAAAGTTATTCCTATCCTGTTACATTTATTTAAAGGGTAAGAAAGATACTTAAATCATGCGCGCACTAAACGGCCAAGTCCCAAGGATGAAGTCGCAGCGGCCAAGGTGAAGTATGAGTATCTTTGCGACCTGTTGTACTGCCACTTTTTTTCCGATCTGTAAAAGGAACGTTGAAGTAGCAGCCTGGACATGACTGTACGGACATGCCTGGTTCGAATGCGTTACCTCCAATTTTTAATAATTATTGGTCGCAGCGACCCGCTGGTCGTATGTGCATTCACCGGGTTTTCGTTGGTCATTGCTACAGTTTAGTCGTGGTCGGCGAGTGTGCGTTTTGCCATTTACAGTATATTATAAGATTCATCAGTGTTTGTTTAGTCTCGGTTGTTATCGGCAAGTACCTACTAGAGATGAGCTTAAACGATATTTTCAAGTGTCTGTGACAACTGTGACTGTGACAATTAAATATCTGTGACTTTTATCGGTGATTTTATATCGATACGTAAGCACAATATGCATGAATTACACCGATAGTTTGATACACCGATAAAAATTAGCAGGAAATATTGAAGAGCAGTGAATTATGAATACGATTTCTCTATACACGCCACACATCAGTAATTTATATGGGAAAGTCCAACAAAGAAATGATGTACATGTACCATTAACAAATAAATACTTACCAATCTGAACAGTAACATGTCAAAAGTTAACCTCATGTACCAAGAGGTAATATTATAGACACTGAATCAGTTGATCATTTTTAAATATAGTCGTGTATGGAGAAATTGAGGTTATATGATTATCCTAATCGTTTTAAAAATTGATCCTTTTTATTGCATATAATATAATGGATAAATTATTTTAAGTCGCGCATTAACATTATAATATTGAGTCATAGAATAAAAATTAATTAACGTAAGTATTCGGAAAAACACTGGAAAATAATTACAAAACAGAACAGTTGTTCAGACAGGATTTTACACAAGATTAAGTACTGGTAACCAATGGTGTTATTATTTAAATCGTGTAATAACATCATTTATAGTAAGATGGAGACACTACCGCCCGATTGCTGTTATTGTATCATGCACACGCGCAAACCTACGACGTAGAGGAGAAAATATCAGTCACACAGTACTGAATAGCGATATTTTGTCACAGATATTTCGCGCCACCAGTCACAGGTTTATCTGTGATAAAAAAATACCTGTGACAAAATATCGGTTTGTGAAATATCGACCATTTCTAGTACCTACTATGCAGTGTAGGTTTTATGCCATGCATGTCTCCAGATAACAAGTACACTGTGTTCCTGCCCAAATAACTACTGTGCATTATACTGAAATGTGGAAATCTACCGATTACAGCAGTAGTCTCTGCACTCGCTGAAATGGGTAAAGGATAACGAGTGTATCGTAACATGCACCGTCGAGCAGAAGGGAGAGGCAGAAAGCATACACGCCAGCAGCCATGAATTCAAGTTCCGGGGGAAAAGACGCTATCCCGAGGGTGCACTGTGCTCATGACCGCTGGTTTACAGGAACATATAAGGCCTAAAGTTGGCTGCAGTGTACGCAATGACCGAGAACACACAGTCATGAGCTCGAATTTTCCGTGGTCAATGTGGTGTCTTTAGTTTTAAGAGACCCTGCGTCATGCTGACACAAGATTAGAATTCCACCGCATCTAGTGTATGTCGAAGTTGAAGATGCATTAGTTCAACCTCGCTGTACCATGAAAAACAGTACATTATAAGTTTAAAAAATGAATATGTACATATTAATGTACTTCCATTTGTGGAAGCAGCTTTCTGCTAAATGCTTTATGTAGGCAGTTGCTGACGTCGAAAGTGACGTCAAGTACGGATACGAGAGAAAATGTGGGCGTAACGCGGTGAATCACGCGTGGAGTCACACCACCATGATAACTGGTACACATTGTCTAAAATATTAATACGCAGTTCCAGTAGCTTGCATCAAAGTTACAAGACAAAAGAGTGATGTGGTTGAGTCAGAAGCGTGTTTGTACTATCAAAGCGAATATGAAGGCATATAAAAATACAATTTTATAAGTAGACATACAATATAAAGTTCAAACTTCTATTTCTAAAACAAGAAAGAACTGTGCAAAAGAGGTATCTTATCAGGTCACCTTTGTGTTTCCGAATCGACCGTATACTTATTCACTAACCCCGTCTATAGTTTATGGGTTTCAAAATTCTTTAACAACAGCGTTTGAGGTTATTTCTGTGGTGTTCGGGTAAAGGGGGATAAGTCATTTTTTGTGCAGATGGATTTTTGTCCCTCAGATGAACACACAAGTTAAATTACACAAATGAGTGTGCAAAAATCAGAGAATACTAGTAGTTGACGTGTTTTATTTGTGTAGAAAATTATTTGCAACAAGAGTCGAAGTTTAATTTTCATTTACAGTATCTCCAAACTCATTTTTATAACTTATCTCCCTTTACCCAAACAACACAGAATTGTAAAACCAATTGCTACTATTTTTGAATTAGCCTTCTTCGTTGTTGCAGTTTTCCGTTCAAAATAATAATAATAATAATAATAATAATAATAATAATAATAATAATAATAATAATAATAATAATGTATAATATAGAAAGGAAAAGACAACCAATAATTTTATATTCATTAATCACGACAAGGGTGTCTTCTATCATCTGTTCTTTTTAATTTACACAAAAGACTATTTTATTGATCCTTTAGATTTTTCCTTTTCACTGACGATCAGGTTGTACTAGCTGATTCTGAAGACAACTTGGAAAGAACAGTTTATTAATTGGAAATTACAGTCAAAAAGTGTAATAAAAAAAAACAGAAAACAAATGCGTTTGTTTTTTGTGTACGTAATGCACTTATAACTAAAGTTGTAATTGGGAATAAAATGACTGAACAGGTTAATTCTTTCACTTACCCAGTGGCGTATACTGGTTTAAGGGTCTGGGCTACCACTGACCCTATTATTACACAAAATATATTTTAAAATCCCTATAATAAAATTCCTTACCTATTTATATGTGAATTCCAGACGTCTTGATTGGGATGAAAATACTTTGATGACTTCGTCATTGAAATTACAGTTGGGCCGCTTGCGAAGTTTCTGTAGAAATGACTTTTCAATGGACATCAGTGCCAAGCCGGATAAACGTTCTTGTGTACGAGTTGATCTACAGTAGGATTTTATTCTCTTCAACGCAGAAAATGTTCTTTCTACCGATGCTGACGTAGCTGGTATTGTCACAATTAATGTTGCCAATTTAAGGACTTCAGGAATAACTTGGTTCAGCTGGTTTTCATATATGGCAGATAATATTTCATGGATAGGTTTGTTCGAAAAATCAAAGACTTCTGCTGAATATATTACACTTAATTCATTTTTCAAACGTACTTGATCAAAGTGACTGTCATAGGACTGAAATAATTTGTTTAGTGCCTCATTCGGGAAGTTTTCTCTATAATCAGAAAATTTTTGAGAATCTAGAAGATGTGTGAACTGAAGCTTTCCATAATCAGAAAATCTGTCAGTAATTTCCATGTGCATACGATCTAGTATGCTGTAGTACAGCTGCTTGTATTTCAATTCATCATCTCCTTTTCTTCGCTTTAATGGTGGTTCCATTGTATTGTCTGAAGAATTTTCATTTTCCATATTACTCCATATGGACGGAAACCCACTACGTCTGAACTCGGATATAGTATTTCTTAACTCTGATACCTCTTGCAAGCAGTATGCTATGTCTAGACTTTTTGTCTGAAGAATATTGTAGAGCACATCTGTATATGCGAACACTCTAGCATAGACTTCAAGAAGAAATATATTCTGAAACTGTGTGAAAAAATACAAATATCCCTGAGCCTGCACAATTACATCATCATCCCAGTTTTCTTCAGAGTCATTACAAATGATATTTTCAAAGAAAGCAGTCAGTTGTTCTCTGTATTCCTTTACTGTATTTACAAGCCGAGATGTAAAATTCCATGTAGTTGGTGCTACTTTTGGGAGTTTCTTTTTCATAAATTCCTTGAGTTTTTCTGATCTTTTAGGAGATGATGAGAAAAATGCAGCTAAACCCGACAGTGTTTTGAAAAAAATGCGGCATTCTGGAATGGTTGAAATAGTTTGTTGCAAAACTAAATTGAGAACATGGCTGTAACAATGGACAAATAGTGCTTGAGGATACTTTTCTTGAACTTTTGTTTTTAAGCCATTAATATTTCCCGCCATAACTGAAGCACCATCGTATGTCTGTGCAATTAACTTATTGCCGACATTGTATTCTGCTATAACACCTTCCACATGCTGAAACAAAGCAGCAGCAGTTTTGCCCGAACTGACATTTGTGAATCCTATAAACCGTTCTTGAACATTGGCAGTACTGTCGACGTATCTTAAAACAGTGGACAATTGACTCTGATTAGAGCAGTCACTTGTTTCATCAACAACAATGGCCACAAAAGGTGCTTCTTCTATTTCAGATTTTATGTTCTTTATCATAACCCCACTTATAGCAAATATTACGTCATTCTGGATTGCGGGAGAAGTACTACGGAATACTGTTGAACTCTCAAGATGATTGGCCAGTAAATGGTCAAATTCACTTAAGGAACTTAAATATTCAATATAATTTCCTCTATTGTCTGATTCCACACTCTCATTATGACCCCGAAAATCCAATTCTTGTTTTCCTAGAAAGCAGACTGCGTTAATAACACGCAGTAAAATCTCCCGATTTTTTTTCACAAGAGCATTGTGTTGGTTGATGTGTAGAGCTTTTTGCTTGTCTAGCTGTAAATCAATTCTTGTCTTCCCAAAGTTTGCAAACTTCATGCTACTATAAATATGAGCTTTTGATTTGTCGTGTTTTAGGACTGCCGTTCGAAGGGAGTTCATATTAGAAAATCCCTCTTTTGACCACACATTAGTTTCGCGGCTAAATAACAAACATGGCCAGCAAAATAGTTTAGACAGTTTAGAACTACCACACAACCAATTCCACTTACCATATGATGTTGAAGTGAAATGGCGTGTGTACTCACGCTGTTTTTCTTTTACGTCCAAGGACAAATTTAACTCAGGAGTTGGTCTTTCCATTTTCACAATTTCAACTTTCTCGTTGTATGCACGACGGGTAAAAGGCACTTTTAGTAAACCTTCTATTACACAGTCATTTTCAACACAAACCTTTCCAGAAACTTGTTCTGCCATATTTTTCACAATATCACTTAATTGGGAAATTAAAAACTTAATAATTCACAATTTATATAACTCTTAGACACTCGAACATATCACAAATTTAAAATACTGCACTGCAAGAACACAATCACATTCATGAGCTAGCGTACTAAGCGTAATGTTGCTTCGCGCCTGCGAAGAAACCGATCACGGGAGCGGCAACTCACCCGGTCTACTCTAGTACACTGCACGATGGAAACAGAGGGGAGCGGGGGATGGGCAGTTGTGCGACAGGACAGCGTTAGCGGAATGGTCACAGGCTACCCCTCCTAGCAGCGGTTTCTCCAGTGTCCCGCCTTGACAACTTGTTTCTTTTCGAGAGCAGAGAGCGCTTATAAATCTAACAATTACTTTAATTTTAATTACTGTGGTAAAACTAATACGATACTACAAAATTATTACATTATGTTATATTATAAACTTTTTCTTTTGTAATTTCCTTGGACTACCGCCGGTAGCCCCGGTATTCCGCAAAATACGCCCCTGCACTTACCTAGGGTACGAACTATTTGAAATGATCTCTACAGATGGAGAGAATAAATAAATTCGAAAGGCTTATAGGCACAATAAAACATTAACAGGATGTCTACCGAAAATGTGAAAGCAAATTAGTTACTTTTTAGTTGCCGCAACTTAATAATTACTTGTAAGCACGATTAAAAAAACCTCTGAAGTCTGATCAATGTAACATGTAGCTAATAGGGGGGAAAGGAACTGACCACTCTACCCCATTATATCCTGGCCTAGTTGCCTTATAAGTGGTGCTTTTTGGTATCAGACCTGTCTTCGGACTTGTTACTTAAGTTCTCTGATCATGTCAATGTATTTCAATTCTTCAGATTTCTCTTCCAACTGTAGCTGTTTTAGCTCCACCTCAGACGAGATTAAACAAATTAAGCAGAATAACATGCGTAACAGTGGCGACTCATACTACTAATACTTAGGGAGGCTGCAGTGATACAAAAAAAAACCTATCCTAATTCTTTAAAGATGAATTCTATTCGACGGCTTTTTGAAACGCCTATTTCCTGTGAAAGAAGGCGTAAAGATTTATTTGGAGAACGTTCTAACGTTTCTCCAATCTTATCGAGTTTTTGTTCTGTTAAAACCCTTCGTTTTCGCTTAAGAATTCTATCATTTAGCGATCTCCACTCTAACGTAAGATCAAGTTGTCTTACTGTTCCTCAATTTGGATTTGGAACGCCAGGGAAGTTCTCTAAACACTTCCCTACAAGATTCTGTTGTAAGTGTCGTACATATAAATTATCTGTTATAGTGTGAACTTGTGCGGTGGCATTTCGTTTAGCTGTACTATAATGTAATGCACACGCATTTACATCAAAATGAGCTAAAACCGAAATTAACGACACTTACACGCTTCAAAGAGAATATTATTATCAAACTATAAGCTGAAAAGCAACGGACTTCGTGGTGTATGACATAACTTTGGCGATATACTGTATATACATATGAGGCCTGACGCTGACGTGACCGACCGGTTGTATGCATGCAGTTCATGCGTGCGTTCCAGGCCGGGATCAGAATGGGACGCTCTGGTACGTTTGGCAACGTCGCAAAACCGGCCTAGCAAGATCAATACTCCGCAGTAACGATACCCATCCCTTCTTTTCCCTTGAAAGGCAGCCATTCTTTCACGTGGGTTGTCCCGCCAGCTGCCCACCTTCTGTCACTGGATTTCCTTTGTGTCTAAATATGAACTTTTCAGGCAACTTCAGTCAACGCACCGTAATGAATAAATTAATATCACAATATTATCATTATTATTTATTACCATTAAATTTCTGCTACACAATCTGCCATGTAATATTAGGCAAAGTGACGCTATAGTTCTCTTCTCAACAAGATTAGCCATAATATTTTAAGCTGAAAACTGACAATTTACAGTGGAGTTCGCGTAAGTTTAGTTACTATACATTTTTTTTTAAAGATGAGGCATGCCAGTTAAGCGGGCGAGCTTGGAACTAAAGTGCCATGTTGCCAATATGGACTACTACGCTGCCAGCTGATGGAAGCTAGCAATAGTCGTTAAGATGGCTGACGTTAAAACATTCATTGACAATTGACTCTAAGGTAAGAAAACAATACAAAAATCGAGAGAATAAAAGACGAAACGTACCAATGCTAACATTGTGTGCACAATAAATGTCGCCAAGAGAGCTATTAAGCAGTCGCCACATGGGAGTTGTAAGTTTGGCAACTCAACCGTTGTTACCATAGCAACAGGCCTACCACGCTATGTGACAATCAGTTTTTCCGATCGCAACGCTCCTGTCATGTCCCATCTTTCAAAAAAACAAGTATAGTATTGAGAAGCTGATTGTCGCCAAATGTTACGAGATATCACCAAAGGTTGTAAAATCACAATGCTATGTATGGAAGTAATAATAATAATAATAATAATAATAATAATAATAATAATAATAATAATAATAATAATTTATTACCTAAGTTAATGTTAATGTGTATTTTGTCTAGCAACACGAAATTCATTCGTTTAACTCATACATGGACACAATTTTCGGTTACGTGAGGCACTCGATTTGAAATAGTTTGTTTGCTAGGAGAGGAGACTCCAGAGTAAGATGGGAAATATAAACTGCTGTGACCTACGTCACCTTATCGTAATCGCTAAGGCGGTCAGTGGCGAATTATTAGGAAAGCGCTTGGTTAACGTGAGAGACTCGAAAACTTTTATTCAATTTGGCAAATTAATTCGGCAGCTTTAATCATAAACCTCTTTACTATTTCTCCATCACTGAATTGATTTAAATGCCAGGCGAGAAATTGCGTAACTAGCCAATAGAAATATTCCATCACGTTGTGTACGTTTATTTTCCTGAATATACTGGCGTTTCTCAAGATTAGTTAATAGATTTGCACGTTCTCGACCTAAAATAATTTCAGAAAATCACATTTCGTTTTCTACGCACATTTGATATATTTTTTTAGAATTTTCTTTTGGAAATAATGCGTACAAACAACATTTAATTCCTCGTAGGCTACCTTTTAATGCAGCGTGTTTAAGGTATAATGTCGTATTTAGTATACTATGCAAATGTTAAGATCATAAATTTTCTTCGGAATAGTACGAAAAATAACATTTATTTTGTCTTACCTTCTAATTCAGCATGTTCTTTATGACATAAGGAGTAATGTCGTTGTATATTAAATTTATTAATGCCTAATAGGATATTCGAGCATAACATACATCGTATGTTCTCCCCTTCTAAACAGCAAAAAAAAAAACTCTTCCTCCCATTTCTCATGAAATAATCGTTTTCTAACGCGTACACACTGCTTTGATAATGCCATTATGCCACCACTGATATTTCTTATGAAACTGATATAGAACCTGCCCACGCCTAGGAGCTACGTGAGGGAGGAACGGGGAGTGTGAAGATGATGTCACTCAGAGCGATAAGCTCTGTGAAGGTCAGTGAGGCACAAATTCTCAAGTGAGGCACGATGCCCATGTATGGTTTAACTAAAGAGTTTGATTAATGACATCTAACCTGAAATTGTATTTCTTTTACCACATGAAATGATTACCTAGCACGAATTCCACTTTACCAAATATCACTTTAAAAACTATGTTGCTTATTTATTAATTATTACTGTATTGTTTATTAAAATTAATATTATTAATCAGTTACGGTCATATCTTCAATCTTTCGCTAATAGCTTTCGTTTCGTGAACGTTCGCAGAGTCAAGGTAAACGATGCTCTCAACGTAACAGGAAGTAACTGTCTGACGTAGCATACTATGTCATTGTCAGTACCGAAATTCCAGACAAGGATGACGAAAGAAAATCACACTTGACAACTAGAAAATCACTAAAGCCCACCAGCATGCATATGTTATAATGAAGGTTAGGCTTCATCCTTACGATATAAAATACGAAGATCCCGACTACAATTCGTCCGATCTCCTCACGAAAATACTAAATTTATACAACTTGTTCGATTCTCATAATAACATTGTAACTAGTGACAATTAAGTGGCATATAATTACAACCTTGCAGTCATTCTCATCTCTCCTCACGAATGCATTTAAAAATGAATGGTTACTAAAGTGCATGAGGATTAAGTTGGCGTGATTTCTACTGTCCTTGTCTGAGGTCCTTGTCTACCGACTGCCACCAGATGTGACGGGCAAGAGGTTTCCTTTTGCACAATTCTTGGAATTCCCTTTCTCTTCCCTTCTCCCTTCACACTTTTGCAAACCCAATTAGTGGATTTCTCAGTGGCGTCTCGGGGTTGTTCGAGTTGATTAGTTGGTAGTATTTTGTGAATAGTGAAGTGAGTTTGTATCTTTTTTTTATTGGGTTACTTTACGACGCTGTATCAACATCTCAGGTTATTTAGCGTCTGAATGAAATGAAGGTGATAATGCCGGTGAAAAGAGTCCGGGGTCCACCACCGAAAGTTACCCAACATTTGCTCGTATTGGGTTGAGGGAAAACCCCGGAAAAAACCTCAACCAGGTAACTTGCCCCGACCGGGATTCGAACCCGGGCCACCTGGTTTCGCAGCCAGACGCGCTGATCGTTACTCCAAAGATGTGGACTCAAAGATATTATGATATGATATGATATGATATGATATGATATGAAATCGAAGATACGCCCTTCTGATATGATGCCCTCGATATGATACGATATACATGATAGGGTATATGATATCGTCGGTTTACAAGTAAAACATATTAAGTCAAAAAATAATACTTCTGAGAAAAAGGCGTATGGATACATGATGTATTTGTATAAACTTAGAATTGCAAAACGAAATATGCTGAAACATAAAGAACTTACTAAAAGTAATAATATTTTGAGAATTCAGTTTTGTCAGAAGAAAAACACCTTTCTCTCAGAAGTAATAATTTTGACTTACAGTAATGTGTTTTGCTTGTAAGCTGATGATATGATATGATATGATATGATATGATATGATATGATATGATATGATATGATATGATATGATATGATATGATAGTAGTAGGTTAATTTTACGATGCTTTATCAACATATTAGGCTATTTAGCGTCTGAATGAGATGAAGGTGATAATGCCGATGAAATGAGTCTGGGGTCCAGCACAGAAAGTTACCCAGCATTTGCTCATATTGGGTTGAGGGAAAACCCCGAAAAAAACCTCAACCAGGATAATCGACGTCAGATAATTCCAACTAGTCATTATTTACCTTGAAACTCGTACTGAAATCAATGTTAAAATGTAATATTGAATTCGAAATTTCATAGCCGGTATTTCAATGCTATAATTAGAAATGGGATTGTACGTTGGCTACACTGGGTTGCAAAACAAATGCTAATAGGAAATTATATCGTTTCCGAGGACTTTAGCATTGCTAAATTAGCAAACATAACAAGGTGAAAAGCTATTTTCTGGAGATTTAGTCTTTAAAAACATGTAAATATGACTTTTATAATATGTTCACGTTACTATTTAATCGAATTGAATTATAAATACAGATACAGAACTGAAAATTGAATCGAACTGAAACGTCTAACTACATATTTCTTCTTTGCATGGAATAAAAACTCTTTAGAAAATTCATGCCAGTTGACACGTGTTTTGCACTGGTCATCCAATTATCGTCTGACCAGGGCTGCGGCAGGGATTGTGCCGGCCGATAAGCTATCGCTTCCCCTGGCGGGGCAATGCAGTCTGTTACGCTAGAGTGACTGCCTAATAAATTCTAATCCACTTTAAAAGTTATGTACTCACCCATCTCACACAAGTAGATGCTGGAACTGCCTGCCTCCATTTTCCACACATTTCTGGCATCTGTTTAGGAAATTACCCATCACCTTTCTTAGTTCTCTTTGAGAAATTGACTTGATCTCTTGGCGGATGTTATCCTTCAGTTCGTCTAGAGTGTGTGGATTCGTCTTGTACACTTTATCTTTCAATGATCCCCAGAGATAATAATCACAGACGGTTAAATCAGGGGATCGTGCCGGCCATATGTTATTGCTGATAACTCTATCCCCAAACACTTCCTGAATTGCCTGCAAGGAAACATTGGCTGTATAAGCCATTGCAGAGCCCTGCTGAAAATAAGCGAAACTTCGTTCCGTCTCGGTTAATTCAGCAAAAAAGGGTTGCAAAATGTTCTGGACATATCTATCACTATTGATTGTTTCCTCAAAAAAAATTGGGCCTATTATTCTCTCACCGGAAAGAGCGCACCACACTCCTAATTTCTGGTCATGAAGGAGTTCCTCATGGAGCAGATTAGGTTTTTCGGAACTCCAATATCGGCAAATTTGCGAATTAACATATCCACGTACGTGAAACCACGCTTCGTCTGAAAACAAAATGAGATTAGGATCAATTTCTCCATCATGCACTTTATTCAAAATCCATTCACAAAATCTAATCCGAAATGCAGGATCACCCGGTTTAAGTTCTTGCACCACAGTACATTTATAGAGTTTTGACTTAAGTAACTTCGCAGCCCTTTGTATAGAACCGGAAGAAATTCCCGTTTGCTGACAAAGACGGCTAAGAGATTTCTCAGGGGAATTTTCCAGACGTTGTCCAATGTCATCAAGAGTTTCTTCTGTGAGCACTGTACGTCGCCTTCTTCGCTTCTTATCAAGAGCACTTCCCGTTTGTCGAAATTTATTAACTAATCTATGAATCGTCCCGCGGCTTGGGACTCGAACACCTGGGAAATTCTCTTGAAATAATATCCTGACAGCACGAGCGGATTCTGTACGGACATAAGAATCGCAAATAAACAGACGATGTGGAATAGAATAATTTGGCCTATTATCTGCCATTACTCTCACTTCACTTAACATGTTGCCCTCACTGAAACACAGCACAAACTGCGTTGCGGGACGAATAAAACAGGTATCCCCGCAGACCTCTCCCCTCCCGCCCGCACAAACGCATTGCTGTTATCGGCTCAGGCGTTTCACGGACCTCCGGTTCCAAGATATATGGATGACCCAGTATAATTATTTCATACAAGTCCTCGTAACACGATAATATTTCAAATCGATAGCGACTTCGACTCGGCATTTCTTTTGCAGCCCAGTGTACGACGCAATCGCCTGTCCACATCTCTCACGGCACGTCTACCGCAAACGCCAAGCTTACCTTTATTTACAGAAGGTGCTCAAAATGACGTCCCTCTGATGCTAGAGAAGCCTGACATCTTCTGAGCACGTTATTAAACACCTGATGAATTTCGGCTGCCGAAATTGCTGAAATCACAAGCCGAATACTTTCTTCTAGTTCTTCGAGTGTATGGGGATTGTTTGCGTACACTTTTTCTTGTAACATCCTCCAAAGATAGAAATCACACGGATTTAGATCTGGGGATCGAGAAGGCCATTCAAGTATCCTATCATCAAAAACACTTCGCAATTCTTCCATAGACCGTTTGGCGGTGTGTGCTGTTGCATTGTCTTGCATGAAATAACCATGGGTCCTTTCGTTAGGTGCTAGTTCTCTGAAAAATGTGTGCAGTATATTGTTCACATACCCATCAGAATTTATGTTTTCGTGGAAGAAAAGTGGTCCAATAATTCGTGTTGCACTAACTGCACACCACACTCCTGTTTTCACATCATGCAGAGGCTCTTGATGGAAGTAATGCGGATTTTCGGAACTCCAGTATCTATTGTTCCGTGAATTCACGTAACCGGATAAATGCAGCCAAGCTTCACCAGAAAAAAAAAGCTTTCCAGGATCAACCTCCCCATCATGCACAGACTGCAACAGCCAGTTGCAGCATCGATGTCGAGCAACAATATCCAAATTTGTCAGTCTATGAACTACGGTTATTTTATAAGGATTAGAAGGTTTTAATTTCAGTTTGTGCACAGCTCTGTGAACAGATGCTACTGACACACCAGTCTGAAATGCTAAACGAGGCAACGATTTTCTCGGACTTCTTTCTAAGGCCGCTCCTATCTCGTCTAATTTTTCTTCGGTTAGAACGCTTGGTTTTCTAGTTTTCTTTATGTTTAACACGGATCCAGTCTCATTAAATTTTTCTAGTAATCTGTATATCGTCGATTTATTGGGAACATGTGCGCCGGGAAATTTCTGTATAAAAGCAAGCTGACATTCCATATACGACTCTGTTCTTGCATAGTTTAACACAATAAACACACGTTGCTCCTTAGTGTATATCATAGTAAACGAAACTACACACAATGAGAATGAACCAACGTGTACTCAATCACACAGCAAACGAAACTGAACGAGTCTGAATATTACGTACTGTTTACAGCTAAGGCGCCTGCAAGACTAATCTTGTTACGAGTGACGGGGGAGGCCGCCAACTGTGCAATCGGTGAGTGCTGCCTCTCGAGCAACGCCGGAGATCGCAGTTGCGTCGTACATGATAAACCCGTTAATAGCCAGTAAAGACGAATGAGCAGTAAACATACTTTCTCGTCTTATTTGGCCTATAATGTTTGTAGTCCAGCCAAAAATGTAACTCTAGAGATAAAGAGGAACTGGTCATGTACTGTTGTCGTTTAGTCGATTGTCCGAAGACAGGTCTGGACCCCACAACAAGACATCACTCATGAGGCAACTAGGCCAGAAGATAATGGGGTAGAGTGGTCAGTTCCTTTCTCCCTCCATTGCATACACTGCTGACTAGATACATATTACACTAATCAGACTTCAGATGTATACAAATAATTATTGTTCTTTCTCTGACACATATTGTCAAGTGAGATGACTACCTGATAATAGATGGTTATGTACTGTAATGCCCTATTGAAGAGTTGTATTGTACGGGTTTCAAAACGTGGACACCCGCAATATATACTGGCCGCTTTCCAGCTAGATTCTAGTCCTTGCTCAGTTGTACCATTGCCCGCTTTAAACGTGAAATACAAAAGCAGAGATTGGTTTCCAATCTATGGTTAAACTACAGGCTAAAAATGTAATTAAATTTTATCACAGTGTTTAATCTTATCTTAAATTACAACAAGTGTACGAAATGATGTCCATCTGCTCGCAGGCAAGCTTCGCATCGCTTCAGTAAATTCTTTAACATTAAGCGCAGTTCTTTTTGTGTAATGTTGCAAAGAATGTTACGAATATTTTCTTTCAGTTCTCCGTCCGTACGAGGATCGTTGATATATGCTTTCTCTTTCAGCATTCCCCACAAATAGAAATCGCAAGGGTTCAAATCAGGAGAACGAGGAGGCCAACTTTCTATCACTCGTTCACCAAACACTTCTCGCAATTCGTTCTTTGATGTCTTGTATGTGTAAGCTGCTTTACTGTCTTGAATAAACAAACCTCTTTTCTTTTCTTCGTCTGTTAGTTGTTCGAAAAATGGTCTGAGAATGAAATTAATGTAGCTGGTGGAATCAATCGGTTCATTATGGAAGATCGGTCCAATTACCCTTTTCGCGGTTATCGCACACCACACCCCAACTTTAATGCCGCGTAGTCGGGGTCCTTGTAACTGATGAGTTGGTTCTGAAGTCCAGTAATGATTGTTCTGGGAATTTACATAACCCGATAAATGCAGCCACGCTTCGCCAGTAAAAAATATTAGTTCTGGATTCACGATACCGTCATGCACAGAGTACAGAAACCAATTACAAAAACTTACTCTTGAAGCTGGATCATATACACTTAATTTATGAGTCACTTGTGTTTTGTATGGATGTAAGTGAAGTATCTTGGTTGCTCTCGCTGCTGACAATCTGGATACCCTGGTTTCTTGAGCTAGGCGTTTTGAAGTTTTTCGCGGAGATTGTTCGAGCCTGACACCTATTTCATCTAATTTCTCTTCTGTGAGAACGCGAGGCCTCCCACATTTTCTTTTATTCAGAACGGAGCCTGTTTCTTCAAACTTCTCCACTAATCTACGGATTGTGGTTCTATTAGGAACGTTTTCACCTGGAAACTCACGTTGAAACGAATGACGACACATTCGTATAGAACGGTATCTGTAATATTTCTTGACAAGAAACTCTCTTTGCTGTAAACTGTACATATTCACACATTCACAGTACCACAGTACGATTAAAACTGAATACCAACTTGTGTAACCGACCGCCTATCGACTGATTGCCCGCCCTTCCTCTCACCCGCCCGCCGGCGATAGCGAGTTCAGCGCGGACTGCAAGCGATGCGTCACTTTAGAGACTGCCAGGAACCGTCCGTTGTCTTCAGGACCAGCATTACAATAAAGCAAGGCAATAGAGGACACATTACAGCCATGTCTTTATCCCTTGGAAGCTGCATTTTTTCCCTATTCTAACATACAGGACATATCAAAGTCCGGTAACACTTTCAATATTTTATTACACAAAAAACTACTAATGATAGCACTTTCAAACACACGTCAGTTTAAAGTCAAACTCTCAAAGTTATTCAGCCGCTTAATATTCAGCGACGAAGCGACATTCCATACGAGTGGGAAAATTAACAAGCACAACTGTCGTGTTTGGGGTACACAGAAACCTCATAGAATCATTGAACATGAGCGTGATTCACCAAAGGTGAATGTTTTCTGCGCGTTGTCACAACGAAAACTGTACGGACCTTTCTTCTTCATTGAGGCTACTGTGACTGGACATTCATATCTGGACATGTTGGAGCAATGGTTGGTGCCTCAACTTGGACAAGATCTCGATGACGATTTCATCTTTCAGCAAGATGGGGCTCCGCCACATTTCCACAATGCAGTTCGTGCTTACCTGAATACGGAGATGTCTGATCGTTGGATAGGACATGCTGGAGTAAGGGATAGATGTTTCATGACATGGCCACCAAGGTCACCCGATATGACTGCATGTGACTTTTTTCTATGGGGGTACCTAAAGGATCGTGTGTTTGTACCGCCTTTGCCACGTGATTTAGAGGAACCAAAAACTAGAATTCGAGAAGCTGCCGCCACGGTCACAGAGGATTTGTTGAAAATGGTATGGGAAGAGTTTGATTATCGTTTGGACATCTGCTGAGTCACTCGTGGTTCACACATTGAATCTCTGTAAGGTGTAAACAGAACTTTGAGAGTTTAACTTTAAACTGTCGTATGTTTGAAAGTGCTATCATTAGTAGTTTTTGTGTAATAAAATATTGAAAGTGTTACCGGATTTTTTATATGCTCTGTATATTATATCGTATAATATAAGTATTAATATAGGCTACCACTACAGCATAAAAATATCAATACTGACGTCCCTTACGGTGGCTGAATGGTCAGCTCCAGTCGGGCACGCAGGCGATCAGGGGTCGAGTCCCGATCAGGCCTGGGATTTTTCATTGAAAAATCCACGTGGCGGACAAGGTCTCAATTGGGATTTTCTCGGAGTTCTCCTGTTTCCCCAATTAGGCATCTATATCGTTCCGTCAACATTTCTTCATTCCGTCGTCACTCCATAGCAATCCCCGAACGCCAGCTGAGGAAGCACAGAAGGGGCTGGCCTAAGGACAAGGGGATGTCTAATCGAAACCCGGGTACACAGCGAACCTTAATGTAGTCAACCGGTGTGGGTTTGGGAATGCACCGAGCTTAAGGGTTAGCGCAATAGATCTTGAAAGGATGTAGTGCTGGGTTGTAGTTTTCACCTCCCGACATTTCATTCAATTCAATCAATATTGACAAAAATTGCTGCATAACAGATGCAACATTGTATTAGGTACGACAGGAATAAGATTGGTCTTGCATCGGAAAGAACAAACACGTTAAGAATGTGACTTAAAATTGCCTGCTAAGTTCATGTGAAATTAATCATCATAAATGATCCCTATAGAATCAAATCAATCTAATATATTATCCATGCTAAAAACACGATAACATACTGCCGAGTGTTCATGTTCGTATTGTGTGAAATATTTGACACTGCGTTGCTCATACCATTCTGACATCGCGATTCGTGGACTGACCTTTGTAATAAGGAACATTATTATTATTATTATTATTATTATTATTATTATTATTATTATTATTATTATTATTAGTGTCACAGTCAACACCAGCAGCAACAGCAGCAGAATAAACTCGGATGAATTAATTTTAATAAGCACGTAGTCAGCCACTTTATAACGTGGATTTCTACTACCCATGTCATGTTTTCATTTGACCTCATAGAAAATAGAATTCTCCGAGTTGTCATCAGGACCAGCATTACAATAGTGTCCAGATCGCTATCACGAACAGTGTATGTGTTGACAGACAAAACATATTCTGACGAATCTCTTGTGAATGACAAATTTAAGCACAGAATTCTCCAATGATTTTGTCACTGGCTGTAGTCAACCCTATTAATAAACAAAACGACACGTCAGCCCATGTTGTTGTAATACGATGCATAGAGTACAAAGGAAAAAAAAAACACAAAAGCAGTAATACTGGTAATACAGCAGCTGCACCAGCACCTCAAATTTCTCACAGCAATGCGTTTGCATGAGATCTAGACAAACAAATTTATGATCCGTAATATAACTTGTGCGCATTATTTTGTGATATTCTTGTCTTGTGTTATTGTTTCTGTTGATAGAGCAGATAGCCTATGAGCAAATAATAATACTCCCCTTCAGGGCCGGATTTAGGTATAGTGCCGCCCATAGGCTGTGCTAAAATTTGCCGCCCTCAATTCCGACAAATAATTTATGACAAGCAATTTATAAACAGCTATTATACAGGTAATTTTAGTTTAAATTAGTTTTAAACGAATGTTACAATTCAGAAAACAATAAATTACTTCAATCAAAGTACATACATCTTACTTATGAATTATAAATATTTCTTTCGCACTTTCTTCACTTGATGATGTCAACAAAGTCGATCTGACGAAACACATCAGACTCGATGCAAAGGAACATATTCAAATTTATTCACTGTTGAAACAAAATTGATTTGTGAAAGCCAGGCTGTGGTTTATTTTTAAGCACTGGTTTTGTTGGTGGTATAATTATTACGAGTATTTCTTACTTCGAGAGGAAGTATAAAGTAAATTAAAAAATAAACTCCAACTCTTTGCGGAATAAACCTTTCATATCGAATTATGTACCGTAGTGCACATGCTGGAAAGTGATATATATATATATATATATATATATATATATATATATATCGATATTGGAAATGTAACTGAGAGTTGTGGCTACTATTCATAGCGATAAATAATAAACACATTCAATTTGACTTTTAACAATGTTGTCCTCCATCTTGGGGATTGAGCGAAGGGCTAATAACCCATCACCATAAAAAATAGCTTCCTACGAAACCCCAACATATGGCTTGCGTCCACATGCCTCAGCAGAGGTGAACGATCGTTTAACCAGAACGGAGGTATCGTGAGGTTAGCACGATGATCCCCTCAGTCGTTATAGCAAGCTCGCGGAATCGGATTTCGCTACGTATCGTAGCTCCCCAAATTTACCACAATGTTGGGTGGACATCGGTCCCATACACTGGCCGTAATTTCATGACAAAAATTCCTTCCCCATGGAAACTCGAACCAACGTCCTTTCCGTAACGCGAGTTCCAGGCATGATGCCTTACATGACGACACTATGGGGCGGGACCAATATTACTTATATTAATACATATTATGTAACTATTTGCATATTCTTTACAAATTTATTTCCATAAACTGGTTCATATTTTACACGAATAAATGTTAAATAAATATACTGTAAGTAACCATGTTGGTTCGACTTTACGTACATGTACCTCACAATCAAAATTATTGTTTATTTACTTATGTACACATAAGCGTCTTTCCTCGGTTAAAAATGCGTACCCTGTCAGTATGCCAGTTTTACGCCCTTCACACGACGCGATTCGGACTGGATTACAACTTAAAACCTGTTGAGAGTTGCTGGCGAGTATCTGACACAACTTCACCGAACACCGCACACGGCGCCACCAGTATGCAACGAGTCGACGACGCATCTCGAACAAGTCATATCCAAGCTGCTGTGTAGGACTTGCGACAGCGCTGTGACTGTGAGCATTGCATTATCAAGCCGTTGTTATAATACTGGCATAATGGGTGAGCAGGAACTGAACATTAAACTTGTCCAAATAGTGGAAAAGTATCCCTGTTTGTATAATTTTAAATTGCCGGAATATTCAAGAAAGGACCTCACGGAGAAAACATGGAACGAAGTGGCAACCGAAGTGAAAATGACTGGTATGTATCTGCAATGTTTATTATAGTTTAGGCCTATATTATATCAAAACTATGTTCATACAGAAAGTTCCATTGCCGTGGAATAGTGGCATGTGCTAACAAATACATAGGTAGCTAGGAGGACCGCCCATAGGAATTGTGCCCACTCCACAAACATTTGTCATTCTCCAATATTTTAATAAATGTCAAAATTCTATACCGTATTTACGCGAATCTAATGCGCACTTTTTTTTTTTTGTCCAAATGTAGTATTCAAAATTGGAGTGCGCATTAGATTCGAGTGCAAATCCGTTCCGTACGTAGTTCGCCGGTAATTTAATTCAAATATTTTATCGTTTGTTACGTCATAAAGCATTTCTGCGATTCTCGACTTCGTTACAGTTATTCATTTACCGTTATTTATTCGTTGGCCTATTATTGCATAGAGAGTTTGAATGAGTGTAAAAGCATTCAAGAAATGCTGCATTTCAAATGCTTTGAATGACAGCGAAGATGACGTGCTCTGGAACGACGAGGATGACGGGGAAAGACGAAATGAATCTACTAACATAGACATCCCCGAGGATGAAAGTATTAGTGAATAGTGGTGAGTCAAATGTTTACTTACCGTATTTCATGTAACATTAGTCCAACTGTATATTTTCTGTGTTCTGATAGTTTACGTAGAGATCCATTGTTATATTAAATATAAATTTAAATAAATACCGTATATCCTGCCATTGATGAACATTACATTCAAAACAAACTCTTTCTTCTATGGTTTTAAGTTTCAAATTTGGGGTGCGCATTAGATACGCGTAAATACGGTAATTTAAATTTACTAAGACAACAAGCTAAGACAATTTTATTACAATGCTTGGCAATCTTGTTTGTTACTGAAATTGAAATATTACTTGGGCAAGATAAATACAAAACCCTCAGTTTATAAGCATGTTTAATAATGAATCTTAGTCAGTAAAAAATACAACGTAATTTTAAATATAAATGCAGATATTTAATTTTAAATATTAAAAATGTAATTAAGAAAAAATATTATGCAGATAAAACTAAGTAGGCCTAGTTAAGTGTAGCCTAATTAACTGTTGTGCAGTAGTATCATAAATGAAACATCACATTTATAGAAGCTCTTGAAAAGTATGCTACTTTAAGTCAAAATCTAATTCTAATGTTTGAGATTTCGAAGCAGACGGCATCTTGAATCGTCTCACTTTAGCAGATACATATTGCTTTATGGCCTCAGTAAAGTTAACATTTTAAACCAGTTCACACTCTGTGCATAGCATTGTTAGATTATCGAGTTTTTCTTGACCTAAACGAATTCGCAAGTGATTCTTGATCAATTTCAATTTACTGAACCACGTTCACCAGCAGCTACTCAAACAGATATACTGGTGAACAGTTTTTTTTTCTTTCTATGGAGGAGGGGCCTGAAGGCTTACACTGCAGCCTGAGACTTACTGTGCTTACCACTCCTGTTCTGTGACTGATATTTTTCATCAAACGGCCGTGTTCTTGTACGAATACAGCACGCTGCACCGTCCTAAACTTGCTGAAAACATAGTTACTACCGATATTTCAATATGTGATTTAACAGAATTCTTCTTTCGTGTAAAAAAACTTTTGTGAATATAAAGTGTCTTCTTCTCCCTAAGAATATATAAAAATCGGGCCCAGCCCCATTATACTCGAGTGGTGCTCCCTCACCCACCCCAGGGTGACCCTGTAGGCAGTTAGATCTACGTATTGACACAATTGTAACAACTGCTCGTTCAACAGGGTGTCTGCCAAATAACATATCCGAAATTCTTTACTTTTTTCCTTACCTCACCCCCCTTTTTCTTGACCTTTTTTAAATTACCCCCAACTTAGGTAAAGTTGTAAATTAGCACCAAATTAAGAAATGCTTGTTATTTATTTAATGAAAAACTTCCAACAAAAGGCCTGTTAAGATGAAAACCGAAGCTATACTTGAACAAGAGAAGTAGACATGCTTTGCTAATATGTTTTCGCGGGATATCAGCCGAGCGAACCAACGCCGAGAAAGCCTCAAATCATACATAGACATGCTTTGTCTGTTAATGCATGTCAATATTAATGCTTCAGATTTCAGCAGTATGATGGCAGAACTTTCAGACGTTCGGCATTGTGATGGCAAAAATTCTTAACCTCAAATCTAACTCTTTCTTGACAGTCTTCACTTTTCCTGTTCTTTGTTTGCTTTTTACGTAGAATATGTTTTTCCCGCACAGAACCTGGGTTCCCGTTCCGAGATCAGCAACGGAACAAAAAACGGCAGAATTTCAAATGCTTGCTGCAACGATCCCCAATAGACGGCCTGTGGCACCCCACAGACCAGGTATTATTGAATAAAAAAAGTCAGCTGTTGTACTTGTAGATATAAGATTGTTTCCAAAAACAAAATACTAAATTATATAGATGGAAATTTTCCGATAATTTTTCAAATGTATCTTATTGGCACAAGCAATTTGCCGGACTTTTAACACTCTCATAGATGAAATTTCTGAAGAAAGAAGCTTACAATTAGGAATGTACGATATTAGGACTCACAAGAATTTGAAAATTATTTTAATGACAGTACTATTTTAAAAGAAAAACAAATGGTTATTTTTCAAATTGCAAGAAACTTGAACTGTACGTTTAGTTAATGTTTGCACCAACCTATAGGTGAGAATCATGTTTTTCTGAAATGAATTATATAAAAAAAATCTCAGAAATAGGTTCTTTAGACAGTCACTTTCTATAACAATTATATTTTGAAATTATTCATCCCTAAACTTTTTGACTGGTAGACACCCTGTGCAACAATATGTCCTCTAGTATATAAGTTCTGTCCTTCAATATACAGATACAATTATGTAAATGCGCATATAGATCTGCGCAATATTATTGGTAATGTGTGTCGACAACAAAAATGTGGAAAAGTAGTTGTAAATGTTGGCAACATTGTTTAAGGCGCATGTCCACACCTGTGGAATAACGGTCAGCGCGTCTGGCTGCGAAACCAGGTGGCCCGGGTTCGAATCCCGGTCGGGGCAAGTTACCTGGTTGAGGTTTTTTCCGGGGTTTTTCCTCAACCCAATACGAGCAAATGCCGGGTAACTTTCGGTGTTGGACCCCGGATTCATTTCACCGGCATTATCACCTTCATATCATTCAGACGCTAAATAACCTGAGATGTTGATATAGCGTCGTAAAATAACCCAATTAAAAAAAAAGTTTAAGGCGCATTTCAATTTTGCTTGAGGGTCAAGGTTGTGTACTTTCTGTCGTGTGTATTCCATTTATTGTTTACGATTAATATTCCAGTATGAAATATAGTTGAGAAATTACAGTAGTTACTTTTTAACAGAAATGCACAGAGAACGGCTGGTTTTATATGTTACTTATGAAGACTGTAAAAATAGAAAAAAGAAACATAATTCATGACAAGAAATTTCAGAAGCGTTAAATAAGACTTGAGTTAGAAAAATATTAAGGATGTAATAGCACAGTTTCATCATAAGTTTTAAAAGGGAAACAGAAATCAAAAGGAAGCGGGAAGGAAGAAGTTTATTACTCAAAATTGTAGCACATATTACTCTCTCAGCATCCTGAACTCAACTAAATTTTGACAAATACTATATGTTGATTTAGTTTAAACACTTTTTGAAGAATGTTGTCAATATTCATACGGTGTTGCCAACCATGTTATGCCGGTGTAAATGTGTCTTTAAGACACATTTAAGCCTACAATTTTGTCAATGGTGGCAGTATTACGACATCGAATCATTGTTAATATCAATGCTTCTGTGTGAGCATAGGCGCATTCAACGAAATCTATAACAGTTAAATACTATTTTCTTATCATCAAAAGAACGCTACATCGCCCATGTGAACTAAAGTGGAAATTAATATTTTTTGTCATCATATCTAGGACATCATGCCAGAAGGGCGTAACAACAAAACAGCAATTTTACATTAGAGCCATTTAAATCTAGAATAATTTTTTTCTATTCTTGCGTACATTACAATGTACTTTCTTCGATTCTTCCTCATGACCATTGTAATTCTCAAACGTTTGTTTTAAAATATAAATAGTTCCCATTAACATAATATTTCATTAACGCTGCCTTTGTTGATAGTACGATACCCTCGATATAGTAGGCTTTGAAGGTTCAGGTACATATTCAGTTCGTCGTGTTTACTCGTTTCATGTCGAGACCTTGAAAGTACTCTGATCATTATTTCTTTCACCAAATCAAACACTTTCGATCCTTGTAAAATGACCGTCAGACTCACTATATTACATTGGAACTGTGGACTCGTGGAATTTGTAATTACGATTTATTGATCCAACACAGTTTGGCATATTCCATAAATCACTGTATCGACTAACGATAGATTTCCATTTCTTTCCATTAGGATTTTCAATGTAAAATTCTTTCATTTATTCCAGATAGCTGTCGTTTCTTCCACAATTTTATATTGCATGTCTCCTCTTGCAAAGTATAAAGTGCCACAAACGTATAGGTCATTGGCAAATATATTAGAAAAAAATACGGTCTTGGGTATATACCGGTACGTATCGATGTAAGTAATATTATTCAGTTTATTTTTTTCAGCGGCTGCTTGCAAGGAGAAATGGCGAAACTTGAGGGCTGTGTTCATGAGACACATGAGAGGTCCTCCAAATGGCTCTGCTAAAAAGATGAAACCGTACTACTTACTCGATACAATGCAGTTTTTGACTCCATACATTAAGACAGTTATCCATCCTCAAAGCGGAAATTTACCTGAATCTCCAATTGAAATAAAACACGAAGAACAAATAACAGAATCCTCAAGAGAAAAGACCGAAGAAAACCCAATTGATACTACTAACCAGGACACGTTGAATATGACAACAAATTACCCTAAGCGGAAGAGGAATTCTAATTCTCAAATGGATGTTGAGAGGAAATCGGAAGCAATTAAAATGTTTTTACTTAGTCTCCTTCCTGAACTGGAGGAATTGTCGGACGCCCAACTCAAAAGCTTTAAAAGAAGAGTTTTGTGTTTGATAGACGATATAAGCTCAAATCAGAGTTAAAATCACCCATTTATTCACCTGTGTCACGAGTTGGTTCATCTCTATAAACATTAGTACCGTCCCAGTTTTCTCCTGTCAAAGGATCCACCAACATCGCACTCTTCTGCACGCCAGAAGCAGCTACTCCATCTCTCATTAATTACACCATTGAAAAACAGGGAGAAGGAGCAACTCTCTTATATATTTGTAACGTTTATTAAATGATTAATAAATAAATGAGAATGCATCTCAATGCAGTGTTATAAATATTCATTACCCTTAGACCACGCGGAACATTTTATATATTTCGCGTATATATATATATATATATATATATATATATATATATATACACAGGGACATCATTTTATTTTTACTAACATTTTTAATATTAACCTGGCTATACCTTTAGAGAACCGGAAACACCGTTCGCTACCTTCTTCCACGACTGGAGTTCGATGATACCGGAGTAAAACACAAACAAATCACTTTACTAGGTATAGGAGGGAAGAAAAGTACTTCATCCATTTACGTAAACTAGAAAATATCGCGATTTTGAGTTCGATAATTTTCATTAGGTTTTTGTTTAATCAAAATGCAGTACTGTATTAAGAATAAGTGTTTCTACTCACGAACTGAGCTATCCATGCGAACGTATTCATTATGCAGTGTATATTATACTGTCTACAGCCTATTAGCGTACAATATAGAGAATGAAGTTCAATTGAAAAATAATCGTAATATGGATATTTAAACACATTTTTGAAAATGGTGGTCGTTCATTTCGATACACGCTTCAGTTCTTTTGTGCATATTATCGCACTATAGACTATTGCATCTAATTCCAATTGCCAGTTTCGTCCTTTGTACTAGTAACTCATGTTGAAATAATTCTGTATCTACTCTATAAAAGAGTACCTATGTACTGTAAATTCAATCTTCACTTCTGCCCGACCCGCACAGATAAAATTACTCAGACATGCTATCTACTGTCCGTCCAAGTGGTTATGCCGCAGGATCGTAGAAAGGAGAGAAATCACGTGACAGTTAATTACTTAACGAGGCCCTTTCATTTAAGTTATTTTAAACAGTTGTATAATATTACGTAAACGTCCAATTCCTAACAGAAATTAATGTTTTCAGAAAAGAGCTAAGACAGCCCTGCTTTTACAGATGGGCGTGCAGAAGCAGGTGGGGGAAATCGGGATGCGACGTAGGCAAACGGACAGTACCTGTGCGAAAATATGATTCAATATTGAAAGTTCTTTCGTCACTGGAAAACGCGAACATATTTCTGGAACGTACTATACTCAATAACTCAGTGCTGTTTACTATATGCAGCCTTGGTTCTGTCTGGAGAACAGTTGAAACTTCATTAGTAGAAGGGGTGGGAGTGAAGTACATTAAAACTCAGGTACAATAAAAATTGAAGTAAAAATAAAATGATGTCCCTGTGTGTATATATATATATATATATATATATATATATATATATATATATATATATATATATTATTCAGAGAACTTCATTTTCATTGTGAGTTTGAGTTCGAAACTGATTGTTTCCATTTTCATTCGGACTTTTCTTTTCATTGTATTTATTCTAATGACAAAGTGCGGGGTTAACAAGATAATTTTCTTGTTAAGTTTCTTGCGTAATTTACGTGGCGTAGAAACCCAGTTTTTACACAGACATAAAAAAACTAATTTTCTGTTGTAGGCCTGTATTAAGACTATGAAACTACTTTAATTATACTACATTTTGAGTATCATTATTTTATTATTTCTGCAGGAAATCATTATTATCTAGACTTTATGTACCCAATAGCCACATATTAACAACATCACTGTTGTTGGTGAACTGTCTGAAAGCAGGTTGGAATTTCATAAGTGACACCAATAACTTATCACTCATAAGGAAACTAAGCCAGGAGATAATGGGTAGTGTGGCAAGTTCCTTTCTCTCTCCATTACCTACATTGCTGACCAAAAACATACTTCAATAATCAGACAAGAATCAACACTATTAAGAGATTAATCAAAAAACCTTTTTTTCACATAGGCCTACTATATTTTTAAAAACTGCGAAAAATGATTATGCATACTTCTTATTGTAGTACCAGTATTTACATAAGGACAATTTATTTTCATTTGATTTCAACATTTTAGTAAGCGTTTAAATTTATCAGGAGTGTTGATTAAGTCTTTGTCTTGAATCTCTTGAAGTGTAATATAATCTGAAATTGTTCTGTTCCTACTACGTGTGAAAATATTACATCATGCGCGAACCAAGAATGGAAAAGCTACGTTTAGTCCGTTGCCACATTATACGACACAACTACAATAACAAGAGACTAAGAGAACATGTGCAGTCATTATCGGAATGGTTTGATTGGAGAGACCGAGAGTCCAGAGGGTAAAAGCGACAAACTTTGAGATCGGCACAATGAGCGTCGCCAAGACTTGTTATTGCCGCACTCTGATGAGCGATAGATCGACAGGCAATAGTTCATATCGAAGGAAAGCGCCGCAAAGTTTCCTGTATGACAGTTTCTTGGATTTGTTATTGTTGCGGTTTCAGTAAGCAGCTTCGTTTGTAATACAGCACCAGCACCGGCAGTCGGCAAATCGTCGGTACCGCTCACAAAGCCACCCGACTGTCGCCCACCAGAGCCTTTTTGTTGTGTGAGACATAATAACATCGATCATTGCAAAACTCATGATTTATTTTATTTGTATTGTTTCTGACATACTATATACTTTCTACGTATTTTACGTGTCACGTAGAAAACATTTTTATTCGTAATGGCACAAGCCTGAATGTGGACAGTTTGAAAATCTCGAAACATTGCTCGGTTAGTGGACATCGCTATTATCTTCTTTCGTGAACTCGTGGCACTCAAAACACTTCACTGTTTTATAACTTTGGTACTACAACCATATTAAATAACAGAATTTGTTACTCACCCTTCTCACAGTAGGTATTGGAAGTGTTGCCCATTTTTCCTGACACACAATCCACATCTTCTTAAGAAACTATCATTGGCTCTCGTCAGTTCCTCGTCCCTAATGGACCTAATTACGTTTCGAATGTTTCTTTTAAGTTCCTCCAGTGTGTTAGGGTTAGTTAAATATACTCTATTTTTCAGTGTTCCCCAAAGATAAAAATCACAAACTGTAAGGTCTGGAGAACGAGGAGGCCATAAACCACTGCTAATAATCCTGTGACCAAATATACGTCGCAATTCCATCTGGGATTCATTAGCAGTATGAGCTGTTGCGTTATCTTGTTGAAAATATGCCGTCAAACGTTCCTCATATGTTAACTCGTCATACAACGGTTCTAACATGTCACGCAAGTACCGTGCACTATTAACTGTTTCTTGATAGAAAAATGGCCCGATAATTCTTTTGGCACTGATGGCACACCAAACTCCTATTTTTTCATCATGTAGTGGAACTTCGTCCACGATTTCTGGTTCCTCCGAGGCCCAGTATCTGTTACTGCGTGATGCCACGTGACCATTCAGATGAAACCAAGCTCCATCAGAAAAGAATATCAACCTAGGATCAATTTCCCCGTTATTAACATTTTGTAACACCCAATTACAGAAGCGCAATCTTTTGTTACAATCTAAGGGCTGTAATTGGTGGACTGCAGAAATTATATAGGGCTTTAATTTTAGCAACTTCTTTGCTTGCCTTGCAGATCCTTGAGAAATTCCTGTCTGCTGAGCTAGACGTCTCAAAGATTTTCGAGGATTACGTTCCAAGACAGCTCCTATTTCATCAAGTTTTTCTTCTGTAAGCACATGACGTCTTCGCTTTCTTATCCTGTCAGTCAGAGAACCTGTGTTATTAAACTTATCCACTAACTTTAATATTGCTTTTCGTGTTGGAACTGGGCTGCCAGGAAATTTACTTCTAAATGCTTGTCTTGTTCTACCACACAAATTTCTGCACTTGATATACGCCTTGAAGATAAATATACGATGACACAGTGAATATCTCACCATTGCACAACAGTACTGTACTGTAATGAAATCTCACTCACGACTGCACAACACAATACTGTCCTACTCCGATGAAATCTCACTCACGACTGATTGCAGGAGGGAGGATCGCCGCGATTGCATGGGGCTCTGGCCGCCGATCGGCCAAGCAATGTTCCGGGACTTTTAAACTGCCCGGTCTGTATTTTTATCATTCATATAAAGAACTCAATACTTGTATAGGCCTATTTTAATAATTATTCTCATAAGCTACCATTTCATTTATTTACATAGCGCCATCGTTTTTACTGTGAACTACGGTATAATGTTACATGAACGTGAGCTGTCCACTGATTAAGGAGAAATCACTGATTTTCGGTACGCATCGAGAATGTTGAATGCTTAGGCCTATTTACTTAAAAGTCTCGAAATTGATTTTATGCAGCATCTCTATACTTTGTATAATGAGAAAGTAAAACTCAAAATTATACTGTTATTATCGTTGATATTTTATGAATGATAGTGAATTGGGAAATTAATTATGGAGTAAAAGGATAACAAACGACAGTAACATCAGAAAAATATGTCACTATAATTTATCATCCGCTACAGATTCAATTGTCCCGCGCCGTGGCGTCGCGGTCTAAGGCATCCTGCCCAGAATCGCGTTACGGAATGCGCTCTGGTTCGATTCCTCATGGCGGAAGAAATTTTCTCATGAAATTTCGGCCAGTGTATGGGACCGGTGCCCACCCAGCATCGTGATGCACTTGGGGAGCTACGATAGGTAGCGAAATTCGGTTGCGAATACCAGCTATAACGGCTGGGGGGATCATCGTGCTAACCACACAATACCTCCATTCTGGTTGGATGCTCGTCCTCCTCTGCTTCGGCATGTGGGCGTAAGCCCAGCAGCCGGCTGGTCGGTCTAGGCCCTTCACGGGCTGTAGCGCCACGGATTATTATTATTATTATTATTATTATTATTATTATTATTACAGATTCAATTTGGATTTAAATCTGGGTAACCGACATAGGAAAGTCTACGTCTACGTACTCAAAATTAGGTTTTCATCAGAGCTAGGTTGTGATCTCTCAAAATTATCGGTTCGCAAGTCGGCCGCTTACGAGAGCGACTCTCTCTCATCCGCCGCCATCTCCTTCAGCAAACTCAAGGCGTCACAAAACTTTACCATTTTAAAACCTTGGTACTACACATTAAATAAAGCCACCGGCGTAGTTCAGACGATAGCGCGTTTGCCTGATTCCGAGCAGACCGCTCGGGCATGAGATCGATTCCTGCTTGGGCTGATTACGTGGTTGGATTTTTTTTCCGAGGTTTTCCCAACCGTAAGGCGAATGTCAGGTAACCTAAGGCGAATCCCGGCCTCATCTCGTCAACACCAATTCCATCAACGCTAAATAATCCAGTAGTTGGTACAGCGTCGTTAAATAACCAAGTAAAAAAGTACATATTAAATTAATAAGTCCACACCTCTGGAGTAATGGTTAGCGCGTCTGGCCGCGAAACCAGGTGGCCCGGGTTCGATTCCCGGTCGGGACAAGTTACCTGGTTGAGGTTTTTTCCGGGGTTTTCCCTCAACCCAATATGAGCAAATGCTGGGTAACTTTCTGTGCTGGACCCCGGGCTCATTTCACCGGCATTATCAACTTCATCTCACTCAGACGCTAAATAACCTAAGCTGTTGATAAAGCGTCGTAAAATAACCTAATAAAAAATTAATAAATATATTAATTCTGTACTTACTCTTTTCATAGAAGGTACTCAAAGTGTTGCCCATTTTGTGTGACGCACAATCTACATCTTCTTAAGAAACTATCGTTTATATGTGTCAGTTCCTCGGTACTAATGGATGTAATTTCTGTTCGAATGTTTTCTTTTAGTTCATCTAGAGTGTGAGGATTAGTTGCATACACTTTACTTTTGAGAGTTTCCCACAGATAAAAATCACAAACTGTTAGGTCTGGAGAACGTGAAGGCCATAAATCTCCGCTAATAATTTTTCGACTGAATATACGGCGCAATTCCGTTATGGATGAATTAGCAGCAAGAGTTGTGGCGTTATCGTCCTGGAAATGCGCCGTCAAAAGTTCCTTATATGTTAATTCATCACACAATGGTTCTAAAATGTTATTTATGTACATTTCATTGTTAACTGTGTCTTGATAGAAAAATGGCCCAATAATTCTTTTCGAACTGACTGCACACCATACCCCTATTTTTTCGTCAAGGAGTGGACCCTCGTCCGCCATTTGTGGTTTCTCTGGTGCCCAGTATCTCTTATTTCGTGATGCTACGTGACCACTGAGATGAAACCAAGCTTCACCGGAAAAAAAAATTGATCTGGGATCAATTTCGCCGTTACTAACGTTTTCTAACATCCAATTACAAAAGTGAAATCTTCTGTTATAATCTATGGGGCGTAGTTGTTGAACTACCCGAACTAACGGAGTGATGTAGGGCTTCAAATGTAGCAGTTTTGTTGCTCGTCTTGCAGATGCTGTAGAAACTCCAGTCTCCTGGGCTACAAGTTTCAGAGATTTTCGAGGACTACGTTCAAAGGCTGCTCCTATCTGATCAAGTTTTTCTTCTGTCAGCACGTGACGTGTTCGTTCCTTTTTACGATCATTCAAAGAACCTGTTTCGTCAAACTTATTCACTAAATCTAATATTGCTTTTCGAGATGGGATTAGGCTGTTGGGAAATTTACGTCTAAAATTCTGTCTTGTTCTACCGCACGATTTCTTACATTTTATGTAAGTCTTCAAAATGTATATACGATGGCACAGTGAATATCTAACCATTGCACAACAGAACGCACCACTGCGACTGCACTGCCCCGAATGAAGCGTGACTCACGACTGATCTGTCCATAGTTCGAGACAGTTCACAACTACGCGGTAATTTTGCCGGCGGTTGCTAGAAGGCCGCGCTGGTAAGAGGACAACTTGTGAACCGATAGTTTTAAAAGATTTTTGGTGTATATATTCTATATTTGTCGCCATGTAGATGCTCAGGAAATATAAATATCAACGAATCTCCACATTAAGATTATATTTGATTTTTCATGTTACCCTATATATTTCACATGATTTTACATAGGCCTAATTATATATTCTGTGGTTTTATACTGTACATTAATAAAAAATTTGTTGATTTATTAAACGTTGTTTACAGGGAAAAGGAATGTGTCGATGAACTATAAAAAAAGGATAAAATCCACTCTGGTAGTGGTAGTCTTAGGTTCTTCCAAAAAAGAAAGCACTCTGGGTTGAAAAGTAACGCAAGTACGATGCCCTCTATCACACACCCAAGTTCACTCACAATGTGATGGATTTGTCTAATAACTTTGAAAAGAGATATGAGGTAATGGTAGACCTATTTTGTATTTTATTGGAAACAACCTCATTTTCTACAGAAAGATCAGATGAGGCGTACAGACGGGAGCAACGGGCTTTTCACTATGCACTGCTGACGCTCTCGCGACGGAGAACGGGCAGTGTAGAGTCGGGGCGATATAACCATACAAGTTTCCTAACTATTTTAAAAAGTGTTTTATTTACCAACATTATTGATGAAGGTCCTGAACCTGGCCGCCTTCGTTGTCCACACACTTTTGGCACCTGTCTATGAAATGTCCCATAACTTGTTGTAGTCCTGGTCGATTAATGCTGTTAATTTCGTGACAGATATTACGTTTCAGTTCTTCCAGGGTGCGTGGATTTGTCTTGTATACAGCATTTTTTAATGTACTCCAGAGATAAAAATCGCAGGGGGTTAGGTCGGGGGACCGAGGGGGCCACAAATCACTACTAATAAGTCTGTCCTGCTGGAACACACATTCAATTTCTCGCATCGAAATATCGGCCGTATGAGCTGTGGTTGAGTCTTGTTGGAAGAAAGCGAAATCACGCTCCCTGCCGGTTAATTCTCTAAAGAAGGGAGTCAGAATAGTATGCACGTATGTGAGAGAATCAACTGTATTCTGAAAGAAAATGGGCCCTATAATTCTTTCTCCGCTCATGGCGCACCATACACCAATTTTTTCGTCATGGAGGGGTACTTCATGAACGATATCAGGTTTCTCAGCACTCCAGTAACGATTGTTTTGTGAACACACATAACCATGGAGGTGGAACCATGCCTCGCCTGAGAAAAATATTAAATGTGGGTCTATTAGTCCTTTATGAATATTATTCAGCATCCACTCACAAAATGCGCGCCTATGTGCAGGATCACCGGGTTGAAGACCATGTCTCTTAGTTATTTTATGCGGCTGCAAATTTAATAATTTAGTAGCTTTTTGCACAGAGCCATAAGAAATTCCTACTTGTTGTGAAAGGCGCCTAAGTGATTTTCTAGGAGACCGTTCCAATCGATAACCAATGTCATCTAATGTTTCTTCTGTGAGAACCCTACGCTGTCTGTTTTGTTTCTTAGGCTGAACACTTCCCGTTGCCTGACATTTATTATAAAGATTATGGATAGTTGTACGTGATGGAATTTTTACACCCGGGAATCGTGTTTCAAATCGTCTTCGTACTTGGCTGGCAGACTGGGTTAACACATATGAATCATAAATATATACACGTTGTTCAGTAGTAAACATTTGATTAGCCATTATACAGTTTACACTTTCACTTTAAATGCACAAGAAAAACGCCGTAGTATGTATATACCATGTTCCGTGTCACTCGCCAGTCACTTTGATACTGATTCCCTAACCTTTACACGAGTCAGGACCAACACGTGCATGCTTGCGTCATCGTCTCTGCCAGCCCACCGTTCCCCGCCACGAGTGTCAGCGCACAGTGAAAACCTCATAGCTCCTGTCCATACATCATCTGATCACTATGGCATAGTATACCTGTCGAATCAGGCTTACCACCCTTACGACCTGCATTGTCTCAATGTCTCAAAGTGATTTCAATTTCATATGAGCGGATGAACGTAAAATCCAACCCCACGCCTCCGTTATTGCAGTAGTCGCGCGTCTTCGCTGGATATAAAATTAAAATTGTTGACTGCGATCAACAACTTCTTCACAACCGACGGTAAAGTTGTAATACGTTACAATTTCAACAAAGAAAATGAACATATCATGAAACAACAATATTGCAGCAAAATTTACGGAGCGTTTGCAAGTTTTTGTATTGCAGGGTCCTGCCAGTTCAACAAAGGAATTTTGTAAGAACTTGAGTAGGTCTAGTCGCTGCGAAACCCGGGATGTTGAACGTCTGCCATAGTGTGTGACATATACTCAAAGGAAATACTGTACGTCTCTGTGACATTCTGTCGTGGAAAGGATATTTCCTGCCTACAAGCATATAGTTTTTTACTATTGCCAGAGAGTAGGTGAGAGTCAGTACTCAGTAATAGTATATTAGCATTCCATTACGATCCAAATATTCGAATGTATTCAAATAGACGAGAAATGAAATATAAACAATGAACCAAAGGGATTATGTTGCGCTGCCGAAAAAGTTATTCCTGAGATTCAAGAGCCCCACAAATAATAAAAACTCACTTATAGGAGTACATCCGTTATCATGGCACTTTTTAAACAATATAACAGTACAGCACCTTATTCCAAATGCCATCGTTTGGTGCAAATGAAATACAAGACAATTTTATGCCAACATTTAAATTTCAAGGACAGACATATCATTTAATTGGAAGCTCTCTTCTAGCTCACAGTTCTTACAAATATATAGTTTGTGCATGGTAACAGTTACATTCATATAATACGATAATTTTTCGCTAAGTAATAACAAAACTATTTGAAAATATAATACCTTTAATGGGGAAGAATGGGTAGAGCGGAGAAAAATTCTCTCCGGCACCGGGCTCGAACCCGAGTTTTCAGCTCTACGTCCTGACGCTTTATTCACTAAGCCACACCGGATTCTAGTTCCGATGCCGGATTGAATCCTTCTCAGTATAAGTTATACCTCTCTGTTACCCTTTGGTGGCCTACCCTCATATACTGTGTCACAGAATATGTGACAGTGGCACAATGGGCAACACTATGTACAGAGGTGCACTCATTACGAGTGACTTAAGTGGCCGGGGTCCGACGGAACAAGGCGCCGTCTTGAATAACAAAGTGATTACTTACGCGTATCATATTACTATGATGTACCGAATTACATATGATATTTCCGTGCAGGAATTCTGCATTACCACATGGTGAAGAATGGGTAGAACGTTCTAAATAATATAATATAATAGATATAAGTCAATGATATTTACTTGTTACAAGTGCAGCGCAGCACAGCACACGGGTATGGCTAGTAAGTGAATAAAATTGACTAGTGTGATTCCAAAATGCGTTCAGTTCATTTTTATGAAAGAACTCTACTACCGGTGTACGGACTGAATGAATTTTCAAGTAACATCACAATAACACAAACTTTCAGAAAAGAATTGACGTTACTTTGGAAGAAAAGAAACTTAAAATATAATCATAGAGGTCTCAAAAAATCAAATATGTATAAATCATAAAAATGGCCAAATTGACTGAGCATCATCCTCTGACTGCAAACAACATCGAAAGTAGTCAATCAGGTAACATAACACCAGAATTTATAATGTTAACACAGTGAAGTCATTGTTGGCTTTATTTAATTCAATTAACTTAACAGTTCATGAGTGTTTAATTTATACAGTAGGTTACTGTTAGAGAATACTATAAAATGAAAGCAGAAATAACGAAAATGTGAATGAATAATGCCATCAAACATCAACAATAAAATTAATAATAATAATAATAATAATAATAATAATAATAATAATAATAATAATAATAATAATAATAGCAAACGAAGGCAACGGATTACAAGGGTTCGGCGGCAGTTACATTTTAGGTTGAATGGGTTTCCGCGGTGTAAAAACTTTAAGGCCCGATTGTATAACCATTTAATCTTAGATCAGAGGTTAAATTGATCCTTGTTTCAGATGAACTTGGAATTTTGTGTTGTATAAAGTCTAATCTGAGATTAATTTGTCTCAAACTAAAGTCAACTTTGACTGAAGAAATTTCTCCGATTAAGTTAGATGATCCAAGTTCAGTTACTCCTTTTCTGTTTGAAATATACGAATGACAGATTGTGCAAATAAAATATCCATTATTATTAATATTAATAAATATGATAGGTACATTTATATATATATCTTTCAATTTCTTGCCTTAATACACAAACAATCTTATATTTTATAAGGCTCTATCGTGTTCAGCAGTATCAAATAACATAACCTATAATTATATTATGTTTATAACAACCATTAATATTAATGGATATGATAAATTTTCAATTAACTGTATTATTAATAAAAAAATTGTCGTTTTATAAAGCTTTATTATGTTTAGCAGTATCAAACACCATAACATGATAACAACTCGGTGAACAGTCAACCTTCTTCTTATTGTCCGCCATTATTTACATTGCACAAAAAACCAGTGTCTCCAACAGAGTGTACGGAAAGTCGCCAAAAATAGTTGTAAAGTCGCTAGATTTCTCATTATCAACAAAGATTAAATTTTGTCACTATGGGGTGCTAAAAAGGTCACTAAATCCCTATTTAAGCAATATAAAAGTTAAAAGAAATTGTTGTTGAAAAAGCGTTAAAGTCCTTAGATTGGCAACACTGAACAAACCTATCCGCGCATCATGTATTTCACCAGTTTATGCGATGTTGCCAAATCCTTTTCACGTGAACTTAGATTGCACATGAACCAAGGTAATTTGATCGCAGAAAAGTTTTATACAATAGAAGAAGTGTCTGAACTCGGTTCACTTGTCGATCTTCGATCAAAGTTGATCTTCTTTAGTCAGGGAGTTTTATACAATTGGGTCTAAGAAACATCGTCGTTAACATCATGGAATATGTATATATATTTTTCCTACAGAATTATACATTAATAATTGTGGAGAGAGGGGCAGCAAACGAGAGCACAGAACGCGAGAAAAATCATGTCATACATAATTCTGTCACACTCTAGTCTACAGATTCTATTTGGACTTATATCTGGGTAACGACGACTTTGTCTACGATCACGCGCCACACTTGTATTACGTTATAAATGTGGCAACTCTGTAAAAAGGTTTTACGCGTCGTCACAGAACCAGGGAGAGGATGACTGCATGCCGATAAGAATAACGTACCGACTGCGTCTCTTGCTTGGCTTCTTTCGCTTTCATGGACGCCAGACTTTGTTAGAAGCTTCAACCCGAAACCTTCATCCCTCATTCGTGTTCCCTCTTCATTTAATTACGGTAGGGATACAAGAATACAGCCTAGTCCTTTTTATGTTGGTAACAGGCAGTGGCGGTTCTGGAGAGAATGAAGAGGCGACTTACCAAGAAAAGGAGTTTTCTCTCTCAAAATGAGTAAATTTCGATCCTAACCGCAACCTATTGTTAAATTACCGAACATGCTTTAATAGTATAACCGGTAACACTAACAGATACTTTAATTTTTGCAATTAAAATAAGAATTTACCTCATTGTCCGCAAATCAGATACTTTTTTTATTAGTTTTGTTTTAGCGGATGTATCTATGACGTTTTCGTAGAAGGGATGAGTTCTCATTAATTCACTGAGGAGATCCTTGTGGATGCAAATTAAGTCTAGCGATGTCAACCTGCTGTTACACAGATTATTCCTGAGATACGGTTAATAATTCTCTTTAAACAGGGAAAACTTCTCTCCGCAGAACTATTCGATGGGATAGTAAGAATTGTTAAGCTCTTGCGGACACCCCATCCATACTGCTTTCTTTGAGAGATCTCATTAAAGTTTTTATGTTCTTATTTCTCTATGTTTCAACTTGAAATATCAAATCAAGTTCATTTCTTAGTCTTTCTTACTTTGAAATACGTAACTTCAAACTATCCAAAGCTCCAATATCTTTGCATGTGCGGAAAATTGTGACGTGTCGGAAAAGTTTTAAAAAGTGAGTTACTTATAGGCTCTCTCCGACAAAAATTACATTTTGGGATTATCATATCAGATTAAAGTTTTCTGTCTGCTACGAGTAATGAAAAAAAAACCGCGCCTTTCTGTGACGGCTAGGAATCGAGTTACAAGTTATTACTTTAGATAGTAGGTTTTCGCAACGAGGATAAATGCGGAAAGTGCCCAAATGCTGTCAAGATAAGTAATCTGATGTTTAAAATCATGTTAAGCACTTTATTGTAGTTGTTAAATTCGCGATAAAATGTGAGATTAAATACAAAATGTATGTTATTCTGCACTTTATCAGATCTTTTTGTCTTTTTTCTAAAAAAAATTCTGGATCTACCTTAGATCCTGCCACACAGACGTTCTTACATTTTTTTTTCAAATAGTTTGGTCATCCCTCCATGCCAGAGACAGACGAAACAGATTAAAGGAGAATCATGCTGAAATTTATTCCACGTTAAACTTGCATCTTGTGTCTTTAAAAGGAAATATGACCACGTAAATCACCGTTAGTTACTGTAAATACCGGTTAAAATTGCACATAACCTCTGGTTAAGCACTTTTACGGTATATCATCCTCGGTTAAGACATAAAAAGGAGATTCGCCACGGTAATAAATAACTGGCTATGTTCGAGCAGTTAAAAGAAATAACCAATGATTAGTAGATCTAGTAAAATAAATTTGCGGCCAGATTCACAGCTGATTATTTCTAAGACTATTAGTACTTGAATTACTTGAGATAGGAATGATAGTGAGCGTGAAGTTTCATTATAGTGAAAAAAAGAGAATTCTTTCGGGGAATTAGGTGACAGAAAATTTCAAAAGGGATGTCTTTTATGAAAATCTGCTGCAACAAATGGATCACTTGAAATAACCCAGAAACAGTCCTATTTCTCCTATGTCGGCTGTTTATCGTACGATTCTATGCAACTAATATTTTCAGTATTTTAAGAGGGAACACTCCATATCGCTTTCCCTACGTCACAGGCTCAATAATGAGAGTTATGGATGGAACGTAGGATATTGCACAGTTCTCTAATATAATTACGGCCATGGATTGTACACACATTCCTACTAATTTTCTTCTTTCTTTTCCTTTATGGATATTACATATTTTTATACGTATAATACAAGTATATTTAAATCTAGTAACCAAGTGTATCAATACTTGAAACTGACAGAGTAATATAAATTATTTTTGCATTTTATTTTCCATTTTGTAAGATTTTAATGGAACAGCACTGAAAAACAAAAACCTGCAACCCACAAACATAGCAGCACCCAAAGGCAAACAAATGCAACGCGAAAATATGGGTTACGTTCGGTTCGATGTGGAACGGAGTAAGAACAGTCGTTTTTAGACGTTGACTATTATCTTTGCATGCTTTCCTTTAGTCATGTTGTAGAAACAGTGTACCATCACAGACTTTACCCTGGTTAAATGAGGTGTCAACTAACCATGTTTAAGTCACCGGTGATTATGAATAGTGCACGGAAATTACATTTTAAACACGGTTGCTGTTTTACTTTTCCTCGAGTTTATATAAAAAAAAAACAAACAAAACACTTCCCAACTTTGTATCGTAATATACTATTAATTATCATTTTACTTACAGTATGGTGTAAAATTCCTCGAATCTGGAAATTGAAGATGGATCGATTCCTGGGATGATTCTAGTCGAGGTAAAGATGAAATACATTTTAGGATATTAGCCACATAAGAGTCCAGCTCTAATGACAATGATACCCTCATTTTTCACAGCCATCATAATTGTGTCCATTATATTGTCCCTTTTTTTTCTGATACAAATTTTCTGACACCCTTTTTTTTTTGTAGCCTTAGAATATTTGGAACAAAATTTAAACAATATTAGCACATATTCCCAAAAACTAAGAAAATTGTCAACACGTGAACGGCGTTCCACTTTAATCTGTGTCACTTTCTTCACAATTAGCAGAAGAGAGGTGAAACGAATTATCCATTGTCATCACTGTTATGAACGTCACTTTTATACGTATACATTGCGATAACATTCGGTGCCGACTTAACATTGGATTCTGACTTCAAACGTGGGCTGCTGTTTCTGTACTGTTTTTTTCACCCTCTGATTTATCTTCTTGTTCATTTTCTACGGGGTCACCTGGCTGAAGAGCATGTGCCACAGTTATTTTAGGCTTGGAGTGCAATAATTTAATAGCCTGTTGAACAGATCCATATGAAATTCCCACTTCTTGTGCAAGACGACGAAGAGATTTTCTAGGAGACCTTTCCAGAGCGTGTCCAATGTTATCTAGAGTTTCTTCTGTGAGTACTGTACGTGGTTTATTATGTTTCTTTTCAAGAAGACTTCCCGTTTCACGTACTTTATTTACTAATCTATGAATCGTAGTTCGACCTGGAACTTGAACATCAGGAAATCTCTCTTGAAATAATCTCCTTACGGCATTCGCAGATTCTGTACGGACGTATGAATCGTAAATGAATACTTTTTGGGGAACAGAATACCGGTACCCAAATTGAGTCATTTCACTTAATACGCACCGTATTGCGTCACCTAATAAACACGTGCAACGTTTGCAAGAGTTCAACTCACAATGAAGCCTCCGCGCGCGTAGCCGGCCTGCCGGCTACGAGTCGTGAAACCTGTTCTGCTCTATACTGTTCACCCAGTACTACTATTATCATGTTTAGAGTATGGTCACAGTCTAATATAACAGTCACGAAACTCAATACGTAGTAAATATGCATCCATAGATAGTTGCTAGCCACTAGGATCGCTAATATCACCTCATTACAGACAATGCGAAATAGTAGCGGCACAGTCTATTGTTCCTAGCACCCGCAAAACTCAAGCTTCGTGACTGGATATACTAGACTGTGGTATGGTGTAAAACTCCTCTAGAATCTAGAATATTGAAGATGACTCAATTCCTGGGATCATTCTGGTCGAGGTAAAGATGGAATACATTTTAGGGTATTAGCCACATAAGGGTCCAGCTCTAATGACAATGATACCCTCATTTTACACAGCCATCATAATTGTGTCCATTAGATTGTCCCTGTATGGTTGTGAAACTTGGACTCTCACTCTGAGAGAGGAACATAGGTTAAGGGTATTTGAGAATAAGGTGCTTAGGAAAATATTTGGGGCTAAGAGGGATGAAGTTACAGGAGAATGGAGAAAGTTACACAACACAGAACTGCACGCATTGTATTCTTCACCTGACATAATTAGGAACATTAAATCCAGACGTTTGAGATGGGCAGGGCATGTATCACGTATGGGCGAATCCAGAAATGCATATAGAGTGTTAGTTGGGAGACCGGAGGGAAAAAGACCTTTAGGGAGGCCGAGGCGTAGATGGGAGGATAATATTAAAATGGACTTGAGGGAGGTGGGGTATGATGATAGAGACTGGATTAATCTTGCACAGGATAGGGACCGCTGGCGGGCTTATGTGAGGGCGGCAATGAACCTTCGGGTTCCTTAAAAGCCATTTGTAAGTAAGTAAGTAAGATTGTCTCTTCACTGAATGTCCTTTTCCTGATACAAATATTTTTTGACACCAGTTTTTTTTATAGCCTTGGAATATTTGGAACAAAATTTAAACAATATTACCAAACATTCCCCAAAACTAAGAAACTTGTCGACACGAGAACGAGGTTACACTTTAATCTGAGCCACATTCTTCACAATTAGCAGAGGAGAGGTGAAACGAATTATCCATTGTCATCACCGTTATCAACGTCACTTTCATACGTATACATTGCGATAACATTCGGTGCCGATTTCACATTGTATTCTGACTTCAAACGTGGGCTGCTGTTTCTGTACTGTTTTTTTCACTCTCTGGTTTATCTTCTTGTTCATCTTCTACGGGGTCACCTGGCTGAAGAGCATGTGCCACAGTTATTTTAGGCTTGAAGTCCAATAATTTAGTAGCCTTTTGAACAGATCCATATGAAATTCCCACTTGTTGTGCAAGACGACGAAGAGATTTTCCAGGAGAATTTTCTAAATGATTACGGATGTCATGTAATCTTTCTTCGGTGAGAACTCTACGCTGCTTTTTTGGTTTCTTAGGCTGGACACTTCCAGTTTCCTGACATTTATTATAGAGATTATGGACTGTTTTACGATCAGGAGCGTCTACACCCGGGAATCTTTCTTGAAATTGTCTTCGAACTTCACGAGCTGACCGAGTTAACACATACGAATCGTAAATAAAGACACGCTGTGCCGTTGTAAACTCACGAGGCATAATACACTTTATGTATACTGTCGAAATAACAACAGCACGCACACCCGGGAACAGCTGCGTTACGACTGCTACAGTCAGCAAGGTCAACAAGTAAGCAAGCAGGCTTGCTACTCCCTCCAATGCGCGACAAACGAGTGGGGGCTCGCTGATAGGAAAAACCCCGCGCCGCGGGGGAAAGCATAACTGATCGCGTCAGCGTCGAGTTTACCCCAATTTATGGTATGGAACATAGTTAATTTCTGAGGAAAGAGTGTGGAATATATAATCACACAGGGATTGGCTCACCCGGTGAGATGTTTTCGAGCTAGTCCTACTAAGAGGTAGGAGGCCCTTGCCCTAAAGGGATTCTTATCTTATCTTATTATTAGATTCACAAAGTTGTTCACCTGATGATAGTAAGAAATATTGTATCGTATTTCAGATTTGCTCCAGTAACGTCTTGTGACGTATAACGAATATTTTCAGAGTACAAATGTTTTTTTTTTCTGGACATAAAAGGAGTATTTCGTGTGATAAAATGAAAATGTTCAATATTAATTGTTGTTATAATAAGGCTAGATTCATAATTGTATACTTTGTATGTTATTTTTATACGTATGGTAAATTATTTTAGATTGAGTGTTACGAAATTCATAATATTACAAATTATTATTATTATTATTATTATTATTATTATTATTACATTATTCCTTTATTCTTGTCTTGTTCTAAGGCCGTGGACGATTGGAGCACAAGTTTGGTTATCACCCGGCTGTATATGTTTGTCGTTCTGGTTTACTGACATTGAAAGTTGCGCTACTACCTTTTACTCGGTAGAGATACAGGCCTAGTCTAAGCTCACACAACTTAACAGTTTCGGTACCAACTTTCTAGCTCTGGTTATGATTATGAGTACGACTTTATGACCTCTCTTGATTTTTAGGGAATCTGAATAACTATCGGTATAGATTCGGAGATTTACAGACTACACACATTTCCTTTATTCAGAGCTTATTATTAAAACGTTATTAACATCCCACGTCCATTTCATAAGTACGTACTGGCAGTAGGAATCCTATGATCTATTGCTTTAAATTGCTAGCGGCTTGGGAGCTACTGCCGGATCGGCTGTCGAATGCTGAAAGAAAAAATGTTGGGAGTTGCGTGACTGTGGTAATATTAAAGTGTCTCATAAAATTATTTGCATTACCTGCTATCTTCAGAAATATTTTGGGATATAAGCCTACTATAATATGAGCTTTATTTCCATCCATCATTTATGTTACTAAATCTAGATTAGTTGGGTTAGGTGTGTGTATATTATTGTACTAAGTTATATGGTACTAAGACAAGATTAGTGGTGATGTTTTGTGTAAAACAACAGGTAGCAATAATTATTTGTCAAGGTCTAAAAACTCGCAATGTATGGACAAGACAATCCCCAAATTATCTCCCTACTTCTGAAAGAAGAAAAGTGGCAACCCTGAATAGTGCAGAACTTTCACTAATAAAAATCCTCCTAAGCCTTGATTAAGAAGTGCAGCTTTTATTTGGTAATGAATTGTCTGTTGTGATAGCAAACATCCACAAGCATACAACTACCCATTAAGAATGAAGACATGCTAAAATGAAGTTATTCAAAGACTCACCAAAAACTCCTATTTGTATTTGAGTTCAATCCACTGATTCCTCTCTAAGAACACATCTACAACAGAGTCTTCAAACTTTGGTTTTTTCTTAAGTTCCTTTAGCAGATTTCTTTCCACCGCTAAAAAAGACAGAGCAGGCAGTCTGGTTTGAGTTTCATTATTCCAAATGTAGTTCTGTATTCTCCGCAAAGTTGAAAATGATCGTTCTCCTGATGCACTGAACGCAGGAATAGTCATAATTAGTGCACAAAGTTTTTCCACTTCTGGCAAAGCTTCTCCAAGTCCCAAGGCCCGCAATTCATGATGAAACTCATAGATTTGTTTGCTCCGGAATTCAGGAGCAGAATATACATAAGATAGCTCATTCCTCAAACGAATCTTATTGAAATGTTGTCCATAAATTTTAAGCAATGCATCGAATGCTTTTTCTGGAAAAGCATTCTCATACTGTGCATATTTATCACTGTCCATCAATGAAAGGAATTCCAGCTTATCAATATCCGAGAATCTGTTAAAAATCTGGCCACTTAGAACGTTTATTATCTCATCAAACAACTGACGGTAGGATGATTTCGTATCATTTTCTACGTCTTCAACTTTCGGCCGTTTTGAAGGAACCGGAACTTCTTGATCTTCGTGATGAAATTCCATCTTAGACCAAACCGCCTGATCGAAATTTTCACGCAAGTCGTTCAAATCGATCTTGAAGTCGTTGATTTTTTCCTTGCAGTAACTAACATTAAACACGTTTTCCTGCAAAATATTGCACAAGATATCTGATTTTGGGAACACGGATGAAAACACGAGGAGTAAAAAGTTGAAGTCAGTACTTAAAAGATCGTGGTGATAGCCTGCAGCACAAGCTCTTGTTTCGGCATCCCACTCGTCCACATTTTCCATAATGGATTTAAACAGTGCAACAAGTTCATTTTTTAGATGAAAAACTAAATCGATGACCCTGCTCCGACAGTTCCATTCCGTATCAGACACTGATGGAAGACGCCCTTTTACTTCATGATCTAGCGCATTTATTCTCTTACTTGACTTTGTGAAAAATGCAGATAACCCCATTATTGTTTGAAAAAATGTTCTACACTGTTTGATGTAATTGGTTGACTGTTCGAAAACTAAATTAAGCGTATGAGCATAACAGTGTATAAATATAGCCTGCTTATATCTTTCTCTAACAATCGACTGCAAACCGAAGTGTTCTTCAGTCATAATGGCTGCTCCATCATAAGTTTGTGCCACAAGTTTTTCACCACATTTGAATTCGTCCATGTACTCAAACAATCGCCTAGATAAACAATCTGCCCTGCGATCACTACTGACATAAGAAAATCCTAAAAACCTCTCTTCAACATTTCCATCTAACGTAACATACCGAAGAACTGTTGACAAGTGCGATGTGTTCGATACGTCGATCGTTTCGTTTATGATGGCAGCTATAAACCTAGCTCCATTAATCTCTTCTTTAATTTCATTGATCAAAACACGAGAAATACACTCAATGATCTCATTTTGGACGTCGTTGTTTGAGATACCCGAGAAAACAGAAGCAGCCTGAAGTCGATGTTCTAATTTATCGTCAGTTTCAGCAAGCAGATGTAAAAGTTCTACATAGTTACCGCTGTTGTCAGAACTGGATTCGCTGTTCCTAAACGGAAGATCTTGTTGGGCTAAGTAACACGCAGCACTTACTAATCGACTCAATATGTATCTGTTTCTTTTGACATTTTCGTTGTGCTTTTCTGTGGACTTTTTAAATGCATCGCTTATGGAAAAATCAATTCTCGATTTATCAAACCTCGCTAGAGAGACAAGAGATAAAATATGGCTTCTAGAATTTTCGTGACGAACGCTTAGGACGCGAAAGCTATCCATATTATTGACACCACCTCTATTCCACAAATTTTCTTCAATGGAAAATAACAAACACGGCCAACAAAAGAGTTTCGATATTTTCGCACAACCACAGAGCCATGAAAAGCGTGTATACCATGAAAGGTTAAAATGTCTGGCAAAACCTCCAGACGCCTTTGATTTTAAGTCTTTCAATTCAGGGGTTGGTCTACCTTTTAAGACAATATCACATTTTTCATTAAATGTACGTGAACTCAAACGCTGCTTTAAAATGTTTTCTATTACACAATCACAATCCAGGGAAGATTCCCCTCCCTCTGAAGCTGTTGACTCCATGGTTGACTGCAGAGCTGCTTGAACTGTCTTGTTACCGCTTTACGAACCGGCACAGCACACACTGGATCTCGTCGAGCCGAATGCACTGCAGACCCAATAAGGTCAATGTCCTCCCGTCTGACAGGGTTGCTATAGCAAGGCATGAACAAACGTTTCAAAGTGCTTAGAAACAAAGTCTTATTTCCGGCGTAGCCCTGCCAACAGCATTCCAAAGTTATGGCACGGCTCCCTTCCACACGTTTGGCTGTTACCACAGTCTAGTATATACAGTCGCGAAGCTCAATGCGTAGTAAATATGCAAACATTAGATAGTTGCTCTCCACTAGGATCGCTAATATCGCCTCATTACAGGCAATGCAAAAATAGTACCGTCACAGTCTATTGTTTCTAGCACCCTCAAAACTCAAGCTTCGTGACTGTACTGTATATAGTAGACTGTGCTGTTACCATATTCTTATCAGTCTCCCCCAGTGTTGCCATCGCCTACACTAATTATCGTTTTGTACGATAGTTTTGAATCTCTTACGATGTACGATAATGCCCGTAGGATAGTCCCTTATTGTACAATAACTGACCCTCTCTATTCATGTGCTACTCGCTAACGTATTTTCTGAAATTAACTTGACGAAAACAAAACTTCGCAATCCTCTAGTTGCTGATACAATAATGCTCTGTTATTATTCTCACAATGTGTGTGGTGGCTGTGACAAATCTTAGCCAACAAGTCAGATGATCAGTTTTGTGAATAATATTTGACTTTAGCTTGAAAAAAAAATCCCATCGCTAAAGACAAGTATGGAGACGCAGGAAAACGAAGTGATCTTTGAAGAGGAGTTTAATATTTAATAAGAACAAACAATTTGTGTTAAAATACTGCATCCATTTATTCTTTTTACCGGTATGTACTGGAAATAAGATATTTGTGCATTTTATTCCTCAACTATACAGAATTGAATATAATAGGCTAATTTTCCTCAACTATATGCAATTCAAAATAATGAACAAATCTTTATTTGTTGAACGGAAATAAGACATTTGTACAATTTATTTTTCTCATCTGTATACGACAGAAAATAATGGACAAAATGTTGATTGATTTTAATGGAATTAATACATTTGTGCAACATATATATATATATATATATATATATATATATATATATATAAAATTGTTGAAAATAATGGGCAAAGTTTTTATTTTTGCTTAATCGAAATACCGTAAGACATTTGTGTAATTTATTTTTCCTGCACTATATCAACTGAAAATAATAGACAAATTAGGCATTTGTCATTTTTCATTTGCACACAATTTAAAATAATGGACAATAAACTTTATTATTTTCTAAATTAAAATAAGACATTCTGCAATTTATTTTTCCTAAGCTGTATACAACTGAAAATATGGGAAAAACTTTATTAATTTATAATGCAAAGAAGGTAACCAATCATGCAATTTATTTTTCAACTGCATATGATTGAACATAAAGGACTCTATTTATTCCTAATTTAGAATAAATTAAAAGTAAAAAGACTATTTACTGATTTGTTTCTCAATTGCAATAAATGATTAATCAAATATTCCTAAAGTTGTAAAAGGAATGTCCCTTCTATAATCTTCTATTCATGCAAGTTTCATTCCACCTCACATGATGTCATGGATGCATATTCCATCGTCGCAACTGTTACATGGTACTTTAGATAGCCAAATTTAATTTATCATTAAATCATTCCTTTTGTGGAACTGAATATTTATGAACACTGTAAAGTTTTTAGATTCTAAATTCCCACTTAATGTATTTCAGGATGAAAACAAGGAATAAAATAGGTCAACAGAAATCCGGGTCCTACGAATAAAGCACGATATAAATAAATATAGGCTACCGGCACTGTACATACGGTACGTACATGTTGAAGTTTTGCGTTGACTAAAATCTTGATAATATACCTATCGAGAATTTATGTTTAGGAACAGGCATTCATCCGCTTTTTGTATGTCCAAAAGGATTACTTTTCTTTTCAATTTTCATCGCTCTTTTCAAAAGCTTCAAGTCCCTTTAGAGGAGAACGATCAGGCTTGGAACTCATATATTAAACTCCAACACTCCCAAAAACGCATGAGAAACAGCGAATATTCCAGAATTCCTCCCTGTAATTTTCCATTCCTGAATAAAGACACATTATACAAGAAAAGAGTAAGTCCATGTTTTATGGCGAATGAATTGTGACGCAGTTCTTTCTGCTCTCAATATGGCAACGTTGGCTGAGAGATCGCTCGCTACTGCGAAAACATGACCTTGGCAACTGCGAGGATATTGCAATGAACATCGCTGCTCGTGTTGTTCCGCCAAGGCAAGGACTTGCTGGCCATTAGCTGACGAAAACATCAAGACTGTTCCGGTATACAGTAAACATGGAGAAACACAGAACTGCTGCATTTTGTAATAACATGATAAATTATTTTCTTTCCAAAAGTTCTTACGTAAATAATAATAATAATAATAATAATAATAATAATAATAATAATAATAATAATAATAATGGTATATATTATCCCAAAATTAAAACATTTTATTTAGTTTATAAAATGTACTATCGCATAATAAATCTGAAAGTTAGAATTTATAAAACAGTTATATTACCGGTTGTTCTGTATGGTTGTGAAACTTGGACTCTCACTCTGAGAGAGGAACATAGGTTGAGGGTGTTTGAGAATAAGGTGCTAAGGAAAATATTTGGGGCTAAGCGGGATGAAGTTACAGGAGAATGGAGAAAGTTACACAACACAGAACTGCACGCATTGTATTCTTCACCTGACATAATTAGGAGCATTAAATCCAGACGTTTGAGATGGGCAGGGCATGTAGCACGTATGGGCGAATCCAGAAATGCATATAGAGTGTTAGTTGGGAGACCGGAGGGAAAAAGACCTTTAGGGAGGCCGAGACGTAGATGGGAGGATAATATTAAAATGGATTTAAGGGAGGTGGGGTATGATGATAGAAACTGGATTAATCTTGCACAGGATAGGGACCGCTGGCGGGCTTATGTGAGGGCGGCAATGAACCTTCGGGTTCCTTAAAAGCCATTTGTAAGTAAGTAAGTATACTGTATGTCACGATAAAGACACATACTTTCTTAAAACTTTTGCGTCTTTCGTAGGAATTCATTTCATTTTATGTTACGAATGGTACTTACATTTATATTTTATTTTCTTGAACTTATTAAAAACAGATAATCAAATGAAATAAACTTCAAACTTCCGTTTGCACACAAAAAGACATCCGTTGTAATTTCCGAAGTAAGAAATCCGACTTCATGAATTGTACGGTCACGTAGATGAGAATGTAATTTATTTATTTAATTATTTATTTTGCTAATAATAATTGTAACATAAAATATAATATAAACAGAAAAACTTTAGCTCCCCCTGAAAGAGTAGAACTCGTGCTGAGGGGCTGATTCGTGAAATGAAGTTAAGAAGTACATAATACAAAGTAATTAAATATGGTCTAATTCTCGTAAATTTGCTATTCGTGTACTGTAATAATTTGTAATGCTACTTTTCTATTCACAAAAATCGGCATTTAAATTTACATAAAGCCAGTGGCGTATACTGGTTTAAGGGTCTGGGCTACCACTGACCCTATTATTACACAAAATATATTTCAAAAACCCTATAATAAAATTCCTTACCTATTTATATGTGAATTCCAGACGTCTTGATTGGGACGAAAATACTTTGATGACTTCGTCATTGAAATTACAGTTGGGCCGCTTGCGAAGTTTCTGTAGAAATGACTTTTCAATGGACATCAGTGCCAAGCCGGATAAACGTTCTTGTGTACGAGTTGATGTACAGTAGGATTTTATTCTCTTCAACGCAGAAAATGTTCTTTCTACCGATGCTGACGTAGCTGGTATTGTCACAATTAATGTTGCCAATTTAAGGACTTCAGGAATAACTTGGTTCAGCTGGTTTTCATATATGGCAGATAATATTTCATGGATAGGTTTGTTCGAAAAATCAAAGACTTCTGCTGAATATATTACACTTAATTCATTTTTCAAACGTACTTGATCAAAGTGACTGTCATAGGACTGAAATAATTTGTTTAGTGCCTCATTCGGGAAGTTTTCTCTATAATCAGAAAAATTTTGAGAATCTAGAAGATGTGTGAACTGAAGCTTTCCATAATCAGAAAATCTGTCAGTAATTTCTATGTGCATACGATCTAGTATACTGTAGTACAGCTGCCTGTATTTCAATTCATCATCTCCTTTTCTTCGCTTTAATGGTGGTTCCATTGTATTGTCTGAAGAATTTTCATTTTCCATATTACTCCATATGGACGGAAACTCACTACGTCTGAACTCGGATATAGTATTTCTTAACTCTGATACCTCTTGCAAGCAGTATGCTATGTCTAGACTTTTTGTCGGAAGAATATTGTAGAGCACATCTGTACGTGCGAACACTCTAGCATAGACTTCAAGAAGAAATGTATTCTGAAACTGTGTGAAAAAATACAAATATCCTTGAGCCTGCACAATTACATCATCATCCCAGTTTTCTTCAGAGTCATTACAAATGATATTTTCAAAGAAAGCAGTCAGTTGTTCTTTGTATTTCTTTACTGTATTTACAAGCCGAGATGTAAAATTCCATGTAGTTGGTGCTACTTTTGGGAGTTTCTTTTTCATAAATTCCTTGAGTTTTTCTGATCTTTTAGGAGATGATGAGAAAAATGCAGCTAAACCCGACAGTGTTTTGAAAAAAATGCGGCATTCTGGAATGGTCGAAGTAGTTTGTTGCAAAACTAAATTGAGAACATGGCTGTAACAATGGACAAATAGTGCTTGAGGATACTTTTCTTGAACTTTTGTTTTTAAGCCATTAATATTTCCCGCCATAACTGAAGCACCATCGTATGTCTGTGCAATTAACTTATTGCCGACATTGTATTCTGCTATAACACCTTCCACATGCTGAAACAAAGCAGCAGCAGTTTTGCCCGAACTGACATTTGTGAATCCTATAAACCGTTCTTGAACATTGGCAGTACTGTCGACGTATCTTAAAACAGTGGACAGTTGACTCTGATTAGAGCAGTCACTTGTTTCATCAACAACAATGGCCACAAAAGGTGCTTCTTCTATTTCAGATTTTATGTTCTTTATCATAACCCCACTTATAGCAAATATTAAGTCATTCTGAATTGCGGGAGAAGTACCACGGAATACTGTTGAACTCTCAAGATGATTGGCCAGTAAATGGTCAAATTCACTTAAGGAACTTAAATATTCAATATAATTTCCTCTATTGTCTGATTCCACACTCTCATTATGACCCCGAAAATCCAATTCTTGTTTTCCTAGAAAGCAGACTGCGTTAATAAGACGCAGTAAAATCTTCCGATTTGTTTTCACAAGAGCATTGTGTTGGTTGATGTGTAGAGCTTTTTGCTTATCTAGCAGTATATCAATTCTTGTCTTCCCAAAGTTTGCAAATTTCATGCTACTATAAATATGAGCTTTTGATTTGTCGTGTTTTAGGACTGCCGTTCGAAGGGAGTTCATATTAGAAAACCCCTCTTTAGACCACACATTAGTTTCGCGGCTAAATAACAAACATGGCCAGCAAAATAGTTTAGACAGTTTAGAACTACCACACAACCAATTCCACTTACCATATGATGTTGAAGTGAAATGGCGTGTGTACTCACGCTGTTTTTCTTTTACGTCCATGGACAAATTTAACTCAGGAGTTGGTCTTTCCATTTTAACAATTTCAACTTTCTCGTTGTGTGTACGACGATTAAAAGGCACTTTTAATAAACCTTCTATTACACAGTCATTTTCAACACAAACCTCTCCAGAAACTTGTTCTGCCATATTTTTCACAATATCACTTAATTGGTAATTAAAAACTTAATAATTCACAATTAATATAACTCTTAGACACTTGAAGAAATCACAAATTTAAAATACTGCACTGCAAGAACATAATCACATTCATGAGCTTAGCGTACTAAGAGTAATGTTGCTTCGCGCCTGCGAAGAAACCGATGACGAGAGCGGCAGCTCACCCGGCCTACACTAGTACACTGCACGATGGAAACAGAGGGGAGCGGGGGATGGGCAGTTGTGCGACAGGACAGCGTTAGCGGAACGGTCACAGGCTACCCCGCCTAGCAGCGGTTTCTCCAGTGATGCCGCCTTGACAACTTGTTTCTTTTCTAGAGCAGAGAGCGCATATAAATCTAACAATTACTTTAATTTTAATTACTGTGGTAAAACCAGGGGCGTATTTTGCGGACTACCGGGGCTACCGGCGGTAGCCCAAGGAAATTAGAAAAGAAAAAGTTTATAATATAACATAATGTAATAATTTTGTATTATTAGTTTTACCATAGTAATTAAAATTAAAGTAATTGTTAGATTTATATGCGCTATCTGCTCTCGAAAAGAAACAATTTGTCAAGGCGCCATCGCTGGAGAAACCGCTTGCTACGTGAGGTAGCCTGTGACCGTACCCTGCACGCTGTCCTGTCGCCCTCCCCTCTCCCTTCTGTTTCCATCGTGCAGTGTAAGGCCGGGTGAGTTGCCGCTCTCGTGATCGGTTTCTTCGCAGGCGCGAAGCAGTAATACGCTTAGTACGCTAGCTCATGAATGTGATTGTGTTCTTGCAGTGCATTATTTTAAATCTGTGATTTGTTCGAGTGTCTAAGAGTTATATTAATTGTGAATTATTAAATTTTTAATTTCCCAATTAAGTGATATTGTGAAAAATATGGCAGAACAAGTTTCTGGAGAGGTTTGTGTTGAAAATGACTATGTAATAGAAGGTTTATTAAAAGTGCCTTTTAACCGTCGTACATAACAACGAGAAAGTTGAAATTGTGAAAATGGAAAGACCAACTCCTGAGTTAAATTTGTCCATGGACGTAAAAGAAAAACAGCGAGAGTACACACGCCATTTCACTTCAACATCATATGATAAGTGCAATTGGTTGTGTGGTACTTCTAAACTGTCTAAACTATTTTGCTGGCCATGTTTGTTATTTAGCCGCGAAACTAATGTGTGGTCAAAAGAGGGGTTTTCTAATATGAACTCCCTTCGAACGGCAGTCCTAGAATACGACAAATCAAAAGCTCATATTTGTAGTAGCATGAACTTTACAAACTTTGGGAAGACAAGAATTAATTTACAGCTAGATAAGCAAAAAGCTCTACACATCAACCAACACAATGCTCTTGTGAAAAAAAAATCGGAAGATTTTACTGCATCTTAGTAACGCAGTCTGCTTTCTAGGAAAACAAGAATTGGCTTTTCGGGGTCATAACGAGAGTGTGGAATCAGACAATAGAGGAAATTATATTGAATATTTAAGTTCCTTAAGTGAATTTGACCATTTACTGGCCAATCATCTTGAGAGTTCAACAGTATTTCGTGGTACTTCTCTCGCAATTCAGAATGACTTAATATTTGCTATAAGTGGGGTTATGATAAAGAACATAAAACCTTTTGTGACCATTGTTGTTGATGAAACAAGTTACTGCTCTAATCAGAGTCAATTTTCCACTGTTTTAAGATACGTCGACAGTACTGCCAATGTTCAAGAACGGTTTATAGGATTCACAAATGTCAGTTGGGGCAAAACTGCTGCTGCTTGGTTTCAGCATGTGGAAGGTGTTATAGCAGAATACAATGTCGGCAATAAGTTAATTGCACAGACATACGATGGTGCTTCAGTTATGGCGGGAAATATTAATGGCTTAAAAACAAAGTTCAAGGAAAGTATCCTCAAGCACTATTTGTCCATTGTTACTGCCATGTTCGCAATTTAGTTTTGCAACAAACTACTTCATCCATTCCAGAATGCCGCATTTTTTTCAAAACACTGTCGGGTTTAGCTGCATTTTTCTCATCATCTCCTAAAAGATCAGAAAACTCAAGGAATTTATGAACAAGAAACTCCCAAAAGTAGCACCAACTAGATTGAATTTTACATCTCGGCTTGTAAATACAGTAAAGGAATACAGAGAAAAACGGACTGCTTTCTTTAAAAATATCATTTGTAATGACTCTGAAGAAAACTGGGATGATGCTGTAAATGTGCAGGCTCAAGGATATTTGAATTTTTTCACACAGTTTCAGAATATATTTCTTCTTGAAATCTATGCTAGAGTGTTCGCACATAGATTTTTTTTTTTTTTTTTTTTTTTTTTTTAAGATTTATTTATTTAACCTGGTAGAGATAAGGCCGTCAGGCCTTCTCTGCCCCTCTACCAGGGGATTACAACTATAACATGAACAATAAGATTACAATTAATATTAAATTTACAATTACAATTACAAAAAAAATTAAAGTACGACAAGAATACCTGATTAATGAAAGCTAGACATTTTATCATAGAAGTTAAGAACAAAGAATATTTTTGTATTTACTAAATTACAAATTAAACACACAATAACAAAATTCTATAGTGATGAAATTACCGGATATTGAGATATTTTGTGGTAGATTAAAAGAACTATTTACAAGAAACCATGTCTGAACGAGTCTCAATTACTGACCAAGTGCCTAGTAAGTTTGCGTTTGAATTGAATTTTATTTCGACAGTCCCTGATGCTAGCAGGTAACGAATTCCAGAGTCTTGGCAGGACTATTGTGAAAGAGGATGAGTATGAGGAGGTGGGATGGGATGGTATTGTTAGTATTGTTTCATGGCGAGAGCGTGTGTTCAGATTGTGGTGGGAAGAAAGGTAAGTGAAGCGAGACGACAGGTACGAAGGAATAGAAGAGTTCAAGATTTCGAAGAGAAAGAGAAGTGAATGTAAATTTCTTTTCTTATCTAGTGTAAGCCAACCTATTGCTTCCAGGGATGGGGTAATATGATCATATTTACGAACATTGCTTACAAAACGTACACACAAATTATGAGCACATTGAAGTTTCGTTTTGTTGTCGCTGGAAAGGTCAGTCAGTAAAATGTCAGCATAGTCAAAATAGGGAAATACAAGGGTCTGCACAAGGGACTTTTTTAAGCAAGAGGGAAGATGAACATTTATCCTTTTTAGCACATGAATAATAGAATATACTTTTCTGCAGGTTTCTGTGATTTGCATGTCCCAGTTGAGATTATTATCCATGTGAATGCCAAGATTTTTTACCGAAGAACTGAAAGGGATATGCACTGTACTTACTTTAACGGGGGAAATGTCGAGGTGCTTTACAGCGTCGGTTTGCCGTTTGTGTCCTAATATGATTGCTTGTGTCTTTCCAGGATTGATATTAAGATGGAATTTCTTTGTCCATGTCACAATCGAGTCAATGTCTTCGTTCAATTTATCTATAGCGTCATTTATTCGATCTAAGCGGGAAGAGATGTAGCATTGAAGGTCGTCAGCATACAAGTGATAGTTACAATGTGCTCTACAATATTCTTCAGACAAAAAGTTTAGACATAGCATACTACTTGCAAGAGGTATCAAAGTTAAAAAAAAAATACTATATCCGAGTTGAAACGTAGTGGGGTTCCGTCCATATGGAGTAATATGGAAAATGAAAATTCTTCAGCCAATACCATTAAAGCGAAGAAAAGGAGATGATGAATTGAAATATAGGCAGCTGTACTACAGCATACTAGATCGTATGCACATAGAAATTACTGACAGATTTTCTGATTATGGAAAGCTTCAGTTCACACATCTTCTAGATTCTCAAAAATTTTCTGATTATAGAGAAAACTTCCCGAATGAGGCACTAAACAAATTATTTCAGTCCTATAACAGTCACTTTGATCAAGTACGTTTGAAAAATGAATTAAGTGTAATATATTCAGCAGAAGTCTTTGATTTTTCGAACAAACCTATCCATGAAATATTATCTGCCATATATGAAAACCAGCTGAACCAAGTTATTTCTGAAGTCCTTAAATTGGCAACATTAATTGTGACAATACCAGCTATGTCAGCATCGGTAGAAAGAACATTTTCTGCGTTGAAGAGAATAAAATCCTACTGTAGATCAACTCATACACAAGAACGTTTATCCGGCTTGGCACTAATATCCATTGAAAAGTCATTTCTACAGAAACTTTGCAAGTGGCCCAACTGTAATTTCAAGGACGAAGTCATCAACGTATTTTCGTCCCAATCAAGACGTCTGGAATTCACATATAAATAGGTAAGGAATTTTATTATAGGCATTTTAAAATATATTTTGTGTAATAATAGGGTCAGTGGTAGCCCAAACCCTTTAACCAGTATACGCCACTGAGTAAAACTAATACGGTAATACAAAATTATTACATTATGTTATATTATAAACTTTTTCTTTTGTAATTTCCTTGGGCTACCGCCGGTAGCCCCGGTAGTCCGCAAAATACGCCCCTGCAAAGCCATCCTACCCCATTATCTCCTGACCTAATAGCCTCATAAGTGGTGCCTTTTTGGTATCACTTGTGAGGTTCAGACCTGTCTTCTGACAGTTGACTAAACAAGAACTTTACCTCTGATTGAGGTTCTGGCTGATATGTAAAATATTATCAGGCAGTACACCTAACCTGACGATATGTATTAGAGGAAGAACAATTGTTTGTACGCACCTGAAGCCTGATTGGTAGAATATGTAGCTAATCGACGATGTATGCATTGAAGGGGGAAAGGAACTGGTCACCCTACCCCATTATCTCCTGGCCTAGTTGCCTCATGAGCAGGGAACGGATTTATATGGACTAAAAATATATGAAATATGTAAATATATATGTAGTTATTTTTACCAAAATATGGAATTAAATATGGATTTTTACCAAAATATGGAATTAAATATGGACTTAAAATTATAAAAAAATGACTATGTACGTTAAATATTGGTACATTTTAATCAAACTAAACAAAAAATATAATGGACGTACCTTATCTTCCAATGTAGTTTCAACAAAACACAATTTTTATTGTCTGTTACCATAACAATAGGTTACAAACATTTCTTTCAAGTGCTGAAAAGTGAATCTTCTTCTATTGTCTCTGAGGATAGATTTATACTGACTAAAAGAGCGTTCGACGTCACAAGAAGTAACTGGTACATAATTCAATTTCACAATGTCTGCTGGGGATAAGTCCAAGTTAATCTTCACTGTTGATTCACCACTCATCACAGCAACAACCTTTTGTAGTTCTTCATATCCAGGGTTTTTTGAAAGTACAGTGTCCACCTTAGCTCTTACTGCATCTGCAACTTTACCTCTACCACGATTCAGTTGTTCCACAGTACTATTTATAATTTCAAAACTTTCAGATAGTGAAAGGTACCTATTTTGGAGACTTTTGAGCGTTTTTATGATGCATGAAAATGTATGCTGAATGTGAGCTAAGTCATTCTTCACACTTATGTCACAGGTAACTGTTTTCGCAGTATCAATTGAGACTGCATCTTCAGAGTCCAATGCAAGGAGAACATTGTTAATAGAGTCTATATGTTCGGCATAATATTCAACTGCTTCTAGCCATGTACCCCATCTAGTTAAAATTGGCTTTGGTGGCAATGGAATTTCAGGGTACATTTCTTTCAACACGTTAACTCTACTGGGAGCTTTGAGAAATACTTTTTTCACTGATGAAATCAACAAATCTACTTTAGGGAAATTGTCTCTGACCACTTCTGCCACACGATGAAATGCATGCGCCACACAAGTAAAATGAGTCAATTTAGGATATACAACAGATAATGCTTGTCCAGCTTTGACCATATAAGGGGCAGCATCGCTAATAAAGAATAACACATTATCGTACATAATACCCTTTGGCCACAGGATACCCATAGCTTCGTTGAACAGTTTAACTATAGTTTTGTTATTGCACTTTTCTAGAACATCACAATGTAAAAGAATTCGTTCAGAATATTGTTCACTTAACAAACCGATAACTACATTACCAACAAGTCTACCTTCTTTGTCGGGAGTCTCATCAATGGAAACCCAAATTGAACTATCTTTAATTTCATCTCTTATCTTCTGTATTGTCTCATCGTAGATGGATGGAGCATACGTCTTCCTAAGTGTTGACTCATCCGGGATTGTATGTTGAGTATATTTTTCAAGGAATTCCCTGAAGACCTTATTCTTTAGTTTGTAGAGAGGAATATCAGCAGAGATGAGAGAACGGCACAGGTCGATGTTAAACTCAGATCTTACATTCGATGTTGTTGGTTGTGTTAAAAACAATTGTCTCTGCTTGGAATTTAGTTGTTTGTTGGCCTGATGTTTACTAGTTGTAATGTGTTGTTGCACCAGGAACTTTTGTGTAGATGATACTGCACACTGACACAAATTACAAAATAATATTTTATTGTCAGTTGATAAACCATCTTCTTTAAATTCTGAAATGTAACTTGTTAGTTTTGATTTCAAATTGACTGAATGACGTACTTTTGGCATATTTACCGTCTTTATAGTATGATTTACAAAACTGAACCTATGTGTACTCTGACTGGCATTTAACTGTTGAGCTGCACAACTGAAGTCTGTTAAAAATTTTAAATTAAATTAATACAGTTTTGTAACTTACTTTCCCATTGTTGATAGGACTGCTAATTTTCAAATAACTCTGATGTTAAAGGGATTACTGAACATGTGTTTAAATCTCTATTGTTGAAATGTATTTTTAAAAGTTAATGGAATTTTGTTTTGTTTTATTGTTAAACCTAATATAATATGGACTGTTTTATATGAAATATGGAAAATATATGGAAATTAACGAAAATATGTACTAAACTCTAAAATATGGAAAAATATGGAAAATAAAAGTAGGATTTTTCAACCCTACACATTGTGAAACATAAAGATAATGCAAAATATAAATTATATTAGCTTTATAAGTAAATATGTATTTACATATAAATCCTTTCCCTGCTCATGAGTAATGCCTTATTGATGTTACTTATGAGGTTCAAACCTATTTTCGTACAGTTCACTAAACAAAAACAAATAAATCGTGACGCGACAGCTCTTGGAGTATATGCCTCAAATTTAGTTATCTTAAAGATGTTCAATGTGTCCCCCCTTGGTATAATAACACGGTACACATAAGCCTACAGACAAGTTCCACGTAGGTACACGGATTTTGCAACCCCCAGATTCTGAGATTATGTCTATTCACCTTACCAGAAAGATAAAAAGTGGCTTCGTCAGAAAACACCACGGAACGAATAAATTCATCATCGTTTTCAATTAAAGTCTGCATACTTATGCAGAAATTTCTACGTAGCAGTTTGCTCTCTGGTTTAGGGCTTGCAGAAATTGTAGTCGGTACGGATGAAATCATAACCGCTTGCGAAGAATCTTGTCTTAAAATCAGTGTACCATTAACGGACTGCAGGCCCACTGGGTGGATTTGCACCAAACTTTGTTCCGTAATGCCGTTGCACATTAATAACCGACTGGTTCACATGAAAATCAAACTTTTCTTCCTCTATAGCAGCCATTTCGCCTCAACAATGAACAAATATGTTTATATGCGCTATTATGAGGCAGTGTTATCAACTAACAAAATGATATTGCCACAACTAAACTTTTTGACTTTCTCTTTTTATTGGTGCTATTTTCATGCACCTCGGATTGATAGAACGTAAATTACGTATGTTCGAAACCGAAAAAGTCTTTTGTAGGAGCCCTTTTTATAATATATAATACTTTGAAAATTTAATATTAAAAAAATATATGTAACATTTTGTTTAACATATAAATATCAAAATACAAACATACAGTGGTAGGAAAGTATTCTCTTAAATCTGCATACTCCTTAATTCTGACTCCGAGATTCATTATTTTCTTTCGCGTCGTGCGCGAATTTTCAATTTCGCATAAGAATGGGCAATATCTTAAAAAAGCGGGACATTCTGCGTCCCGCGACAGGTATGAGCGGGACACGGGAAATTTTTCTGAAAATCGGGAATGTTCCGCCATATCGGGGCATCTGGCAAGCAACCCTAGTTCCAATACTGTGAGAGTTTGCTTCTTTCTCGAGAATATTATACAATTCCGATAAAATTCTGTAATCAGGGAGTAAATACAAATACAGCTAAAACTGAAATCACGTATTTCGCCTCCAGAATGAGTCATTTTCATTCATCACATTCTCGAAACAGATATGAACTCATGTGGAAGTCGGCGTGACACACGCCCTGAGGATGTGGCAATGGCGCAATGCAGTGGTTTGCGTCAGCATCGCCGCGTATTGATCTTGTTGCTGAGAGCAACTCTCAATAAAATACCGCATCCCCAACATAGATGAGATAGGTCCATTTTCTAACTCTCATGAAGGATGCTGATTTCTTTAAACTTTTATCTCGCATTTAAATAATGGTTTCGTTATAAATATGTCGATACTTACAATTTTTCTCATTTTTTTAGGTTTCTCATGTTTCTACTAATCTATGTAGTTATAAATATTCGATATTCTGAAGAACAGTAGAATAGACTTATGATTAGCGCCCGAATTCTTATGTAATTGCATACTACATTCCTGTTACTTGTAGACTCCTGAAAATGACAAATGTCGGCGATTTGTGGTTCTGATATGGTTATAGTTGAGTTTCATTTTGCGTATTTTTATATATTATTAGATATTTTACGTATTATGAAAAGAATGTAACATTTTTGTATATATATAGGCAATTATTGAGTTTTAATTTTTTTTATTAAATACGTTTTATTTTTCAGAGTAAAGTACTGAATTTTTTTCATGTACAGTATACTTGGAGATAAATCTTAACGTCCCTGTCCTATAACACCGCCTGAAGGGCAGGCTTTTGTTCTCACTGAAGTACACGATGCTGGTAAAGAGGGAGGGCCCGGAACTGACGTCGTTATGTTCTGTTCACAACTAGAAAATACTTCAATTTCTGAAGCTGGCTTAAGAGAATAGTTCTTTTAAAAATAAAAATAAACATAAAATTGTGGATTCCAATCCTTTGTAAAACACAGTAGTTCGAAGTGCCTCAATTTGCATAATGTTTTCTTAGAATCTGGAATGGTCAGGTGCGCCGGTCATTTAACTTTGTTACAAATTGAAAGTAGCCTATTAAGCTGGGATCTGGGTCGGATATCAGGTAAATCAAAATACCATTATGTGCGCCAAACAAAAATATTTTTCTAGGAAATCTTAGGGCACAAGAAAAAGCATAGATTGTGGCAGAGACAGGTTGTATTTGTAAGCTATTACAATGGGGTGAAATGGCAAATCGACTTTCCAAGCTGCATTCTCCCATTTCAACTGACCAGTTAAATTGTAACGACATTTTTCTGAATTTAATGCATTAATAAATAATGATTTTAAATTACATATTTTATTGATATTACATTATTTAATTACAAATTTACCCGATATTTAGTATATTTTTGAGTACATAATTCGTACTTTGATATTATATAAAAATCCGAGACCTAATTATTTATGATACTACTGTAAATGGAGCTTCCGAGTGTTGTCGCTGAAATATGACTGAGAAATACCGTAAGAAACGAAAAAGTCGAAAAGTATAATTAATCATAGTAATCATAGTTTATGCAATAGTATCCTTTTGTGTTATTATTATTAGCGACTTTGTTGTGCTATTATAGCAGAAATACGTAACAAACTCATGTACTACGACTAGGGTAGCATCGTTGGCAAATCTTTGTACCGACAATGACCAACATTTAGAATGACAAATCCTTTGTATTGTTTTAAACTTACTGGTATTTGTCAAAGAAATTACGAAGCTACCGTCTCAACACAATAACTGGAATTATTACTTTATTTCGGGTCAGTGTCTATTAATTCATTCTGCAACGACAGAGAATGGAATTTGTTTTGTAACAACTTTTGATGAGTCTAAATTGATTTTAAATTTAATGATATTACACAATTGTATTTTAAAATGGACAAAATTGTCAAGTGATATTTCCAAAATATGCCCCCCACCCCATCTCATATTCCTGGCTATGCCACTGTCACACATCCCAATTAATCGGAAATGTTCCGTTTTGAGGGTACAATAATTTGTCTCGATTTTTTAAGGCAACGTGTAAAAACCTAAGAATTATATTTCTTTTAATGTTAAACAACTGTGAAATCTGTTGTAACAGTCAGTAAGTGAAGACGTTTCATACAGCTGTATCTGCCTAAAGCAGCGATAAGTTACCACACTATGCAGGGGACGTCGGGGAACAATTGCCCGCGATCCCTTGCTCGATTCACCGGTAAGCTGTAGCAGCGCGGGCGGACATTCAGTTTCATTATGGTAGGCTTAAATTATTTATTAGTTTAAGAGTTACCTAATGAATGGATGAATGGAGTTAAAAACTGATGTAGATCTTACCTTTCAAAGTAGCTGTTGAAAATGATGTCCAGAGTTCTCGATACAAACGTTGCATCGTGTTAAAAAATTCCGAAACACTCGTTGTATCTCCGCCTCTGAAATTTCAGATATCACTCGTCTGATTTCATTCTCCAGAGCGTCAAGAGTATGTGGATTGTTCTTGTACACTTTCCGTTTTAAAGTTCCCCACAAATAAAAATCACAGACACTTAAGTCGGGGGAACGAGGGGGCCAAAGCCCACGACTAATTATTCGCTCATCGAACACCTGTTCTAATGCATGCATTGAATGCTGAGCTGTATGAGCAGTGGTGTTATCCTGTTGGAAGTAGGCATATTGCTTTTCTTCCTCAGTCAACATTTCAAAAAATGGTTGCAGTATGTTTTGCACATATCGTTCCGAGTTAATGGTATCATAAAAGAAAATAGGGCCAATGATTCTGCGTGCAGTAATGCCACACCAAACACCGACTTCCTGATCGTAAAGAGGAGTTTCATGAGGATTGTTAAGGTCCCAATACCATGAATTCTGAGAATTCACATACCCACTTAACCGGAAATAAGCTTCATTCGTCATAATTAAAAGAGAAGGATCGACAATACCATCATGGACAGATTGCAGTATCCACCGACAGAAATTTACGCGGGCACCTGGATCCCGTTGTGTTAACTGATGAACCACTGACACTTTGTAAGAATGAAAGTGTAGCATTTTCAGTCCCCGTAATGCAGTTCTTTGTGAAATACCACATTCCTGCGCCAATCGGCGTGAAGATTTTCTCGGACTGGTTTCAATTCTTGCTCGAATATCTGCAAGCATCTCCTCTGTTAATACCCTCTTCTGCGGTTCTCTCTTTTTGTTTGAAACAGACCCTGTTTCTCGCCATTTTGTACATAACTTAACTATGTATTGTCTCGAAGGCATTGAAGCGCCACGGAACTGACGTAGAAACTTGCGAACGGTACTGTCATACGATTTCTTCTTTAGGAAAAATGTCTCAACTAGAAATATCCGTTGTGCAATAGTATAAGACACCATACTGATAGCGAACACAGCACAAATAATGTTCAATGACAAGTATAGTAATGCAACACTACGTAATAACGTGTGCTCAACAAACATTCCACTCGTCAACTAAACACTCTGTAGGCTTCCCGCTGTCCGCGGACTCCAGCCCCACCACTCGAGAATTTTAGGCCTAGCGTAATAAAACTGAACGCTCGTCCGCGCTGCTACAGCTTACCGGTGAGTCGAGCAATGGATTGCGGGCAATCTGTTCCCCGACGTCCCCTGCATAGTGCGGTAACTTTTCGTTGCCTCTCTCTGCCTGTACATATTATGCTAAAGTTGAATATTTTTAACTTCTTTGGTATGGCAGATTACTGTATTAACAGTAACTTTTCCACAGTTTCATAGATGTTGCTAAACGAACCATCATCAAAAAGGGTTAGTAGTTGAAAACTCTGTCGAATGGATAAAATCTAAGATATTGTTGTAGATGACAGGTCATTATTTAATTAAATAATTCACATCTGGTCCTTTCTGCAAAATAACATTTGGAGCTAATACGAAATAATGAAATGAGCTAATAGCTCATGAAAAAAAATATATTTTTTTTCCTTTCAATTCTTGTCATATGAATGAGTAGTCCAGTGAATCACTAAGCATACTACCACACTATTTTTTCTCATTCCTAGCACACAATGCCAATAGGCCTACAGAATTTTCAGTCTAAGAGTATGTGTTTATAGTGTTCGTTACATAATACTACTTTAGTGTACGGTTTTTCGTTACGTAATACTGTTTTATTATAAAATTATTTGTTAATTTCATAATACTGTTTATGTATCCTAAAATAAACTCCTGCAAACTATTTTTGAAGGAGTGTAATGACAGGTGTTCCACTTTTGGCTGATGCAATTACAGCCACGTATCATATGTGGAAGAGGGTCCATAAGTCTATGCCTAGCAAACACTATGTTAGTACATACTGTAAGTCTAATCTAGCTGTGTCGATATGTGGATTAGAAATTAAGTCCATCTTTAACAATATTCATCTCACACGAGAATGACTCGTTCTAAGCTTTCATTTGCTTCCCATACTCTCCTCGTATATTGGACTCGTGATATACTTTAATTTTCTTGTTCAGCATTATATCACTGTCTCTTGTTACATAGTCCGACAGCAATACTACTATGGATGTGCTGTTATATGATCACTGCATGACGTTAAAAATGAAACATTATTTCAGTTTGTACTTTCAATACTACATCAAAACCATATACCAAGGTCTAATTTGGAGCATTGTAGGCCTAAGCCCGGAGTTAAATTTTCATTTTGAAGGAGATATTTAGCAACCCTACTGCTTTCTTTGTATAATAATGCATATGTGTATATATATATATATATATATATATATATATATATATATATATATATAATATCAGTTTTAGAATATTAGGAAGGATTTAAGTTGAATCTTCGATACCGTTACGCACAATATACGAGAGAGAAAAAAAGTACGTAAATCATTGAAAATAACCTCAAAATTTTAACATATCAATCTAAAGACACAATGTGATTACTGGGAAAGCTATAAACTCATCAAACCATTCCAAAGTACCTTCGTTTATTATATCCCATCGATGATTTTATCATTTTCACTGGAAAGCATCACGTAACCCAATGTTTACCACCATTAGGTTGCACTACGCGGGAAAGCATTCCTTTCTTCAGTTCAGGATAAATCTATTTGTGTAGGCCTACTTATTTAGCAAAAGGAATATATGCAAAGCATACTAAAAGCCTGAGCACACCAAACTTAACCTGTCACTAATCCTCGATCTTATTTATTATTACAGATATATGTAGGTATATTTGTAAAGATACACCTCTCTTAGTTTCATTTCATCATGAAATAACTCAGACGTCATCCCTGTGTGATTGCTGCGTAGCGAGATCGAAGATTCAATGGATTTAAAAATGACTGTCACGAAGATGACACAGTTTCTGTTTATATGTTTTACGCGTTTCACCATTTTCAGTTCCTTTATAATGTTGTGAATGATATTACTGTTTCTTAGACCGTAGTTTATGTTCTACGAACTGTTACTGGAAGACACGACTTATATATAAATGAAATACTGTACTTTAATATGCGCCCTCACAAGATGAACTTACGCTTTCTGGATCACAAAGCTAAGTCTTTTTATAATGCAAAAAATTCACAATTAATGTGAATATAGAAGGTCTTCCGTTAGGAAGGCGACTGGACGCCGCAGCCCACATGGCCTTTGCATGTTATAGCCCGACTCCCTTTCATCGGTAACTCGATTGCCGAGTTTGCTGTTAGAAATCACACAACATAACTTGTCTTATCTTACATCACGTGCTCGAAATGTCGACCCTCTGCTCGCAGGCACGTCTCAGTCCTTCGGGAAACATTACTGAAAAAATGGCAGAGTTCTTATGAATTGTTATTTCTCGCCGATACTGTTCTTAAATTCTTCGAGTGTGTTTTGTGTACCTTTATCTTTTAATTTCTGAAACGGAGTCATTGGTAGAGTAAGCAGTGGCGTTATCCTGCATGAAGTGTGCAGTTATCTTTTCGTAATCTGTCAGTTCTTGAAAAAAGTGGGTCAATATTATGTCGAACCTGTACAAAACATGATTCAGCGTCATGGAGAAAAACCTTCATTTACGCACTATAACAGCAGAAAATTAGATACATTCATTATCATAGTGTATAGTCTAAGTTGTTACATTAATTTGCATTAACGTCAACTGCGAGTTTTAATTCATATAGGCTACCGTACATACAGTATATTTGCAAACTTTAATACATTTAGTTTTGCATGGAACATTCTGGGGTCTGCGAATAATAAAATACGATATTCTGGCGCATGGGCTAGCTCGTCCAGACAGAAAATATCGATCTTGGCGTTGGACTCGGTTGGGTGTATCCCAGGGAGACGGTGACCTACAATGTAGTACATCAGTGTGTTGGGGGGGGGGGGTGAAGGTGGAAAATTCCACAAAATTAGTTCCTTTAGAAGTAAAGTACAGGCAGTTCTTTAAATAGATGATAACTATTAGTTATATTCTCTTCCCCAGCTCCATCTTTTTGTTTCGGTCATTAATAAAGACAACCTTATTTTTAAAGCCTATTTAATGAAATTATACGTTAGGTATTATGTATTATATATTGTTCAAATATTTCTCTTAACAAAATATTAATTTTACAAAACGTTAACGTGATTATCAGGGAACGGATTTATATGGACTAAAAATATATGAAATATGTAAATATATATGTAGTTATTTTTACCAAAATATGGAATTAAATATGGATTTTTACCAAAATATGGAATTAAATATGGACTTAAAATTATAAAAAAATGACTATGTACGTTAAATATTGGTACATTTTAATCAAACTAAACAAAAAATATAATGGACGTACCTTATCTTCCAATGTAGTTTCAACAAAACACAATTTTTATTGTCTGTTACCATAACAATAGGTTACAAACATTTCTTTCAAGTGCTGAAAAGTGAATCTTCTTCTATTGTCTCTGAGGATAGATTTATACTGACTAAAAGAGCGTTCGACGTCACAAGAAGTAACTGGTACATAATTCAATTTCACAATGTCTGCTGGGGATAAGTCCAAGTTAATCTTCACTGTTGATTCACCACTCATCACAGCAACAACCTTTTGTAGTTCTTCATATCCAGGGTTTTTTGAAAGTACAGTGTCCACCTTAGCTCTTACTGCATCTGCAACTTTACCTCTACCACGATTCAGTTGTTCCACAGTACTATTTATAATTTCAAAACTTTCAGATAGTGAAAGGTGCCTATTTTGGAGACTTTTGAGCGTTTTTATGATGCATGAAAATGTATGCTGAATGTGAGCTAAGTCATTCTTCACACTTATGTCACAGGTAACTGTTTTCGCAGTATCAATTGAGACTGCATCTTCAGAGTCCAATGCAAGGAGAACATTGTTAATAGAGTCTATATGTTCGGCATAATATTCAACTGCTTCTAGCCATGTACCCCATCTAGTTAAAATTGGCTTTGGTGGCAATGGAATTTCAGGGTACATTTCTTTCAACACGTTAACTCTACTGGGAGCTTTGAGAAATACTTTTTTCACTGATGAAATCAACAAATCTACTTTAGGGAAATTGTCTCTGACCACTTCTGCCACACGATGAAATGCATGCGCCACACAAGTAAAATGAGTCAATTTAGGATATACAACAGATAATGCTTGTCCAGCTTTGACCATATAAGGGGCAGCATCGCTAATAAAGAATAACACATTATCGTACATAATACCCTTTGGCCACAGGATACCCATAGCTTCGTTGAACAGTTTAACTATAGTTTTGTTATTGCACTTTTCTAGAACATCACAATGTAAAAGAATTCGTTCAGAATATTGTTCACTTAACAAACCGATAACTACATTACCAACAAGTCTACCTTCTTTGTCGGGAGTCTCATCAATGGAAACCCAAATTGAACTATCTTTAATTTCATCTCTTATCTTCTGTATTGTCTCATCGTAGATGGATGGAGCATACGTCTTCCTAAGTGTTGACTCATCCGGGATTGTATGTTGAGTATATTTTTCAAGGAATTCCCTGAAGACCTTATTCTTTAGTTTGTAGAGAGGAATATCAGCAGAGATGAGAGAACGGCACAGGTCGATGTTAAACTCAGATCTTACATTCGATGTTGTTGGTTGTGTTAAAAACAATTGTCTCTGCTTGGAATTTAGTTGTTTGTTGGCCTGATGTTTACTAGTTGTAATGTGTTGTTGCACCAGGAACTTTTGTGTAGATGATACTGCACACTGACACAAATTACAAAATAATATTTTATTGTCAGTTGATAAACCATCTTCTTTAAATTCTGAAATGTAACTTGTTAGTTTTGATTTTAAATTGACTGAATGACGTACTTTTGGCATATTTACCGTCTTTATAGTATGATTTACAAAACTGAACCTATGTGTACTCTGACTGGCATTTAACTGTTGAGCTGCACAACTGAAGTCTGTTAAAAATTTTAAATTAAATTAATACAGTTTTGTAACTTACTTTCCCATTGTTGATAGGACTGCTAATTTTCAAATAACTCTGATGTTAAAGGGATTACTGAACATGTGTTTAAATCTCTATTGTTGAAATGTATTTTTAAAAGTTAATGGAATTTTGTTTTGTTTTATTGTTAAACCTAATATAATATGGACTGTTTTATATGAAATATGGAAAATATATGGAAATTAACGAAAATATGTACTAAACTCTAAAATATGGAAAAATATGGAAAATAAAAGTAGGATTTTTCAACCCTACACATTGTGAAACATAAAGATAATGCAAAATATAAATTATATTAGCTTTATAAGTAAATATGTATTTACATATAAATCCTTTCCCTGGTGATTATGTTGAATTAGCGGTTTCAAATTTGTCTTAAAATTTCCCTAATTTTAAATTTCTTTCCAGATCTTACTAAAATACTCTAATCAGATTTTTACAAATATACAAAATAAGATAACAATAATTATAACAGAGAAGAACATGTATGCATGATGTTTGCCATACATAATCGGGGGAGGGGGATAAGTTCATTTCCTTTGATTAAGAAACGTTTCAAATGAACTTCGCCTTCTTGCAATCCAACCAGCAACCTCCTTGTAAGGAATGAAAACTATAGAGCAAGAAACCGTGTTATTAGTTTCAGGCAATCATTCTTAATTAAAACGTATTATGTAATATACAGTTCTTTTTGTTTAAAAAGTATCTGTTGTATCTTCACTATCTATATCTTACTCAGTGCGTCTGTACAGCCCAATTGTTCTTCTTAACAGCCCTTTCTGCTGAATAATTCAAGTTGTAATCTCATTTTTAATATTCAACTGGGGAACAACCGTTTTCGCAATAATTTCAAAGAGCTGTAGAGAATTTGTTTCAGTTTGAACTAGCAAGGGAATAATTATATTAATTTCTTATAAAATTGTTATTGGAAACAGTGATAAATTCATATAGTAACATTACTAATTCTACCGCGATTTTCCTCTCCCCTGATAATGTTTGACTATAATTCCACGCGAACGTTTCTCAGGCAATGAACGAGCTAACTGACGCCAGATCGACCAATGAGAATCGAATTACACTAACGGTTAAAAGTATGTTGCTCAAAATTAATAAGCGGTAGTTTTTCCTCCTACGTTCATTTGTTTTATTTGTATCGTTTCTGCTTCGATGTATCAACAATCGAACGATTACGTCAGACTCGAAGTTTCAACTTGCAACAATAACACTAGTCTACATGTGATTTTTTTTCCTGCTAACTTGGATGTTTAGGCTGATTTTTATATAATCTGAGTTCGCTGATTTTAAATATGCAGTCAGAAATTATCTACCACGTCACAATTAAAAAATGCAATACTGCAATATTACCTTATCTTCATGAGTTTCAACCAACCACATGCTAATGTATAATAATTATGTTTTCTTCGGGCAAAAAAGTTAATAGTGATTGGTGTAAATTAATTTTCATAATACACAGAGTAGTCAAAACCTTTCAATTACTAAGCAACTGTCGCTTCTTTGTTCTGCAGTGGCTTGAACCAGCACGCTTCAAATACCAGCAATATTCAGCTATCATATTTATGTCCACCTGCTTTGATATCTTGGTGGAAAATCTGACACTGTTTCTCACTTACTACACAAATACTTGAGGGAAATGCATTTATGTGGCTGTGAGGAAATTCATCTTGAGACTCATGTTTACTTCTGATCTCCGATATGCTCTCAACAAAGTTTAAATTAGAACCTCATAGTCGCCCTGAAGTTGCCAGGAAATTTTTTTTTATTTGGTTATTTAACGACGCTATTTATCAACTACTAGATTATTTAGCGTCGATGAGATTGGTGATAGCGAGATGATATTTGGCGAGATGAGACCGAGGATTCGCCATAGATTACCTTGTATTCACATTACGGTTGGGGAAAACCTCGGAAAAAACCCAACCAGGTAATCAGCCCAAGCGGGGATCGAACCCGCGCCCGAACGCAACTTCAGACCAGCAGGCAAGCGCCTTAAGCGACTGAGCCATGCCGGTGGCTAAAATTTCTTAATATCAGAAAAAGCACACCAAGCATACCTCTCCAAGGTGTTTCTCATGTGTAAGTACAGGAAATTTAGATCACATGCAGTTGAAGCAAGTACCATCTTTATCCAAAGTCTTCACATACTGCTTCACAAGCCCTAACTTTATATTAAGGGGAAGGGGGTAATTTATAATACCTTCTTGGGATCAAGAAGAGACTCATGCTGGATATTCTCGTCACCAACGTGAAACTCAACTCTGGTAGGCCACTCTTTCCCAGTGTTCTTTCTTCATCATAACCATCACTTTCTAGTTTTGCCGGTACACTAGATTCATCATCACTAGAGCTGGAACTTTCAAATGTGGTGAACGTAGGAATGTTATTGCTGTGTAATATGAGTCTTATAGGTAACCGTACGTTAGGATATTGAATGGAGTGTTTTCACCTTTTGTTAAAGCCTGATACATCAACCATACAAAAGTAGCAGCCATTCATATGATCTCGCTGTTCCCACTACACTATTGTAACTCCAAAAGTGAGGCTTTTTCTCTATCCCATAGTCCATTATCTGAGATTTTCAAATGTCCCAACACTTTATGTGGTGCCCAGCAATTGTCCTGGTTACCCAGTTTAAACCCGAAATATGCATGATAACCTTTGGATCCAAAGCCTGATATATTTGTCCCTCGCTTTGGTGTTGTAAAACAGCCACAAATGTAGCAGGGTACGTTTGAGTCGACTTTACATTTTCGATGATTGGCAGCCATTCTCACAACAGGGGAAATACATGAGGTTTCCATTTGAGAAAAAACCTGACGTGATGGTGAAAAATGGATATGATTTATGGATTCAGCACCCTTAAATTAGTAAAAAATCAGCTGTTCCATTGCAGTCAGCAAATTGACGAAAACTAGTGTAATTAATGAGAATAATTGCACAGTGAATTATTATAAGTAAAAATAGTTAATAATAAAATTAAACATGTTCAAAATTATAGATAAGCAATGATAAAAGATGAAAGAGTACGATGAAAGAGTAATGGAACGGAGAAAAATTCTCTCCGGCGCCGGGATTTGAACCCGGGTTTTCAGCTCTACGTGCTGATGCTTTATCCACTAAGCCACACCGGATACAACTCCGACGCCGGTTAGAATCGTCTCAGATTAAGCTCCAACTCTTGGGTTCCCTCTAGTGGCCGCCCTCTGCACTACGTCATAGATGTCTATGAACGCAGGACCGAAGTCCATACATGTGCTGAGGTGCACTCGATATGAGTGACTAGTTGGCCGGGATCCGACGGAATAAGCGCCGTCTTAAATCACGAAGTGATTTACGCATATCATATATATTATTTTAATGTACCGAAGTACATATGATATTTCCATGCAGATATTCTGCGTCATCATACGATGAAAGAGTAATGGAACGGAGTGGTGTGGCTTAGTGGATAAAGCATCAGCACGTAGAGCTGAAAACCCGGGTTCAAATCCCGGCGCCGGAGAGAATTTTTCTCCGTTCCATTACTCTTTCATCGTATGATGACGCAGAATATCTGCATGGAAATATCACATGTACTTCGGTACATTAAAATAATATAAATGATAAAAGAGTTCAAAAGAAAGTGTTTTATAACCTGAAATGTTCAGTTGTTTTTATTCCAAGGAGCCTTTCTGCATATCATCTTTGCTTCGATTCGACCGTTTTTCTGGATCTTATTATTATAACCACAGTACTGTGATTATAACCTCGAATGTTTAGTTGTTCGGAATTACAATTATTCGATTGGGATTATCTTGCCGAATACATTTCGTGATAATAGTTATCTTCAGGTAATTCAATTTAGTTTTCTAAACTCATGTTTGTTGTGATTAGATGATTATTTATAGACCTTCGGTCTCGAAATGATTACCATGACAACAAACATTCGTTACATGTACGTGAACGACCACAAATATTAACAGAAAATGTAGGCTCTAAATTTCTAAAATTTTACAAGGAAATGAACTCGCAGTTGGACAAAAATTACAAGGTATCACAACAAGACTTATTAGAACTTAAATATCTGATAAAAGTATAAAAGGTTACTAATAATATTTTTTAGAATTCGCTTTTTATTTTAAATTTTCCAAAATTTGAAAATCTTCACACATATTATTTCATAACTCCACAACCATTAGAGATAGAATTCTGAAATTTTGTACACTGATTTAAAATACATTTATACAAAAGGTAGACTACAATAATGCCCATTACTTTGAAAATAGAAAAATTAGGTCACAAAACATTATATAAATTTTAATATATTTTATATAGGACAAATAAAAAATAACATCTCTACATGTTTGAGGGTACCGGTAGTCTACTTTTCAGAAATAGCCTAAGTATTTATTACATACAGGAAAAATATTAAAGCTGTCAGAGAGACCATAACAATGTTATGTTTACTAAATGATGTAATTGTATAATTTTTTGGTTTTTGTTTTTTTTTTTTTTGTTTTTTTTTCATACCTTGATAAAACTGGGTTGAAAAATATTATTAGCAGGGAAAGGATTTATATGTAAATACATATTTACTTACAAAGCTAATATAATTTATATTTTGCATTATCTTTATGTTTCACAATGTGTAGGGTTGAAAAATCCTACTTTTATTTTCCATATTTTTCCATATTTTAGAGTTTAGTACATATTTTCGTTAATTTCCATATATTTTCCATATTTCATATAAAACAGTCCATATTATATTAGGTTTAACAATAAAACAAAACAAAATTCCATTAACTTTTAAAAATACATTTCAACAATAGAGATTTAAACACATGTTCAGTAATCCCTTTAACATCAGAGTTATTTGAAAATTAGCAGTCCTATCAACAATGGGAAAGTAAGTTACAAAACTGTATTAATTTAATTTAAAATTTTTAACAGACTTCAGTTGTGCAGCTCAACAGTTAAATGCCAGTCAGAGTACACATAGGTTCAGTTTTGTAAATCATACTATAAAGACGGTAAATATGCCAAAAGTACGTCATTCAGTCAATTTAAAATCAAAACTAACAAGTTACATTTCAGAATTTAAAGAAGATGGTTTATCAACTGACAATAAAATATTATTTTGTAATTTGTGTCAGTGTGCAGTATCATCTACACAAAAGTTCCTGGTGCAACAACACATTACAACTAGTAAACATCAGGCCAACAAACAACTAAATTCCAAGCAGAGACAATTGTTTTTAACACAACCAACAACATCGAATGTAAGATCTGAGTTTAACATCGACCTGTGCCGTTCTCTCATCTCTGCTGATATTCCTCTCTACAAACTAAAGAATAAGGTCTTCAGGGAATTCCTTGAAAAATATACTCAACATACAATCCCGGATGAGTCAACACTTAGGAAGACGTATGCTCCATCCATCTACGATGAGACAATACAGAAGATAAGAGATGAAATTAAAGATAGTTCAATTTGGGTTTCCATTGATGAGACTCCCGACAAAGAAGGTAGACTTGTTGGTAATGTAGTTATCGGTTTGTTAAGTGAACAATATTCTGAACGAATTCTTTTACATTGTGATGTTCTAGAAAAGTGCAATAACAAAACTATAGTTAAACTGTTCAACGAAGCTATGGGTATCCTGTGGCCAAAGGGTATTATGTACGATAATGTGTTATTCTTTATTAGCGATGCTGCCCCTTATATGGTCAAAGCTGCACAAGCATTATCTGTTGTATATCCTAAATTGACTCATTTTACTTGTGTGGCGCATGCATTTCATCGTGTGGCAGAAGTGGTCAGAGACAATTTCCCTAAAGTAGATTTGTTGATTTCATCAGTGAAAAAAGTATTTCTCAAAGCTCCCAGTAGAGTTAACGTGTTGAAAGAAATGTACCCTGAAATTCCATTGCCACCAAAGCCAATTTTAACTAGATGGGGTACATGGCTAGAAGCAGTTGAATATATAGACTCTATTAACAATGTTCTCCTTGCATTGGACTCTGAAGATGCAGTCTCAATTGATACTGCGAAAACAGTTACCTGTGACATAAGTGTGAAGAATGACTTAGCTCACATTCAGCATACATTTTCATGCATCATAAAAACGCTCAAAAGTCTCCAAAATAGGCACCTTTCACTATCTGAAAGTTTTGAAATTATAAATAGTACTGTGGAACAACTGAATCGTGGTAGAGGTAAAGTTGCAGATGCAGTAAGAGCTAAGGTGGACACTGTACTTTCAAAAAACCCTGGATATGAAGAACTACAAAAGGTTGTTGCTGTGATGAGTGGTGAATCAACAGTGAAGATTAACTTGGACTTATCCCCAGCAGACATTGTGAAATTGAATTATGTACCAGTTACTTCTTGTGACGTCGAACGCTCTTTTAGTCAGTATAAATCTATCCTCAGAGACAATAGAAGAAGATTCACTTTTCAGCACTTGAAAGAAATGTTTGTAACCTATTGTTATGGTAACAGACAATAAAAATTGTGTTTTGTTGAAACTACATTGGAAGATAAGGTACGTCCATTATATTTTTTGTTTAGTTTGATTAAAATGTACCAATATTTAACGTACATAGTCATTTTTTTATAATTTTAAGTCCATATTTAATTCCATATTTTGGTAAAAATCCATATTTAATTCCATATTTTGGTAAAAATAACTACATATATATTTACATATTTCATATATTTTTAGTCCATATAAATCCGTTCCCTGATTATTAGTAAACTTTTTTATACTTTTATCACATATTTAAGTTCTAATAAGTCTTGTTGTAGTATCTTGTAATTTTTGTCCAATTGTGAGTTCATTTCCTTATAAAATTTTAGAAATTTAGAGTCTGCATTTTCTGATAATATTTGTGGTTCTTCACGTACACATACCATTAAATTATCGGATATTTGTGGTTGTTCACGTACACATACCCTTAAATTACCGGAAAACTATCAGCACTCATATTACAGAAGATAGTTTATTATATTCTGATTCCAAATGCTGTAATATGAGTTAGGTTCAAAACTTCTTGGATATGTGTATGCAATCTGTGCTAATAGACCAAAACTAGAAGCAGTTGGTACTGCTCAGCAGCGAAAAACTAAAGTTTTTATAAAAGCAAAATAACTATGTATTGTTATATTAATGAATATTAGGCAAATTCATAGTAAAAAATATTGCTAAAAATATTAGCGTAACAGATTTTGGCTGCCCTTTATATCCTAGTCTAAAAATATAGCTATTTTGTGGTGGCAATAAAATATAAGGTAACATCTTGTTTATTAATGAAACAACATTTTTGGTCACATTATTAACGCACTAAAAGAGAGAAAAAGAGAAGAGAACAGAGGAGTCCACTGATGTCAGAAACCAAAGCGATCGAAGTTAATACTATGACTATTTTCAAGTCCCGCGCCATGGCGTTGTGGTCTAAGCCAAGGCATCCTGCCTTGAGTTCGCGTTACGGAATGCGCGCTGGTTCGAATTCTCATGGAGGAAGAAATTTTCTCATGAAATTTCGGCCAGTATATGGGACCGGTGCCCACCCAGCATCGTGATGCACTTGGGGAGCTACAATAGCGAAATCCGGTTACGAAAGCCATCTGTAACGGCTAGGGGGATCATTGTGCTAACCACACGATACTTCCGTTCTGGTTGGATGACCGTCCACTTCTTCTTCGGCATGTGGATGTGAGGTCAGCAGCCGGCTGGTCGGTCACGGTCTTTCAAGCCTCGGATTATTATTATTATTATTATTATTATTATTATTATTACTACTATTTTCAAACATACTGCAGGAAATGATCATTGTTGTAACATTATTCAAACGATACAGAGTGACAGGGCAGTACAAGAGACATGGTGAAAGTAATGAACAAAAGAAGACTAGAAGCCAGGCCAGGCTTTTTGGTTCTTTCAGCTCTACATTGACGGACTTTCACTACCTCTACAGGATGATAAAGTATATGGAATAACAATTAGTGACCAGTCAGAGAAGAATGGATTGAGAGAACACATTTTGAGAACCAGAAGGCCTCAAAGTGCCCTTTGAATATTCAACAAAAGAAAGCACGGTTAATCCTAAAACATGAAAAGGCATAGATCTCGCAAGCACGGAATACCGACGGAAGCAATGCGAATCAAACACTGCGATAAGAAAGAGTGGGCGACAGGAAAGGTCACGAGATAGCTTGAATGATATTCAAGTGTACAGTCGGAAGAGAAATGACATCGATAAATCAGCCATGCGTTGTGATAGTTACATTACGTCTTTAGTTTATTCCATTGCATGTGAATAGGTGTCTTGTATCGCACGGTATTATTGTTTCATTCGTAAACATATGTTGCGCGTTTAATTAGCTTCGAATTTTTTTCTTGCTACGTTCTTTATTTCCACAGCGATGTCCTCATTTGTTCATCTTTTTGGAAGAGACAGTACTTCCATCGGTTCGCACCTCTCCCCCCTCGGTGTGCCTACATACACACGTCAAAACAGACAGCAACGCCACCATTGGTTTTCGGTGTAATCGTTTCTTGCGCGAGCTATAATTTCGGCACTGGAGGCACGTACTGTTCAGAGACAAATCAAGGCTTTCTCTGACTTCATACGATGGACGAATCAGTGCATTAAGACGTCCTGAAAAGCGTTTCGAACCCCTAATATTAAGGGAGTTAACAAATTTGATCGGGGACGGCATCATTTCAGAGAGAAAAACAGACCTCGCCATTGTCCCGGTGCGGCTAAATGTAGTTCGCTATGTTGAAAACAATGAAACAATATGTTGTGCCTGCAGTGAAAAGTATGGGTACAGAATTTTAGTTGAAGCAATTCAATCCTAGAGCCCATGTCGCTTTCACAAAGTAGGTCTACTTCTTCAATGAGCATTAAATTCCGGTAATGCATTGGCTAGCGATGAACCCAGATTTAAATCCGATTGAACATTTATGGAGTATGTTAGAAAGACATTCGTAAGTGTCGTGAGTCACACAGAACCTCCAGGAACTTGCAGAGGCACTAAATGAAGAATGGAGAAATATAGTACCTCAACAGGGCATTCGGAAGCCCGTAGATGTATAAACAATTAGCAGTTGTGGAGTGCATTGGAGGCACTACACTCCATGTAGAGTTACAATAGCTCGAGCATCAGACTGAAGGGATTTCTTACTTTGACACAGTGTCAAGACTCAATCCCATTGTTCAGTTAATTCTTGTAAATGAGCATGCATTTTTTTGTGAAATAGATAGTATAAAGTTAATGTGTATGAAGGATAACATTCTATACTTCTTTGTTTAAATATAGTACGATATTAATATCGTGTCCTTCTAATCTTACAGCAGTAGGCCTATATTTAGTAGCATTTAGTACTCACCCAAATTAAGCAAGGAGATGCTGAAACTGCATGTTTCCATTCAGCAAACATGTTCTACACCTGCTTGTGAAGTCATCGATCACTTGCTGCAAATCCTTTTAAGAAAAAGAGGTGGTGTTACGACAGATGTTATTTTTCAGTTCTTCCAGAGTTTGTGGATTTCTTCTCTACACTCGAGACTACAGCGTTTCGAAGAAAATCACGTCTCTTTCTACCAAAGGTGACGAATTGATTCCTTGGACGTATTTCCCAGGCGATACGCAATGTTATCTTTTTTCTGCGAGAAGTTTGCACTGTTGTCTGTGTTTATATACCTAACTCTCGTTTTCCGAAAATAATTTATAATGTTAACGTACTTTCGCTATATGGAGTGTTAACGCTAAGGAAATCTATCCCCATATTGACTTTAAAATTCAAAACCCGACTCATGATTCGTATATAAACACTCTGTTCACTAACATATTTTATGCTTACTCGTTCAAAACCAGGGAAACACCAACACACGAGACGCACGACTTTTTTTATTTCATGTACACTACAACTATGGCCTTGGTTATAACAACGTCCGCCTTTACGTGCCTGTATAAAATATGATTTATTAACAACAGAGGCCATGAATTATTATAAAGAGATTAATATAAAGTTTTCATGCTAATGTATTTTCGTGACAAAACAATAACGAATGTAAAACACATTATTTATACATGAGCTCCATCCTGGTTTTCTTCTGTATGAACTTCAGTGTTACATTTTCATAAAAAGTTTGTTCTGAGTACTTCTTCATGTATAGGAGCAGAGTTTTCTCTATATAGAAACTTGCTAAGCTACTTGAAATGCCTTGCTCCCTTGTTGCCCTGAGGTATCTCTTAATCCTTTCCAAAGCAGAGAAGTTTCTCTCATCTGTGGTTATTGTTGATGGGAGGGTTAGTATTAACTGTCCCAGTTTATAAAGTTCACTATATACGATGTCGAGTTTGTTCAGCTTCATGTGACGAATAACTTCTGCAACTGTTTTGTCTCTGAATTCCATAAGGGTATAAAAGACTTTGAGCTCATTTTTTAGTCGAAATGTATCGAAAAATGCAACGTAAGGTTCCTTCAGTTCTGAGAAAAGTTTATGGGGAAAATCTGCACAATATGTATTAAAGCTGTTTGAATCCAGTAATGACACAAACTGGAGGGATTTCATACTTTCAAACCTCTCTTTTGTTTGAGTTATCAATGTATCTAGTACATCGTTAAACTTCAGCTGGTAATAGAACAAATCATCGTTGTCGTCTCTCGTTCGTTTTGCTTTCGGTTCATCTTCAATGTCTTCAGCTTCATCCTGAGCTCTTGCTTCGGTACAAATGACATCAAAATCTTCATTTCTAATTTTTTGCAAAAATTCAGAGAACTCCCCAATTCTGTCAATGCAATACGGAATGTCCATGCTGTTGTCGTATAATGTGTCAAATAAAACATTAGAGAAAGTAAATATTCTATGAAAAATTATCAGAAGAAATTTTGTGTCAAATCTACAAAGAAAACGAACAAAGCCAGAAGCACTGTTCACTTCATCACTCTTCCAGTCACCAGGTTGATCTTCTATCATTGAAAAGAATTTGATAAGATGAATCCTATATTCCTTCACAGTGTTAACAAGTCTTTGTGAGAAGTCCCACGCAGCTGGAGCACCTCCTGGGAGTTTCCTTTCCGCAAAGTTTTTCAAAGCAGTTATGCGGCCTTTGGATTGCGAAAAGAAGTTCTGTATTGCAGCCATGGAAATGAAAAACAATTTACATTCCTTTATGAAAAGTGTACACTGTGACAAAATCGAATTCAGCACATTAGCCTGACAATGGACAAACGGTGCTGCTGAAAATGCATTATTCATTAAATTCTGCAAATCAGAAGCATGATCGGCTAGAACAACTGCGCCGTCAAAGGTGTGCGCTATCAATTTTTGCGAACACTCGAACTCTTCAACAACTTTGGTGATGTGTTGAAGCACACCTTGAGATGTTCGGTCGGAACTGATATCAGTGAAGTATAAAAACCGTTCTTGGCAATTTCCTTCGCCGTCTACGTACCTCAACACCGTTGATAACCGGCTTTTATTCACCGCATCTGTGCATTCATTCAGCATAATTGCAACAAAAGTAGTCTGCGATAATTCTGATTTTATTTTATCCATAATCACATCACCTACAGCATCAATAATATCATTTTGTACATCGTGCGACGTGCCTTTGAAAACAGTCTCAGTTTTTAAGTGATTAGCTAAATGTGGATCGTAATCAGCTAAGAAATTCAAGAGCTCTACGTATATGTCTTTGTTTGTTAACTCCTTTGAATCTATCTGTCCTCCAAAATAACATGCTTGTGTTCCTAAAAATGTTACAGCGTCAATCAATTTACTGAGAACTGCTCTGTTTTCTTTTACTTTTTCATTGTGTAAGTCGTCTGTAATTTTCATCTGTAAATACGATGATTCATCTATAATCTGGGAGCTAAATATCAGTAAATCAGTGAAAGCTTTAATGTGACCTACAGACTTTTGATGTTTATCACAAGCTGTTACTAAATAGCTCAAGCTACTGAAACCGAACTTATTCCAAGGGCCTGCTGTTTCCACAGAAAATAGTAAACACGGCCAACAATACAGTTTATTTGAGTGAGTTGATCCTGTTAACCACACATATTTGTCGTAAGTGCTGACATTGAAACACCTGGTATACGATCGATTCTTCTCCTTTTGTTCAACTGTAAGTTTTGGGAGTGCTGGCCGAGGCCTACCTTGCTGTACTATTTCAAGTTTCTGTCCGTATGGGAGTCGAGAGAACGGTGTATTTACTATGAGCTCATGAATTATATCACTCATTTTTTTCACTAGAGTTTAACATTAAAAATAATAAACGTTTCACACATACGCCACACTACACACTATGCACTGGTTCAATAAAGTCGGAACACTTGCGGAATAATACACAAACTAGAGAAGATCAGGACTGGACTGCGTTTCTTCCAAGCGAAGACCGAAAGCAGTCTATCCACCTCAAACGCAGATGCGCACAATCCGCCGCGTCTCTTCCCGTAAGCGTAAGCGATTAGAGTGAAAAGGGGAGCGATCTAGGTTCGCGCAGTAATACTTTTTCGTTCGGTCAAATAATAGGATACGTGTTTACTATCCCTCTTTATTAATAACGATTATTCTGAAAGTTATGCATTCGCCATATAAAAGGAAACAATGTTAGGCCTATTGCATGCTGATTAACGTAAATTGCTAATAATGCCAGCAGCATATTTATAGTAGTCATATCGCACAATTCAATTTATTTCATCCAAATATAATATAGCACTATTGTTTCGTCATAACAGTGTCGCCAATCAGAAGTTTCCTCGCTTGATCTGGTGTATTTCCGAGTTTAGTGAGCAACATTTATTAAATTTCTACTGCTTACGTAGAAATTTAGTGGTTTTTGAAGCCTCACAGCGGCAAAATAATCTCTTTTTACATCGATAATATTTCAATTTGTCGACCATGGCAGAGTGGTTAGTCTCTCTGCTTTTCATCGTTGCGGCTCGGGTTCGACCCTCGTCTGGGTTACGATGGAATTAGTCGTGGACAAAGCGGGCGAAAGGGGTTTTTCTCGGGGCTCTTCTCTTTCCCCCCGCCTTTATTAATATTTCAATTTAGCGACTTCTGCACTGTTTTATAAGCAGGTTTTGAAGGCAGTTGGCAGCACTATCTCATGGCTCTACGTAAGTTTAAAATTATTAGGCCTGTTAGTTTACTTGGACCCGGATTTTTTTATGTAATATAAACGTGAAAAATACATATTTATGTAAAAAAAAATAGGAAAAACATGTACTGAAATATGTAATATGAGAAAAATATGTATACTAAAAATGTAAAGCAATACGTGCATGTTGCTGTAATTGAGATTTTCCATTACAAATTTACACTTAATATTTCTGCCTACTAAAACTCGAGAAATAACTGAAATGAAGAAGCACTACTCCAGTTTAAACAAGGAGGTGAAAGGGATGAAATTGGTTAAAAGACGACATTCTTCTCTCGTTCAGAGGATTAAGAAATAATACCGTTACATACCACTGAACCTGTGACAGAGAAAGATATAGTTCCAACCTCTCAGTCACGCAGTGCTGGTTGAAGGGATGGGGAAGGAAAGAAAGAATGTTGTTTGAAAATATATTTGGAAAGAGTATTAGGCTACACCATCCCCGTCCCGACCGACCACCATCAGTTCCAAGAAACAGAAAGTTACAGTACTGTATATATAGTTCTGACAATCAATACAATACGTATACATGTAACTCTTGAATTTATTCGGCAACCGCAATCTACTGTATATTTGATTTAAAAACTGTTTTCAAAGACGTCACCTGACACAATTATGCAAAATTATCAACAAGATTTGAAAGATGTCTTATTCTTCCTCCATATTTTGTTATACTATAATTTATTATAATCATATCAAAGCCAATTTGTCTTCTCTGTGGCAAGGCGGTTACCATTAGAGTTGCCAGATGTATCGTATTTGAGACCGGGAAAGCTCGTCTTCTATAAATGAATTTCATCGGGGATAAAAAATCCCATATTTACGGAATTAAGTCCCATATTTACGGAATTATGTCAGACGGCTAACGTTATTTTTTTTATTATTTATTTTTACCTACTATTTATATGTATATCGTGTTGTAGAATTATGAAAAACACTTTTTCTTTTATTAACATCAATGTCTTTAGAAACGTGACAACTAAGCAAATTTAATGTAAACCTTTAGTTGCTACTATTTTCGTTAAAAGTAATACTTCCAAGCAACAGCTGTGCATGATTACTGACACAGTAATAAAATTGCTGGATTATAGGATGGTACACTTTATGTATGAAGACGTGAATTATGTTTCAAGGCAAAATGAGTGTTCCTCCTTTGCATGAAACAAAGAGGATGCGTTGTATAATTGAGCATTTACTTAACAATTCATTAATATCATGATGCAAATTGACGGGGGGGGGGGATGCCAGGGAGGATCTGATGCCCCCGCTTTCAAAGGTATTAACTTGCTTGTCAAGGACAGCATTTATTCCCTTCAGGTGTATACTTTATAGTCTGCATATTTTATATTATGTTATCAATGCAGTACATACTATTCTCATTTCTTTAATGTAAGTTGAACGCGAAACATTACGAGTCGGCCAACACTGCTAATTTTTGTGGACAGTACTTTTATCGGCATTTAACATTTTAGTGTCCCCTTGCAGAAAATACTCAGTTCGCACCCTGATTAATATACTAGATACGTTCTAAATGTTATTACCGGTAATACAAATAAACTGATTGTTGATTCGTAAGATAACAGCTTTAATGGCGTAAAACTAAAGTACCCGTAAATTTTCCTTAATTTTGCTTTAACATGCTAATATGATATGGTCGTTGATGGTGCTTTTAGATTTCTCTCTTTCTTATTTTTAGAAGTCCCTGATATTTTCCTCGAATTAAATGTTGCAGCTGTCCCTTATTTGCATTCTGAAGACCTGGCAACCCTCGTTATCATCCCAGCAGCTAGATCCGAGGACGATGAATTTTACTGGTCAATAAGAGCATGGTGCGAATTAAGATTTCTGATGAGGAATAGAATCCTAGATAGAGAATATCATACATAAAATTATTATAATCACCATTCCATACGGCTCAACGCTCGTTCGTACTGAGTTGCTTGTCTTGCATCTTGAGCATAATAATAATTATATCGCTGAACAGGCTTAAGATAAGATGTGTAATTCCTAAGTTATTGATTATTGTCAGCTTGCTGGTGATGATAATACATCAATAGTATTTTCTTTGCTTACTTTATACTTTATAAAGTACACATAATCGTATTAAAACAATTATGTTTTGTGGGGGGAGGGTAGAAGTTCTCCCTGGCAAGGATGTTAATATGAATTTATGAGAGGGGGATAACTTTCCAACAAGGGGAAATTCCTATAATCTCCCCGTTAATTCGCGCCCTGAATATGAGTCCCATGTTGTAGCTTAGGCCACGTAAAAGAACCATGCATGCTCTGATAGAGGGCTCCGGGCAAAATATGTCGATCATTTCTCGCTCTTTTTTTTTAACTTTATTGTCGAAGGCATAATATATGCATAGACATGGTCAAATATATACAATTACAATTTAATTTAAAATAAGTCAAATATAAAAAAACATTATTCATTTCGAGGGCCTATGCGTGCATCCTCAAGATTGTAGGGACACAATTTTATTAATTTCGTTTTGATATAATTCCTAAATTTGAGAGAATTTTTTGTATATTTGATATTATCAGGCTCACTTCGACATTTGGAGGTATCTAGCACAATGGATTTATAGCAGTGGCCTAAATGCTCATGTCTTGTTCATATTTCGCCCTCACCCCATACCATTCAATACTGTATTTCTACCAGGACTCAGGTATGTGCAACCGTGTAAAGAATTTGTGAAATGTGTATAAACCTATTACAACTCCTACTACTATAGGTGTCTTTGTAATCCCTACTATCTCAGTCTGTTGAGCTCGAAATTAAAATACTACTACTGGCAATGAAAATATTCACTCATCTTTAACAACTTCATAATAACTATTATGATTAAATTCCTATCATGCACATCATGATCGTGAAATAGTAATATGCGTTACAAGAGCGGTATGTTGAAGTTTTCATGTTCGAGGAAAAGTTTGAAAAAGCGAAACGTAGTTGAGCTTTTTTAATTTCCGAGAATTGAAAGAAAACATACCGCTCGTGTATCGTACATTATTTTGTGCGAAGATCGTTTATTACATACCTGAAAGAGGAATTTCTAATTAGTTGCAATGAAATCTCCATCTTGGTTTCTGTTCAATGACGGCAAATTTGCAAAACAAAAATATCTATCTTCAATATTGTTGCTTTAAAATGTTTTCTGTGTTTACTATACTCCAGCAGGCCGTGATATACATCTGTCTTCCCCCCCCCCCAGTCTATGATGAGTCTGGAATCTTGTTGATTTTTTCACGGCTTCCTTAATGTTACTTGCATCACTAATGCAGTAACTTTAGTGGAGTTGTAGAGTTTACTTAATTTTTGCAAATATTTAAAAACAATAATTAACAGTGCAATTTAGGAGAAATTGCAGTGGTAAGTTCCCAATTTACAATTATTACTATTGAACGTCTCTAAAAATAATATGTTAAAACCCTAAAGCAGTAAAATCAATATGCCACTTAAGCGGTAAGAAGAGGGAAATTGTTATGTGTGTTCGGTTGGGAATACTGAATGTGGAATTTTAGACTTACCGCGGATTGGTTTTGTGCGGAAACCAAGCAAATACGCACGATCTCGCACAAAATAAATATTCATTTATGAAGTTCTTTCCTTAGAAAATTGAAAAAGAGCCTTTTTCTAATAATACATAACCATGGACGCCGGTGGATTTTCCTCAGGGAATCCAACTCACATTCTTTTTTAAATAGATGAATTATACATCGTGGTCTTCCTATTATGTCGCTGTTCCGAAGGAACAACGACGTAAGTGCAACATTGAATGTTTTTCAGGAGAAGCAAAAAACATAATCTTATTTCCATATAAATACATGAATAAATAAAATATAATAAATAATTGATAAAAATATACATTATGACAAATCGAAATAAAGCAAAGCATAATTTCTGGTTACTTTTAAATAGTACTAGTCAGATAGGAATGTTTTTAATATTCACCCCAATTTTGCAGTTGCGTCATTGTACAGTGACTTCATTTGGACGCGTGGCCGGCTGGCGGGGGATTTGCTTGGCCTTGCGCTGGGCTGCTTGTAACCGGTTGTGTCTCCCTTCACTCTACCGTCTCTGTGTGTGCCTGCTAAATCAGTTTCTGTGAGACCACGTGTTTCAGTGTGCCGGCCCAATGGGGATTTTAAAAGTCTAGTGGCATTCCAAGCCGAGGTTTGCGAAATTCCTGATTCCTCCGCAAGTTTTCTCAGAGATTTGCTTGGACTTTGTTCTAACTTTTGCCCGATCTCATCGAGTTTTCCCTCTGTAAGAACACGGCGATTTACTCTCGGTTTCTTATCAAGAACGGACCCCGTTTGCCTAATTCTCTTCACAAGATTACGAACCGTTTCTCTGTGAGGCGCACGAATAGCAGGGAATCTGTCTATAAATCGCCGTCTCACTTCTCTACAAGAGTTTGTTTTCACATAGGAATCATACATAAAGATTCTGTGTTCTAAAGTATACTGACTTTTTGGCATTATAATAACATTAACACATTGTAGAAACACACTAAAACAAGCATCAACTGCCGTACAGCACAAAGACTTCGCTTCAACTGATTTAGCGGGCACACTGAGAGACGGGAGTGTGAAGGGGACATAACCAGTTACGAGCAGCGCAAGGACGAGCAACCGGCCACGCGTCCAAATGAAGTCACATTATTATGCACACACAGCGTAAAAAAAGAGTGTTTTTGGGCTCTATATTCGTTTCGCGATATAATTTTTCTTTCTTTCTTTGTAGTTTTATTTGCTTATGTCTCTCTTTTATTTTAAACTAGCCGTACCCGTGCGCTCCGCTGCACCCGTTAGAAATAAATATAAAGTAATTACATAATTAAAATAGGACATTTGATCCAGGGAACATTCGTGTTTGATAGAAGGATAAATCGTTTAATATGTTACTTAATTTAAATTGCATCCAAATAATTAAAATGCGACCATTTTGGTCCAGAGACACTCATTTGGTGCAATGACAATTCCTTTAACATGTTTCTTAATTTTTATTACATGCAACCATAGTTTAATGAACATTGACATCATTTAGATTTAATGTGTATACTTTATTTTACTTGTTATAGATTTCCATTGAATTATGGTAATAACTTAATTTTAACCCTTGTTTTCTACGTATTCAGTAAATGGCGCTTGGCCCACTATGGTTCTGAACCCTTCAAATAACTTAAATTATATTATATTATATTATATCAGAAGTTACTGTAATAACATTATAGCATTATGTCCATCTAGAGAAACTACACTTTCCAATGGTGAAATAATAATTAATTATACAAATCGGTTAATTTAGCTTCCGATATTACTTCATACAAACACAGAAACATTCTCTGTAGGCTATCTTTCATAGCTTTCGATTGTTGCTGTCCAAGGCCCCTTATAGACGAAGTCATTTGTTTTTTAATTCATTACACGGCCTTAGATGGCAGTTATTTTAATTTTAAAACTCATTTATCTCATTAAATATCAGCCCTATCAAAATTTTTCAAGGAATAAAACTTATCGGAAATTATTTTTAAAGAAACTATTGTTATGTAACATTTTTCACAAAAATCAATAATAAGCGAGATATTTCGATTTATTTAATTCAGGCCTCCTTATAACCCCCCTTTTAAATAATGTATTTTGAATGCCATATAGCCTAAAATCTAAGTTACAACGAACTTAATTTATATTCCAATTTTCATCGAAATCCGTTCAGCCATTATCGCGTGAAAAGGTAACAGACAGACAGACAGACAGACATACAAACAAAAATTTCAAAAAAGCTATTTTCGGTTTCAGGGTGGTTAATTATATATGTTAGGACCAATTATTTTTGGAAAATCGAAAATTACCAGAAAAATTTCGGCTACAGATTTATTATTAGTATAGATTTGTATTTTCATGAAAATAAAATTACATGAATATAAACATATAAGAAACAGGAGTAGACTATGAGTATTATTTTGGAAGACAGAAGAGTGGGCAAACATATACCGGGTGGTGACTTGGAACACGCATCATAGGGATTTCAATGCTAAAATGTATGTTTTGTTATATTAGCTCCCCTATTTATTATAGAAGAAAATGTCATTAAAGATTTTTGTGGAGGGAAAAAAATTCTACATCCGTTTGTTTTATTAATTAATATTGTGATTATGAGTGTGTTTGGAATTAATTAAAATTAAAAAGTAATTATAACCATCTTTAATGAAGACTTAATTACAGTAGGTCATGGAAAACTGATACTTATGTTTAAAACAAAATAGTTTAGGATCCAACCAGTTGTGACCAGTTATAATAACATTTAAAGGTGAAACAAATGAATGTGACATCAATGTGATGGTGCCGGTCTTAATGGATATTCCTGACTGAATATCACAAATACTCTACGAGCACTGTTTCCAGTATAATACCATTTAATAATCTGAACTTTTTCTTTCATGGAATACATTTTTTTTTTCAGAGTAACAAATGAACCATAAACAATATCTTTGCATTCAATTGTTTTCATTAATCCATGGCCAACTATGATTAGCATGCATTAAAAATTAGTGCAGTTTCTGTGGCAGGAGTATTTTGTATTTTTCATTCTCAGCCAAAAATTGTTTTAATGGTGTGATTGGATGCAGAATTATTTTCTCTACAATAAACTTTAATGACATTTTCTTCCATAATAAATTAGGGGAGCTAATATAAGAAAATATACATTTTAGCTCTGAAACCTCTATGGTGCGTGTTCCAAGTCACCACACTGTATACAGATGCTACTTCCGGAATAGCGATATGGAAGCCATATTACTTTGAAAAAAAAAATGAATTACATGTCATTGTTCCTAAAATGAGTCATCATTTCGCTGCAAAATATAGTAAAATTAAAATTTGAACTTTGAACCGACGAAGTCCAGACTTTAAATTTACTACGTACTATAAACACTTTTCGGTAAATGTTTCTCAGTTCAAATGTGTCGATTGATTCCTATGTGGAGAATTGTATCCAAATAATAATAATGTGGCCTTAAAACCATCAAAGTTCGAAAATACAATTAGACATGCAAACATTTCGGGAAAGTGATTAAGATGTACGTACATTCAGGCCCACTGAATATCCAAAAACTCGACCATTGAAGGTCTACCGTTGCCGAAATTTTATCGTTACTTTCCAACAGTCTTTCAGTTTGTTTGCTTCCCAGTTCCAGTCTTTCAGGTGAATGTAAATTTTCCCTGGCTTAACGGGAAAGCCATTTGCTTTGCTTCTCATGACGGTTGTGTTGCACCAGACAAAAGAATGCAAGATGGTAGAAACCGGTTTCAACACAGCTGTCTTCTTTGCGATCCACGAAGCGCAACACATTAACAGAGTGAAAAGACGCAGACGGTACACTCTGACTCAAAACATTGTAACTGTCGAACTAGTAACTGGTTATACGTAAACGCAAACGCCTTTACCATGAAAATTCTCTAATTAAATAAATAAATAAACGTTTATTATTTATAAGAAAATATCAGAAGGAAGAATTTTGTATCCATATAGGCTACATAGATAACGGATATTCGTGTTACAAGAATAGACTATCAAATGAAAGTTATTTCCACAATCAATCACCTTCAATCACTGAATTACATTTTGAATGTATTAAAGTAAGTTCTGATCACGAAACATTTCTGCATTACATACAATTGCTCGAATACTGTATTTATTGCAATGACGTCATTCATACAAGATGTTTGTAATGTGTTAAGAGACCGGATTTATATGCAAAACGAATGTTGTAAAAATAATATTCTGGAACAAATGCAAATCATATCTTCCTAACTAGCAAATACATAAACATAATGAAAGTTTCGATTTACTCGTATTAGCAAGGCAGAATGTCTAGTAAATGAAGGGATACTCTTCACCCAAGCGATATTTAAGAGTTAAGGCTGGTCTACAATAAACCGGGAACAGAAACGATAACGAGAACCAGAACGGAAATATTGTTAAAATAAATGTATTCAGGCTAAATGCGAGCATTCACAATTAACTTTCACGTTTCCGTTCCCGGACTCCGGCAAGCTTCTCATTAATTATGAATGCTCACAAAAAAATAACAATGTTTCCGTTCCCGGTCTATTGTGAACTAGCCTTTAATTAAGCATAATAATCGCCGTAAGGGTTTTAAAAAAAAGCATCGACAACGAACAGAAAAGAAAGTCTGTAATTTCAGCATTTTGGTAAATAAAACTCCAACAGTGAAATAACCCTTCCGGAATATACTATTAATATGAACTCCGTTAGAAAAAAAACTTCTTCCTATAATCTTGATGTGTTGCAAATCTACGGTGAGGTTAGTTGGTGACGCTCGAGTTTTCATCCAGAGCCAGCCCGGCTCTGAACGGAACGAAAACTCGAGTGTCCCCAACTAACCTCACTGTACATATTCTTCAGATACTGTAAATTAATATGGGTTTCATAAAAAAAAAAAAAAAAAAATTGCGTTTCTTGTCCGCGACTTCAGGAGTCTTGGTACTACTTCAGTTTCTAGCACATGACAATACGAATAAATTTATTTTTGTGCCTACGTTTGACTTATTATTACCTCACACCTGGCTCCTCGCAAGCAGTTCTCTGTTAAGGTTGGTCCACAATAAACCGGGAACGGAAACGACAACGAGAACGGAAATATAGTTAAAATAAATGTATTTAAATGTGAGCATTCACAATTAACGAGAAGCTTGCCGGAGCCCGGGAACGGAAACGTGAAAGTTGATTGTGAATGCTCATATTTAAATACATTTATTTTAACAACATTTACGTTCTCGTTGTCGTTTCCGGTTTATTGTGGACCAGCCTTTAATGTGTCATGAGATTTGCTGCCACGAGTAAACGAACTGGTTTAATATTTCTTTTTGTGTTCCGACGCTATGCATTAGATTTCAATATTCTCACTAGAATCGTTACAACTTAAAAGAATTAACTGTTAAATATATATATATATATATATATATATATATATATATATATATATATATATATATATATATTGTAGCAGAGTCATTTTCAAAATACTCAGAAATTAATCATACCGGTGATGATGACAATAATGATAAATGTGGAAATGATATTTCAGTATTATTGCCTTATTCTATTGGTATAAACTATAATACACTGCTTTTTAACCAGGAGCTGGCACTGTGTTCATGTTCAACATTAACCAGCATAATAATAAGTTCTTTATATAATCAAACTGAAATGAAATGTAATACCACATACTGCAGTTTATATTTAATGAGAAACTGATACTTTCACAATCTTCAGTTAAAAATTAAATTTATAGAAATTGCTTATTAGTAAAGTTTTTATTGAACTTTTCATTTAAAGGAAACAGTAACTACAATTATAATTATTAAGAACACTATTACTGTACTCAAAATATCGATTAGCGGGATAGATTCTAAATTATTTATCGTCAAACATACAGTACGTTCTGAGGCGCCTTACATAGGTACCCTTCTTTCTCCATCGTATTTTATTATTTTTACCGGTAGAAACATATAAAGTCCTGTGATATTGATTTAAAGCAGAGTTGCACGATCACCGATTAAAGATGACACAAATGCGAAACAAAATTGCGGCTGTATTTTTATTTCTCAACTTCCACTTTCTCTTCAAGCATCTTAGAGAATGTAACTTTCTATCACATCTTTGAAAGGTCTGCGCTGTTATCTACATGTTAACATTATTAATATGTAAGTTACTACACCCATAAGAAATAACAAGATACATGTAAATAACACAAAGTTTATTATAACAACGTAAATAATTCGCATTCGTGTTACTCAAACATTTAATATTTAGTTACTGCATGGTTATATGATTTTGCTGAGGCTGTACTCGTATACAGTTACGAAAGGCAAGCTACAAAGGTCGCGAGGGAGACAAAGCAGCAGCCTTTATCCACCAGTGTTGCCAGATGTGTTATCTATCCATTACCAAACTCGTATTGTGAGAAGATTATTCTACCCAATACCATATTCATGCAGTTGCACAACCAACAGAAAAAGAAAAAACAAGGAGATGCATACCTCATTTTTGTCAATCTCATCTCTCAGTGCTATGGTTTCTTCATGTAATTTGTCTGTAAAGGAATCAGCATCTGCTGATTAATTGTGACAAAATTAAAATAGGTGGACAATGCTGTATATTTATGCAGTTTCATGGATTTAAAAAATATAGTACATAATTTAAAATTTTCTTTGGCACTGAATTTTGAGAAAAGTACACAAGGATCTGCATCTGCAAACATTTTCAGATATGGCTGGAGTAACTCTGCAAGGAGGGAGGGAAGGGGAACCGAAACAACAAGAACAGTCCGTCCTTACAAATATTACGAAATAAAAATATTTTTCACTCTTGGATACACTCTTTTAACACTTGCATAATCAGTGAATAAGTATCAACTGCTTTACTGTGTTAATATTATGGTAAATTACCTGGCTGACTAGTGTCGACAAAGCCTAGCAGTTATTACTTATTCAGTAAAAATATTTATAAATCACAAATTAAGATATTTATATTAAATATATTAATTTTGTTTTATTTATTATGGGTTCTTAACGTAATGTCCTTGTAAGATACTACAGCCCTGTAGTATGTGTACACGCAGGTTATTCAATAACAGTATTTTTAATGTAACTATAATTCCATTTAAAATTTAAGTACCTACTTATATTTAAAATGCACAAAATATAGTGAGTCATCGGCATGGGTAGCGTAGTCAGTACAGCGGTGGCCTTCTGTGCTCGAGGCTGCGGGTTTGATTCCGGCCCAGGTCGATGGGATTTATGTGCGTTTAAATGCGACAGATTCATGTCAGTAGATTTACTGACATATAAAAAAAATCCTGCAGGACAAAATTCCGGCACATCACCGACGCTGATATAACCTCTGCAGTTGCGATCATCATCGTTAAATAAACCATAGTTTTTTATACTGGGTCATCCAATTATCGTCTGATCAGGGCTGGGGGGCAGGGATTGTGCCAGCTGATGAGCTGTAAGAGTTGTTTGTAATGAGCTATCGTTTCCAGCTGTGCCTTGGTTTAACAGTTTATTATGCTAGACTGACTGCCTAATAAATGTTAACTTATTTGAAAAGTTATGTACTCACCCATCTCACGCAAGGAGATTCTGGAACTGCCTCCATTTTCCACACATTTCTGGCATCTGTCTAGGAAATTATCCATCACCTTTCTTAGTTCTTTTTGAGAAATTGAATAGATCTCTCTAAAGTGTGTGGACTCGTATTGTACACCTTATCTTTTAATGATACCCAGAGATAATAATCACAGACGTTTAAATCAGGGGACCGTGCGGGCCATATGTGATTGCTGATAACATTATCCTCAAACACTTCCTGAATTGCCTGCAAGGAAACATTGGCTGTATGAGCTGTCGCAGAGTTCTGCTGAAAAAAACGCGAAACTACGTTCTCTCTCGGTTAATTCAACAAAATAGGGTTGCAAAATGTTTCGGACATATCTTACTTACTTACTTACAAATGGCTTTTAAGGAACCCGAAGGTTCATTGCCGCCCTCACATAAGCCTGCCATCGGTCCCTATCCTGTGCAAGATTAATCCAGTCTCTATCATCACACCCCACCTCCCTCAAATCCATTTTAATATTATCCTCCCATCTACGTCTCGGCCTCCCTAAAGGTCTTTTTCCCTCTGGCCTCCCAACTAACACTCTATATGCATTTCTGGATTCGCCCATACGTTCTACATGCCCTGCCCATCTCAAACGTCTGGATTTTAAGTTCCTAATTATGTTAGGTGAAGAATACAATGCGTGCAGTTCTGTGTTGTGTAACTTTCTCCATTCTCCTGTAACTTCATCCCACTTAGCCCCACATATTTTCCTAAGCACCTTATTCTCAAACACCCTTGACCTATGTTCCTCTCTCAGAGTGAGAGTCCAAGTTTCACAACCATACAGAAGAACCGGTAATATAACAGTTTTATAAATTCTAACTTTCAGATTTTTGGACAGCAGACTGGATGATAAGAGCTTCTCAACCGAATAATAACAGGCATTTCCCATATTTATTCTTCGTTTAATTTCCTCCCGAGTGTCATTTATATTTGTTACTGTTGCTCCAAGATATTTGAATTTTTCCACCTCTTCGAAGGATAAATTTCCAATTTTTATATTTCCATTTCGTACAATATTCTATCACTATTAATTGTTTCCTCAAAAAAAGTGGGTCTATTATTCTCTCACCGGAAACAGTGCATCACACTCCTAATTTCTGGTCATGAAGGAGTTCCTCATGTAGGCAGACTAAAAACACAGAACAAACTGCGTTGCGAGACCTTGAATAAACCAGTTATTCCCGCAGGTCACTCCCATCCTGCCCGCACAAACTCGTTGCTGTTATCGGCTGAGGCACTTCACACAGCTCCAGTCCCGAGATATATGGATGACCCAGTATATTATGACCAGTGCACAGAAAGAACAAGTCAAGTCACCTTTTGTTTATTTTTGTTTTTTGGTCCCATCTGCTAGCTCATAAAGTGAACTATCTTTCTAGTAAATCAGAATGGTAAAAAGCCTACAATGCATTTAAGCACACTTCAATGCCATCGACCTAGGCTGGGATGGAATCCGCAACCTCGGGCACAGAAAGCCAACACTTTACGTACTGTGCCATCCAGGCCAGTTCGTTTTTTGTTGTAAGAGTTGTTTGTAATTATTTATATTTTACTCAGATTTATTCAGTAAATTATGAAAGTAAAATCAGCATTATTACCCCTTAATTTAAGTTATTTTGGATTGCAAACAAATTAAATGTTATTTATTTAGAAATCTTGCTGCCACAAAGTACAAAGAGTAATTAAGCACATAAATATGTTTACAAGCTCATTGAACCACTGGCTAGGTTTTGACAAATTAAACTCCTACGAATACAAAGCTGCAAGTACATTTTTAGATTAGTAGAAATACACCAGTTTTAGAGAGATAAATATTACGAAAAAGTAAAGAGTGCTAATAAACTTAGTTTAGACGTTAATATTTTATATTGGAATACATAATTCAGCATACAGCAAGCCTACAGGACCATTACTAATCTAATAAATGTAAAAATTCAAGAGAGAAAGTTTCACAACTTCCTGCAATCACATCCTCCTCAATTACTCATATTGCTACATCCAAATGGAAACATGCATTACGAAATGTAATGCAAACATTGAGATTGCTACACAAACGCATATGATAACATACCAATATAATGAACTAACAAGAAAAGTATAATTTCCAAATTATAAAAAATGCGTAACTGGCACAGAAGTTCACATACATTTAACGTGCTATTTTAATGAAAGGAAAAAGAGTGAGACACAGAATTTTCTTACATACTCTTTAATAAAGGGTAGGAAAAATCTCCAATAATAATTATAAAACTTGATTTTATTTTTTTAAATTAACTATTGGAATAATTAGTTGATGTCTGTTGCTCTTAAGTTAATCATACAAATCTACATGCTTGACCAATAATTACCAAATTTTGCATACTTAACCTTTACAACCAGGAAAAAAGATAGGTTATATTAAAATACCGTACGGATAAACCACCCCTTCCCATGGTTTCATCCTATCACGGGAAAGCAGTAATATCTGTTTCTGGGATATGACGAATAAATAGCATCTTTTTTTTCTTTCCTTTGATACGGAAAAAAGGAAATGTTAACCCAAGATGACAGTCCATGGGGTGACTTCTAGGAGGAGGAAAATCCGAAGTCCTCTAATCGAAGTACAATTTGATATCCTGTGTTTTATTGGGCGCATAATACCATTATGATATTAATTTGCCTCTTTTCCCTCCGATTTCGATTCCTAAATGTGTGTATAAGAACCAAGTGGTAGGAAATTCTAAGTCCTCATTGAAATTTTATATAATAATATGCAGTATACACATATTTTGTTCTTTAATACGATAAAGAAGAACATATTTTAGCTCACCATGACACCCTATAGCATCTGGACTGAGAACAAGGGAATTTCTTATATATGAAGGGTACACAGGAAAAACGATCAAGGTCCATCAAAAATCGAAATTGAGTTAATAATGCTATCTTATAGTGGAAAGAAAGTACTATCATGTGGTCTAGCTAGTAATAAGAAATCATCATTCTTGACATTCCACTACGTCAATTTATATTAAATACACACATAACTAAGTATTAAGTGCTTAAACTTTAAAATTCGTTTTTCTCGAAACTTTCTAAAATGGACCTTGATCGTTATTCCTGTGAACCCTTCATATATTGTCAGCTGAATTTGATGGCCAAATGAAAGCACACATGAACATAAAATTATATGAAATAGATATCAGCACAGCCTGTCTGATCACTGAATCAATGCTACACATGAGTATAGGAGCTGAGGAATGTACTATTGAGTTAAAATTGTAGAATATTCCTTTTAATATTTTTATATATGCTTTTATATGCTTCCTGGTTGAGTGTAAGAGAAGGCCTTAAGGCCTTAACTCTGCCAGGTTAAATAAAGCCATTATTATTATTATAAAAAAATTAAGAAAAAACAATGATAAGGATCAAAGAGTAAAAAGCAATGACAAGGATCAAAGAGTAAGAGCAGTAATTAATTGTGTAATATTGGGCTTTGACTTCTATAATAGATATCAAAAATTGATTGAGGTCCTGATAGCTCTGAAAAGTCTAACACTCAGCTTACTAAAAACAGAAGCAAAACAGAAAACCCAGGCAATGCTGAGTACTTTAAGCTAGTATTATATAATATTCACAAATCACATTCTTGCAAACTAGTGATGCTTGATTCTTTTTAAGTAGGTGAATTTAAATTAACTTTTGTCATTCCACGACTTCTCTACATAAATCTTTGTCTAAAATTTCAACTTAAGTAATGGAGAAGAAACAAATGTTAATTACTCAGTAATCAGTAGCAGTATATAAAGTATATCAGACAGGAATTGGTTCTATCAGCAGAGTAACAGGCTATGGATAGGAAGAGCCTGAGTTCCATCCCAGGTGGAAATGGGATTTTTCATCTTATCATAAATTCCAGAACAGCAATGAGGTCCATTGAGCCTTCTTTAAAATTGGGTACTGTAAATAGTCCTTCTTTAGGATATAAGGTGGAGGGAGAGCATGGTGCTCCCTCATAACCCTCTTCTAATATCGAAATCAAGAAATGATGAGAATTCTGTGTTCTTTCTTCCTATGAACCTCTGTGACATATAGTCGTTGTTCCTGCAATAACTCCTATGTGCAAAATATAAAATTGTTCAGTAGGAAGGAAAACACATTTATTCATTCTATGGCAGTAGTACAAAGGAGATTGTGAATTCTTACATTTTCGAAAGAGAGAAATATAATTACATACAGGAGATTTTATTATTTCCTGTATCACTATTTAAGTTATTTAATAGGGCAAAAATCTGAACATCGATAAATATGTCACATAGGAGTTATTGTAGAAACAACGATGATATACATGAATGCCTTTACTATAAAGAGTAATTTTCAGATATAAAATCAGGGATTATACTGAAAGTGGATTTGAGGGAATCCTTCAATGCTACGATAGTGACACTCTTAGGGAAGAAGAAGAAGAAGAAGAAGATGATGATTATAACATACGTGATACGAACAAATTGTTACGATGTGAGATTTTAAGTTCTGACAGTAACTCTTTTTTGTCTTTTGGCAAAATGTTACCATATTTTAATGGTCTTATTGCACATTTAATAGCAGAAAGAAATATGAAGTTTTATAAAGAAATTACAACAATCAAACGAACCAACTACACATATGGCATAGCATTTCATACAATCACCTACATATTAACATAAATACATTGCAAAGACCTGATAATTTTAAATACCTTAGGAGCACAAATAAATTCGATTAACAATACGAGAACAATCGTATAAGAGAAGAAATTGGTATTAGAACTGAGAATGTAAATTTATGTTATTATGCTTTATTAAACATTTTGAAAAGTAAATTAATATCAAGACAAAATAAATGGCATAGGCCTACATAAAAAATCGCTGATTGCTTGTGTATGAAACAGACTCTGCATAATAGAATCAAACACAGTTGCAAAAATCAGAGCAAAACGGCTAAACTGGATAGAATAGATATATAGTAAAAGCCCTAGAAGGAAAAAAATAAGAATTTTTGAAGAACTACAACATGAACGCAGCTAGTGGGAAAATCAAGACTGCGATATTTAGTTAACTTAGAAAAAGACCTCGAGACATCTAGAACAAGACCTGTATAGACAGAGTATGATATCATTTTACTGTCATTTCAGCAGTGAAGAGCTTTCATAGCTTGGGGGAGGGTCGTAGTAGTAGTAACAACATAATTTGGGAGAGAAGAAGAGGGCAGAACACTAAACTGCCTATATATATATTTTTTTATAGAATCCAGCAATTATAACAGTGGCATCTGTTCAAACAGAATCTAGAACTACACCAGAATTTTCTTGGGAGAAAGTTCTATAATACTAGAACCTGGTACATGCAACAAACAGTATTAATAAACTTTCACTTGAGTTATGCATTTAACTTATACGTAGTCATACACTAAATATAAAATAAAGGATAAAGGAAAACTGCAAAAAAATATATATCTCTTATTTCTGAGAAAAATAAACCATTTGGACTTTAATATTTCAGCTAAGAAAATGAGTATGCAATTTATTTTTTTATACCTGTACCGCAATTATGAAACAATATCATCCAGAATTAGTGCACAACAAACTCGAATTATCATAATTTTTAATTGGACCATTAATTTAAAGTCCTTATTACAGGATTTATTCTTCCCTATGCCTACAAGCACTTACGTATACCTCACAAATATAAAATGTAATTAAAATTAATTAAAAATTCTCAGCTGTAATATACATATGTCATTAAATTAGGAAAAATATATTATTTTTGTTTCTAACAAGGAAAAATATACCGGTACAAGATTTTTAAAAGAAAGAAAAAGAAAAAATAATGGACAATGACTTTAAATTTTTACCATAATACTATCATTCTTCAGTACAACATCAAACATGCAAGGAAAGGCACTGAGCAAGACATATTTCTTAAAATTGCAAACATTTCTGTACATTCGTTGCATATTAAAATGACATGCCAAAGATAAGGATATTAAAATTCAAGCATTCATGAAATGTGTGTAACAATCCAACTCCCAGAACATTTGTTAATAAAGTGAACAATGTGTACGAGACTTCATATAAATGTTATGTTGTAATCAAATCACTGAGAGCTGACAAAGAAAAATGGGAAAGGGTGTTAAAACAGTAACAACTAACAAAATCACTACATTTCGTTATTCATTTATACACAATTACGCATTTATTTGTTAAATATGCCATAATTATATTCTTGTACGACCTAAATAAGTACATCATCATTGTTCCTGCAATAATTCTTATGTGCAAAATATAAAATTTTTCAGTAGGAAAAAAAAAACACATTTATTCATTCTATGGCAGTGGTATGTAGGAGATAGTAAATTTTTACATTTTCGAAAGAAAGAAATATAATTACATATAGGAGATTTTATTATTTGCTGTATTACTATTTATGTTATTTAACAGAGCAAAAATCTGAAAATCGATATGTCACATAGGAGTTATTGCAATAATGATAACAACATGTTAAATTGACGACAATGCAGTGACCATAAAAGAGATTATTAAATTTATGCATATCATCATACGCTCAAATTTGCCATTTCTCAGCTCTGTTAGGCATAACGTGATTAACTAATCTTAAATAATAGGCTGTACTGTCAGCAGTACTGACAAAATAAGTGGTCAACAAAATATATAAATTCGTTATGGCAGGAAGTGGACATCTTGCTTTGACATTTTTTAAAGCAAATTGCACCAAATTTACAAAATTGAAAGGATTACATATTGTATAACTTACTATACAAAATTCTAGACGTGAACTCGAAACATTGTCTGGTAATATAGTTCTTGTTTCATTGTTTCAAATTAGTCACTGGAATCAATAACAGTTTTGGTATGATTCTTACTTCTGTTTCGCAACTCTGTAGTAGAATTTTAGCTATTTTCTTCTCTTGAGCATTCTGAAAAACCTAGTCTTGTATGCTTGCCTTCCAGTAATATTCTGATAATTATTTGAAAGACTGCAGAAAGTCATGAAGAATGTGTCACACACACACAATTATATTATATATGTATATATACACACATAGAGAAACCCAAAAAAATGTATATACTCTTTCACAGATGTTATATTATAGGGACTCTCAAAGTGAATTACTATGGAAACGTATAGTGTGATATTATAATGCAAGTAGCATAAATTCCAAAGCCAACATTGCGACTGGCAGGACAGTATGGCTGCATGTTTGTCATTCAAGGAAAAGGTAGCGGTACAAGATGAGAAGGAATTTGCGAGCAAAATGATTTGGTCTAACAAAGCAAAATTGAAACTGAATGATAGAGTGAATCACCATTATTGTGTGTACAGAGTTCCAGAAAATACACACATCCATGTAAACAAGGAGTGAATTTATTGGAACTCAATGTCTGGTGTGGCCAGGGATGTAACTGGATCATTCGTTTTTGAAGGAACAGTTATATATTGGTTTTGTGTACCTCGACATGCTTCGTACATCCATTTTACTGGCCATTCTTGCACTCTATGAGAATTAACGATTTTATTTTCAACAAGATGGCGCACCACCACACTATCACCAAGACCATACCAGGTCAATGGATAGGACGAAGAGGTGATGTTGAGTACCTTCCAAGCTCACCTCCTTTAACTGCACTCAATTCTACTAGCGAGGAATAAAACCAGCTATATTAGTAGAGCTATATATAACATGAAGAAATTGAAGTGCCATGTGCAATCATAACAATGGACACTTTGATTAATGTTGCACATAGAATAATTCATCGAACCCAGAAATGTCTGGATACTAATGGGGAGCACTTCAAGCACTTATTGTGATAACAGTTGTTAAACATGTTTCACAGCCATCCCCTGTGTTTATAAATTTAGTAATTTAAAGTTTTTACTCAGGTATTTTGTACCTAGAAATGTATGTACATTTTTTGGGCCCCACTTTATATATGTATATATGTATGTGAAAATACAAATGAGGAGTACAAAGGAACACAAAGTCACAATTCTCGTAAGGGTGATGTCATCTTCTAATTCAGTAGCTATATTACTGCAAAATGTATTGCTGTTCCTAATGAAAAAGTAGGAAAGGCTGACTATATCCATGGTGATAATTCTCCTTTACCAGCTTTGATAAGAGGAAACACCAAAGTTAGCAGTAATATACTGAATTAGATGATGACATCACCCTTATGAGAATTGTGACTTTGATTGTTTTTCCCCTGTACTCTTCAAATGAAATACAAGTGAAATGTCATTTTATTTAATTGCTATTTTACATCAGGGTATAAAATTTCAAGGAAAAGAATGCGATATATGCTATATTAATGTTTCATGGTTTATTCAAATGCAGACATTATATTCAAAAATTAATTTTTATTGTAAATATTTTTCTTGGGTTACATATTTATTGTACCACTGTTACATATTACAGATTGAGGTGAAACACGCAAAGATTAAAATCAATGTAATACCATTCGAAAAGAACCTGTATTAAATGGTAACACAAGATAATTGTGAAGAACCTATATACTGCTCATAAAGCCTATTTTCCTTATGAGACAAAAATTTCACAAACAAAAACTATTGTTTTATTGCATAATACTAAGAATAGCTACATTAGGAACTGTGCACTAATGAATATAATGAAGTAATTATACATTACTTTTTCTAATTGGAATTTAAATTTATTATGTAGTCTAATATCTTTACTACTTAAGAGAAAAGTTATTAGTTCCATGCAGAAAAAAATATTTACTAAAACGTACTTAAAGCTTATCTTGTGAACACCAACTAAGAAATGCATATTAAATTAACATTCTTACCGACATAAGATTGCTTTTCCTTATTGAGCTGCAGTCCCTGAGATTCTAAATCACGGATGATGGACTCCCCCATGCGGGAGTTTTCCCATGTTCTGGAAAGGTTACAAATAATTTTGTAACTGTAATAATAAAACTCTCCTTTTTTTTTACTAATGATGGGCACTTGACTTGCATTATTTGCCCAAGTATGAACTTCGAGAGGAACTATTTCCAGAAGATCATGTATGTCAGAGGGCCCTGATGTAGACATCAATCACTAATTGAGATAAAATTACAATAAATTGAGATAAGAAATAAACATAATTTTACCTATACGTTTACTAAATTTAAAAAGAGATGAAAGATATGTGAGATGAGAAATGGGCTTATTTCATACAGAAAAGGAAAGTTAGGTTAAAATTAATTCGATTGGACCATTTTCAAGAATAAAGATACAATTATAATCATCGTTGCAACCTCATACCTACTCTAATTTTGAGGCTTCTGTTGAGAAATTATTTGTTTAATGAATCATTAATTTTTACAGTTTGTCCTTTCCTAGTTACAAATACTTATGAGTAGGGGTGGATGTTGATGAAAAGTCATCTTCTTATTTTTCACATTAGAACGATGCCTATTAATATAGAAATCCTTTCTATGTTACTATCAACGTAAAAAATTCATCTCTTATATTGAATTTTTTATGTTTTTGAAGTAATGGGTCATTTTTACACTTTTTCGGCATTTTTTTAATCATTTTGAATGCATTTTACTTCCTTCTTTACATATAGGCATCTTAAATCTTTTTCCAAGAAAACATCAGTAGTACGCCCTACCAGTAATTACCTACTGAATAAGTGAATAACAGTGAAGTTTTAGTTTTATAGTTTGGAACAAACTCTAAAGTCTACCCCTCATTTCACTGAAGGCTTCACCTCACACAAATAGAAATAATATAAAATGCCTATCAACAGCTTAGTTTAAGTGAGGGCTTTGACCGCTAATGTTCTTTTGTTGGTAGGAGGGTGTCTTTAGAATTTATGTTTGGAAGGGGGAAAACTTCCACCTTTCCTGGACAATAGGACGTTGTGTCCCCAACATGGTTCAGAAGGGATGTACTACAGTACACAGTACAGTATTTTTAACACAAAGATTGCAAGAATGCACTCTGCGCCCACAATTTGTTTTGTCATTTACACTCCCCATTTGGAAGATCTGGTAACAAAAGTGAAGAGCGGAAGGAGGAGAAGACGGAGAATGAAGGCACTGACAATGGACCACTCCTGATTGAAACACATTTTAACCCTCTTAAAATTTACAGTTTTCCCTTAAAACTTTAATTTTGTTGCATGCTCTTTGCCTTTCTCACAGTCAAATTCCAGGAAGTTGTCTCTTCTCTCCGAAATTTGCAGGGCAGTCACTGAAACAAGGTGACTAATTTTTAAGAAGTTGTGGTGCATAATAATAATATTTAAATGTCATTTTCTTTTAATTTTATGTCATTTTTCCATTATTTTAAGGGAATTTTATTGATCATTTTAAGTAGATTTTTAGGTAATCAACATCCACCCCCTACTTATGAGCATGACTTGGATTTTGTAGACCTGAAGACCATCAAGAAAAGATATTAAACAATTTTTAAAATCACTTCAGATTTGCATAAAAAGGTGGCACAATATATATATATATATATATATATATATATATATATATATATATATACCAATAAAAATAAAAAAATAGATCGTTATAATATACAACTTATAGTCATTTTTAGTTTTTTTTCCTCCTTTTCCTTTTTTTAGCCTACATATAATTTTCTTCGCAATCTAAAGCATCAAATATCCTCCATCTGCGAGTAGTATGATAGTTCTTGATTTGAAGACTTAGATTCATAATGAAAAAGAACATAGTTTATTCTTAGCAAGTCCCATAATTTATGGGGTGTACAAATTTTACAGAAAATGCATGTCTATGTCCCTACAGAGTGAAACAATTTTTATGTGTGGTGAAAAAAACTTCTGTTTGAGTAGGCTAGTCATACTTTTATTAGACTGCCATAACATACAAACTTAAATGCCCTCCCCCTCAAATAACCTAATAATATAAAGCAAGAAATAACATGCTTAAAACGACTTAAAATACTTCAACAGCTGTAGTGCAATAAATAGAAGTTAAGTATACACGAACATTCTGTGTTAACCTATGGACAGGCTATATGTAATCAAAATCTGGATCTTGCTTACATGAACCAGCATATCATTTTATCATTCTCATATTAGTCTACTTCAGTGAAGGGCAAAATACAGCCTGGAGGCCAGATGCAGCTCTTGGACAGATTCAGTGTGACCTGTGACAGGATTCTCTGACAGATTCAATGCAATGACAGGATTCTCTCAGACAGGTTCAATGCAACCTGTGACAGGTTTCCAAACGTGAAATTTTTTTGATGAAGAAAACTGGGAGGGGGGGGGTACTGGAAGGGACCGAGAAAACCACATATTGTTCTCTTTGTTTTTATTTCTATTTCATAACTAAGTCACCAATGGACAGAGATTAATTAATATGTAAACTATCAATGAAATTTGAATTAACATATAATATGCTTGAAGAGAGAAATGCTGGAAGATACCAAAATGGCTTTTGGGCTTTGCGCTTTTCACTGATTTTCTTTGCTGCATTAACGATTGGAATGTGAAGTTACAAGGAAGAAATACAGCGGCGGTTCATTCATATGAGCACAGGAGCACGTGAACACCTTAAAAACCAACAATAATCATACGTATTACTGTATTAATATTATTACATCTATTACTTTCCAATGTGCACTGACGTTCCTAAATTTTTCGTCTCGAGAGAATGTCCTGTTCGTGTGTCGTGTGTCTTTAAATCTCCATTGGACAGGTTGACAGCAGCTCGCACAATTTTTCTCTAGCAGGGTGGAATAGCCTGAGGCGAGAATATTTTCTGGTTTGTTACAATGGTTACAATAGCTCTGGCTCGCACAGGTCTTAACGTGCTAATGACAGAGAAAGAGAGATGCTCTATCTCTCTTGGGTCTGGCACCCTGTTCCTTTCTCCCTCTTTCCTCGTTTTCTCTCGTTACTCTTTATTTTCAAAATACCGTTACGCACTGGGGCTGATTCTGTTGTCTTTTGTTCAGCAAAGTAAGGAAAATACAAGCTGTATTGGTGCATATTGAAAGTTAAAACAGTAACCATGGATAAATATATAATTATCCATGCAGTAACACTTGAAGTTTGGAGACGGACGTGTGACTCAGCTGTATGAGAATATATTAGTGTGTTCATTACCAATATTTTTTTTTGTGAACACCCATGAAAGAAAGACACGAGCCGCCACTGAAGAAATAAATTTGTGGATATCTGGGGTCACCTGAAAGGGCTTAAAATGCAACTTATACTATTTGCTAATCAGATAGAAAAGAATGACTTATAGCTACTACTTCTAGAGGCTAAAATAAATCGCCCCAGTAAAGAAAGAAAACTTGTAAGCTATGAGACCAGCGTGAGAAGCCTTTATGATAAATTTGAATGGAGATTATTGTTTTGGTATTTCAAGAAATCTTCTCATCATCATTTGTGAACTGCCACAAAGGACAAAGAGTAGGGTTACTTTCAGTACAAAAATCTAATTACAAGTTCAGTGAATCATTAATTTTGTTTTCAAAAAATGAAACTGCTACAAATACAGAGCTGCAAATATATTTTTAGTAAAGCATTGAAACAAGACTTCGATATTTTCAGCATTCCATTTAATATGGATTGTGAAACATTAAAACTGGACAACCAGCTTGAATTGACTTGCAATGTAGCGTTCAATTCAAGCAGCTTCTCAATATTAAAAAACTTGACTTCTCCAATTTCGTAACGAAATCAAGTTTTCCACATTTGATACCTCATGCCCAGAAGATTATCGCCATGCTTGCATCTTCATATATATGAGCAAATGTTTTCTACATTGAAACTTCGAAAAAGTATTGTTAGAAACAGAATGACAGATGGACATTTAGGTTCATATCTGAGAGTTGCCTCATCCCAGTTGCAACCAGACTATGAAATGCTTATAGAAGCACATTCACAGTTCCACTCATCATACACTCCTTCATATCCACTAATTAATAATAATAGTCAGATAGGTCTTAATGTTAAAATTTAGTTTTGTAAAATGTAGCTTTTCAATAAACTATATTGGCCCATCTCATGCATTTCCTCTTTCTTTTGGCCTACTCACATAAAAGTTATTAGTCTACTTCAACCAATGTGTTCAAAGATGAAAAAGAAAACTTAGAAAAATAAAAGAATCTCCCTAAATGTGTTTCACAGTTCGCGATAAATCATATAGCTACTGTAGAACCTGATACTCACATTCTTGCTGCTTCCTGAAGAACTTGTATCCACCTGTCTTGATCATAGCGTGTCTCAGTTCCCAGAGCCACATAACCCTGTTGAACAAACCTTCAATGAATAGTAAACATACTCTGATAATTATGATACTAGATATTTCACAATGAGCATGTATTTACTTACATGTACAAAGCTGTCACTTGTAATTCTTATGACATAATCCTGACCCAATTCAGTAGATGCTTGAATAATGCATCCTCCAACAGGTATAACACCCTTAGGATGAATATTGAAGTAACCCTTTTTATCAAAAACCTTTTTCTCACTTTCAGAGTAGTACAGAAGGAATCCTTCTTTGACTACAAAAAACCTAGACAAGGAAAAAAAAGACAACAAATTAGATGATGATGATTAGGGGGCGGATGTTGATGACCTAAAAATCTACTTAAAATGATCATTAAAATGTTCTTAAACTAATAGAAAAATGACATAAAATTAAAAGAAAATGACATTTAAATATTATTCACAGTACTCGCACCACAGCTTCTTAAAAATTAGTCACCTTGTTTCAATGACTGCCCTACAAATTTCGGAGAGAGGAGGCAACTTCCTTCAATTTAGCTAAGATAAAGGAAAAGAACATGCAACAAAATAAAGGTTTTAAGGAAAAACTATAGATTTTAATGAGGGTTTACAATGTGTTTCAATCAGGGGTGGTCGGTCAAAGCCCTCACTTAAACTAAGCTCTTGTCAAACATTTTATATTACTTCCGTTGTGTGAAGTGAAGCCTTCAGTGGAATGAGGAATAGACTTTAGAGTCTATTCCAAACTATAAAACTCAAACTTCACTGTTATTCACTTATTCAGTAAGTAATTACTACTGACCTATTTGCTTATAAAATGATTTTACAGATCTATCGGTAAAGAAGAAAATGAAATGCATTCCAAATGATCTAAAAGTTCTTCAAAGCATTAAAAATGACCAAACCATGCCGAAAAAAATATAAAAATGACCTATTAGGCCTAGTTCAAAAAATGCAATATAAGAAATTATTTTTTTACGTTAATATTAACATAGGAACGATTTCTATATTAATAGGCATCGTCCTAATGTGAAAAATAAGAAGACTTTTCATCAACATCTGCCCCCTAATGATGATGATGATGATGATGTTAATAATAATAATAGTAGTAGTAACATTAATAATAATAATAATAATAATAATTTTAAATTGGTTATTTTACGATACTTCATCAACTGCTGTGGTTATCTAGTGTCTGAATGAGATGGAGGTGATTGTCAGCGAAATGAATCCAGGGTTCTACGCCGAAAGTTACCCAGCATTTGCTCTTAATGGGTTGAGAAAAACGTCGGAAAAAACCTCAACAAGGTAACTTGTCCCAACGAGAATTTGAACCTGGGCCCGCTCATTTCACGGTCAGGCATGCTAATCATTACCCCATAGCGGTGGACATAATAATAATAATAATAATAATAATAAAAATAATAATAAAAATAGATAGCTTACTTAGTCTGCTTAAATAATACCTAGGCCTACTGTATCTAATGGCTAGATTTCAGATTTCTGTTATTTGAGTCCTTGTATCTGGTTATTCCAATTCGAAATTTTTATAGTCTTCTATTTCAAATTGCAAGACATTTCAAATAGACTACGTTATAAATGTTGACTTAAAAATTCTTAATTCACAGTTAGCTTGGAACAGTTTTATACTTCTTCTTTCCCAGTGGTCTAAATAGAGACCAATTATTGCCGATTGAAGTGACGATATTTATTTTATATTTCAAGGAAGCTACATCATATTGTAATACTGTATTTAATACAAATAAAAACTAAGTTCAAAATAAATCAATTAAAAAATAAAGTTATTAAAGTTTAACATCACTAGCTATAAGCTACATAGCGGTAGTTCAATTACAGATGATGAAAACTAAACAGCATACTTACAGGTATCGGATAAACTCCAATTTCACTTTCAATGTCAGTAGCCTATGCTTTATATTTCAATTAACATTCACTATTCAGAGCTAGGATTTGCTAATGGTGAGAGCTTCTGACTACAGTTCATGAGGTCCCGGGTTCGATTCCCGGTTAGAACACAGGAATTTTTCCTTAAAAAGGGGACTGTTCCTGTGTTCGTCCATGGACTGAAAATTAGGTTAACTTAGGCTTAGTTTTAAGACCTCTCCTGGCACTTCATAATCATCCTATCATAATATCGTCCTCACGGCGCAGCGTAAGTGCGTCTTTCAGGCACCTCAACCTCAGAAGTGGGTTATAGGCCTAAATAAGTCATTGCCAGGAGAGACCAGAAATGTCAAATGACAACCTGGTGACATTGGATTAAAAACCATTCACTATTCATTCTGATCAAATTTAGCCATTGCAAATAATGCAGCTGGGAGTTATAAAAATATAAAATGTCCTTTCCATATGCAAAGCAAATTGTTTTGTGGTTCTCGTAAGGAAAGTGTAATTACCTACAGAAAAATTTTATTCAAATAGACATACTGCAAAAATTATAATACCAATAAATAAATACGTGTTCTCAAACAACACCCAAAATATTAACAATTTTAGGATTTGGTAAAACCTCAATGTCTGAGTGGAAATAAGGCACGACAGGCTTAAGGGAAGTGGCACTAGCAACAGCTGTTCATGCTTATCCCAGGATTTTTATAAACTAATGAACAAATGTAATTACAGTACATAATGTTGCTTCACTTGTAATACTGTTAAAATCACCCATTCCTTACTTTCTGACAAAGTAGTGCAGGAAGTGGGAACATTTTAACCTTAATGTGTTTAACAGTTTTATGTTTTATTACAAAAATACCTCGCAGTACTTCAAGTATATGTTCAGTGTATTCACATTTATTATTATTATTATTATTATTATTACTTACCTTTTTGACCATTTATTTGAATGAGGTGCAAATGATTTCTTGAAGAGTATCCCACTTAATTGAACTTTAGTAAAAACACTGAATGACTCTTCGTGATTATCACTCATTTTCATGCTGATAATTCATAATATCACATTCACTGGTACACACTGTATTAATATATGTATGACTGTTATTTTTCAAGGTATTTTTATAAAAATATTTACTGATTTAGCCAAAAGTAGGCGGCCATTACCGGAAACCAAGTAGCGGAAGCTACTATATTCGATCTCTTTCGCACGTGCTTTCGCATTCATGACGTCATAAACCAACAGACCTTTTCACATCCCGTTGAGTAGGGAGTCATCCGCTAGCCTAGTTTTCTCTTGAATATTATAAGTCCGTCAATAATCATTATTTTTACTGTATTACTAAGTGGAGGATATGAATTTAATTCGTCAACACTGAATACGCACTTTATTATTTATTTTATGTCATATTTATAAATATTTATGTAATTATACGATGACCTTTTTTCTTTCTGCTGCGCGTAGGAACACAGAATTACTGTACGCGAGCTCTATATAAAGCGGTAGTGAACTATTTTCGGCATTGCAGTTGGCAGTATCTCCTCTACTGAACAGCGGAATCTGTGACGAAGTGCATCGCGCCAGCAGGAGCAGATAATTAGGGAAGACGTCGGTTTCGAGAAATGCTCCAGGAAACTTCACAGTCTACAAATTTGTTACAGGTGTGTGTCTGTTAGAACTACCTGCATTTGTTTTTCATAATCTAGAGAGTAGTGGAGAAGGTTACTGCTGTAATCTGGTTGCAATGGGTGTTGCTATAAGAAATTCTTTCAACCGCCTTCAAGGCCATACAGATGAACTAGTTCATTGGATAACCAAGGTGAGAGTCAAGAAAAACAGTGTCAAGAGGCTAAGGAGAAAGGATCTCAGGGTAGAAGCACTTCTAACTAATGCACTGGTTCAAGCCGAAACTCAACTGCGATTGAAACAACAGCAACGGTTCCAGCGTTGGCAACGTTTGAAGACAGAACTGTATAAAACTGATTGTAACACAGTGTGCAGGTCGTCCAGTGATCAGTCCAGGCAGTGGGATGAGAAGATATGTGAAGATATAGACAGTTTGAATAGCTTCATGTCCATGCTGAACGAAGTGAAGAGCCCTCTTCAGAGATGAACTGTGTTGTGTTTAGCATCAAATTGTGCAAGCTTTATTTTCTGTGATATTATTCAGGTATTTTTTCATTCCAGTCTCTCCATTTGAGAAGGCATGTCAACCCGTGGAGGACTACTGGACTCAGGTGACATGCCATGGCAAGAGTAACCTGTCACTGAGGATCACCAATTTGGTTTGTAATTACTAGGGTAGAGCTAGGAAGTATATTTGTAATTCTAATTCATATTGAATTCATAATGGTTGCTATGCAACTGAAACAGGCTTGTAAATTAGCTTGCTGTTAACATTTAACAAATTTAAGTTCAAATTATTTATTTTCGAAGAAACTGTGTGTGCGTATAAATAATCCAGTTTTTACACTCGTGGCTTTAATGTTCCTATTTTTGGTTTAACTTGACAGTGATATTGGTTATAGCAGTAAGTAATCTTTTTTAGTAAAAGTTGAGTTGTATATATGCGCACACTGATTCATATTATATAGCTTTTTTATGAATGTGATCCTTGTTATCAATAAAATAAAAAGTTGAAAGTTGTTTCATGTTTTTAACAAAAACCATAAGCCTTTTCCTTGCTGAATGTGGGATTTGGGGGGGATACTGCAAAATGACCTATTTGACAGAACTGAGCTGCTGTTGGAGTATGGGAGAGTTGCTGTAGAAGAGGACTAACCCGTGCAGAGAAGCTTGCTGGAGTCTGAAGTAGCGATTTTCCCCGAATATCCTGACCAGGTGTTTGCTCGATGGCCTCGTTACGCAGCATCCCTCATGGCCACTAACTACAAATCAGATTCCCCAACACAGGACTGTGCAAGTAACCTGCAGGAAGTCGATACCATGCTAAGAAGCGGGCTTCATTTCAGGGGGTACCCAGTTTCAAACTGCATGCTAATGACATGTTTAAGTCTTACAGATTAACAATTACAGAACACAGCTAATTTAACACATTTCAGTCCTACGATAACTATTACAACGTAGAATTTTCTTGAGAAAGTTGATTATAATTTTATGGTTTGAACTTGTATTCTTTTAGTAGTCAGACTTTTAGCTTTGAACGTTATTTTCCCAGGTGTCCTGGTACTAGAAACCATTGGTTGCTTCGGGCGCTTAAATCCATGATATTGAATGTGTTGCTTTTGGATTAATGATCACTCGTGCAATCATCACTTGGACAGACTTGCTGTTGGAGAGATGGTAAAATATAAAGTATGAGGTTAAGATTAAACTGTAAGTAAGTTTGGAATTACGTATGTTTTGACAAGTTCGCTTTTATTTTGAAACGAGAAAAAACTTCACTACTAAATTTTGACTGACAAATTTTGATTTTCATTTGCATTTTGTTTTAAAGAACTAATTAAGCCACTTTATTAAATTTCAAAATATACTGAATTTATCTAAGCACTCTGCTCGTTTATGAGCTTCGCTAAATTTATACGTAGCTGTCACAGTTGTGGTTGTAAAGTGGCTATTCTTAAATGTAGGAGGGAGATGTGTTTTTTCTTCGTATTTGCCAGGAAATCGAGGATCGTGAGTTACTATTGGCGATTGCCGAGGCAGTGAAGTGGCAGCCACATTCTGCGGAACAGTATTCGCTGAATGGATCTTGTTCCAGGTTATAGTATCGTGTCAATTTTTTTTTTATTACATAAAATACTAAAGACATTGAAGTTAACCTTGTAGCAGAGTAGTAACCTTCCTAAATGGAAGAATTTAACTTGATCATCGCAGACACCTGGTTGGAGCACATTGCTTGCATTTTGCCTGGTTCATGTTTTGCCAGGTCTACACGAGCAGACTTCCCCACTTTGGCCTGAAATTGGGCTATCCCTCCGGCTGTTCGAGGAAAAGCGTCATGAGACCAGACTGTCTACTGTATGCTAATAGAACACATTGGAATGTGAAGGGATATGCGGCTGTACAGCAATCCGTACCAGTATCACGAAGTTGCATTGTTACAACAGGTTCTCAGCAATTAACTCTTCCTAGGGACTCGCTATGGCTGTGCGCGATGGCGACCCAGGAATATCTACAGTGAGCCGTTAAGGTAGTGGTCACTTAGAGATTCATATTGATGGTTGAAATTAGTGAATTTCATATTAAATTTCTTGAAATTTTTGGAGTATGTACATACAGAACTTTAAATCAGTTGTAATGGAAATGTTGCAAGCAATTACTAGTTAATATAAAGCATTCCATTAATTTGATTTCGTTTACTGTGTGTACGTCAGTTCCAATTATCTTTTAAAAGGGTTTGATATTGTATTCGGTTGAGGGGGGGGGGGAAAGTGTGTTTATGAGAAGGAAGCGGTTTTCTTTTCTATTATGCAGATTCTGGTAGCAGACTTTCCACTGTGAAAGGATGCAGTGAATGTAATTCCACCAGCCTTCGGAGAAAATTGTGCACGCAGTCTCCCAGTTCCAAAGTCAGCAATTCCCACAGATAACAGGAGTAAACTTTGAAGGGGGTACTCTGTATTTGTCATCTGAATGTATGAGTAATGAGTTCTAGATTGCAAGAGAAACAAAAGCTCGTATCCGTATTGTTTTCTCAGGTTACTGCAGCTTACGCTGTGCTGTCAGGAGCAAACTTGGAGAATATGCGGTTTGTTTGAGTGGTGCCTGATGGTGTAAGGAGTCGTCCGTTTTTAATAAAGGTAGTGCATAGTCTTGTCACTAGCACAGACTACTGATTTCGTTTAATAATTAACCTGTAAGACTTGACACACAAATTTGCAAGATATTCTTGCAATAGAAGTTCGTTTTGATTAGTTGGGAATATAGTTCGTAAGGGGAAGGGAGAAGATGTTTTTTTTTTATCTCGTAGAGTTTCCCGCAATCCAGCTGTTCTGTTTCTGAGCATGGTGTGAAGTGGGGTTGACTGCTACACCACGCTCCATGCTGCAGTCTGGCCAATGAAGGGGAAGGATTTGCTCTCCGTATGAAGCTCGGCAACATGCTGGTATAGTTCTATCATATTGATTGGAATGAAAATTAAGTTTCATGGCATGGTCTATATTAGAGATTCTCCAATGTGACCAAACTTTTACCGAGGAGTCTGGTTTTACATTGTAGAGCTATTACAATTAGAGAAAATGCAAATCTGCACTTTGAACGATGTTTTTGAATTTGGCTTTCACAGTGCTGTTTTGCATATGAGCGTGGATTACTGGGGAAGGGGTTGGGATGGCAAAATATTTTTTCAATCTCTACTTCAGATTTTGAACTGAAGGCGCCCTCCAGTGTCTTGCTGAAGAAGAGACTCCTCGTATTAATTGCTGCTGAAAGTAAGCAGAGGAATTCCGAGGTAGCATATCAAACGTGTATCAAGTTGGACTTGGCATGTATGAAATCTTTAAAAAGTAATATCGCTGCTGATGTGCAATTTTGTGCTATGCAGGGTTGTTTGGTGTATTTTCATCTAACAGGGTGTAGGTACGAAGTATGGATGAAGTGTGTGGGTGCTGCCATTTCTGGTGACGTGTATGAGACGTGTAATTCCTATATCCTGAAGGGCATTGGACGTTTGTCACCTTCGATGTTCCTGATGAGTCTATTGCATAAATGAAGAACTTGAAAACAGGGAGTATAGAGTCTAATATCTTTCGTAACATGCTTAATAGGCCTGTTAAAAATAAAGCGGGCACTTATTCATCCTTTAAAGTTGGGCATGAATTCATATTTAGAACAAAGCTATGCTGTAACAAATTTCTTTGCTTCATAAGCATGGGCCAAGAAATAACTGGTCTGATGGTTGTCTTTATGGTCGTCTCTTAGGATGGTGTGTGTACCTCTCGTAAGCAAGTTTGTGGAGTCCTGTGCTGAATTCAGACTTGCTGGCATGTCTTTTAAGAAGATTGGCAGGTTACATTTTTTATTGGCAGAAGTTTGCGGGTATGTTTGAGTTCGGTTATCTTTAACTACCAGTGAAGGTTTGTGTATATAACTTTTACATGAATATTTTCTATCAAGTATCCTCTGCATGAAAAGGGAGGTACTGGGTGGGGAGGGGGCTGTTAAAAGCTTATTCTTTTCACTGCAGTTCCGTTAAAATAGAAGTCTTAACGCAGGAGGAGGCCACTGCTTGCAGTTTGAGGCAGACAAGCTAAGCTACGGTTTGTAATGTAACTCAGATTTCAGATCAGGACTCGAACAGTGAGAAATGAACTTTAATTTGATTTGTGCTAATCAATGGAATTTTGGGTTTCACTTTGGTAAAGCGTTCATATTTAGTCGAGAAATTTGTTATAGGTTATTGTAATTTCTGCCTTCCAGATTCTACATGCATCTGACATTTGAGCATTTAAATTGGTCAATGAAATATGAAAAGGTGAACTACCTGCACCTGGCTATTGCTGATAGGCTCATTGTTTATCCAAAGGAAGGATGGAACTTTTAATTATTGCAGGATTAGGAATGATACTACGATCATGGAAAACTGGATATGAATAATTCATAATCATGGATTGTATTACGGGAAGGACAGAGTATGAATAGTTTACCGACTGGCTTTGATTGTGGTACACTTATTTAACTCTAAAATAAATAAATGAAAGAAGAACCTGAAGGTTCTGGAATTAACATCTGTGCAAGTAAGTGCCTGAGTCCACGTAGATCACTTTTCGTGTGCGTAAGTCTGGAATTTGATACGAAGTTTATAACAATGTAGTCTGATATTTTCCCACATTAGAATTTGATATTTAGTTTACAACAAAATTTTAAGTCTGAAATTGATGTTTCGTGTGGATTCCAAACTTTGATTACCAAGGATATTTTACAAAAACCAAATTCTTGATTACCAAGGATACCAAATCCATTGGTTTTTTAAAAACTTTACATTGTCTTAGAAAAACTTAACATTGCACCATATTTTCTGTAGTATGTAGTAGAGGGAGGGTTCGTCACCCTTCCCAACTTGTTAATCTTTTTTTTATTTGTATTGTGATTAGATTTGTAGCGTGGCTTTCTAAATGGACTGAAGTACAGGATGATTTAATTTATGGTCCCAGCTAATGGCAGAGTTTTTACTCCCGTGAAAGGAAGAACTAGAGCATTACCCGTGGCTTTACCCAGTGACTGAAGCTGGTGGACATTTATCGAGAATACAACTAACCCAAAAGACTTCATGGAGCCACATTGATTTCAGGGTTTGGTATCTTTCAACCACAGCACTTTGCTTAATTTGTTACTTCGAATTATTTCGAGATTAAGGATGATATTGTTGACAAAGAATGCAGAATATTTTGGTCTCACTGTTGTAGTAAACTAATTACTTTTTGTTTGCATTTTCAGTTTAAAGGAAGAGCGCATAAATTCGTATATTTCATTATAGAGTACTGTTGTCAGAAGTGAATGAAGCGAGAAGTTTGTGGGAATGATTATTTTCGTCAACAGGTATCCCCAACAAGAGGTTAACATTCGCGAAAGTTCTGAATTGAAGGGATGAAGGGTGTATGTGGTCTTGCGGTAAGAGTATTGAAGAAGGGAATGCAAGTATTTTAATTTGTTGTTAAATTTATCTTTATGTTCGTTAATGGAGTTTATTTTCAATATTGTGATTCAGTTGTGTTACAATGTTTTGATCTAAATATCTTGCAAAATTAAATAGCATTGTTAGAACTGAATTCTTAGTTTTCTGCTTAATGGGTAATATTTCTTGTACAGTATCGTGGGGTAATTGGCTCGTATTTTTTTTTTTTCGGGAAATTTGAGGGAAGGGGGGGGGTGTTTTTAAATTGTTTTCTTTTCACTGCAGTTTCACCTTGGTACAAAATAGTCCAGGCAGAGATCCCAGCTTTGCTGTTGGTTTGAAGTGCAGTCCAGCCACGGTTTGTAATGGAACTTTGATTTCAGATTGGGAGATTAGAACAGTGAGAAATTTAATTCAATTTTTTACTTTATGCAGAATATAGTATTTTTTAAATTTTAATTCTTTTAATTGGTAGAAGTCGTTCTTTCACTTTGGTAAAGCAGTTTCCTTCACCCTGAAAATTTATAGGAAATTGTATTTCTGCGTTCCAGATTTTCATGCACCTGAACATGAATAAATAACATCTGTACGTGGCTTGAAAATAATGCAATAAATTTATCAAACAGGAGTGGTGGAACCGCTGTCAATGAGAGTATTCGGATGATCGATAATGTTAGAGGATTGTATTGAATATGAATACAAGCATGTTGCATACATCAAGGCAGGAAGATTGGATTTGACTAGTTCCAGGAACAGAATTGGCTGTGGATATGATTATTTCAGATATTTGCAGAATGGGCATGTGGTGCATTATATCAAAGTTATGACTTCTCTGTACAAGCAAGTGCCGGAGTTCTTTCAGGTTACATTCATGTGAGTGAAACGCGAGGTTAGTTTTAACTGTAATTTGTTTCTTAGGAATTAAATGTGAATGAAATGAGAGGTTTGTGTAAACTTTAATTTGACTGGCAGGAAATAAATTTAGACCTTCTAGTTGTAAGTTGGGGAAGATGCATTTTATGTAGTTTCAAATTGATTACCAAGAAAATTACAACTAAATTCGATAGTTGCTAAGAAATTTCATTGTATTGCTAAGTTCTCTATTCTGTTACATCTTAAGCTTTTCAAGTTTTTCTGTAATAGATGGTGGGAGGGTTTGTTACCCTCCACCCTTGACTTCTAATTTTTTTTTTTTTTTTTTTCTTTTGTGTGAGATTTAGATTCATATTATGTTCTAATGGGGAGAAGTACAGAATAAATATATGGTTCCGGCTAATGACTGAAGTTACTTGGGAGTGAAATGAAGAAAATTACCTTTGATGACCCCATGGTATTACTTGGCGATTGAAGCAGTTTTAAGTCTGTGTGGAGCCAGATTGGTGGTAATGGTTTGATATCTCTACAAATTGACACTTTTTTGCTGAATGTTATTCCAAGAAGTTTAATTGCAAAATATTGCTTATAAAGCTGAATGTTTATTTCGCTGTTATGTTTTTTATTGCATTTTTAGTTCGAAAGGGAAAGAAGATTAATATTATTACTTTTCAAGCCCTGTTGCCAGAATAGTTCAGCAAGAACCAAGGTTAATATTACGGGAATGAATGATTTTGTCAACAGGTTTCTTTAGCAGTTACGTTCGCGAAAGTTCTGTATGTAAAATATGAAGTACGTATATAGCTGTCATGTGAATGAAATGTGAGGTTTATCTTTATTGTAATTTGATTCTTAGGAATTAAATTTTGCATGATCCAGATGCGTGTTTAGTTTACCAAACAAATTATCCGAAGAAACTTTTTACGTAATTATAAGTCGAGGTTACAAAGGGATTTAATATGGATTAGCTAATTCTGTATTTTATTAAGTCTTGTACAGGAAAAAAAAAATTGAATTTCGGTCATGGTGTAATAAATTTTCTTATAGGGTGGGAGGGTTTCTAACCCCCCTCTCACCCCCGACTTCTAATACATTTTTCTTGTGTGTGATGAGATTTAGATTCGTTGTTTTCTAATGGGGAGAAGTACAGAATAATACAGGGTTCCAGCTAATAGCAGAAGTTACTTGGAAGTAAATGGAAGAATACTAGCATTACAGCGACCCCCATGAATTTACTGTTTGAAGCAATCTTAAAGACTTTGTGGAGCTGAAGAGATTGGTGTTAACGGTTTGATATCTGTACAAATTACGACAGTTTGTTTAATGTTAATCCAAAAGATTTAATTACAAACACATTTTTAAAAAGAAAACGTGTTGGTCTCGCTATTGTAGACTAATTATTTTTTGTTTACATTTTCAGTTTGAAAGGAAGATGCGATAATTCATATAATTATTCCTTTTCAAGCCCTGTTTCCGGAACAATTGAGCAAGCAAGAACTAAGATTAATATTGCGAGAGTGATTGATTACATCAACAGGTTTCCTTAGGAAGCAGTTATGTTATGCGAAAGTTTGTATGGAAAGTATGAAGTATGTACGTAGCCTTGCAGTCGTAACATGTAAAGGTAATCCACCTTCTTAAATTTGTTTTGTATCTTTGGTCATGGAATATTGATCTAATTTGATTAATACATTGCTTTCATTGATATATTTGTGCAAAACTTAAATTCAGTGTTGGAACTTTGTAAATAGGCGACTTCTTAACCCATTGTGTTTGGGCGTTTTGCCCCTATTTCCTCAATTTTGTATGTTGAAGCTTAGGTATGATTCTTCTGGTGCCTGTCTCTCACTGGGATGACAATGTTGGAATGAAGCTTGATAATGCACAAAGTTTGACGAGTTAACTGAAATGACCACGTATTGAACACAAGTTTCTGAAATTGGGAGAGATCATTGTAACAGTCTACATACATCGACATTGCCTGTTCACTTACAAAGACTTTCGTTAAAATAGTAAAAATAGATGAATCTCGAGAGGATCTTCTGATGGCAAGTACGTAATTTGATTATGGTACCATAGGTTTGCCATTTTATTCTAATTACAATAATTTTGTTTGCAGATTGAAGTTCCTGTTAGCTGTAACTTTTATGTTGGTGTTTGTTCTACTTCTAATATTGTCACAACACAGTAGCAAACATTTCAATTATTTCAAACTAGAAAAGTTTAAGATTGGGGGGGGGGGGGATGGGGAGAGTTGTACTTTCTCCTGCAGGTTATACACGTGATTACTGAAATGGCAGCAGGCACTATTTCAGAACGAGATTGGAACTTCAAGCTCCTTCCTCAAACTAGAACGTGGTACAGTATGCTGAATGTGTTCTGATTTCTATTGAATCTTATGCGGTTTTTTTTTTTTAGCTCAAGATGACATTAGTATCTCGGCTTTCGACTTTTCTGGCTTTGTTAACTTTCGTGTATGCCTTGTGTGTATAGGTTTGGACTGAAACATTTCTTTAAAATACTTAAAATCTAACCAATCTGGAGCATTAGTTAAAAATCAGAATGGAAGGGGAGTAATGGATTTATGGACTATTCATTGGAAATTAATGTATTGCTAGAATTAGCAAGTAGCTGTATTGAGAAGTTTTGATTCCTGCATATAAAGTAATAGGCAGGTGAGTTTTTTCTCCCCACTACTTCTGACTCTTTTCGGTCTGGATTTTGGAGAAGGTAATCCTTATTCTCAATGTAACTCGAATTTTTCTAATCTGCATGTCTCTTCATTCTTACTAATAAAGTTTTCCCCCCCCCCCCCTCTTTTCAGTGTCTCTCTAAAAATATTCTACCTTTGAAATTTCGAATTTACAACTACAATTCATTATGTGCATGTTCAAATCATCTCTTTAACAAGCACGTTTCGTTTTCAGGTTAATTTTTTGTTGCACTTTGGAAAAAAAAAAAACTTTGAAAAAGTTAATTTTTTGCTAGCTCATATGAACATATTTTTTATATAAAAAAGTGCTATTATTTCACTTATCCAGGATTGAAGTCCCAACTTGTGAATAGTAAGTTGCTTACCTATATTAACTTTCTGAAGAATTTGGGAAATTCAATAAATACTTGAGTTTTCATGACTTCTCCAGGTATGTTATAATTTTTGTTTAACTAAAAGCAGAAATTGCATCTTGAGCAACTAAATTTCGTTAGTGCCTCATTCTTGCAAAGGTTAGTGGAGACTAAGTAAATTAAATCTTGAACAACTAACAACTAAATTTCATTAGTGCCTCATTCTTGCAAAGGTTAGTGGAGACATACTGTTTTTAAGACTTTGCCTGTTATCTTAGTAGAGATTAAGCAAATTACATCTTGAGCAACTAAATTTCATTAGTGCTTCATTTTTGCGAAGGATAGTGGAGACTTGTTGTGTTTTTAAGACTTTGCCTGCTATCTTACAGCAGATGAGATAGGAGGCAAGGTGGTGTATTTCAGATTGGTTGCATCTACCTGTAGGTTGGCTTTACAGCTGTAAGAGCAATACACGTTACAAATTCCTGACTGGTTCCTGAATTTGAATGCTTTCCACGTTCATTGTTGTGGGGCATGTTGAGGCATCTTGAGTCGTGTATAATCCCTGGTAAGCTGTATGTGAAGTTCTGCTTATGGTGTCTTATTCTTGTAATTACCATTAATGCAGGTTTGAAGTAATTACCGTACATAATTCACTTACTTTTCTGTTCTGACTTTTCACTGGATTCACTTGAATTTCATGCGTATTGTGGTTTGAGCTGCTTTTGATCGGAACAAATGTTTAAAGTATAATTGATCCCAAGGCATGGATCCAGTTCCTATAAACACTCTTTAATGGGTGAGGAATTTTTCACATTTGCATGTATACACGTTAAGTAAAATCTTTTACATTGTAATAATTCTGAAGGTTGGTGTAGGTTGATTAAATGTGTAGAGAATGGGAGGTTAAAAGGATACTTGCAGTTACTAAGTCACTTGCTTTTGACTTGGGCTTTCCTTGCTGCAAAAGTTTTGAAATGTGCTTAATGGTAGGCAGTTCACTTTCATGTGATGCTGTATAAGTTGGAAATGCACGCTCTTGTAATGTATTAATACCATTAGAGTGCGAATTTGAACTTCTTGCCTGGTTGAGCAATAAGTGGGAAAGTAAATTTCTGTAATTACCTCCAATTGGAATTCAATGTTATTAACTTCTATGCTGCTTACTATAGTATTAAATTTCTTAAATTGTATTGAATTGCATTGTTGGTGTTGAAAGAATATGTACTTTACTACTGGGCGTGAACCCTAGTGAGTGTAGTTTTCTGCACATCTTACAAATTTCTGTACTCTTATCCTTTGCTGTAAAGTGGAAGCAGGGTGCTAGCACACTGAAGTTTTAAATTTCTGTAAATTTTATTTGCTTGCTAAAGTCTTGATGTCTGACTTGGAAATGTTACTTTCATAACAATTGTAAGAAATTGTTTGGATGTAGAGGTGCTTGCATAGTATTGGAATTAGTTTCACAGAATGAAATTGGAGATTTGAGAATTTTTTTGACAGGTTGTAATGAACTATTGTTACTCACATTTCGTACTCTGTACTCTTATCCTATGCTGTGAAGTGTAAGCAGGGCGCTAGCACACTGAGGTTTTAGATTTTATAAACTTAATTTGCTTGCTAAGGTCTTACTTAGTCTGACTTTGAAATAGTAAGTTTTGTATCAACCATAAGATAATTGTAAGGATTTGGAAGTGCTTGCATAGTATTGGAATGTTTTGTTTCACAGAATGGAATTCCAGAATTAAACATTTTTAACTCTAAAATTTTAACGATCTACTAATTATCTGTAAACTTAAAACTTCGTGTAGTTTGCATAGTCATTATTTATCTGTGCATTTTCTTTTCTGAAAAACTTTTTTAATTAATCGTCTGGAAATTGGGTAATGATTGGCGCATGTCGGTCTAGTTGGAGCAGAAATGCTTATGCGAAATGTTTGATCTAAAAATGTTCGTAATCCATGTGCTGCACTTTGCTTTGTATACGGACAATGATAATCACTTAACCTGTAGTTAGTTCGATTGGCTGGAATACTGTTCCTATAATTTGGCCAAGGATCTAATCTGATCAAATTTAATTGCATTATTTTCTGTGCATTTTCTTTTATGAAAAACTTTTTTAATTAATCGTCTGGAAATTGGGTAATGATTGGCGCATGTCGGTCTAGTTGGAGCAGAAAATGCTTATGCGAAATGTTTGATCTAAAAATGTTCGTAATCCATGTGCTGCACTTTGCTTTGTATACGGAAAATGATAATCACTTAACCTGTAGTTAGTTCTATTGGCAGAAATACTACTTTCGATTGGCTGGAATACTGTTCCTATAATTTGGCCAAGGATCTAATCGGATCAAATTTAATTTAAAATTCCATCTGTGTTAGTGTTCCATGGAATGTGGTAATTAATGTGGTAATTTTTTCTCGATATAACTGGTGTATATTTGAAGTTGTAAGAATTTAAATCTTCCATGGTGTAGGAGTACTTTTTTACCAGGAAAGTCTCTTGATTTATGAAGTAATTTCAGAATAACTTGTGCTGAACATATGAAAATTGATGTAAAATTTCATTAAGTGAACAAAGAAAACAAATCCTATGAGTATCTGATAAAAATATACTGACTTTGCAGCAGGTATTACTAAAGTTAGTGTAGGTGTATTTTGTGTATTTCGCGTAAATCCACGTGATATTTTGTGATAGTTTTCAATGTGTAGCAAGAAGAATGTGCAATCTCGTGTGTGTGTATGGTGTGTGCGCATATATGTACGTAGGCTGTGTTGCTAGCGTTTTCGTTTAGGTGCCGTGCACATCAGCAGCGTTATTTGCAGTTCGGGACAGCGGTTTCTTCCCAGTTTCCATAATTCTGGATGGTTCTGTTCCTGTGTCCTGTCACTTCAGTAAGTTCCTGTGGGAGCTTCGCAACCTACTTCTGAGTGGATGGGGGCCTTCACATCCCTTGACATCTGGATGGAGTTCATTTGGTACCTACCATTCGATGGAATTCATCTACAGAGGAATTGTCTCCAGTGATTGGGGATAATGTGGTCCTGTGACATCTTAATTGGTCCTTGATGTCTTGAACGGGTGATCTGTGGACTGTTCTCAGAATCTAGTTGGAATCTGACCTGGCTTGTCTATTGGAGATGCGACATCCAGTGGAGCATAGCAATTGCTGTTACTTGCTACTTCATGAATGTGGTAGTGATAGTATTCAGTGTCCATGGCAACTTGGTAACTACATTCTTTTAATAATGATCATGAGCATTATACACATATTTTATACGACCCATCACATGTTCTGTTCAGGATCTTGTTACCTAATTGTCTTCAACAAAATCATTAATTGAATTTATGCCATCATTGCAGCTGACACAATTATTTCTCCATAATGCATAAAAGCTGTTTGGTCTGGAAACAGGGTAACTGGCCATGTGGATTATACCAGATCACCCCTTCATGTTAGTCTCCTGTGGACATGTTTGAAATCATCCTGTGGACAAGTTTGAAGTCTTCCCTTGCACAAGTGTGGACTCGGACAACATTCAGATGAAACATAACATCTGTTTCCAGCATCAGTTCAAGTTACCCTGTCATGCATCGCTTGTCTTCTGTTGAGTTGTACAAAACATATTGTTTGGGACTTGATCAAGTTAGTAACTATTTTCAGAATGTTTTCACATATTGTAAAACTTTGGTACAGTAGTGTTGTCAGACTTGAGCAAAATTATGAATGCATGCAGTAATGTTAAATATTGTTTCAAGCTAATAACTTCATTTATGACGTGAACTGAAACTAATTTTTGTTAAATATTTTTGGGGGGGGAAAAAATAACTATCAATAAGTCTGGGAAGTGGGCTCAGCACTATGAATTCATGAATGTTAGCTTTCGAATTTTCATTAAAATACTGTAAACTGAGCCAGGGTTGAGGGAGGGATTTTATGCCCAGTGAGAAGGGCTTATTTTGGTTGTTATGGAAGACTTTAAGAAAGTTTTCAGTGAGCTATATTACATTGCATTCTTTCTTCACTGTTGACAATGGGGGGAAAAACACACAATTTTATACTGAAAAAATTCAAAACAACTACTGTACTTGAACGAGGTTGAAGATCTTGCATTACTACAAAGAAGCAAACTTTTGATTAAAACTTAAAGCATTAATCTCATTACAGAAGTAGAGATGCAATTAAGTATTCATTTGAGGATATGTAACATTGTTTACTAATTGTCTTACAAGAAATTTCGTGTTCATAAACTACAAGCATTAATCTCATTACAGAAGTAGAGATGAGATTTAACTATTCATTTGAGGATATGTAACATTGTTTACTAACTTGTTTTACAAGAAATTTCGTGTTCATTAACATGTTGGAACGGATTCAAATCAAGCTTTCGCAATTCTGTATAGTCTTGTTGAACTCTTCTTGAGTTTTTTTTTTAATTGAATGGTTTGGTGAATTAGCTGTGGGTTTTTTATATGATGTGCCCGTTGCTGTTGCTTGTTTGGTGAATTGTAAAATTAATAACAATGTATGAAGATAGTTTTATGCTAAAATTGATGCTGTTAATTTGTAGAGGACGGGTATCAAGATGTTATTACTTTGCAAGAGGGCTATTGATAGAATTTATGACGTTACCTTTAGTAACTTCAAAACTAGTAGCAATTTGTCTTCCAGTATTTTGTAAAAATGTTGCGTATAATTTTCCAAAATTGTCACTTATTCAGTTGTTAGATACTTGATTAGGTCTGCTTCTACATTGTGAAGGAGGTTTGGTTAGGATTTTAAAGTTTATTTTGTTACAGTGTTGTAAAAGTGTCACATCAAGATGGGGTTACTTCTGTGATTAGTTTGTTGTGGAATGTTATTACACTGCTCAACATGTTTGTATTTACAATTTTCTCCTTAATTTCTATTACTTTGTTACTTTGAAACTTACCAAGAAAAAAATCTTTGATATGGCAAATGTTGCAAGAAAAAAAAATGGACTTGCTGTTAAAAAAATTAAAAAAAAAAAAAAGAAAAAAGAGAAAAAAAAAACAAAAAAGCAATAAAAATAATATAAAAAATGAAAAAAGTAAAAAAAAAGTAAAGAAAAAAAAAACAAAAAAGTAATAAAAATAAAATAAACAAAAATGAAAAAAAAAAAAAACAGAAAAAAATAACAAAGCTAAAGAAAAAAAAAAAAGAGGAAAAAAAAAATTAATATGGCATTGATTTCTCTCTAGCTTGGTCAACTATTGGTATGTTAAGGAATATTCAATTTTCCATATTCGTGATTGGTTGTTTTGATTTTTTGTGCAACTTTTTCTTCACATAAATTGCATATAGAATTTACTTTGGTAAGTTTCTATTAGTGTTGACCTTGCTATGAAGAGAATGTATGAAAGCAATAATTGTAAATTGGCAATACAAGCATGACTAGTAGTGTAATGTCAGATTGAGGAGGGTGGATAGGGAAGGAGGGAAAGTTTTCGGTTCAGTATCTAGAAATTTGTAGTACCTATGTTCTTATATGTGAAATACATTAATCTTGAAAATTGACTTGTTTTTTTTAGAACAAGAAAAAGAAATGTTTAGATTTGTTTCTATAAAATTGTTGGGATTTGGTATGTAAATGGTGCATACATTTTTTAATCGATCATTTGTTTTAGAATTTTCTTTTTGTAAAAATTTTTGAGGTAACCAGTTTTTTTTTTTTTTTTTTACAAAGTGATGTGGCACTTGCAAAATGTTTATCCCTGTATTCAGAGTTGTGGTATGCTGTAAAATTGTTAGAGTGCAAAATTTTAGTTAACTCTCATTAAGGAAGCAGTAATTTTAGATATTAATTTTCGATGAAAAAGGAAACTCAATCTTTTCTTGGATTGTGCAAATGTCGCTGACATTGTATTGAATAATTTTTGTGTATTCCCATTGTCAACAGAGATTAATTTTAATTCTTGACTGTAAATGGTGATGAAGGGCTAGTTGTTTTGAGCTATATTTTTTTAGAGGAAAGATTTTTACTGTATTAGTTAAAAAAAAAAAAACGAAGAGTGAGTTCTTTTGGGGATGTTGCTGCCGAAGTTGTTTCTCAGGGATGCTTTCCAGAAGTCGTTCTTCCAGAGAGTCATTAGACAAGGATCGAATTTTTCTGGGAAGTTATCGCAGAAGATGAGAACTGATCTAGGAATCTTTGCAGAAGAGTGAGAACTGATCTGGGAATAGTCGCAGAAGAAGAGGCACACTTAATCCAGGAATCATTGTAGAATTGGATGGGGATTCTTTGAGTCATCGCAACATTCTTTCTGGGAGGTGTCGCAGAAGAGGATTCTTTCTGGGATCGTCGAGGGGGGTGGTGGTGGTGGTCTTGTCTTTTCACGCGTCATCGCAGAAGAGGGTGGGGATTCTTTCCATGCGTCATTGCATAAGAGGATGGAGGATTCTTTCCATGCGTCATCGCATAAGAGGATGATGGAGGATCCTTTCCATGAGTCATTGCAGAAGAAGATAGTAGATTCTGAGTCTTCGCAGAAGAGGATGGGGCATTATTTCTGCGTCATCGCAGAAGAAGATAGTAGATTCTTGGCGTCGTCGCTGAAGAAGAGGGGGGGGGATATTTTTCAGGCGTCGCAGAAGAGGATGGGGGGGATATTTTTCAGGCTTCGCAGAAGAGGATGGGGAATTCTTTCTGGGAGTCGTCGCAGAAGAAGATGGAGAATTCTTCCCAGGAGTCGTCGCAGAAGAGGATGGGGAATTCTTTCCTGGAGTCGTCGCAGAAGAGGATGGGGAATTCTTTCCTGGAGTCGTCGCAGAAGAGGATGGGGAATTCTTTCCAGGAGTGGTCGCAGAAGAGGATGGGGAATTCTTTCTGGGAGTCTTCGCAGAAGAGGATGGGGATTCTTTCCGGGAGTCGTTGCAGAAGAGGATGGGGATTCTTTCCGGGAGTCGTCGCAGAAGAGGATGGGGATTCTTTCTGGGAGTCTTCGCAGAAGAGGATGGGGATTCTTTCTGGGAGTCGTCACAGAAGAGGATGGGGATTCCTTCTGGGAGTCGTCGCAGAAGAGGATGGGGATTCCTTCCCGGAGTCGTCGCAGAAGAGGATGGGAGGGATTCTTTTCAGGCGTCATCGCAGAAGAGGATGGGGGGTTCTTTCCAGGCGTCTTCGCAGAAGAGGATGGGGGTTCTTTCCAGGCGTCTTCGCAGAAGAGGATGGGGGTTCTTTCCAGGCGTCTTCGCAGAAGAGGATGGGGGTTCTTTCCAGGCGTCTTCGCAGAAGAGGATGGGGGTTCTTTCCAGGCGTCTTCGCAGAAGAGGATGGGGGGTTCTTTCCAGGCGTCGTCGCAGAAGAGGATGGGGGATTCTTTCCAGGCGTCGTCGCAGAAGAGGATGGGGGATTCTTTCCAGGTGTCGTCGCAGAAGAGGATGGGGGATTCTTTACAGGCGTCGTCGCAGAAGAGGGTGGGGATTCTATCCAAGCATAGTCGCAGAAGAGGGTGGGGACTCTATCCAGGCGTCGTCGCAGAAGAGGGTGGGGGAGGGATTCTTTTCAGATGTCGCAGAAGAGGATGGGGATTCTTTCCAGGCGTCCTCACAGAAGAGGATGGGGATTCTTTCCAGGCTTCGTCACAGAAGAGGATGGGGATTCTTTCCAGGCGTCATCGCAGAAGAGGATGGGGATTCTTTCCAGGAGTCATCGCAGAAGAGGATGGGGATTCTTTCCAGATGTCGTCGCAGAAGAGGATGGGGATTCTTTCCAGACGTCGTCGCAGAAGAGGATGGGGAATTCTTTCCAGGCATCATCGCAGAAGACGATGGGGGGGATTCTTCCCAGATGTCGTTGCAGAAGAGGATGGGGGATTCTTCCCAGATGTTACAGAAAGAGGATGGAGTCTTGCCAGGCGTCACAGAAAGAGGATGAGAGAGTCTTTCCAGGTGTCACAAAGAGGATGGGAGAGTCTTTCCTGGCGTCATAGAAAGATACGGGATTCTTCCCAGGATGTTGGATTAAATAAGGGAATGGTGTTGTTGATGAATAGTGGAGTTTTGGACGATATTTCTTGTACTAACATGTTTTAGATACAAAAAAAAAAATTCGATCTTTTGTGTAAATATTCCGCATGTCTGCCATTCTAAAATATCTAGAAAGAATATAATACAGAAGTTTCTAAGAAAGTTTTTGAATTAATGGAACAAGGAAAGTTTGCTTGCTATAATCTCGGAAGGTCTGTGAATTGTCAAAAAGTAACTAAGATGGCAAGAATGTAATTAGTATGACATTTCTGAGAATGTGCTCGCAATTGAATGAGCAAAGATCAGGTTTTATGTCAATATTAAAATCTTGTAATTGGAAAGTATGATAAAATCAACCATGGTCGTATACTTTCAACAAAGGTAAACAAGGAGGAAATGAGTGAAACAGTGGTTTGTCAGTCTTCTAAGAAATGGAACTGCAGTTTTATTTAATTTTTGTTAATGAAATGCAAGACTTGAATTAATGCAAAATTTGCTATAATTGATGGAGACTGATGGAATTTACGAAGGACTAAAACAATGACAAACTTTTTCTTTTTATAAAGTAAGGGAAAATTGGGATTTTTACTCTTTAGAAGAGTTAATTTTTCCAATGCACAGGTTCTAGTCGAAATCTAGAATCTATGTAAACTTTAAAGCTAATCTCCATTTCGTGATATTGGAATGTAATTTCATACTTAACATGAGTTTTATTCCTAAATTTTGTATAAAATTTGATGTGGGTGGATCGGCTGGCTATAAGGGGAGAAGTGGAGGCCAGAAAAAATTTAATTCCTATTAAATGGTCAAATTTTCTTTGCTTTCATGCAATAGCATCTATTCTAATTTTCGTTGCTTTCATGTGATAGCATCTAGTGGTGATATTCTTGCATTGAAATTTGTATCCTGTGCAATTTGTAATTAATAAACTGCCTTATGAAAATGTGCTGAATTGTTTATTTTAAAAGACCCTTTGTGAAGATAACTCCTACTGATAAGAAAGTCTTTGAATACATGGGAGATCAATGTCGATAGTTAAAGTCTTTGAATACATGGGAGATCAATGTCGATAGTTGGAATTGGTACTTTATTACAGTTTGACTAGGAGAGATCAGCGTTGTGAAAACTTATTTGCATATATGAATTGGAGCTATTTCGTATGTATTAACACTACAATTGGGTACACACGGGGTGGCAGTGATATATAATATACAATAATTACAATTACACAAAATAAACGTAAATATATAAATAGATGCAATAAACCTAGGACTATAATTAAAAACTATTCCATAATAACACCTACGATAAGCAAAAGTAAATCTAACTTATGTGCTTCTATTTCACCCAAATATCACCTTAATTACATATCCCCTTAATTTATTTACATATCAACTAAATTACATGTCCTCTAAATTAGTTACATAAACTTAATTATATATCAAGTAAGTACATGACGCAACTTAATTACACTGCACCTCCAATTACATTTTCAGTCTTAATCTCAACCTTTCCTTAAATGTATTGTTTTAAGAGGACCACCCTGAAAGATTGCTGCAGGTAAGCTGTTCCAGTCTACTACGTCAGTTCTTTGTTTTCTACATTTAAACTTCTTAATATGATCAGCCCTTCCTAAGTATGATGGTGTTGCTAATCTAGCATTGATATCTGTCCATGCTTTGTGTCCCATTTGTGCCTTAATGCTGTGAGTCTGGTTTTTCGTCGCCTTGATTTGAGAAGTTCCCACCCTAAGTCTTTTACTGTCTCCTCACCATGTCCCTTCCCCATTTTGACATATTTTGCTGCCTTGTGTTGGACCTTTTCTATTGAATCGATTTGGTTTTGTCTGTACGGATCCCAACCTACTGCTCCATATTCCATAATTGGGGGAACAAGGGTTTTGTACGCTAATTCTTTTGACTTTCGGTTAGATTTCTTCAGAATATGCATAGAGAAATGTAGTGCTTTCCTAGTAGTATTAGTGACTTGTTCCAACCCAGTTTGTTATTTAAATATATACCTAGGTATTTACAAGTGTTCTCTTGTGGCACTGATGTACCATTCAGCTGATATCTGAGACAAATTTCTTTATGCGTTATACAGAAGGATATTGACTTACTTTCACTGACATTGATTTTCATTTTATTTTCTGTCTTCCAGGTTTCAATAACGTTAAGATCGTTTTGTAAGGCGGCGATGTCGGATTCATCATTAATTTGTCTATATATTATACAGTCGTCCGCGAATAACCTTATCTGAGACTTATTTCTATTTATATATATATATATATATTACATATATATATATATTACATATATATATATATATATATATTACATATAAGAAACAATAGAGGTGCAAGGACTGCCCCTTGAGGCACGCCTGATGTTACATTTCCTAGTTCCGATATTTCTGTTCCTAGTCTGACCTTTTGGGTTCTGTTCTCTAAGAATTTATTTATCCATCTTACTACTCGATTATCTATTGGAAGTCTGCTTAGTTTCTCTAAAAGTTTTTCGTGAGGCACTACGTCGAAAGCTTTAGCGAAATCGATCACAACTCCGTCTTTCTTCCCCCCCCCCCCCTATCAACTTCATCAGATAAATCTTGTATTAAGGATGTGATTTGACTTTCACAAGAGTATCCTGGTCTGAAGCCGTGTTGATTTTTGTTCAGCCATTCGTTATTTTCTAAAATGTTGCGAATATATTGTGTTATTAGATGTTCCATTATTTTGCAGATAACTGATGTGAGATTGACAGGTCTGTAATTGTTCGCATCGCATTTGTCTCCTACTTTATATATGGGGATTATGATAGCCGATTTCCAGTCGTCTGGGACACTACAATTATTTATTGATATATTAAAAATGCGCATTAAGTACGGGATCATGGCTTCCCCTCCTAACTTTATAATTTCTGTGGGAATATCGTCTGGACTGTGTGATTTT